>NC_064243.1:61770000-62970000 GCF_003254725.2 Canis lupus dingo
GCCTTCAGCTGAGCTCATCATCACAAGGACCTGGGATCACACCCCTCATTGGGCTCTCTGCTCAGCGGTGAGTCCGCTTCTCTTTCTCCCTCTGCCCCTCCACCTCCACTCATGCTTTGACTCTGGCTCTCTCTCTCCCAAATAAGTAAAATCTTTAAAATAATGATAATAATAATAAAGTATAAAAAGAAAAAAAAAAAGAGAATAGCCACACACCAAATAAGGAAAAAGTTTACTCTGATTTTTTCAGAAGATCAAGAATAATATAACAAAAAGTGAGTAAGGTACAAATATTAGCATATAGTTCAGTTCTAGAAATCCACTCCAATACTGAAAGTTGTATAAAATATTTCAAACATATATACTTTTATATATAAAATGTAAAAATACACATAAAAAAACATGAGTTATTGACTATGTGGGGCTGGGAGAAGATAATAGGGATAAAAAGGAATAAATACAAAAATAAACTGTTCTCAGAAAGGCATAAACAGCTTCCTTCAACCACTAGCAAATATGTCCCAGGCTTGATTAGGCAACCTAAATTATAATTTTAAGATTGTATGTATGTTTAGGTTTCATTGTTTATTTTTGAAGGGTTAATATCTACTTCTTAAAATTAGGTTTATAAACATTACATAATGAAACAACTAGCAATGCCATACTCCACTTACAGCATGAAAATTTCCAGACTAGTTTTCTGCTACAAAATGTTCTTCTCCCTTTATTTCCATTGTTAATTTTGAACCACAGTGGATCTGCTTATGAAATTCAGCATGATGGAGAGGCACCTCAAAAAAACATCCAAAAACTTGTTTAAACTAAACAATAACAAATTTTTATAGACATTTATTAGAGAATTTTAAAGTTCCACCAACTCTAAATGTGCATTATTTGTCATTCCAGAAAAACTTGAAGGCTATACCTATCCAAAGGATGTGGCAGTGATTTCAGAATATTGCAGGTTAATGTGGTCTATATAGGAGAAATAGAAACAAAAATGTAGAAAAGTAAGCATTGTTTCATTTTAAGAGAAGCAGTTGTTTTTTATTACTTCTTCCTAGGTATAAGTACCTCACTAATGGCCTCTACTCACAGAAGAATTAATAATATCCATCTTGCAAGTTACTATTTTTCTAATAGTTTCGTTTGGCAATCAAATTTAATGTTATTCACTTGCAGATAGGATAAATGTATGATTACTAAAACATCCTTAAAATAGTTTAAAATTCATCAGATCTAAAAAAAAAATTATACGTATCCTAGAATTCAAGCCTCTTCCTTAATAATGCTTTTCCCTCCCTAAGCCATCAAAACCCACTAGCAAAGATTTTCAGAAAAACTATGCTATAAAAAAGTAGTAAGAGAAATTGGACATTCTGAATGTCATTCAGCCCACTGCCTGATTCTCATTCATTCCCCACTTCATTTGCACTCTGAATTTTTGTGCTAAACTCCATAGTCTTTCCAAAAATATGTTTGACTATGTAAACTAAGAGTCTAAATCAGTGAATATTGAGCTACAGAATTTGGTAGGAATTTTGTGTTATATACAAATTAGGAGAGTAGCTAATCATGTTTGACATCAGAACAATAGAAAACAAAAGTTTAAAAATAAGACAAACTATTTAGAAAGAGAAGACCACTTCATGGTAAACACTAAATTTATACAGAATAATTTATGCCAGGTAAGAAGGATGTTGATTTTTTTTTTTTTTCCGCTAGGATAATGTGGTCTGGTTAATTTGCTGTACTTACTGAAAATACTAGTTTAGAAATTGTCTTAGATACTGGTTTTTGGTATCCCATGATGTTTTATTTCCTCCATAAAAAAGACATATTCCTAGAATTTACACATATGCCTTTTTTTCTTTTGTACATTTAGCTTCAGCAAATCCCTTCTAAATGTAATCCCTTCTGAGTAAATCAGGAAAATATAATTATTTAATCCTTTAGCCGCCCTCCTCTATAGGATAAAATCCAAATTTTTTTTTCTACCATCTAAGATCCTACACTGCACTTTCTTCTACTTTCCTACATATCTTTTCACTCATGTAGAAAGCTTCATTCATTAAACTATCCATTCTGCTGAAGAGATTGTAGCAGCCGTCCAAATGTAAGTTGATGGACTGAATGGCAAGAAAAAAGAGAACAGACACTTGAAGGTTACTTTCAAGGTAGGAAACACTGAAATTCCTTTCTTGGGAAGCCCAAAAGTATAGAGACAAAGAATATGAAGGCAGAGGAGAAAGAAAACTGAAAAATGACAATGCTATCTTGTAGTAGTATTTGAATGCTTCAGTTTTATATAAATTATAATCCCCTTAGAGTGAGAACACTTTTTATAGCTTTTATTTAAATGCTCACATTTTTTCACAGTGATAGCCACCCAGCAGGCATTCAATAAGTACTTGTTGAATGAATGAACATCAATTGTCCTAACTGCCACTTTAATACTATCTCCTTTTGTTTAAAAAATTGCCTATGAGGGGATCCCTGGGTGGCGAGGCGGTTTGGCACCTGCCTTTGGCCCAGGGTGCGATCCTGGAGACCCGGGATCGAGTCCCACGTTGGGCTCCCGGTGCATGGAGCCTGCTTCTTTCTCTATGTCTCTGCCTCTCTCTCTCTCTCTCTCTCTCTCTGTGTGACTATCATAAATAAATAAAAATTAAAAGAAAAAAATTGCCTATGAATGTTCATATTTATAATAAAATATTTTGTGAAAACTTGAATGGAAAAAATTGAGAAGACTGACAATATCAAGTTAGAGAAGATATGGGTCAACTCTAACACATAAAATATGAAGAGAGGGTAAACTGGAACAACCTCTTGGGGAAATAGTTTGGCATTACTTTGTAAGCAGAACATGTGCATATCCCATACCCTAGAATTTCCAATCCTAGAGAAATTCATATTTATATACTAGAGAATTGCTTGTAAATGTGCTCCAAAGGGCCCACAGTAGCAATGTTTGTAATAATAATAAAAAAAGATTTAGAGAAAACAAATCTAAAAGAAAAGAGATTGTGATGTGTTCACATTGAAATAAAACAGTACAGATGAGTAAACCAAGACTTGCAACATAGGTGCCTCTTACACATATAATTAAGTGAAAAAAGCCAGTATCAGAAGGCTATACACACTATGACACAAATTTTGTAGCTCAAAACAAGCACATATAATACACTATTGTTTAGGCAAACATACAATTTTTTATTTAATTTAAAGCAAAAGAATGATTTATCTCTGTGTTGACTATCAGGATAAAAGGGGGAGTCAAGAGGATAGGGAAAAAAAGCAAGCACCAGTTTAGATGTAAAACCGGTAACATTTTTAATTAAATTACAGATTCTTGGTATGCATTATATCATTATACCTTAGAACTTCTATACATACGTTACATATATCCTTAGAGCAGGTAACATATTTTTAACTGATAGTAAAGGGAAAATGTTCAAAAAATATCAGCCTGAAAAAAACTTTGTCTTCAGGGGAAAAAAATGGGTATAGTTATAAATGAATATGATGTCCTACCATAGAGAAAGGGCAATGGAAGAATTAATAGCAACATATAACAGTGGGAGATTCAGAATTATAATGAATTTACTGGATTCATTACTTGTTTTTACTTCATTAACTTTTTTGCCCCATCAAAGTACTCTAAACAATAAACTTAGTTTGTCCAACATATGGGAAGAATTAGACAGAAAATCTCTTATTTCACATTGTCAAGCCCAGAGCAATCTCTTTGTTTAACCAGAACACTGGCTTTGTCCTCAAATTTACCAGGGACAAGTAGGAGGAAAGAAGTTATGACAAATATAAATTCAAGTGCTTTTGTTTAGTTTTTCCATGTATTTTTGCAGCAATTTTTTCACAGAGACCTCTCTGGAATTTTATGTTGTCTGATTGTGGTACAAAACCTTTACTCTTTGATTTAATATGAAGGTGATTAGAGATTGCAATGTACCTAAAAAACCTTGACCCCATTATTTCTCATCGCCTTTCAAGAGATTTTTGTCACTAACGCTCCCTCCTTGGGGGCTGAGCACATACTACCATAATACTTGCCAATCTCTCTGAATCTACATGTCTTCTTCAGGAAATCATTCTCTTGCAGAGGTAATGTTTTCATTATCATGTTGCATCAAAAGTAAAGTATGTCCTTGAATAACAATGAACACTTCTAAAAGCAGAGATCCACGTGTGTGTGTATGTGTGTTCATACAATTCATATATATGAATTTAAAATATTTTTCTATTACAAGGGTAAGTTTTGGGTCCCCCATGTTTTAGGGAATATGTCTTCAGTGTCTTTTATTCCTCAAAGTAAGAGATATGAGTAAATGAACAACATGTTTTCTAATCTTACAAACCTATTGCAATTACTAAAATTTAAAAGAAACCCAGAGAAATTCTGCTTCATTAGCATCTTTCATTTTTCATTTGGTCACTGTAGGAGAGAAATTAATATGAAGACAGCATAGAAATTTAGCAACTAGGAGTGAACGAGAAAATCCCAAAATTCCTCAATGGCTTGAAAAGTCCTGTTCCTTCCAATTCTTTATGCCCTGGTCTCCTTATCTTCTCTTACTTTGGCTCATTCAAATTTACAGAAGCAAACTGAAGAGATATGAACTCCTTAAAAGCTAGTAAGAGCTAAGTCAACAAATATTTCCTGAATAGTGTATTAGATTAAAACCAAAAATCTACAGCCCATGCCCTAAAGAGCTTGAGAATCAGAAAATTTTTAAAGGAATCCTTCCATGCCATGAAGACTCCTTTATCCAGTCTATCTGGTTAAAGGAATGGTCATTTAGCCTCCAATGATAGGAAATGCCTCATTGTCAAAGGAGGCCCATTCCATCAGTTGACAGCCTTGTAGATTAGAAAATTCTTATGCTAAACTACAATTTACAGGCAGCCCGGGTGGCTCCCCGGTTTTGCGCCGCCTTCAGCCCAGCGCATGATCCTGGAGACCCGGAATCGAGTCCCACGTCGGGCTCCCTGCATGGAGCCTGCTTCTCCCTCTGCCTGTGTCTCTGCTTCTCTCTCTCTCTGTGTCTCTCATGAATAAATAAATAAAATCTTTAAAAAAAATAAACTACAATTTACAGCTTTATAGCTTGCCTATATTTGCTCTTTATCAGCCTATCGTAATAACAAGCCTGTCCTCATGTTTACATAAGGATTTTTTTGTTAATTTTTTTAAATGCCTATTTAAAAATCTTCCCTTTTTCTTCTTTGTTCCACTATAACGTTCTGTCCCCACAGGACACAGGTTTCATTTTTCTTCAAGTTTCCAGGTTTTTTTTTTCTCCTGCATAGCATTTTGTCACTGTGAGTCTGAAAACATGGTACTCAGAAGCATACATCATATTTTAGGAATGAATCACCTTATACTACAGACTACATAGACTTCCATTACTTCAATCAAATATTATGCTAGCTTTTCTGTAATTCAATAATGGTGCATTTAGCAAACATTTACCAAGTACCTACTAAGTGCTTGGTTTAGGCTAGGCCTTTGGGATTCAAAATCAAGCAGTCTCTACCCTCACACAGATGCATTAAAATATTACCTCATGGAAACCAGACGATCAGTTAAAATCCTAGCTCTCTTGCATTTGTCTCTCCAAACAGATCACCACCTCTGTGTAAACATGTGTAGAGAAACTGACCTTCAACACTGATGAAGTTTACTGTGACTTTAATCACAGCATTCCCTTTAGGAATAGTTTTAATTCCGGTTATCAAAACTGTATATTCTACTTGCTATTCCTTTAGAGTAAAGATTAGGAAATGAACTTCACTCTCTCACCTTCTTAAATGGCTTTTAGAAAAATGAGTAGCATAGTCAAGGACAGGTACCTATGTTGAGCCTTCTACCCCTTTGCTCTCTGTAAGTCACCATGCAACACACCTTAGATACAATGTCTTTAACCAGATAAGACTCTCGCTTTTTTGGTTTTTTTTAGATTTTATTTATTTATGAGAGAGAGAGTGATAGGGGGAGGAGCAGAGGGAGAGGGACAAGCCAACTCTGCACTGAGCATGGAGCGCAACACGGGGCTTAATCTCATGACCTTGAGATCATGAGATCATGAGATCATGAGCTGAAACCCAAGAGTCAGATGCTTCACTGACCTAGGAACCCCAGAAGTTTTCACTTCTATCATTCACCTACATTTGATCAATTGATTCACAAATGAAAATTAAGATACATTGTACACATATTCTCCTGGTTTGTCATATTAGCAACTCCATTACAAAAGGACATATAATTTTAATGCCATGTTCTCAGTGAACTCATTCTGAAGCTTTGTGATACCGCAATCCTCCAAAATTCTCCAAAGTACTCACAATTTTTTACTACTCCATTCTAGATTTTTGCTAGGGACTGCAATTATCTTTTGAGGTCCGTTCTTCTCAATACTTTTCTTTTTCTTTTTTTTTTTTTTTTTTTAGGTTTTATTTATTTAGTCATAGACACAGAGAGAGAGGCAGAGACACAGGCAGAGGGAGAAGCAGGCTCCATGCAGGGAGCCCGATGTGGGACTCAATCCCGGGTCTCCAGGATCACACCCCAGGCTGCAGGCAGCGCCAAACCGCTGCACCACCGGGGCTGCCCAAGACTTTTCTTTTCATCTTCTGAAAATTAGACAATCTACATTTTCTGTCACTTTTCATTTCCCAACCTTCCCCCTCCAAAGAAAGTTCTGATTCTTATGGAAGCAGGAGGCGAGTAATGGACTTAGAGTAGGAGCAGCAATGATTAAGAGGAGGATCCTCTGCCTCCCAAACAGCAGTGATTTTCAAACTCCTTTCAATTCCGTTTCAATTTCTTCAAGTGAAAACTTACCAGTAGTCCAATAACTGAAACAGATACAATTGAAGCTCCTCTAGTTGAAGGAAGGAAATAAAGCCCCTCTCCTAAAACCTTACTTTTCACACGTTAATATGCGTATCAGTCTCACCTGAGGATCTTGTTATACTCTAAATCCAGGATCAGTAGGTCTGTGGTAGGGCCTAAGAGTCTGCTCTCTACCAAGCTCCAGGTGCTGCCCATGTGCTGCCCCATGGAGCAGACTTTGTATAGCAGGACCCTGGGCCATTTTCACTGTATTTCTAGGGCTCCCCCAAAGAATTATACTTATGTGGCTCTGGCATTTCCACCTGTTTTCTCATAGCTACATATCATCATCTCCCACTCTGGTAAGTACAATTACGTATGCCCTTCCCCAAAGATGTCTATGTCCTAATCCCTGGAGCCTGTGAAAAGTTACCTTATATGGCAAAGGAGAATTAAGTTTGCAGATGGATTAGGTTTGTTCATCAGACCTTAAAATGGGGAGATTATCCAGGTGGATCTAATGTAATCACAAGATTTCTTAAAAATAGAAGCATAACTCATAGTCAAAGATGTGACTCTTCAAGACTTGTTATGGAGATACAGTACTTCTGGCTTTGAAGATGCGAGGATGGAAGCCAGGATCCAAGGAATGTGAACAGTCTCTAGAAACTAAAAAAGGCAAGGAAACAGATTTTGCCCTAGAGCCTCCAGAAAGGAACATAGCCCAGTTAACAACTTGATTTTAGCCCCGTGACTTCTGCCAGACTTCTACCCTACAGAACTGCAAGATAATAATTTGTGTTTTAAGCTCCCTAATTTGTGGTAGTTTGTTACAGCAGAAATCAAAAACTAATATACCTTCCTCATCATGTTTTTCACTGGATAACTAAAGAGCCAACTCTAATGGCCTACATAATATCGTGAAGTTCTCTTTAAAAAAAAAAAAAAAAAAAAAGATAATTCACTCAGAAGCTTTCTCCCTGAGTTGCTACTTTGTTTTCACGCTGAATTGTGTAACTGCTCCAAGGAGTCTCCTTATGTAGATGTCCATGATTTCTGCATATGACAAAATAGTATACATTACTAACTCTGCACCTGGGTTTAAAAAGAAAACAAATTGTTAAAAAAAAAAAAAGAAAGAAAACAAACTGTTAAAAATATACATATAAATAAATAAATAAAAAGAAAACAATTGTTTCGCTGGTTTTCGAACAAGACTACTCAAACTGCATAGAGTCTGACTTTAAAGGTGACATTTTGTTCTTTAGTGTTCAAAAATGTGTCATCATTATTGCTTTAAAAAAATAACTGAAAACGTGTAAAATGATTTTTGTTACTACTTTTCTTCTTCATGGTATTTAAAGAGCTTTACCACATTTACCACCAAATGAGTTTAAATGTCAGCATAATAAGTTTTCCATAATCCTAAATTAGTTAGAATTTTGGTTGGAAGAAACCAGTACAAGTACTGAAATTGAAAGCATCAGGACTTAGGCCTCTTACATGAACAATTCTTAATTTCCCAGAAATTTTTGGGTGAGGGTGGGGGGAAATGTCAATACAATTAAAGCATTCTAGGACTGCATGTCTCTAAACAATTGAAGCTGCACCATGAAACAGTTCAACAAAGGAAATGATCTAAAAATAGATGCACACCACTTGCACGGCAAAATCTCCCTATAGCAAGTAATGAAAGTGCCATAGAACGTAAATGAAACATCACAAAACCTGTGGATAAGCTTTATCTATTTAGATATAGTGCTTTCCATGAGAAAGTGCTCTGCATCACTGGCCATCAGGGAAATACAAATCAAAACCACAATGAGATACCACCTCACACCAGTGAGAATGGGGAAAATTAACAAGACAGGAAACAATAAATGTTGGCGAGGATGTGGAGAAAGGGGAACCCTCTTGCACTGTTGGTGGGAATGTGAACTGGTGCAGCCACTCTGGAAAACTGTGTGGAGGTTCCTCAAAGAGTTGAAAATAGAGCTGCCCTACGACCCAGCAATTACACTGCTGGGGATTTACACCAAGGATACAGATGCAGTGAAACACCGGGACACCTGCACCCCAATGTTCACAGCAGCAATGTCCACAATAGCCAAACTGTGGAAGGAGCCTTGGTGTCCATCGAAAGATGAATGGATAAAGAAGATGTGGTCTATGTATACAATGGAATATTCCTCAGCCATTAGAAATGACAAATACCTACCTTTTGCTTCGACATGGATGGAACTGGAGGGTATTATGCTGAGTGAAATAAGTCAATCGGAAAAGGACAAACATTATATGGTCTCATTCATTTGGGGAATATAAAAATTAGTGAAAGGGAATAAAGGGAATGGAGAGAAAATGAGTGAAAATATCAGTGAGGGTGACAAAACATGAGAGACACCTAACTCTGGGATGAACAAGGGGTAGTGGAAGGGGAGGTGGGCGGGGGGTTGTGGTGACTGGGTGATGGGCACTGAGAGGGGCACTTGGCGGGATGAGCACTGAGTGTTATGCTATATGTTGCCAAATTGAACTCCAATAAAAAAAATCAAAAAGAAAAAAGAAAAAAAAAGAAAAAAATAGATATAGTGCTTTCTGCTTTACGCATCATTCAATGACCTAGATGCAAGAAATGGTCACTTTCAGGTGTCAGCAGGGCTAGCTCTCAATGTTAAATGTATGACAGCAAGGCTCATCACACTATCTGTTCCCATCTCCCACTAGGAGAGGAGATCAGAGAAGAGAACAAGGGGAGATCCGGATAAGAAGGGCATCAAGGGAGGCCTTAAAGGGAAAGAAAATCAGGGATGGGCTCCAATATAAGAATAAAATAGAATAAATAGTTGGACATGGGACATTCTTCAATCAGGGTTTATAATTTCAAATAACATAAATTGACCATGATTTTAGAAAAAAAAGAGAATTTCTTGAAAAGTGAAAAAGTTACAATTCTGTGAGTTAAAGAACAGGTGAAAATGAGGGCAAGGAACCATGATCAAGCCATTCCACAAAACCAAACCAGAGAAGTCACTGCTGCTTCCTACGACCTAATGCTGACTGCCATAGGCTGCTCTGCCACTGCTTCTGGCATTGGACTTTCAAAGCCTTTGCTGGCCCTAAAAACTTGATATTACTGCCACTACTGCTGCCACTACCTATCACCAAAATGGATTTTCTCCAGCGACTGCTCCTTTGAATCAGTAATTTCTTATTCAAAGCTGGAAGGGGACACATTTATCTGATTGGTGGAATGTAAGTGATGTGCTCAGAGCCCTAGATGGAAGGAACCCTGGGAAAGCAAACATCAAGCATTCTCAGCCTCCATCCTGTGCAAGACAGGTGCTCCGTCTCTCTCCAAGACTAAATATAGGGAAATGCAAGAATATAAGAAGGGACATCAGATGTTAGTCAGCCCTCCAGACCCTCACAAAAAAAAAAAAGGAGGCAAATATCCACTACAAGAAACTGAATTGAATGGTAGAGAGTGGAATTAATTTAGTGTTGATTTCATTCAAATAAGCCTGAAATATTTTAGAAGAGCAGAAGACAGAAAACCTCTTTCTACTTTCCCACTACCTCTGAGTCACTAACTGTAGTTCAAGAATA
This sequence comes from Canis lupus dingo, assembly GCF_003254725.2. Classification (NCBI taxonomy): domain Eukaryota; kingdom Metazoa; phylum Chordata; class Mammalia; order Carnivora; family Canidae; genus Canis; species Canis lupus. The sequence goes on from NC_064243.1 coordinate 61,780,460, forward strand.
TCAGTCGGGGGGAACTTGGGTGGCTCAGTGTGTTAGGCATCTGACTTCAGCTCAGGTCACGATCCCAGAATCCTGGGATCAAGCCACAAGACTGGGCTCCCCTAAGCATGGAGTCTGCTTGTCCCTCCCCACCTCCTTGTTCCTCTCTCCTTCCCTGGCTCTTGCATGCTTGCATGCTCTTGCTCTCTCTCAAATAAACAATTTTTAAAAAATCTTTTAAGAATATATCAAAATATATACCTTAGGAAATCATGTTATTGAGTCAACCCCAGGGATTAGTCTGCATAAAATATTAAACAAAACATAATATTGAATGTGGACTTACTGAAGATTAGAACCAACCTTTTTTTTTTCAGGCAAAATTTAAAATCAAATATCTAGCTTTATGGTAAGAACTAATAAAAATAAAGTATTGATTAATCATACACTATCTTAAGCATTCCATCTTGCTGCATAGCCCTCTCTGCTTAATAAAAATATGCAAAAATATTTAACCCAAATCGAATTATTATTATGTGCCAAATATTATGCTAATTACTTACAAAATTATTCTATCCCATCTTTATATACCTTATGAAAAGAGATGCTATGATCATTCTATTTTAGAGATGAATTAACAGACCTGCTGCAGTAAGAGATTTGCCAAGGTTCACACAAAAATAACAAAGTTAAGGCTCTACTCCACTAATGTCTTCATCTCAAGTTCCGACTCTAACTCCAAAGCCCAGCTCTGGCTAAAAAGTGCTATAGAGGAAGTTCAGCAAAGTCGACCTTTCTCATATTTGTTTTATTCATCATCCTCTCTTCAGTGTTAAAATGAACTTATCAAACTTCAGCAACAAAATCTAAAATTGCAATTGAAAGTACTTATAGCAACTGGGAGCTACTCTAGGGAGTACGAGGTCCTGGGCAAAATATTTTTGCAGTGCCCCTACCTACAAAATCACATCTTAAAACACATTATAAAACTCATAGTCCTTATGAAGATCAGTAAGCTATTGATGATGATTTAGAGTAACAGGTAGAAAAGAGGTACTCATTTGTTTATTGTCCAATTGGTTCTTGATCATATGTACTGGTTCTTGACCATATGTCAAGAACCAATGACCATATGTCAAGAACCAATGTTTTCCTGTTCAGGTCTAGGAACCTTCTCTTTATGTTCCTTATTGTCAGATATCTTTCAATGTGAAACTATGTTATCATCACAATGCCATAGTTCTTTGGAGCCAATTGTACTGAAGCAACCCGTATCTTCTTGTCTCTGAAGTTCCCTAATGCTGGTTGCATTATTACTCATGATGCTGAATTATCCTTCATGCTGCCTGTAGATCCTGGCTTCAAATGATTCTCCCAAAGGTTGCTAATCCTCTTCTCAAACTAAAGTACACAAGGCAATAAGTACAGTCTTAAGAGTATACAGGAAATGTAAACAGTAATTAATATACCGGTCATGTTACTTTTACTGTCACAATTTTATAGTATGAGTCTAGAACAACACATCTTACAATAATGTTGACCACTCAACTGCCCTATCATTGAGGCATAGGATCCGTGGGCAAAGTAAGAATGGCCCCATTTATACAAGGAATGTGCATACCTTAACTTGCATGGCTCCTTGAGAACTGCCTGACACATCACAAGGAAACTGCAAAGAAGTGAAAATGGGCACCCTGGGTGCCAGCAGCAGGGATGGAGAGGTGCCAGAGGAAAGGATGTGAGCAACCCCACTCAACACAAGCTTTGGGCTGCACTATATGCAATATGTTAGGTTTGTAAAGGTTTTGTTTTTTTTGTTGCCTCTTCATTTCATCATCTCTGTCTTAAAATAAATTATCTAGAGAAAATAATAAGCGTAAGAGGTTCTTGAAGTCTAAATTCTCTAAATAATCTACCCCAACCTTAGTGAATTTGAGGACATCATGCTACCATTTTTCACTGGTTCTCTGGATTCCCAGTTTAAATATCCTGCTCCTCCTATTACATTATATATAAAATCTAGTTACTTTTAATATGTTACAGTGGTTCATATTTTGATAAATGCCCTGGATGATGCTGCCTCAAGAGCAAATTATTAAACAAACAAATGGATCAAATGCAAAAAAAAAATGAAGACACACAATGTACTAAGTATCTGATGAATAATCCTGCCTGTGGCTGAACAAATATATGTGCTAGCTGACATCTGTTTGAATCTATCCTCTTTAGATATAGATTCATAGTTTTGACCTTATATTTTGTGTTGCTATTAATTGTTATTGAAGCACTCTTTGAAAAATCACCCTACATACAAGGATCATTGAAAAAAAATAATGTCTGGTGGAGACAAGTTAGATCAAATCATGGAAGGAATAAGACTTATTGAAGTTTAAAATTAGTAATGCTGAAAGGTTTTTGTGTTTCTGAGCTTATTAAATCTATGGTGAAAATAATGTTATTTTTTACGTATTTTTATTTTTTTAAGATTTTATTTATTTATTCATGAGACACACACAGAGAGAGGCAGAGGGAGAAGCAGCTTCCCTGCACGGAGCCCGATGTGGGACTCGATCCAGGAATCCCAGGATCATGCCCTGAGCCAAAGGCAGATGCTCAATCACTGAGCCACCCAGGTGCCCCGAAAATAATGTGGTTAGCACAATTTTGTTACTTTCTGTCATTTCATGTTGCCTTTTTTTTTTCTAAAGAACAATACAGTTAATGTTTTATCAGAAGTTTATCACTAGTCTTTATCAGTATGTAACTGTATTTTTTTCTTAAACAGAATTTTAACAAGCCAAATGCCATCTCTAATTCAACAATGAAAATAATAAGAAAAAATATAACAGAATTCTCTTAACAAAAGTTTAGATAGCAGAGTTTTTTATTCCATTACAGGAAGAGTGGGCAAGTGACTATGTGAGATATCTTCTCTAGTTAAATAAATGCTTATTTTTGACACCATCTACAGAAAACTAAAGCATATGAAAAAAGAATCAGAAGTACTACCAACAGAAATTCCTTTAATTTTTGATACAAGCCAAGCTCTTCATCCTTGAGAAATAGTTTGTATAGAGAAGTGTCCTAAATTCTTCCAACAGTGCACTTCTGAACTGCTCCAAGTAATACATTTTGTCCTTGTACGTGAGAAAGTGTTTAGTAAAACCAGATGGCCAACTGTTTTCCTGTCCTGAAGCACTTAAAACTGGCAAGAAGATATTTGAGGTCAAAAACCTTACAGATCCTGATGACATGAACAGACACTTGAAAACTCTGGCTCTTCTATACTTAGATTATTTCTATTATTCTCCACCCAACTCTTACTAAGTCACAGTTTGTTATCTGAAAAATATTACCCTAATACACACTCATCCCCACCTTTGTGGAAGTCTGTACAGACTATATTGTCACTTAAAGCACTAAGAAACCAATAGGAAAATAAATTAGATTTCAAACCAGCACTTAATCCCCCCATCTTTATTATTGGATATTCTGAGTGTCACCCCTGAATATTCAACTTAGAGAGATGTGCTCACACACCAGGACACAGCTATATGATAAAATCTGTGTTCAAAGACAAGTGGAGGTTGCAGGCCAGTGCTTCTCCAAGGAATCTCCTAGGATCTTGTTAACATGAAGTGTTTGACTCAGCAGGTATAGAGTGTGGCCTATGGATCTACACTTTTAATAAGCCCCCAGGTGTTGCCAGTGCTCCTGGACTGTGAGTGATTTTGAATACCAAATTTCCAGGTCTACACAATGTTCAGAATTCTACTGCTGCTATGCCTCCCAACTTCTTCCATGATGTACCCAACCTCTCTCTCTCTCTCTCTTTTCCATGACCCACCTTTCATGATACCCTACTCCAACTCTTTTTATGAGCTACTGGTTCATGTAACGAAGTTTGTAGTTTTTGTTTACCTCTCCAGCCTCCATAGTTCTCATCTCATGTGAAGATTCTTTCTTCAGCCTCTGGCCTCTAGAATCCCTTCCTTCATTTTGACATCACCTCCAGAGCTCCTTGTAGGGTAGCCAGTGTCTAGATAATAATAGTGGGAAGAGAGAATGAAAGAAGACCCTAAATTGCCAAAAGGAAGTATAAGATAGAAAAGGAATCTGAAATGCATTTGAAAGATGTCAGATAATTAAACCTAAATCCATTTGAAAGATATCAGATAATTAAACCACTGATCGAGCCCTTTTATCAGTGCAAGACTGCATATATATACAGGCCAAGTGATCAACCAGTACTTCAGAGTTCAGAGAGAAGAGTAATCACAGTAACTAAAGTAGGGGAGCTTTATGGGAAATTGGAGGGATAAACTCTATTTTAAAAGTTGTGTAGGGGGATCCCTGGATGGTGCAGCGGTTTGGCACCTGCCTTTGGCCCAGGGCATGATCCTGGAGACCCGGGATCGAATCCCACATCGGGCTCCCGGTGCATGGAGCCTGCTTCTCCCTCTGCCTGTGTCTCTGCCTCTCTCTCTCTCTGTGACTATCATAAATAAATAAATAAATACCTTAAAAAAAATTTAAAAAAATAAAAGTTGTGTAGGGATCAAACAGGTGCAGTGGTCTGGGAATGACATTCCAGGAAGAGAGTAACATAAGCAAAGTGTGCAAGGGTAGAAAAGTTTAAGCAAAGAATGTAACAGGATCAGTGAATTCACCTATCAGAAATGCACAAAGAGTTAATATGAAGGTCCTGAATGCCAAGTTAAAAAAGATTTAGTTCTATTCATAGGTAGTGGAAGAATGATCTTACTTCCCATTTTGGGACGGTTCCAGTTTGCACCACAGTCCAGGCATAATTATTATAATTACTAATATCCCCCCTTTCACTGTCCAAAGTGCTCCAGTTTGAATAATATATTATGTGGTCTCCCTAGACATAATGGAGTCAATATTTCACTCAAATGGATTAGAACAGGGTTATGTAGCCTGTAGCCTTAAGTGCCCAGCTCACAAATGGAGGACTGTCTGGGATACTAAAAGGATATATTTGCTTGGTGTGTTTATGCTGATTATTACATGTGGACCAAACTTTCATTGTAATCATATTACGCATATTAGATTTATAGAAAATAGATAAATTAACTAAGTACCACGATCACTTACAAATGTACTTTATCATTAGAACTTTTCAAAATATAAAATTCAGAATGAGAAAATAAAGGGATGTGTGGAGGTTACAAGTGAATTAGAATATAGTGGAATAAGTTAAGAAGGCAATGGCAGGGGTACCTTAGTGCTCAGTTGCCTAAGTGTCTAGGGTTAAATGTCTGACTTCAGCTTAGATCATGATCTCAGGATCCTGGGATCGAGCCCTATGTGTGTCTCCCCACGCAGTGGAGGGGTCTGCTTTTCCCTGTGACCCTCCTTCTGCTCATGCTCCCTGGTGCATACACTCTCTCCCTCTTATATAAATATAAATAATGTTAAAAGAAGAAGAAGAAGAAGGCAATGGCAACTTGGGGAATGTGGGTAGGGAGCTGATTAGGATGGCAACAGGGGAAAAAGTTAGACGTTAGATACATTTTAGATGGAGAATCAACAGGCCTTAGAACCTGCCTGGCTACAGAAGGCCAGAGAGAAAAAAAAGAGAGAAAGGATGATGATGATGATGATGATGATGATGATGATGATCACTTTTTTTTTTTCTTTTTTTAGTTTTAAGTCAGATGCCTGAAATAAACAAGAAATACAAGGGGCTGCAAAGTAGGAGAGAGGGGGGTTCAGAAGATGAGATAATGGCATGGTCTTCAAGTGGACATATCTAATAAGTATTTCATTATCTTTTGACCCAGAAACTGGATTCTTTGCTTTCACTTTTTATTTGTCAAATCATATCTATATTGACTGTTACCTCTTGCATCTTGATACAGAGAAAAGACACCTCAGTGAGAATGAATCCTTCCATTTTTGTGGAGACATCAAATTTCTAGCTCATAATTCCAAGTCTCAGAGATATGGGGATTCAGAACATTTATGTGATTCAATTAACAGTGTTTTTTTAAAAAAATTAAGTTATTGTCACAGGAAAATTATGAAGTATGGTTTGCGCTATGTGACCTTAGATATCAAGTCATGCCTAAATTCAATGACATATAAGAAAGTGTTTTTTATCAAAAATCATAAATGAGGGATGCCTGGGTGGCTCAGTCGGTTAAGCGTCTGCCTTCGGCTCAGGTCACAGTCCTGGGATCCTGGCATGGAGTCCCTGCATTGGGCTCCCTGCTCAACGGGGAGCCTGCTTCTCCCTCTCCCTGCACCCGTACCCCATGCATGCTCTCTCTCACTCTCTTTCTCTCAAATAAATAAAACCTTTTTTAAAAATCATAAATGAATGAGAAAATGGATTTGATTTACATACGTAGGGATTATTCTTTATTCTTTACCTAGATTAGTTTACATCAGCAGTATATTCCTGCTGTACTTTCTCTTTCTTCAGTTCCCAAGCCAGACATCACTGGATGGGAATACTGACTGAACAGGGAGTATAGAAGAGAGGCAACGTGTGACCTCAACTATTAAAGTATTCTTGAAGCATCTGCCTTAAATCTACCCTTCTATTCACTTGCCCTACACTCATGGCTCTTGTGAGTCCGATAGGTTCAGACTTCTCAGATTTTGAAACCACTGGTCTACTCTGTCCTCAGTCATATATTGGGGTATCTGACTTCCTAGGTCCTATTGGGGTATCTGACTTCCAATGCAAGTACACCTTGACTCTTGTTTTCCATCCTAGTTTCTAGTAGCATTTCAAACTAAATCTTTTGAAGCCAGGGATATTTCTGGGTTTACTTCCACCAGGTATTTTGATGATGTTAGTATTAAGCCCAGATCATAATCTTTAAAGTAAGGTAAAAAAAAATCTTGTGGAACACACAGTAATTTTACAGACAAGGAAACCGACCTCAGCAAGGTAAGTACTCAGAATCATACAGCAAATTGGTGGCAGATTTAAGACTAGAAGCCAAATGATGATACATCTTCTAGCTCAAGGTTCCATTTACCACAAGCTTCTTTATTCCTTAGCTGTGATCAAACTTAATAATAGTTGTATTTTGATCTTTAGCATACATATATACATCATCCTACCATTCGTGCCTTCCTCCTATCCTCTTACTAAGCTTCATTTACAAGACACAGATAATTTATTTTCACCTGAAAAATGGAGATACTCCCAGGGTGAAATATAATAGCTACTAAAGCAATTCACTAAAAACAAATTACATTCAAACAACAGAGAAATAACTCATTACCAATCTGAAGGACATAAGGAATCTAAATGATGCTGCATAACTATCAAAATGAAAAAAATAGATAGATACAGCTCAAAGACATTGTCACCTTAGTAATGTTCTCGGGAACTCCTATCATCAAGAAGTTTCATACTGTTCTTATAAGAAGTTGGTACTTTAAGATTTCTCAGGAGCACAGAACTAATTAGATTGTAAAGCACTGATTTACTACTATTTAAAAACAATAATTCCATATTCTAAATCACCAACATTAATGCTCTCACAAGCTGAAAACTCGTTTTGTGTACAGATTTCAAATCCTTTAAAATATAAATTAAACAAACAGGACATATGCAATATCCAAACTCTGACAGTTGTTACAAAAAAGAAAAAAAAAAAAAAAGATAAAAATCACTGTGGAATTCCCAAGTCTCAAATGCACATCTTGTTCCAGCAACAACCCACATGAATTTTGTCCTCCCCCACTAAAAACCAAAACACTAATTTAAGCACTTCAAAGCTAGCATGGTTTTTGTGCAAAGCACTTATTGGATGCTTGATGTGGAAATAAATCAAGAGATGGGTGAAAAAAAATATTTTGCAGGAGAGAATGAGGATTCAGAATCCAGGTCAATGTATTCTTTTCCTCTCCTTTTGCTCTTTTTTGTAGCAATCCTAAAGAAGAGTAGGCATAAATAATGAGACAGGAAGAATAAGAATTTGATTATCTATTCTCCCAAGCCCTCAACAGAAATATATTAATAGAGATAAAACTGGGGCTTGCTTAGGGGGATCCCTGGGTGGCGCAGCGGTTTGGCGCCTGCCTTTGGCCCAGGGCGCGATCCTGGAGACCCGGGATCGAGTCCCATGTCGGGCTCCCGGTGCATGGAGCCTGCTTCTCCCTCTCCCTCTGCCTATGTCTCTGCCTCTCTCTCTCTGTGACTATCATAAATAAATAAAAATTTAAAAAAAATTTAAAACTGGGGCTTGCTTGGTTTCTCAGTTACACTGAGTAGGTACTCTTTTTTTTGTTTAAAATCTTTTTTGTAGGGATATCTGGGTGACTCAGTGGTTGAGTGTCTGCCTTTGGCTCAGGGCGCATGATCCTGAGTCCCAGGATCAAGTCTTGCATTGGACTCCCTGCATGCAGCCTGCTTCTCCCTCTGTCTATCTCTGCCTCTCTCTATATATCTCTATCATGAATGAATAAATTTTTTAAAAAATAATAAATAAAATGAATAAAATAAAATCCTTTTGTGTATACATCTTTAAATAAAATACAGATAAAAATAGGGGGCAGCCCAGGTGGCTCAGCGGTTTGGCACTGCCTTCAGCCCAGGGCGTAATCCTGGAGACCCGGGATCGAGTCCGTCGGGCTCCCTGCATGGAGCCTGCTTCTCCTTCTGCCTGTGTCTCTGCCTCTCCCTCTCTCCCTCTCCCTCTCTCTCTCTCTCTCTCTCTCTCTCTCTCCCCCTCTGTCTCTCATGAATAAATAAATAAAATATTTAAAAATATACAGATAAAAATAACAAGGTTTTTAACAAAATTAACAAAACGAAGAGCTGTTCACTTTGCTTTGCTTTGAGGAAAATGGATATAGACTTCTGAGCTAATGAAAATAAGAAGATACTTCACATTTAAGTCCAACATTAGAAATTACCATGTCTCTGTTGGATATTTTCTCCATCAGTGAGTTAGAGAAGCATAGATAATCTTATTTCTTACAGTTTTAATCTCAAAGTACTCATGGTAATACCAAAAAGCCCAGGCATAGGTCAATCCCCTTTGTTACACTTCTGAAAATCTCAGGAGGAAAAGTAACCCAATTTATTGAAAAACTACTATGTTCCCATTTTGATGCTGAGGCATTAAATAGAATATTTACAACAATATTAGGAAGTATATATTATTGACTTTCTATTAGTAAAAGACTATTATGGCTCAGACATTGGGCAAATGGAGATATGAGAATTCAAACCCAAATTTTTTTAACTCCAAAACCCATTCTCTCTCCACAGCACTGTGCTACTGCTAGTAACTCCACACAACCAAATATGTGAAGTAGACTGTGATGTACTGTATTTGCCAAAAAGACTTTTTTAAGCTCATTTAATTGCATTTACTGATAGCTACAGAGAAAATACTCATATAATCATTTTAACAGGCTATCTTGTGAAAGCATTGTGATTTCTTTATTAAAATATCATTGATGCACATACAACTAAGAAACTCTTCTAAGTAATGCAGAAAATTCCTCAAACTATTCAGTGCTTCACTGAATAGGTATTTACTTGCTCTCTCATTTTCTCCCACATTTCCCTACTAGAAGGGATAGTTTAGTGATAAGATGATTTCACAGATGAAATTCCAAAGAAGTATCATCACAAGAAGCAACTTCAAGTTGATTTCTATCAATAAACGTATTTGCTCCAATCTTCAATTTTTCACAAGTGTATAAGGAACAGCGAAACAGACACCTGAATAAAGCCTGTAGCCAACGAATGGTATGTGTTTCTGTGTGACACGAACAAGCACATAGACAGAGGTAACCACTATTGATACCACTTTGTCATCAAGTGAACTATCTAGCTTGAATAATCTTCCTGGCCCCTTCAAAAACCCAAGAGTTAGCTATATGCATTAGTTCCAAATATAGTCATATATTTGGTTACCAAAAACCTCAGTCACACATGACAATTTTAGAAAAAGCCTCCAAATATACTTTCCATCTAAAATCACTTTCTGATTATAATAAGAGAATAAAAGTATTGGTTGCTCCTTTATCATACAGAGGCAGCAATAATCCACATAACATTCAATAATCAAAAGCCTCTTAAAACGAGATATCTACTCCTTTAAGACTCTGAACTTTGCTTTACTTTAGAAAAGATAGAAAAGAGTGTTTGGCACTGGATTAATCTCCCTCAAAGCCATGTTACTGCTGAGTGAAATAACAAAACCAGATTATTTAAGCATGGCAGCCTGCTAGGCAGCACATTTCTGAGTGGTTATCACAAATGATACCTCAGGTAGCTGTTGTAGGGCTCCAGACCAAAAGTAAAGTGATTCACAAGAACTGTATAAATCAACAGAAATGATTTTATTTGGCATTCATATTGCTATGATGAAATGAAATTAATTTAGATGAATAAAGAAAAATCTGCAACATGCTAACCTCTTACTGTGCCTTCTCCTCATGTTCACAACACCCTTTGGTTTGAATGTACCACAGGATAGAAATCACATATAAAATTCTCTGGCTTAAAACAGAAATTCTGTAGTTTGCATCCAGTTTCTTGCTCCTCTACCAAGTACATTACTGATAGACACCAGAAACATTGTAAAACCCACCGAGGTGACAAATGAGGCAAAAAGACCATGTGTGCAATGAGGTAAAGAGAGGGCAATGTGTTTTCCATAGAGCCAGAGGAAACATTTCATTCTCAAAGAACTTTTAGAAAAGGCTAATCAATTTTTAACAGGTGATTTTGAGTCACCTGCTGGGGGAGCTCAAGAAAGTAATTAATGAGCAGCATACAACTATATATATTGCCAAGTACATATTATGTGCCAGGAACTTAACATTCATTACCTCATTCAGTCACAATACCCTGATTTTAGGAAGTTTCCCTTTTTTTTATTTTTTATTTTTTTCTAGGAAATTTCCATTTTAGATATGAGGAAACGGGAGTTCAGAGATCAAATAATATCTTCATTCACTTGAATATGACCTCAATCAGGGCAAATCATATAATTTACTAATGTACACTCAGATCCAAAACAGTGTCAAGCACACAATAGGTGTTCAATAAATTATTGTTGATGGGAAGTCTTAACAATTCCAAAGTTGAAGTCCCTTTTCCCTATGCCACACTACTTCTCTAGAGATGTGGGAAGACAAGAAAGAAGGAAGAGAGAAAGAGAGAAAAAAAGAAGAAAAGGAAAAGAAAAAGAGTATTATTAGTGGGAAGAAAAATCTTTCATATATTCGTTGGTTTAAAACCAACAGACAATGGACAATTATATTTATACATCTGCCTGGCTAATGAACAACTTTATGCTTATAAATTCAACAAATTAGAGGAAATGGATAAATTTCTTGAAAAATATAAACTACCAAAGGTCACTCAAGAAGAAATTCATAACCTGAATAGCCCCTCATCTATTCAAGAAATAAAAATTAACTTTTCTACAAAGAAAACTATTTTCCACTGTCACTATCTTACTCCTTTTGTATATAATCAATAACCCATGCTTATCAATTTTTCTTTAAAATTTCAGTCCTTGTCTTCTACTACTACCTGGCCAAAACCTTTTCAACTTTTGCCTGAATTAATATAACACTTTCTAAGATGTTACTCTGCTTTAAGTCTTTCCTGGAAAAATCTCCATATTTTTTAAAGCACTCCCTTTATGTACCTGCTTAAAACAATTTTCGAATTCCCCTTTGTCTCCAGAAGTAGTCTCAACTCTGTTGGGAGTCAATTTTCCACAGGACTATCATAAACAAAGCACTGACTGCTCCTTGTTTTAGATTATTATTTTCAAGGATGTTTATACAGGAGATAGATACAGTGTCTCTCCCTCTGGAACCAAAGGGAGGAATGCTACTTTCCATTATAAAATATTCAGGCCCCCTAAACTCATGGATCCTCTCCTATAATGAAACCTACTATGTGTACAGATGTCATTTGTATCACCCTACAGGAATTAGGACTCAAAAAAACAGCAAAAAAAAAAAATGTTGTTACTCTGGCTTCTGATATTTCTATGAATAATAAACTGTCCTTCATCTCTGACAAAGGATCTCATGTTTTATACCAGCATCCTTGAAACTAACTTCTTAGCTATCAGAGTAAAATTTCAGACCCTTCACTGTTCTTGAGAATTAGAATTTAAAAACACCCATGTCCAGTCTCCATCATATCAATTAATTCAGAATCTCTGGCAGTGAGTCCTGACATTTTTTGTTTTGTTTTGTTTTGTTTTGCTTTGCTTTGTTTTGCTGGCTGATTGGAGTTTATTTCCCACTTGGTATGAGGCACACAGTTACAGGGTGTCAGGAAGGCTTGCCTGTGGCTTGGATAGTAAAGAGTAGAATTCTCTCACCTTCCTTTTTGGTGTTTTGCAGTTTTGATATAAAAGAGCCCAACTGTGGCTTCCTGCAGCCTGCCTGGTCTACTGGTAGGAGAAGAGCTCTGGCGAGCCTAGCGCCTCTGGGAGCCACGTGGTGGCCATTCAGGATTGGGGCCCAGTGTTGGCTTTGCCAGGCAGGCCACCAGGCTGCCTCCTCATGGCTTCCAGAAGCAAGAACAGGTGACTGTGCTGCTGGTGGCCTGGAAAGGTTCCAAACTTTTGGAGACTCCAACACTTAGCCATGAACGGGAAAGTGGACTTCTCCAAAAAGGAGCTTGCCCACCAGTGACCCCAGTGGGCCTTGGAGAAACTGGGTAGTGAGAGATGGCCTCCCCAGGATACTCTGCATTTTGTCAGGAGCTGTTATTGGAAGTGGAATCCAGGTGGTGCCAGTAATAGTCGTGGAAGGCCATGAGTGGGCCACTGGAGGGGATGGCTGCCTTTGCTGTCACTTGTAGACTGGTGGAAACCTTGATGGTGACTCCCGAAGACCTCAGGGCGTGACAACAGATAGAGGGAACAGAAACACTAGGCAACTGAGCCCATTGGCAGAGGAGACTGCCCACGGCTGCTCCATGACCAAAGCGCCCACAGAGTCTGAACATTGGACTTTTTAAAGCTCCCCAGGCAATTCTAATGTGCAGTCACATTAATCTATAGAATTTATATTCAAAGCCCTCTAAAATCTGACTCAAATTTGCCTCTTCAAACTAATTTTTCTGGGGGAACATTGGACACAATTTTATAGAAGAAATTATCTAAGCTGGAGGAAAAGAGACATCTTCATAAGAGAAAAATGAAATATAGAAAAAAAGGATAGAAAAATGCAATGGAGAAAACAAGATTCCGAAAGCCACAACAGAAACATAAAAAGGGAAAAAACAAAAACAAAAACACCATGTATACAGCATCTAGGATTGCTTAATGTTAAAGAATGCATTAGAAAAAAAGGGGGGAGGGGAGAGAAAAAGAGGGAGAGATCTAATGGTTACTAGGGTCCAACAACATCTGAGAGAGGAAGACAGATAAAATCTCAAAAAAAAAAAAAAAAAAAAAAAAAAAACAGAAAGAAATGATTCTCCTAAGGAGTGATTCTCCTAAGGAAATGATCCTGGAAACTATTAAAGATGGCTTCTCAAGCTGCAAAGAAAGAGTCCACTGTCAAAGTAGTTGGGGAAGAACCCCTTAAGCTTAGGACAGCAAAACTAAGCTGTTAAAATAAAAATCTGCACAGATTTGAGGGGAGAAAGTCAGGATCATCATAAACATACAGCAAGAATTATTAAATGAGTTTCAGGGTGATACTGTGCCTGAAAGTACATACCTGAAAAGTGGGTGAAAGTAGGGCTCTAAGGGATGGCAAAGCAAAAATGGGGCACAGTACAGTGGAGCCAGACAGGACACGAGCAGATGGGAGTCTTAGATGTTGGCCAGATGGGAGAATATCTCCCAGGTGGGATTACCCAACTCAAAGCATATATATTGGACAAGATATATTTGACAGGCAAAGGATTTGATAGTCCCAGAATCCCATCATCCCACTATCCGCATTGACACATAATCTAGAGGAATAGGACAGAAATACAAAGAATAAATTAAAGGATGATAAAAAAGTGTTTAGACCAAGCAAGTGGTGCTAAAGGAAAGAAAGGAAACAATTTAAGAAGCTGATTAAAAATTTAATTGAGCTTCTCGGAAGATTCAACAGAACCGTAGAGAAAAATGAAGCTAGAGACAAATATCCTACAGCTACAGAAAACGATGTGGGAGAAAATAATGTTACTCAAGACCTGGAACATTTAAAAATCAAGAACAATGCCTTAAGGAACAGGCCCCAAGAGACACAGTTTTCAGAATTACCAAAAGGAGCTTCAGTTCAAAAATCTATTAGAGCGGCTCTCGGCTAGGTGCTCAGGAATTACTTCCCTAGCAGCAAGTTCCTGATATTAGGCAATTCATATTAAAAGAAAACAGGTACAGGGCAAAAAATAAAAATAAAAAATAAAAGCCTGCTCACAAGATATTGGATAACTATGTCTCTAGACTGAGTACACACTCATTAAGCTCTGGAGTGCCTGAAGCACAAGATTCAAAGAGAAAAAACTGAATTGGAAATTGAGAGGGTATAAATATGCAAAAGGAAAAGAAAAATACCTCAAATGAGACCCATGGGCCAAAGTTGCCACCACCATAATTTCTAAGCTTAAGAGGAAATACACAGTACAGGGATAGCTTCCCCTCCCCAATTCTGGTCATGGGATAGGGCCAAAATTAACTCTTGCTAGGGGAGATCACAGGCTTTCAAGTACGCTGATCATAGACCTAAAAGAACAGTAATCATGGATGAGAATCACAGCAAGTCTGAAATGAGAAAAATGCCTCCACCTAACTTTTTTTCTTCCAAGTACCCTTAGCAACACTAAAAACAGGGTCCTGAGGACATACTTTCATCAGGATTTCTGCTCTGTGAGATTGGAATTGGCCTGTTTCCTAAATTAGGTGGGTGTGGGGTTGGTGCTCAGGTCATCTTTTGTTCTATTAAATCTTTGGACACTTTTTTAAAAGCAATGGCATGAAAGGGGTAAGGAATACAACTAAAGCAAATACCTGCATTTTAGTGAAAAACTGACCAAAGAAGCTAAAAGAACCTGACTCTATCCAGACACCAGAGAGAGCAAATTTGAAAATTTGGGATGACATAAAGTCCTCTGATTTTAATTTAATTTTAGCAATATAATTTGAGACTTCAAATCTTTGAAATCTCCCTGAAATATTATAATTAGGAGGCATTGATGTTCAATTTTGGGACATCTTTGTGGTGATAGCAGTTTCTTACCAAATTGTCTTAGTGTTTGCATTCAATCTTACTGCAAAACTGACAAGCGATTCTGGACATTATGGTCAGCCTTGGTCACAAAATGTTACTTTAATTAGTGCACTCGTCCAATTTATTTCAGAGGTGCTAGGTGCTACGTCTACACTGAGTACTAGTGGGGTAGGAGGTACAACAATTGTGGGTAGGGGGTGGCCTCATGAAAAGGGAGGCGGTCTCAAAAGTGTATCTGGCCCCCTAGAAAGGAAAGCCACACTCCTGACAGACCACGGCAGGCTTCATGATTAAACCCAATGGGTTAAAAGCAACAAAACAGGGGATCCCTGGGTGGCGCAGCGGTTTGGCGCCTGCCTTTGGCCCAGGGCGCGATCCTGGAGACCCGGGATCAAATCCCACATCGGGCTCCCAGTGCATGGAGCCTGCTTCTCCCTCTGCCTGTGTCTCTGCCTCTCTCTCTCTCTCTCTCTCTCTGTGTGACTATCATAAATAAATAAAAAATAAAAATAAAAAAAAAAGCAACAAAACAGTAATTCCATGGAATTTGGCAAATAGAGGTAACAGGAAACTCGGGGTATTCATTGATGACTTTGGGAACAGGGACCAGAAAAGCAGAGCTGAGATCAAGCAGAGCTGAGATCCTTCCCCACCCCTCCTCTTTATGGGAACAATGAGTCTGCAGAGAGTACACATTATCCTCTATCCTTAACACAACTGAAATGTTACAACTCTGCCCCAGGGGAGGAGGCCGGCCAGAATCCAGACCCGCCTGTGGGTGGGAAAGTCTGTCTATTTATGGGATTCAGTATTGATGGAGTTCAGTATCTGCCACATACTCAAGTGTCCTAACAATTCTGGCAATAAATTAAATTCCGGCAATAAATGTTAATAAAACTAACATTTAGATCCTCCTCAGCTAGACTTCTTTGTCTATCTCAATTGAATCCGAATTCAGAAGATTCAGATTGATGTTACATCCTGTTCTTCTCCAAACCCCAAACTCTGACTCTAAATTAGCCCTATTGCCGCACACCAGACAGCTTGGTTACCCTCCTAACCCAAGTAGGTATTTGAGTGTGACCCCTGGAACAGTATTATCGAACCTGAATTAAAGAAAAGTTCATTGAATAAGCACAGATGGGATTGGGTGATAGATTGGTACCAGGTTGGTAAAAGGAAGAAAGTATCACGGATAACACCAAACATTTCATTTGGGGGGACGGGGAAGAATCGGAAAAATGATAATGTTGCTTTAAAATAAAAATGAGGGGTGCCTGGGTGGCTCAGTTGGCTAAGTGTTGCCATCGGCTTGGGTCATGATCCCAGGGTACTGGGATCGAGCCCCACATCCGGCTCTCTGCTCAGTGGGGAGCCTGCTTCTCCATCTCCCTTTGCCTGCTGCTCCCCCTGCTTGTGCTCTGCCAAATGAATAAAATTTTTTTTAAAAATTAAAATAAAACAAAAATAAAATATAATCAAGAGAAAGCAGAGCTCAACCTGATATCACTTACTACATACCAGGAGCTCCATTCTGAGTTAACTGTATGCAAGTGAAAGGGCATGCAGGAAGGTCTTGGTCAACTACCCTTTGTTTCCTGCCTGGTGGCACTAGTGGGACACTCAGTGGGACACAGAGTACACCAGAATGTAAGTTTCTGGCTTAAATGTTTTACTTTGATCCATCAAAGAAGATCCAAATGCATGTCCACAACAATACAGTACATTCCCTTTCCTCTCAATTGTTCTGCTCACATCAGATTTCCAGAAACTCTCAGTCCCCAAACCCCCAGTTTCTCAACCCTGTTTTTTGTTTTGTTTTGTTTTGTTTTTCTGCCTCCTCTCACTCTTGATTCTTCTTTCTCCATTTTCCTTTGCACCTGATGTTCCCAAATCTTCCCTACAGATTGTGACTTCCTGAGGGATGTCATCTGGAACCTCCTGACTTTTCTCCCTAACGGATCAGCCCACTGACTTGTTCCTGCCGTCCTCGCTTGACATTAACAAAAGTGTAATATCCTTTCTGGAAACGCCGGAATTCCTTTTGAAAGGTGGTAAAGGCAAGGAAAATGAGTGAGTACAGCCAAAATCCTCTTCAGTGGAAATTAGACGGGGTGGTACGGAAAACACTCACACAAAATTTTGTCCAATCACAATCATAATGATCAACATAATAATTAAAAATACTGAGTGTTTACTACATGCAAGGATGGATCCTGAGCACTCTTACATGGACTATTTCATTTGATGTACCAGTTCTTTGAGATAATGACTGTGACCATTATTGCAGTTGACCCTTGAACAACAGCACAGGGCTTGGGGGGCACCCACGGCGAGCGAGTATCCATGCATGACTTCTGACTCCCCGAAAAGGCGCTAATGGCCTACTGTTGATAGGAAGCCTGGCCAAGAACATAAACAATCGAGTAACACGTTTTATGTATGTATTATATGCTGTTATTATTTTTTCAATTCATGAGAGACACACACAGAGAGGGAGGCAGAGACACAGGCAGAGGAAGAAGCAGGCTCCATGCAGGGGGCCCGACGCAGGACTCGAACCCGGGTCTCCAGGGTCACGCCCTGGGCGGAAGGCAGGCGCTGAACCACTAAGCCACCCGGGCTGCCCATATGCTGTTATTCTTAAATTAAGCTAGAAAAAAAGAAAATGTCACTAAGAGAAGCATAAGGAAAACTCATGAACGGTACTGTGAAAAAAAAAATCCACAGAGAGGAGGAGCAACCCGTGGGCCCTCAGCTGTCTGTTGCTCGGACAGCGTTTGGCTAAAACAGAGCGGAGCAGGCCCCCTCCTGCAGCCTCGGGCCACCCCCGGCACGTTCTCCAGCGGGGCCGTCGGAGCCTCCCGGAGTGGCCAGCGCTGCTCCGCTCCTTCCCGCCCCGACCAGCCGCGAGCCCAGCTTCGGGGCAACTATTCCCGCGGCGACAAGCACCTGCGGGCCTCCCGCCCCTGCAGACTTCCCCCCACTGTGGACCTCCCCCATGCGGGCCTCCCCCTGCGGGCCTCCCACCCCCGCCCCAATGCCCCTCCCCCCGTCCCTCTCCCCCACCCCTGCCCGTCTGCCCCTCCCACCCCCCTGCCCCTTCCCTGCCCGTCTGCCCCTCCCTGTCTGCCCCTCCCCCCCAGGCACCTGAGGACGCGCGGGAGGCCTCCCAGGTCGAACCCGCAGCACCAGCTCGAAGCCGCGCGCGCCCCTCCTGGGCCCCAGCTCGACGAGGAAAAGCCCCGAAGCTGAGCGGGGCGCCCGGGGGCGCTCGCCAGGGGTCTGCGGGGGCGGGGCCGACCCCTCGGCTCCCCCGAGAACCACTTCCGGGTCGGCAGCGGAAGAGCCCCGGGCGGACATGGCAGCCGCTCGCCTCCCGCTGCTCTGCGTTCCTGTGCCTGTCTGTCTGAGGGCCGCTGTCCCGCCGCGGTCGGGAGCCTGCGGAGTCCAGAGCTTGCCACCCCTCCGAGCTCACGGCTCCGGCCTGCGCCTCTCCCTGCAGCCCCGGGCAGCCGTTGCCACCACGCCAGAGCCCTGGGCCAACCGGAAATGAAACTTTGCGCGGCAAAACCACAACCACCCCCAAAATGTATTTTAAGATCCGCGTGTAGGTGCACCTGCGCAGTCCAGGCCCCTGTTGCTCGAGGCTCCACTGCATTTCTGTGTGAGAGAGAAGAGGACTAAGACGCAGGACTGAAACATGGCGGGAGATCACGAAACTGAGGGGTGGTCAACTCAGGGCGGAAGCCTGGGCCCGCCTGCCTTGGGAGCCCTGAACTTCGTCCCGCCCGAGGTAATTCCTGACGACCGTGTCTGCCCTCGTCTGCCCATCACCTTGTCCAACTTCCACTTATTTTAGACAGCTTTTTAGTACAAAATGCCAGGAATCGTAAAGTACTTAGAGCGTCACGATATCTGAAAGCACATCCATGGTACCAGCACATGGCACTACAAGTTATATATATATATATATATTTTTTAAAGATTTTATTTACTTATTCATTAGAGAAAAAGAGAGAGAGAGAGGCAGAGACACAGGCAGAGGGAGAATCAGGCTCCGTGCAGGGAGCCCGACGTGGGACTTGACCCCGGGATTCCGGGGTCACGACCTGGGCCGAGGCAGGCGCTGAACCGCTGAGCCACCCGGGCTGCCCTACAAGTAATATTTATTTCACTTACAGTGTCTAGAATAAAATACCTCCACCCAGTTCTTAGCATCCGAATCACTGTCTCCAAACTTTCTTCTGTAAAGTCTGTCATTTGACACACATGCACAAGGTAGATCACATCACTTGGAGGTCACTCTGTCACAGAATCTGTTCAGTGAGTATCTCCTCTTTCTTTTTTTTTTTTTTTAATATTTTATTCATTTATTCATGAGAGACAGAGAGAGAGGAGATGCAGAGACACAGGCAGAGGGAGAAGCAGGCTCCATGCAGGAGCCCGAGGTGGGACTCTATCCTGGGTCCCCAGGGTCAGGACCTGGGCCCAAGGCAGCGCTAAACTGCTGAGCCACCCGGGCTGCCCCCAGTGAGTATCTCCTCTTGATTCTTCTCTGATGATGTCCCTCTCATCAGTCTTTTCAGGACTACTGTCATGCCTGGCATAGGCCCCTCATCATTTTAGACTTTGAAGTACCACAGTAATACCTTAAGTGAATTCCCATTTCTAGTTTCCCAATTTTGACACACTACATACTGACTTTTAACAAATTCCTCAATGATTCATCAGTTTTTAGGCTAGATTCCACATTCCTTTGTCACAGTCTGACCCCGTACATCTCTAATCCCCAAAGACTCAGCTCCAGACAAACTGCTTGCTCATTATTCCCTGAATATATGTTCACATTTCTTTCTTATAAGCAAAATATAAACAACCAATAATATTTTTAAACAGGGCTCATCTTTACTCACAGTGAAAGGTATATTAATTGAAACAGTGAAATATAATGTTTAATCCAGCAGATATACAAACACAAAACTTAAAGTTATTAATAAAAATGTGGGAAATTCTAATACCTTAGCAACACTAATTCCATAACATTCTAGGTAGGCCCTTAACAGCATAAAGTACTTCAGTGTTTGGAGGACTATTTCTACCAAAAATGTAAAAGGTGGGGTGCCTGGGTGGCGCAGTTGTTTGAGCAACCCACTCCTGGTTTCAGCTCAGGTTGTGGTCTCAGGGTCCTGAGATTGAGCCCACTGAGCCCCAGGTCAGGCTCCACACTCAGCAGAGTCTGCTTAAGACTCTCTTCTCTCCCTGCCTCTCCACCACTAAAATAAATAAATAAATCTTTTTTAAAAAATGTAAAAGGTATCCCTTATAACTCTAAGAACTTGTGCTATACTTTAACACAAGTAGGCAGAAGTGTATATACATATATATATGTGTGTGTGTGTGTAAATTTATTTACTAAACATTGTTATGCTATTAAAAATATCTAGGAAACAACCCAAATGTCAAACAAGAAATAAGCTAAATAAATTATGATGCATCTATACAATGGCACACTATGCTTTTGTAAATATATGTATTATGTATATGTGTGTGTAAATATATCTGATTGATCTACATATACTAACAGATGTTTCTGATATAATACTGAGTGCAAAAATAAGTTGTGGTACTACAGCGAATCTCAAGGGAATTAGGCTGAGTTTTTAAAAAGGCAAAGTTAAAAGGTTACATACTATTTAATTCCATTTACATAACATTATAAAATAACAAAATTACACAGTTGAAGAACAGATTAGTGATTGCCAGAAATTCAGGATTGAAGTTGTAGCTGTAAAGAGGGTAGCACAAGGGAGCCTTGTGGTAGGAACTACAGGCAGCTCCTTGTAGTCAAATTGCAGGGGAGTACACACACATAGTCATACCTATAGTACATATATAACTGTTAAAATCTGAATTAGTTCTGTGGATTGTATCAATTTCAATTTCCTAGTTTGATACTGTATTATTGATGTTAACTTTGGGGAAGGGTGGGTGAAGAGTACAGGGAACATCCCTGTACGTATCTTTACAACGTCTCATGAGTATATCATTATTTCAAAATAAAAAGATTTTTTAAAACATAGGTAGTCTCTCTGCATTCACAGAAAAAGCAATATCGAATATTAAGATTATGTAACTCTTACTAGAACAGAAAGCTGAATGATGTTAGTACTTTAAGAGGAGTACAGATGTTGTATAAAGAGGAATAGTATTGTTACAACATGCTAACATTCTATAGTCTCACCTTTTTTTCCGACTTAGGAGATGGATTATTGCAGATATAATTAAGGGCCTCAAGAGATCCTCCTGGACTGTCCAGGTAGGCCTTAAAACCAGTGGCAGGTGTTCTTATAAGGAAACAGAAGCACAGAAGACACAGGGAGGAGGGGAGAAGGCCGCAGAAACACAGAGGCAGAGATTGGCATGAAGCAGCCCTAAGGAACTCCAGGAGACACCAGACTCTGGAAAAGGCAAGAAAGGATTCTCCCCTAGAGCCCCTAGAGCTCTTAATAAATCTTTTTGTGAATAGCAAAAAAATTAAAAAAGGATAATTTTCAGAATAGACATGGTTATATTTCATTGATGTAAAATAAATAAATATTTATGGATTAAAATATCTGTATGTCCATACCTAACTACTAATAATGACCCCCTTTAGGGAATGTGTTAGAGCTAGGGACAGGAGGAAGAATTTTATTTTTTACATTATACATTTTTGAATGTTTAACTTTCTTTTCTATTGATATGTATGTTTTTATCATTTAAAATTGATTCAGAAGATAATGAAGAGGAAGAAACTGAAGGGGAAAAGAAAGGGAAAGAGTAATTTCTTCCTCTGAGCCTTTGTCCATCCCATTTTTTCAAGGCCCATTTAAGACCTTCCTTCTTACATGAGGTCTCAACAGAACTCTGAATTCTGGGGGTATTTTTCTTATTGTTTACACTACATATTTGGGATTTAGAAAAGTCTTCCTTGAGCTACTAGATCCTGAAATCACAGGATTCTCAAGAAATGTTTATCACGCTAATACTAATACCCTGTATTTGCTAAAAATGCACCACATTATCTATCTTTACGAAAAGGAGAATAAAGCTGATAATTTGAGAAACATGGACTTTAATTAAGTATCATAGTCTTAAACTTCTGAGTCAATTAGTGATTCAGAAGAAAAAAAATACAACCTTAATAATTACTCAGATTTAATAAAGGAAGACTTAGGGTTATTTGAACATAACCTACATATTTTAGAAAAGCAATCTAAGTTTTAAAGACCATTAAAACTCATATGAACGCCTAAAAAATGATACTCTCCAGCCATACCAGTCCAGTGCTAGTCTATCTACTCCCATACCATTTCGTACAAAGAGCCTGCCCTGCACTCTTGTGGTGATTTCTGTCCTATGCAACAAACATAAGGAAAAGATCATCCAAAATGTACATACCACAGCATTCAGACTTCCTATTCCTTTCACTGATGTTAGGGAAGAAATGAGACTTGTTTAATGTATATGAAGGCAGAGTAGCAGTACATACTTCAAGACCTAATCTGAAGTACATGGATGTAGACCTATTTTTCATTTTACATTACTAGTTGTGTAGTTGATGATAGTTTTATTTGGATATTTATCATTCACTTGAAGTAACTGAAAGAAATAGATATATCAAAATCTTCTTCATTACAGGCTAAAAAAATAATTCCATTACAATACCAAGGAAAAAATTACACCTGCATTTTATTATACTTCAAGAAATTATTGCATATAGGCCAATATCTCAAAAATATGAAATAATATCATCTCAGTTATTAAATTATAATCCGTAGATAAAAGAGATTTGGTTTTATTCAGATGCAGAATAAAATATAGAAAGGCTTTAGGTATTGCCTATTGATTTTTTCAACATAACTGTGCGTTGTGCACCACCTAGAGGAAATATGTAAAATTTATACTGAATATAAACCCTTGTAAAGATTGAACAACCTCATCATGAATTATAAAATAGAAATGAGGGGATTCCTGGGTGGCTCAGTGGTGGGGCGCCTACCTTCGGCCCAGGGCGTGATCCTGGAGACCCGGGATCGAGTCCCACGTCGGGCTCTCTGCATGGAGCCTGCTTCTCCCTCTGCCTGTGTCTCTTCCTCTCTCTTTCTCTCTCTCTCTCTCATGAATAAATAAAATCTTTTAAAAAAATAAAATAAAATGGAAATGATTTTCACCTGCCTGAGATGATTTTCATGTAGTCCAGACTTCTAATGATGAAGTCAGATGGCAGTTGGAATCTAATATGGATATTTATAGATCCAATTACTTAAAATTTTTTCTTGAATATAATTTCAACTGCAGTTTCTCATAGTAAATTGGAGAACCTGAAGCAGGATCTTCTTCAACATTAAATCAAGTCTGGGGATGCCTGGGTGGCTCAGCGGTTGAACGTCTGCCTTTGGCTCAGGGCGTGATCCAGGGATCCAGGATTGAGTCCCACTTCGGGCTCCTTGCATGGAGCCTGCTTCTCCCACTGCCTGTGTCTCTGTGTCTCTCATGAATTAATAAATAAAATCTTAAAAATAAATAAATAAACCAAGTCTATTTATTTAAAATTAAATGAAACACTATATTACCAACAGATAGTTTAAGCAACAAGGAAAAAACCTTTCTCTTTAGTTTTCCATATACACAGGAAAAAATCTGTATTACTGACAAGAAAACTGAAAGATTATAAAAACTTTCAAACCAAAAAGAAGGGAAAAGAACTGAACCTCATCACCAAAAATATTAACCAAATATCTTTCTGACTCTCATAACATCATTGTAGCTAAGTGAGCTAAATTAATTGTTACTCTACCTTCTATGAGTAAATATTTTTAATATGCAACTCTGTCTTTATAGCAGATATTCCACTTGTTTTCTAATAATAATTGTTACTTACTCATTTTTTTAAATGGGAAGAGGCTCCTTACTCTTACTAACCTATATTGAAAGCACTCAATCAGAACTAAAACTCTATGCCTTCATTTCTTCTCACTATATGATCTTTTTTCCTAATTAGTCTCATTCCATAATAAAGTCTTAGTTAATACTTAAATGTCATTGACTCCAAGTTAATATCTGTAATACAGCTCTCATGTCTATGTATTCAAAAGCCAACTCAGAATCTCTGTTTGTACATCTCAAGGACACTTCAACTCAGCGTGTTCAAAGCCATCATATTCCCTCAAACTTGCTTCTCCTGCAGTTCTCCTTCGTTTAGGCTAAGGCACCATGAAACTTGAAAGTTATCCTTGAAAACTGCTTCTCCATCTCTTTCCAAATCTAGCCCATTGTCCAGACCACTGATTTAGCTTCTAAATGACTATCAAATCTGTTCACTCCTGTCCATTTCCACTCTGGCAATTCTACTTTAGAGAGCCAATGCTTATAGCCTGGGCAATTATCATAATTTCCAAACTCGTCTCCCTTCATCGCTAATGTCTGTACTCGGTTCAACGCACAACAGCCAGACTGTTTTTTTTTTTTTCCACATTGTTCCCACCCCTGCCCCAAACCCTCTTACAACCTTCAGTGGCTTCCCAGTGCTCCTAGGGATAGAGACTCCAGCTCTGAAGCTACCTAAGTAGGCCCCATTTCACCAATCTCCTCTGGCCAGTACCTGCTTACCCATCTCCTGTCACCTGGCTCTTCCCTTGTCCTCCATGCTGTAGCCACCTGAATTCTCTCAGTTCTTCTAAGCACTATTCTCTCTCTCTCTCTCTCTCTTTTTTAAAGATGTTATTTATTTATTCATGAGAAACAGAGAGAGGGAGAGGCAGGCTCCATGCCCGACGTGGGACTCAATCCCGAGTCTCCAGGATGACACCCTGGGCTGAAGGTGGCACAAAACCGCTGAGCCACCCAGGCTGCCCTAAGCACCATTCTCTTAGCCGGGCCTGGAACTTTGTAAATACAGTTGCCTTTTCCAAAAACATTCTTCCTCCCATCCCATTGTAATCTACCTCATTCTCAGTTATCCTTTATATCTCAATTCAAACTCACTTTCTCAAGGAAACTGCTCTCTGGGATTAAGCCAGGGCCCCCCTCACTTATCTGCCCCACTTGGCATCCCTATGAGCATAGAAGTGCTCTCTGGTATTGTTTATAATTCTATTTTCAGTGCAAGACATAGAATTAATAATCACTTAATAAATATTTTTTGAATGAGCAAATGAAGTCATGAATGACAGTGGCCTTTTCTATCTTCATTACAAGAAAAAAAATCAGATGAAAGACAACGTAACTGCTTATCTCCTCTCTTTGTTAAGACTCAGTGAAAATAATAATAGAGGTATATACAAAAAAAAAGATATAAACCAACAATGAAAAAGAGAATGAAAAGCAGGACAATCAATAAATGATTTCAACAAATCTGGGGAAGACTGAACACAGATAATGAACCAGTGAGTGATAAAGCAAAGTAAAGAGAGATGCTGTAAGGTATAGACGCAGAAAGGACTGCACAGGAAGTTAATCTGCCCAGTGGAATCCAGAGGACTGAGAACTTTGAAGCGCCAACTACAGTGGAGAGTAGAAGCGAAGCACAGGCTAAAAAATGGAGAGATTTATTGAAAAGTTCAGACAAAACAAGTTCTCTCCATCCACGTCCACCTCTGTCACCCAACATCTTTCTCAGAAGGTCCATCACTTATATCTTCCCTCATCACAGCTCTGGGTAAAAGAAAGAAAAGAAAGAGAGAAAAAGCATGGAAGAGGGAGAGTAGAAAGGGAAGAAGGAAGGGAAGGAGAGAGGAAAGAAGGGATAAAGGAAGAAAGGAAGGAAGGAAGGAAGGAAGGAAGGAAGGAAGGAAGGAAGGGAGGGAGGGAGGGAGGGAGGGAGGGAGGAGTAAAAACAGCCATTCTTCTCTATAATAATTGAAAACACTGCTTGGGAAGAAGTAGGGCAGCTTGTGTGGGAGTTGGAACTCTGACATTTAAGAGTCCTAAATTATAATGTGCACTTCCCCACCCACACACCTTAAAACAAAGCTTGCCAGTGCAGTAACTGCCTTTGGCAGTCAGTCACTCAGCTTTTCTATTACCCCGAAAAATAAAATGGACAGACAAGGACCACCAAAAATCTGAGGGAAAAAACTTGCAATATGAATGAGAAAGATCAAAATAACCAAAATTGATGCCAGGAAAAACATAGGTAACTTATCAAGAGAGAAATCCTTAAAAAATTCTTCTTATACTTCTTATTGTATCTTCAGAGATATTCAAGAAGATACTGTATAAGGGGTTCCTGGGTGGCTCAGTGGGTTGAGCGTCTGACTTGATTTTGGCTCAAGGTCATGATCTCAAGATCCTAGGATAGAACCTGCATTGTCATGCTCCTCATTCAGGGAGTCTGTTTGAGATTCTTTCCCTCTGCCTCTCCCCCTGCTGGCACACTGTTTCTCTAAAATAAATAAATAAATCTTTAAACAAACAAACAAGAACAAGAAAAGGATGGCATTAAAAACCAGAAATCAAACGTGTTAAATTAAAATATGTGCCAAATTAAAATATGAATACTAAATACTTTACAAAATAACAAAATATTAGTACAAAATACTAAATACTTTACAAAATAACAAAATACTAGTACAAAATACTAAATACTTTACAAAATAACAAAATACTTTACAAAATACAGATATATTTATTTCTATAAGAAATAGAAACTATCAGAAAAAACAAGACATAGATGATTACTCTAAGATGTCTGGCATTAGAGGGAGTGGAGATTATAGAAGGGAAGTGGTAATAGTAATAAATAATAATCATCATCTTGGAAGAAGTCTCCTACAACCGAGTACTTCAATGAAAGTCAAACTAAAAGAGCCTATGATGTGTCTGGCTCAATAAATAAAGGAAATATATACACTGAACCATATCACTGTAAAACTTTAAAACAATAAATAAAAACAATATATTTAAATTTTCCAGTGTGGAAATAAAAACAAATTCCTTAAAAGGGAACAAATCACACTATATCAGAAGTATCACAGCACTAGATGATAGAAAACAAAAGAAGAATGCTTTCAAATATCAGAAGGAAAATGATTTTCCACCTAAAAATCTGCATAGAATAAAACCATTTATCAAATGTGAAAGTGGAAAAAAACCATTTTCAGACACGTAAGCCATCAGAAAGTTTAGCTACTGTGGAGCTCTCTGATGAAATTCCTTAGGATATACTCCAACAAAAAGGAAGAATCCAAGAAAGAAGAAAATGCTAGGAAACAGTGAATCCTATTCAGAAGAGCAGTGAAGGCGAGTTCCAGGATAACCAGAACCGCAAGTCGTACAGGAAGAAGGAGAGCTCCAAACAGAACTTGGTGGTAAAAAGGTCCACCGTATCAGAGACTGTATGACAGGAAGTTTGAATAAAATTTAATATGCAATCATGACAAATGATGCAAGGAAAAAAGATACCAATTACCAATTCCACAAGAAAGTAGCAAAAGAAATATAAACATAATGCTCAATTTGACTTTCCAGGGACCAATATTTACACAATTATAATAACATTTTCAGTGTTTATTGAATTTTGTATTGTAGAATCAGCATATGAACAAAATAGGAAAGTGTTGTGGTTATGGAGTAGGATGTAAGACATGTGAAATTCAATAAAGGCAAAAGTACAGTGATAAAAGGTGAAAGGAGGCAGCTCTGGTGGCTCAGTGGTTTAGCGCTAATTTCACCCCAGTGTGTGATCCTGGAGACCGGGGATCGAGTCCCACGTCAGGCTGCCTGCATGGAACCTGCTTCTCCCTCTGCCTGTGTCTGTGCCTCCCTCTCTCTCTCTCTCTCTCTGTCTCTCTCTCTGTGTGTCTCATGAATAAATACATTAAATCTTTAAAAAAATATATTTTTTAAAAGGTGACAGGTGGAAGGGAAAGTAGGAGAATTGAAGGAATGAAGAGGGCTACTGCATGTATTTTGCAGAATGGAGATATTGATGCTCTCTCTTGTTGGAGAAACAAGAAACAAGGGTAGTAAAAAAAAAATATACTAATGAAACTTCACTAAAGCTGTAGCACAGAAGATTAAATTTTTGTGAAAATATATCTGAAGACGAGGATGTTGGAAAGTTTGGGCAAAATAAGCTAAATCCTCAGCTATCACAGCAAGAAGTCAATAAAGGATATCCAAAACTGATAAATATAGGAATACATAAAGCACACTTTGGGAATGTCTTAGAGATTCACTAGCTATGTGAGAGCTAAGCAACTTAACCCTACAGCGCCTATTTCCTCATCTGTAAAATGAGAATAATAATAGTATTTCATGGTGTTCGTTGTGAGAATTATGTGAGCTAATATATGTAAATCCCTATAATACCTTGTGAGTGCCACATACAAATGAATAAATATATATTTGATACCTTTGATGACTAATACTGGTGGAGATGGGGAAGGGAACCACAGGGCTTTTAATTCTCACTATTTATCCTTCATTTTATTTATTTTAACAAGGATAGTCACTGCTTTGATAACAAAAAAATTACTTGTTCAAATAACTTAAAAGTCATGTTTCACCACTAAATAAGGTCAATTCCAAAGCTCAGGGATGCCAAATTTACACTTACACAATGAACTTTTAAGCTTCACTATAAACTGGTAAAAACTACTATGTAAAGTCAAATTGAATTAGAGGATTAACGCATGTGCTTCTATGCCAAATTCTCATCTGCTTTTTTTTTTCTGGGCAAGAGTGTTTGGGTGCTCTACTCCTCTTTGTTACAGTACATGGGTACACAATTGTTCCTTTCTTTTTCTCCTTCACTTCTTTTCATTTCCACACCTCTCCCACTCCTTTTCCTCTTTTATTGTCTTCTCTCCGTTTGTAGGAGCTGCTCAGCCTGAACTTTAAGTATGCTAGTGGCCTTACAGCACTTGTTTATCCCTGTTGGAAGTATTTATTATTCAGCAGCTTGGAAACCATGAAAATAGATATTTCAGAAATTAAAATTTGTGGATCTCTATCACATAGTCATTCTTGTAATACATGTCATAAATGCAATTGATTCAATATTATAAATATAATGCTGAAATGGTTTCTTAAGATCTTGGAAATGACTGAAATTTTTAAATTTAGGAAAATAACTTTTAAAAAATATTTAAATAAATATGAGGCATCCTATAAGAGTATCCCAAAATTCTACTGTCTTAGGGAATCATTGAAATAACTCGGAGAAATCATAAGCCTAGACACTTTAAAAAAAAATCATACCTGCCAAAAGAATAATTTACTGTGCATTCACGTCTTATCATTAATTTAAAGAAAACTGACATCAGATGTTAACTCTACTTCATTTTTATAAAAGTAGAAAAGAACACAAAAGAAAATTTATATTAACCAAGGGGGAAAAAATCTGATGCTAGGGAATACAACTCTGAAGTCTATTTGGTTACGTAGTTTTCCTGCAAATAATTCTAGTGCTGGGAGAGCGGAACCTAGGAAATTAATCATATTAAACGCCATTTGGCGGCTTCTTAGGATGAGATTCAAGTTTCTTTCATAGATTTTTTTTTTTTTTTTAATAACTGCAATCTTTTTCTGTGGTATTTGCTTTTATCTCAGCGTCCAAAAATAGTGCACGGATCCACAGATCGCAGCAATAACGCGACGTGAACAGCAGAGGGAGCCGAAGGGGCAGGCCAGGAGGTTAATGTCAGAGAGCCTAGAATTTTTTTCTCTTTTTTCAAGATTTTATTTATTTATTCGTGAGATACACAGAGAGAGAAGCAGAGACACAAGCAGAGGGAGAAGCAGGCTCCCTGCGGGGAGCCCAACACGGGACTGGACCCCAGAACCCCGGGATCAGGACCTGAACCAAAGGCAGGCGCTCAGCCCCTTAGCCACCCAGGAGCCCTGAGAGTCTAGGATTTCACAGCCTAATCTGGCTTGAACGTGTCAGAGGCATGCATAAGCAACACTCAACAGGAAGGTGTGCAAAGCATATCAATCGAAATAATTGGGAGATTTCTTTATTCTTAAAAGTAGTACAAAAAGGTGAACTGTCCTTAATGATGCCTATTGTTGCCAAATACTATTTCTAGGGCACATACAATGAGAGAAGGATCTTATTGTCAATTTATTTTTTAAATACTCTGGAAACACCATTTTCAAAGATTTCAGCAGCTCTACAACTCTGGTATGAGTACCATCAATTAGTGCAAAGATGCAGGGCTCCTTACCTGAAGATTTTCCACCCTGGGGTAGTGAGGTAAGCCAAAACAAATATCTTAACTTCTACAAAGAAGAGCTTTTTAGGGTGGCCCAGCTACAGACTTACTCCCACAGATGAAGCATGTTTAAATTCCTTTCCACTATCTCTTTTCCATTGTCTCATGTTTTTCTCAGTTTTTTCATGTTTCCTTTCCTTTGAATTTTACTTATTTCTATTTATCTTTCATTTCTACAACTCCTTCTCTCCAAATATCTCCCAATTATTGTCTATTTTTTACTTTATCTCTTGTTCTAATCACATTTTATTTCAACTTCTGTTTTTATTGCTCTTTCATTTCTTTTTAATTATTTTTTTCTCATTGATCTGTTCTTTTCCATCTGTAAAACTCCCTTCTATAATCTTAGCCATTGTCTCAAGAAAATTTTTTTCTTTTTTCACAGTTATTATAAATCTACTTCTTTTACACTTCTGTGTCATGGGAAGAACAATATCTGTGGCTTTATTCACTAATTTATTTGTTTTAGAAATGCTTTGTGGATGCTTATACTATATAAGACACTTACTAAACACCAGGGTGGGGACTAGCAAGAAGGAATGAATAAAATGAAAAAAAAATGATTCCTTTCCTCTGTTGTAATACAATAATAGATACAAATAAATGTAAAAACAGTATCATATCAGTACCATCATGTAGTGTAATATTTTTCTCTGGGGAATCAGGATTAACATGAAAACTTTTTATAAGGAGACAACCTCTATGAGGAATCTTGAGGAATGGAAGAGTGCCAATTAGTATAACTGGGGAGAACAAAGTGAACAATGAGGTGAAAGAGGGAACAGTTTAATGGTATAAAGCATGGGGTGTGTTTGGGAGAATAGCTGGGAATTTTGTATGTTATTTATTGGATAAAAGTGGTCCCTCCACAATATTCATAATAGATTTTGCCTTTGATAAACCTCTCTCACTTTTCTGTAATCTTGATGGCAAAGACTGAATATCACAATTACTAATTCTCATCTTGCTTTAGCTTTTCTTCTGTTGTAAAATGGATAAAAAGAGTACTTAATTCATCAGAGTTTGGTCAAAATTAAATGAGTTAATAAATGTAAAGTACATATAACTGCTCCTGGAACATATGAAGTGCTGTAAAAGTGTTTCTTCTTGTTGGTGTTTTTGTTATATTAAGGGTTAATTGAGGTCAACTCAAATGCCCTACACACCTTCCATGAAGTCTTTTCTAATCTCTCCAACCCTCTCTTTATTTCATGTTACCTAGTTAATATTTAATTACTCTGTAATTACTTTGTGTATTTTCATTTTGTGTGATCATAAGTTCCTTTGGCAGGTACCACAAAGCATTGTATCCTTGCTTGATTTGTGGAACTAATATGATTGAGGACACCTAATAAGACTCAAAGAAACATTAGCGAAACTAATCAATGCATTCCATATCTTACAAATGAATAAGTAACTAGTATGAAATATAAGCCTGCTCATTCATTAGTGGAAGTTGAAAATTATAAATAAGCTTCAGAGATATCTAAGAACTGCTTATAAAAAACACAGTATTTTACTATTTGGAAGTTGACAGTATCAGGGGACATTTCTTGGATATTTACTATTACAGAACAATTTATCCATAATGAATTCATTATTTAACTAAATTTTCACAACAACCTTGTAAGATCTTGTAAATGATTGAGGCTCAAAAAGATTCACAGTCATGCTGTCAGTAATAATGACAGGGCTAGGGTCCAAATCCGTGTCTACAAAACTCCAAGTACATGTGACCCTTAACATGGATTTGAACTACACGGACCCATTTACAAGCAATTTTTTTTCAATACAGTACTGCACTATATATATTTTTTCTCCCTCTTTGATTTTCTTTTTTGTTTTAAAGATTTGTATTTATTTATTTGACAGAGAGAGAGAGAGTGCACATGCAAGGGGAGTGGGAGAAATAGGCTCCCTGCTAAGCAGGGGCTCTATCCCAGGACTCTGGGATCATGACTTGAGCTGAAGGCAGATGCTTAACCATCTGAGCCACCCAAGTGCCCCTCCTTTTCATTTTCTTCATAACATTTTCTTTTCCCTAGCTTTCTTTATTGTAAGAATACAGTATGTAATACATATAACATACAAAATATGTATTAATCGACTGTTTCCATTATTGGTAAAGCTTCCAGTCAACAGTAAGCTAGTAGTAACGTTTTGTGGAGTCAAAAGTTATACAAGGATTTTCAACTGCACGAGGGTCAGTGCCCCAACCCCCAAGTTGTTCAAGAGTCAACGATATGTGCTCTTTCTTCTACAACATCTTCATTTATAGAAGTAAGATAATTGGAGAAAAAAAAGTTATTTTTTGATTAAACAAGTATATTACATAGGCAAACAATTACGGAAACAAAAAGAATAAACACTCAAAATGCATATTTCTAGAGTTATCCAAGAATAGCTAGCAAGAACTATCAAATGCCAAAATTTAATCGATTTTAAAAGGTTTGAATCCTGCAAGTTTATTGTAAAATTTCAAAAAATATTAATATTGAATTTTTTCAATGGTGAAACAAATACTTATTTTTTACAGATGGTATGGCAAATGTTGGACATTTATTTATTGAGTGAACAAAGTTCATAATAACAATAAAGTGCTTTGATTTTTATTTCATGTTTTTAAGGATCAGCCTATATTTTTTCTTGATCCCATAAGTGAGCCATTTCTTTGATAACTTAGAGTAGGATTAATGCATCATTAAATAGAACCTGCCTGGGATCCCTGGGTGGCGCAGCGGTTTGGCGCCTGCCTTTGGCCCAGGGCGCGATCCTGGAGACCCGGGATCGAATCCCACATCAGGCTCCCGGTGCATGGAGCCTGCTTCTCCCTCTGCCTATGTCTCTGCCCCTCTCTCTCTCTCTCTCTCTCTCTGTGACTATCATAAATAAATAAAAATTAAAAAAAAAAAAGATTTAAATAGAACCTGCCTTTATGTCAAGTCAGCCAGCTCTAGTTTAGCCAGTTTTAGTAATTAACTTAGTTGATAGAATGTTACATTAAAATCTTCTCCTCTCATGCATTCATTTATTCATTTTTCAAAAAATATTTATTGAATGCCAGTAATGTGCCAACCATTCCTCTAGGATCTTGGTATACATCAGTGAGAAAACAAAGATCCCTGCCTTTGCAAATAAGGAAAAAATAAGAATAAAAAAAGATCCTTGCCCTAATAAAAAGGGATTAGGGATGCATGAAAGCGTGGTGGTAAGAAATCACTGCAATTTTAAATAGGCTAGTCAGGATGGTCCTCATAGAAAAAGATGGCAAGAGCAAACACTAGAGAGGAGAGAGTTGGCTCTGAGATACTGAGGAAAATGCATTCCAGGCAAAGATGCTGTTTGTGCAAAGGCCCTAAGGCAAAGTGATCCTGATATCTTTGAAGAACAGAAAGGAGTCCAGCACATCTGGAAAGAAATGAGAGTAGAAAGAGATGATCTTGGTGGCTTAAAAAAAAATTTTTTTTTTTTTTTTGGTAAAAAGATTTATTTATTTATTTGTTTCTTTGTTTATTTGAGAGAGAGTGAGTAGGGGGAAGGGCAGAGGGAGAGAGAGACAAGCAGGCTTCCTGCTCAATCCCAGCCCCTGAGATCATGACCTAAGCCAAAATCAAGAGTCAGACACTACTGTCTAAGTCACCCAGGTGCCCTGAACTTGTTGGCTTTTACTTAAAGAGGGATAGGAAGCCTTTGCAGAATTTTTTTTTTTTTTTGCCTTTGCAGAATTTTGAGCAGAGAAGCGACATGTTTTGATGTATATTTGCAGTTAATAATAAATAGCATAAAAATGTATTTTAAAATAATTTAAAAGTAGTAGGCTAGCAAAGGGGAAAAATGATTTGACTACTGCTAAGATACTGATAATTTTTTTCTTCTTAGATATTAAAAAATGCATATCCCTTAAATCTTTTCTAGTTGATGATAAATTAATCACAGACTAAACTATAATTCTAATAGAGAGAATTAACCTACTCACCTAGGCTTAGAATAATGCCTTATTATATCATCATGAAGTTGTGATTATTAAAGATATTAATAGCCTTTAAATTGTATATATCAGTTTATCCAGTCATAAATGAACCAGGTAAGTAAATATTTTGATTAAGGTTGCATTAATATGCAAAATGGTTGGATTCTTTGGATGACCTGAGTTTTTGGTGCAGCTGAAGGTCACAAATCTCAGGCAGAGAGCACATTAACAATCTCAGTTACAAGACTTCCAACAATGCCAGTGTGCAAGGAAGGAGGAGGGAACAGGTAAAATCAGGGTAGGAGAGGGAGCCTGGCTATAGGCCAAATGGGAGTGGATGGTCAGCAGATCCTGTCACAGTATTCAATGGGTATGGTGAACGTCTTCCCTACATGGGCCAGCACCGATGCCCCAAATTGGGAAGCCAAGGAATAGTTGGGTAGCTGCAGTGCTCACCTAGGTATTAGCTTGCTAAGGCTGCCATAAGAAAATGTCACAGACTAAGTAAGTATCTTAAGCAACAGACATTTATTTTTTCAGTTCTTGAGGTTAGAAGTGCAAGAGCAATGTTGTTGGGTTTAGATTCTTCGGAAACCTCTCTCCTTGAGTTGCAGATGGCCACCTTCTAAGTCCTCAAATGCTTGCTCCTCTGTCTGTGTGTTGTCTGTCCTAATCCCTTATTATAAGGTCACCAGCCATACTGGATTAGGGACCATCCACATGACTTCATTAATTACCTCTTTAAGGGCCCAAACAGTCACATTTTGAGGTACTAGGAGTTAAGATTTCAACATCTAAATTGGGTGGGCTGAGGTGGGGGAAGGAGGGAGGACACAATCCAGACTATAACACCTAGCATAAAGACCTAAATGATCTAGCTGGTTGAAGCAAGAGTTAGGACCAGAGCACCCAATTACGCGACTAAGCACTAGGCAAGGCAGGAGAACCAAAACATGTTTTTGTTTGTGCTTGTTTTGTTTATTGCAGATTTTTACATTTTCAAAAAGTATCAAAGCAGTCATCATGAAAAATACAGAACTCAATTCCAATTTCTTTTCTTAGTATAATAGAGGCTTATTTTGAGGATAAAGGGAGGAGCCCAGCCAAGCAGCTGGGCATTCAAGGCAGGGCCCTGGGCCTAGCATCGGAATTGCGATCCAAATCAGAAAACTATGACTGACTCCCAGTTATAGTGTCCAAAGGAGTAAAGAGAGTCAAAAGGGAAGACTGCTGATTTGGAAAGCCAAGCACTCACTCCAGGCACACCAGATAGGAGACTTGGGATACCACATGTGGTCTGAATTCCTTTAGGGTTCTCAGAGGGTAAATTATAAACAATGTGGTGAAAAGACATATGCTTTAAAACAAAAAAACTTCCAAATCAAAAAATTAAATATGTATCATACCAACTGTGAATGTATGAAAATGTGATCAAACATCTCTGGGTCTCAATTTCAGTAAGTATCTTCATAACCCTAGTTCCTTTCCTTTACTCTTTTCACACAGCTGACAAGGACTAGAGATCATTACTGACAATTATGAGTTTAATCCAGTGAAAAGTAAACTAGAACTAAACAGGCCCAGAAGCAGCCAACAACGCCTGCAAAGTCACGTGTAACAAAATTTATAGTTTTCTGGCTTTGCATTATTTTTTTTATGAAAATACAAGAATAAAGCTATTACTTTTGAAATTTCTATGTAATAGTCGAAACTCCCATTAGCACCAAATATTAGATCCTTCTCTATCAAGCTTAAACCTTTGCTATTACCACAGAAGCATGATGTTGACATTTCTGGTTGCTAGGAAGCGTCATAGTGTTGGATACATGTACAATAGCATTCTGTTAGCTCAAAAGCGGGGCTTTTTAATCAGCAGGACTTTCTTTTTATATACCAGCACAATAATAGGAGGTGTAGATTTACCATGCAAATTATACAGGAAAATCTGAATTCACTAATCTGGAAAATAAAAGCATGAACATTTAAAGACATGTTTAAGGATTTTTTTTTTTTGCAGCATCTTTCAGAGTGAAATAAATAAATAAATGAAGGCCTTGAAACAAAGCAGATGCCCACCAGTAAGTAGCAGAATGGCTGAATATATTGTGCTCCACACACACCATGGAATACCATGGAGTCATTAAAAGAAGTAAATTATAGCTACGTCAGTTGACTTGAAAGAATTTCCAGCGTGCATTGTCAAGCAAGAAAAGCTAAATGCATAAAATTATGTATGTGCAGCAATGTTCACAGCAGTGTTACTCACAATAGCCAAAAGTGGAACCATTTAAAATTTAAAATGTATTAATTACAATTTATATTTATTATTAAATTTTGTTACATAATTCTTAATGTTTTATAACTTAAACATACTAATATAACTTTAATTTCTCATTTTTTGTACTTACTTTATATAATATTTTATGAACTATAGTCAAATTTAGATTTTAAATCACTTTCTTTGAACGTGATTACATTTTTAATGCTTTGATCATTATCATCAAATGGAACACAGATCATGTGAAAATAGCAACCCAACTAATGATTTTGCTGAAATAAAACAATTTTATAGAATAAACATACGATAATTTATGAGTTACATATGTATTTATTTTATTGATCCTCTAAGACATCCCAACTGACAGAATGCCAGACAATAATAATTAAATTTGGTCTTTTTGGATATTTTGCTAACTTCAATTCTTATAAAACCATAGCTTTATATATATCTTTCAAATTTGTTATTATGAAGACATTTATCAAGGTAGGAAAAGAGCATATATTTTACTTAACAGTTGGTTAACTTGATAGGTCATCTTTAAGCATTCTAAAATATGTATGTGGGACCCCATTTTTACTTTGACCCAGAGTACCCAAATCTCCAGGACTGACCAGGAAAGTCCTCTAAATACAGGACCTATGAGAATCCTAAAATTAGGGTACCTAATCTTAGACACAGAAGGGCATAGGCTACTGGCTCAAGATATACTGAAGCCTAGGTTAGTTAAGATTGGAGAAAGCCAATACACTGTATCTAGCCCAAACACATATCCTGAACCTCATTCATTTTACCAAGGAAAAATAATTTCCACATCTATTTGCCTAATTAACAAAATGTGTGGTATTGATGAAAAAAAAAAAATAAACTTAAGACAAAGCCTTCAGGGAGGAGGCTTTTGATTGGTCTTTCAAGTGCTAACTAACCACCTCTCGAGTATGCATTTTTAATTAGGGTATTTCAAATGTTAACTAACTGCCCCTAGGGTTAGATTACAATGAATTATCACAGTATAGACCACTGTTTCGATAGCATCATTTTAAAGTAAATTATAGGAAATGTAATAATTCTCATATTTAAGATCTTTATAATGAAGGGTCCTGCCATTAATTAATAGTTCTTTAATGTGTTCTTGCAAGTACTTGATTCAAACAATGCCAGACTTTTCTCTGGAAGGTCAGAAGTAATTCTGTTCAATCTATTCTAAACCACACTGTGAACATATACACTAGAAAAGACTTCTCCCTTTTCCACTGGTCCCTGGATGCTGCTCACAGGACTTGGCTAAACTTTAAAGAGGTTAGAAGTGTTCCAATCATTGCACTTCTCCCTACACATCTCCCAGATCATGGCATACATGACAGTGGTTACCTCCTAACTGAAGCCAATTTCTTCAGTTTAATCTTGCTTTCAAGGTGTAAGTAGATTTCTGTCCTCGAGCCATATAACCCAGTTCATTTAATTGTGGAAGGGGCTCAGATCTCCACCATCAAATTATCTGAATGCAATGATCATCTAAACCCTGCTGTCTAGAAAGATGAAGTCCAAACACCTATCTTAGCTACTTCTTCTACTTGGAGCAAGACCAGTCCCAGAGGGATAGAAACTGGAGCCCTAGCATGATGCTATTCTTAGAAGTAATGGAAGGCTTATATCAAGATCATGTCACTAATCTACCACATTTTTCTATTGATTCTAGTCTTTTTAAGGCCTTACGTTTTCTGTCTTAATCAATGTCTGTCTGCATGAGTCTGGGCCTCCATTGGGATACGGATTTGCAGGATACATGGAGGTCTTCTATTTATCATCGAGCTGTTGGGATACCATGAAAGAGTACCTACACCCTGCTTCCAGAAAAGAGTAAGTAAGAACTGCATTTAAATGTTAGATCACTTATCTGCACTGGCTGTTATATGAGTTATTTGGCTTAGATGGATGAGTTCCCTGCTCCTTGTCCAACGTCAATAACTGAAAGAGGCTAGAGTTAGTGTGACCAACCATCCTGGTTTGCCTGGGGCTAAGGGAGTACCTGTGGCATAGGGACTTTCAGTACTAAAATGGAAAGAGTTGTGCAAACCTGGACTTAACACCTTTGTTGGGTGATGGGTCAGATTTTACCCAATTTGGCTTAGAGTGGAAGTTTCATGTAGAGCAGTCCTATCCCCAATCTGGTACAAGTGGTAGTAACACATGTCCACATAAAAGGCTTACTCAGCCAGAGTCTCTGCACCCAAGTTGTAGCCTTAGAAAAAAGTTTCTTCATTGATCTTCTTAAAAATTTTAAGGAATTAACTTTCACAGTTTTTTTCTTAGCTCTCTACTTATTCAAAAGCCTAGTATATAGTATTTAAGCGTTTTCTCACTGTTACCAAAGTGCTGTTTGTTTCAAACACAAATGACTTCAAGCCTGGGACTATAACATTCCATTAATGTCTGGCATTTTCAGAATTCTGATATTTGCTCTACTAATAGCTCCTCAATCACATGCCTCTCAGTTGAGCTATCCCTAAATTTTCCTTCTCTTCATTTTCTTCTCTTAGCTAAAAAGTTTATATGGATTGAAATCTAATAACTTATAAGGAGTTCCCTTACTATTCAATAGAGTACATTCTATCCAAAGGGTTTCAAAAGCTAAAATTATTCACTCAACAAATATTTATTGGCAGTTCCTATATTATTAGCACCATGTTTGCTGCTAGGGATACAACAGTGAACATTGTATGGACAATCTTTCAGGTCCGTAAGGGTTGCTCAGAAATAAATGAGCAACAGCAGTGTGGTAAATACCAAGTTCCATATGCTATGGAAGCATATGAGAGAAGCCACTAATCCTAAATTTGGGAACCATGGAAGACTAAGTGACTTTAGTACTCATCTGTTCATGTATTCATTGATTAATTCAACAAATATTTATTGAGAGTGGAACATGTGCAAGACACTGTGATAGCCATAGTCTTTATGTTGAAGTTGTATAGACTAGTATGAAAAAAATACCTGTAAAT
Organism: Canis lupus dingo; assembly: GCF_003254725.2. NCBI lineage: Eukaryota > Metazoa > Chordata > Mammalia > Carnivora > Canidae > Canis > Canis lupus. Next base: position 61,820,159 of record NC_064243.1, read on the forward strand.
AATTACAATATGATGTAATAAGTGCTAAAAATAAAGGTCTCCAGGAAGTTTCATAAAAGAGGTGACTTCTGTATGGAATTGGACATGACTTTGAAGGTTAAGGAGAAATGTGAGGTCTAATGGGGTAGAAGAAGGGCTCTCTACACAGGAGCAACAGCTTGTGGAAATATGTAGAAGTGTGAACGAACCTGACCAGTAGGGTATCAAGCAGTTGGGTGTGCTAAGTGTAGGAGTAAGGTGAAGAGTGGTAACCAATGACTGGAATGACGGGTGGCATCAGAGCACATCTTACGGGTTTGAATTTATTTATGCCATCTTAAGGCGTTTGAATGTATTTTGAAATTTATGGGAAGCTACTGAATGGTTTTAAGTCAGGAAGTGACCTTTTCAGATTTGTGCTTCAGAAAGATATCTCAAGATTGTGAGGTGGGCTGAAGAAGTAATTTATCTGATCCTCAAAACCACTCTGTGAAGTATATATAACAGGTATTTTCAATCACATTTTTTAGTATAAGGATCTAGGACTTGGAGGTGTCTAGTGATTTGTCAAAGGCCTGCTGAGTCATTCCAAAATTGAAAAAACTCAACACTGTGTCCAGATAGGAATGTAGATGAAAACCTCTGTGCAGTTCACCTTTGGTTCCAATCATGCTCTACTTATAAAACAATCTTTAGAAGCTAGTGTTGTGCTTGTACTGCTGATTCCAATTAGTTTTGCATAATTGATCAGATTGAATTTGTACAATCTGAATCAGAGGCTTTGAAGCAGTAAGGCATATTACAACATGCTTTTCTGTTTCCTAAGTAAAGCCTAAGTCACTCATATTTTCTAATGTTATTCTAAATCTTGTAAATCGTACACTCAGTCTGGAAATGAGCCATGGAGATATTTTAACTTTTAAAATTTGGAGTCAACAGGAGGAAACTCACTTTCAGAAAGTGACATTTTTATTTTCTAATATTGTAGACGTTACAAAATTGTGGACACTGGCTCAAATTTGTTTCTTCTTTTATATATATATATTTTTTAAAAGATTTTATTTATCTATTGGACAGAGAGACTGCATTGAAGCAGGGGGAGCAGCAGCAGAAGAGGGAGAAGCAGGGTCTCTGCTAAGCAGGGAGCCGAATTCAGGGCACAATTTCCAGGACCCTGGGATCATGGCCTGAGCTGAAGGCAGACGCTTAACTGAGCCACCCAGGCCACCTGTTTCTTCTTATATTTATGGGATTTGTAGATGGCAAATATCTGTGAATTAGCATGATTTGGTTTTCCTCCCTTCTCAAGTTTTATAATTGAGTGCAATACAAGTGCAAATGAGTCAATAGTGATTTTCTCTTCTCCCCAAAATGTCTCTAGTCAGTTCTGAAAGTTTTCAAAAAAAGTTTATTACAATAAATATTGAGGATTAAGTCCATAGAAAAAGAAAACACAGTTTATTTTATTTCTGGAATATTTGGATTTTGTTGAGATGAAAAGTGAGTAATAAGTCTGCACATGTTAGCAAAGGAAAGTCAGTTTTTACTTTTTTTTTTTTCTCTATAACAGTGGTTCTTAGGGTCAGCAGTATCTGCATCACCTGGGGATTTGTTGGAAATACTTGTTAGCCTGAACCCCCCCCACCTACTCTGTAGAGTGGGAGGAAAAGCAGCAATCTGTTTTTTCAGAAGCCCTCCAGGCTATGCTGACATAGGCTGAAGTTGGAGTCACTCTGATTTAAAGGAAAAATATGTACCTATATGTGTCAGAGTATGAAAAACATAGTTTCAATTCCAAAGCCTCGAGATTTTAGACAAGCTCAATATTTCCAGGTCTCATCACCAGGTCTCCTGGTTAATAACTTATCCCCTTAGCTGGCCTCATAGTGAATAAATACTATCTACATGATATTTATTTATTTGCTATACTAACAGCATCTCCTCTCCAAGTGGTTTGGATGCATGTTTGAGAACAACTGGTCTACGAGATGCAATATATTAAAAGTAGACCTGCTACAGAATTTGCAGTGCCCAATTCAGAATGAAAATGCAAGATGCTCTGTTAAAAAAAAGGAAGAATTTCAAGACAGCTACAGCAGAGCATTAAACCAAGCATTTGAAGTCCAGAGCCGCACTAACCCCCAAGCCTATAACTGTACAGGATGCCCAGAGTAGTTTCTGCTTGTATCTAACTACACTTTTTTTTTTTTAGATGGAAATAACTCAATGCCATGAAAGGAGGCCATATCTTCCCCCTCAGACATTACCAGTCTTACCTCTGGAGCCGTCACTCTCCATAGACAGATCATGCTCAATAGCCTCTCATTTTGGTCACTGTTGTCTTCCTTTCAGCTATTCCAATGTAACCATACTTCAAGATCCAACTTAAGGTTACCATCCTCCATGATATCTTCTCTTATTAACTTAATTTACTTATCTCTTTCTCAACTTTCCTAGTATTTTTAATACCATAAATTTATCTTTTTCTTTTCCTTTTTAAGATTTTATTTATTTATTCATGACAGAGAGAGAGGCAGAGACAGGCAGAGGGAGAAGCAGGCTCCATGCAGGGAGCCCGATGTGGGACTCGATCCTTGGGTTCCAGGATCACACCCTGGGCCGAAGGCAGGGGCCAAACCGTGGAGCCACCCAGGAATCCCCAAATTTAGCTTTTTCTAAAAAAATAATAATTGCTCATCATTGTGTTTATCTTGTTTCTTGAGTTAGAATATAAGCCTCCTAAGGAGGTGGTGCCATCATCATGCAATGGAAAGAGCACAGACTTTTGAGCTTAATAAACCCTGGGTGTAAATTCCATCTCTCATTTACTAGCTACAATACAGATAAATTAATTAATTCAGTTTTGGGCCTTAGAATCTTCATTGTAAAAATGGGATGATAAGATAAACTTTATTGGGTTGTTGTGGGAATAGGACAGATAAAATATAGAAAACCCTAGGCATATATAAGTGCTCTCAAGTATTAGTTTTTACATGCAGATACATTGGCTGTATTGGATACATCCTGCCATGTATTTGGTTTTGCTTCAGCAAACAGATGAGGGCTGAACAGAGAGTCACTATTCAATAAATATTTGCTCACTGGAAATTGCATTTTACTTTTTGAGGTATTATTTTACATGCACCCAGGAATTCTGTATAAAATATTATCTCTGACTTGTTTGTGAATTAATATTCACGTGATTTTTGCAAAAAGGAAAAGTTTAATTTTGTATGTTTTTTTTTTTTTTTATTGCTACACCTATTAATATTATCTCACATGGGTAAAAAGGAGGGATAATCTTAGTTCCAATGAGGAGATGGAGTAGTCTGGCTCTGACAGAGTAAGGGACTACTACTCTAAATTACACAGAACTGGTGTAATCTAATATCCACTGAAGTGTCCTTGAAGCTGGGTTTAGATTCAGCTGTGCTGACTCCAGGTCCAGCTTCCCCCCCCCTCCCACCCCCCCCCCCCCCCCGCACTGTATCAGACGATCTCTAGGAAACAGGAGCATACTTGTTACGTGTATGCAGGAATAATTAATTTACTGAAAGGCTACAAGCGAGACCATTTCTTTTTTGTGCCGAGCACACTGTTGGCGTGAAATGTCTTGTTCAATTAACAACCAGCGGTGTAGGGTGTCTATTACCCTTCCCGCTTCCCTGCAGTACTTAGGATATTTAAATTCCTCTTTTTGATAAACGTATGTTCATGGAACTTTTTTTTTTTTCTTTTTCCTCCTAATGAAACTTTAAGGGCGAGGTTTACTTATTTGTGAGACAGTTTCAAGTTGGGGCCTAGCACCTCACGTTTGCAAGCTCTGCCCTCCCCTGCTCTCTCCCCTCCCCCCCCCCCCACGTGAATCACTATACTTCCTCCGGGCCGGCGCACACCACGCGTCGCCGGCCAATCCTACGGCTGAAACACCCCGGAGGGCTTTCGGTAGCCTCCCGGCCGCAGCTCGGAAACCCTAAGCCGTCTCCACGTGAAACAGCCAAACACAGCCCACGGCGCCCGAGGTCCGCTACAGTGACGGCTCGGGTATAAAAGGCGAATGAGAAGGCAGCGCCCCCTTTGCTCCCGCCCCCCCGCCGTCCGCAGCGTCCAATCGCTTTCCTTTTTCCTGCGGCCCGCGCCTCCGATTGGTCGAGAGCGGGGCCGGCGCGGGCCCAGCGCGCACGGGCCGAACGCCGGGGCTTGTCCGTCATGTGCGGCGGCCGGTCCGCCCCGCCCCGCTGCGCGCTCGGCGAGGCTGGGGGGGCGGGGCCCGAGAGCTGCTGCGCCTGCGCGGTGGGCGTTCTCCCGGAGCAGCAGCTGCCGCCGCCGCCGCCGCCGCCGCTGCCGCCGCTACCACCGCCGCCGCCTCCACCGCCGCCGCCGCCGCCGCCGTGTTCGGGTGTAGAATTCGGAATCCCAGCGTCTCGTTAACAATGAAGCAGAGTTCAAACGTGCCGGCTTTCCTCAGCAAGCTGTGGACGCTTGTGGAGGAAGCCCACACGAACGAGTTCATCACCTGGAGCCAGGTACGGGCGAGGGCACGGCGGCCTCCGAACCCCCTGACTAACCGCCGCGGCTCCCCGGCTCCCGCGGGCTTGTCTGTCGCGGCCTGCGGCTCGAGGCCCGGCGAGGCCCGCGGGGCGGCGGGCGGCGCGGCCCCGGCGTTCAGGCTCGCGAGGGACCCCTTGTATTGTTCGCGCGGGGGAGCCGCGGGGGTCCCGGCCGGCGCCGCGGGCTCAGGCCGCGGTGGGGGAGGGGCGGCCCGCGCGGGCGCCGCGGCCCGGGCGGCCCCGTAACGGTCCAGCCCCCGGCGGCGTTCGGAACCGGCCCGGCGGGGCCAGGGGGGCGGCCGACGAGCGGCGGGCGCGGGAGCCACGTTCCTGCACACTCATCCTCCGCCCTCCCTCGCCGGAGGGGGGGGGGCGGGGGGGGGCGTTCGTCTGAGGGATCTTCTCCCTCCGCGACCTGATTCTCCTCACTGGAAAACACACCCCGCTTTGCACCTGGAGCCCCCCCCCCCCCAGGAGAGCAGTCGGGGGCGCAGGTACCAGCAAACGCAGCTGCTTCCACTGGTGCTCACTCAGTAGGTCTCGAAATTTTAGGTAGAAAACGGGACATGGTTCTTGTGTGTGTGTGTGTGTGGGGGGGAATTCTGAGCCATTTGTAGAAACAGATTTTTTTTTTTTTTGGTGATCATTTTTAATAAAAGTGCTCTGCTGGGTGTCCACTAACTCAGCGAGAAGCCAAAATGAATCAGTTTCACCGAACAGTTGCTGGGAGAGTGGGATGCGATGCCTGCCCCGGCCGTGGGCTTGAGCCCGGCCCTCCGCCCCTGCGCAGCGATGGTGACCTTAGGCAGGCTCCCTATCTCGTCTGGCTTGAGTTGCGTCGTCCTCAAGATGAAGGGGGTTGCCCGGGTGACCCGGGACTCTTCCAGTTTCAAATACCAAGATTCTAAGCAGAATGATGATGACGTCAACAGTGCATTTGCTTTCGAATGCGCTCGGGCTGTTTTGGGGGGCGTTTTGTGAAGTGGAGTGGATTTTTTTTTTTTTTTTTTTTTCTGGCTGCGATTGATCATCTGTTTGGGATATCACCTTGTTCAGAGGGCTGGGGAAGAGTAAGTGAAAACTGCCTTCCCCGTGCCTGGCACCTGTTAAGTGCTGAGTACATGTTACCTCCTCTCTTTCTCCTTTCCTGTTACAGGAGCTCAGTTTTACTTACTTTTATCTTAAGAGGCAGGAGCACTGTATGGACGGAGTACATGAAGTTTTTGACTGCTGTAACACCGTATTCTTCCGCCTATCACTGTCATTTGTTCTTATTTTTTTTTTTTTTTATATATATACCCTTTCTAGGACTTAATTTTCTTGAAGGTCAGTATCACCAGTTGGATGGTGTGTATTGAGCATTTGATGAATTCTATGCAGTTGTACAAAGAAAGGTGAAAATAAGGAAGACAGCCGCCAGCGTACACTTAAAAATAAACAGATGTCTCATGCTTTTCATCAGTCAGAAGGATTAAAAGTTGACAGGGATGGGTCAGCACAGACTGCTGTTACTCAGCCTTGTATTCGTATTAGAGATTGGTCTGAGAATCTCTCCCCAACCAAGCTGATTTTATACCTTTTGGCTTGGATGGCCATTTAAAAATAATTATTTATCCCATTGTTAAGTCTAAGCTTATGTTTTACTAATTTTCTAATAGATAATGGGACAACGGAAATATAAATTCAGTGAGGGCAAAGACTGTGTCTGTGCCAAGGACACAGTAGGTATTTAATAAATGTTTGATGAATCAATGAAATCCTTAGAATATATAATAAAAATGGTGGGAATGACATTATGCCTGAAGAGAATCTTAGCAGTAATCTACTTTAGTCTCATTATTATATAGATGAGGATTTGAGGCTTAGAGTAGATTTCTTATCCATAATTATAAAGCTAGCTATTAATGGAGAAGAGACTCTAACATAGATTTCTGACCTCCCAGATCAGAGATCAGTCTTCTATCAACAGCACTTCACTTAACATAGGTTGGCACAATATTTAGTGTTATATCAAAATGTTACCCTTTCTCAAGTCAGTGAACAGTTGTGGATTAATGTTGTGTAGGGCTTAGCTTGGTTGCTTAGGAAGTCTGTCTCTATTACTTTCCCACAGATTTTTCCAAGAACAGTGTTAACAATGAAGGGAAAGGTAAAACTCTTAAGTAAACAATGATGTTAAATGGAAAAAAACAAAATAAGTTACTCTCATCTTTTGGAAGATGCTATTTATGGTTGTTTCTGGTTTCCTTCAAACATGTTTTGCTGAATTTCTGTCGTGGTAATTTAGCATTTATACTATCTGAGTGAAAATCATATTAAGACCTTTTAGAAGCAGCAGATGTTTTGGAAACCAGGCAATCTTCTATGCAATTTTTTTTTTCTTTTGGAAAATAATTTACTCTTCTAGCTTGAGTGTAAGGTAAGGAGAAAAAAACCAACTGCAGTTTGAAAAGCCTGGCTTAATATTCCTGAAGACTTACTCTTATAACAGTTTTTCTTAAAACTTGTAGTATGACTAAAATGAAAAATAAAGTAATGCCCATTCTCATGATTAATTATCGAAATAGAATATTCCAAGCAAAATTATACTGAATATGTTATTGATTCAAATAACAGAAATGTCTTTAGATCCAGAGTGTCTTTAAAACATTTATATATATTTTATTTTTTTCTCATAGTCTCCCTTTAAAAGTTTGTTTTTTCTAATTTTTTTGTTTGTTTTTACATTTCCCATAACTTCAAAATTTTATATAGCTATTTTGGCTCTGGTAGGCAGTCTATTGCCAGAATGAGGGACAAAGATAATATTGTTGGACAACCTAAAGCTTTTTTAAATGTAACTGAGTCCTAAACAGAAGGCACAGGTTTAACTTGGAAGCAACTGCAGAAACTTGATATTCAGGGACAAGAGGTTGTGGAAGTTGGTTGGAAGTTCTTGCCATTGATAGAGAGGAACAGCCTTTACTGTTACTGAAATTTGATAGTGTATGTTGAAGTGAAGTAGTTACAAGAGCAAGAAAGAACTGGAAGTAATTGTTTTGTTAGTGTCTCTGTTCTTCAGATGGTTTGAGAAGACCAAGAAAGGATTTCCATTAAAGACCTCATACTCTGGGTGCCTGGATGGCTCAGTTAAGTGTCCAATTATTGATCTCAGTTCAGGTCTTCATCTTAGGTTCATGAATTCAAGCCCCACATTGGGCTCCATGCTGAGTGTAGAACCTAGTTTAAAACAAAGGTGGAGGTGGGGGGGCAGCCTGGGTGGCTCAGTGGTTTTAAGTACCTGCCTTTCGCCCGGGGCGTGATCCTGGGGACCCGGGATCAAGTCCCACATCGGGCTCTCTGCATGGAGCCTGCTTCTCTCCCTCTGCCTGTGTCTCTGCCTCTCTCTCTCTCTCTCATGAATAAATAAATTAAAATCTTTAAAAAAAAAAAAAAAGACCTCTTAGCCATCTTTTCTGCCTTTTGTGCCCTGTGGCATTCTCTACTTCTCCATCCCTCTCAAATCAACAGAGACAAATCAGGAAATAGGAAGGAAATGGAGCAAAACGAGTATTGATCCAGGGTCTTCTAGCTATTTTGAATAATTTGAGCGTCCAGAATTTGATGTCTTGGTATTGTTTTGAACTTCGGAGTAACCATTGCACTATTACACTATCCTCAAGTGAAAACAAGAAAGCCGTAGGTGTGGCACAATAGGAGTAAAAATCTACCTTAGGTGAGCCTACAGAAAAGTGATGGAAGATTGATTGATGAATTTTATTTATTTATTTATTTATTTATTCATTCATTCATTCATTCATTCATTCATTCATGAGAGACAGAGAGAGAGAGAGAGGTAGATACTTAGGCAAAGGGAGAAGCAGGCTCCCTGCAGGGAGCCCAACGCGGGACTTGATCCCAGGACTCCAGGATCATCCCCTGGGCTGAAAGGCAGGCACTTAACCGCTGAGCCACCTGGGCATCCTGATGAATATTTTTTGTTTGTATATGTAAGAGAGGATGAGCTAGAAACTCAGAAGGAACAGTTGGTGAACATTAAGTTATGGACTGGCTAAAATTACAAATTTCTATTCTGAAAAATGTTTTAAAGTAATGGGATTGAAGTATTAGATTATTAGTAAGAATATTTTGGATGTTTTTAACTGACTACCCAGTTGGAGCAGTAGCAACTTATTATTTGGAAGATTACCAACCTTTATGAATAAAGCCTAAAAAGAAGCTACCTGTCTCTCCCACCTCAGTCAGTGTGACTTTTGTGCCCCTTATGGAATGTGTTGGGAAAGTTTTGGATTGTATTGTTTGAGCTTCACAGGTTTAAATGGCAGTATGGTAGAATTTTTGCACTCAGAGGTTATCTACTAATTTTAGAGTAGAGACTGAAGGAATACCATAAGCAGAAACACAGTATGAGTGAATGAGGGTTGTATGAAATAAAGGGGGAGAGCACATGCAGATGCAAGCAAGGTGGCATTCATCGTTTCATTTGATATAATCCATGAGTTGAACTTCTAAAAAGATATTTTGGTCCACTCTAGCCAACAATTCACTTATTTGGTCACTCACAAGTATTTATCATGAATATGTTGTGACCAGGCAGTGTCCTAGGTACTAGGAATACATTTATTTAGTAGTGAACAAAGTGGCTTCATAGAGCTTATATTCTAGTGGAGGACGCTGATAATTAAAAAGTAAGCAAACACAGGTAATATAATTTCAGTTAGTGGTGTGTACCATGAAGGAAATAAAGCAGGGTAAAGAGAGATAATCAGGGTCCAATTAGGAGACAGATGTCACATAGTATAAAAGTACAAAAGAAGGAAATAACTGTTTTTAAATATTTTAAACAGGGGAAGCTTAGAGAATTACTGTATCAGGGGAAATGGAGTTAAAAACCCTAAAGAATATAGGATTGGCAGTTATAAAAACAATATGACCACATCTCCCTTCATGGGAAAGAAGGCACTGGTGGCATACTGGAATTTACTGGAAGTTCATCCTTCAGAACTTGTGGAGAAATACACCTTCTAAGGCAGTGATTGGCAAACCATGGCCCATGGCCAGTCATCTGTTTTGTAAAGTTCCATTGGGACATAACCATGCTCAATCTGTTTACATATTGTTTGTACCTGCTTTCTTGCTACAAGGGCAGTATTATGACCTTATGAGCTGCAAGCCCAAAATATTTATCTAACCCTTTAAGAAAAGGTTTATCAACCCTTGTTCTAGAGCACCCTTGACAGCTGTTCATGGGGACATGTCTTGCCAGATATACTATGATTTGAAGCCTCCAAAGGGAGAGAGAATGCTGGGGAAAGCTGTTGGCTTTGTGCTGCTGACCTTCTGTACTTCAAGAGCTAGATGCTTGGAGAACTGGCCTGCACTGTCGGAGTCTGGTGTTTTTAAAGAACCAGGAAATAGGAAGGAGACCTCCCTTCTTTTAGAGTATCTCTCTAGTGTCTTCTATTGACAAAGCTTCTCACCATGCCATCTAGAAAAAGATATTTAAGGGACCCAGCTCTATATTTGCAAAGCAGACAATGAAGAATGAACTTGGAACAATAAGTCAGTAACTAGCACATAAAATGACCAGGATTTGTGGGTATTTTGGGTAGAGTGATGAGGAAAGCCACTCTGAGGAGATGATGTTTGAGCAGAGATTTGAACAATTTGAAAGGGGAATGGCAAACATACAGGCCTTGAACATGACATGTTCATGTGTTTGGAGAAGGCCCATGTGGTTAGAGTATCTTTGGAGAATGTGAGATTGAGGTCAGAGCAGGAAGGAGCAGATGGTGTAGGGCCTTAGGTCTGTTGTAAGGAGACTGGAAATCTAGGGAACTAGTTTGCATATTATCACAACTTTCCACTATGGTATTGAAAATAGTGTGGTTGAGCCTGGGGTATTTGCAGTGGAGATGGTGAGAAGTTGTGGGATTTGGTATCTACTTTAAAGGTAACGCAGTAGAACTTATTAATTGTCTGAAGTTGCAGAAAAGACGAAGAATAAGAACTCAGATTGGGCCTGAACAATAAGATAAATGATGAGACCATTTGGTCAGATGGGGGAATATTCAGAGAAATGCAGGTAGAGAGTGGCCATATTAACTTTGAGATTACAATGGACACTAGTGTTTCTTGAAAATTGTTTTTGTTTAGCTTACATTTCATTGACCACTTGGTCATATGATCATGCCTAATAATTTCAGAGGAGATGGGGAAGTTCAGTGCTAGGAAGAACAGGAATATTTTTGAACAGCCTGAATGACTTCTACACTCCAAGACATCCAAGTGGAAATGTTGAACAGGATTTTTGGATATAAGACACTGGCATTCAGGGTGGATTTTGTGGAGCATATGAGTGGTAAAGCCATGGGACTAGATGAAATCATACAGGGAAACAAATGGAGATAGAAGGAGATGAAAGACAAGTCATTCTGATTTTTAGAGGGTGTGAAAATAAGAAACAACTAGGAAAGGAGATTGAGAAGAAACAGTACACCAGGAAGAAAAAGGAACGAGATCAAAGAAGTTAATGAAAAAAATGGTTCAAAAAAAGATGATCAACTATGCCAAATGCTGTTATGAATATTATACACTTCTTGTGTATAAAAGCAATAATTTCTTTAAGGTATATATACATTCATTGGAGATTGGAATTGCTGAAAAATAGGGTATGAACCGAACTCTCAGAAGGTAGTTCAAATTGGTTTCAAAAGAGATTAAACGATTTTATATATTCCTGTTAGCCAAGTGTGAGATTTCCCATTAATCCACATCTTTAAAACTTGATATTATCATCCTTAATTTTTTTACCAGTAGAGGATGTAAAGTATGTCAATGAGTTGATATTTTCCTGATTACTAATGTGTTCAGTTACCTTTTCATATTTTTTGGCTTATGTGTTTCCTATTCTGTGAGGTATTTGGCCATTTTACTATTGTGTGGCTTGGTTTTTACTGTTTGTAGGAATTCCTTGTATATTCTGTATATCCATTTTTTTTTTTTTTTTTGCATCTATGTATTGCTTACATCTTCTCCCAGTTTGAGGCTTATCTTTTTCTTTTGATGAATACAAGTTTTTAATTTTAGTGTAATCATCTTTTTTGGTCATGCTTTTTATTTCTTCAGGATGAAATCCTTTTTCTTACCTCTTCCCCAGAGACAGAAAGCTACTTTTCCATTTCTTTTCTTTTTTTCTGGAGGTTTTAAAACTGCATTTTATGTGTAAGTCTTTAATTCACCTGGAATTGATTTTTGTGTGTGGCATGAGGACTTCAGTTTCATTGTTTACCATATAAATATTCAATTGGCCTAGCTCCTTCATTGAATGGTTCTTTCTTTCTGTGGTGCTGTGTACCTTCCTCTGTTTTAGAGCAAAATTTTAGGTAGATACTGTGATTTTGTTTCTTGGTTGTCTATTCCATTGCTTTGAACAATTTTTTTTCTGCCCTTATCCCATGTTTTCTTAACTATAGCTTTATACTGTCTTGCTTTTGGGAAGGCAGCTTATCCTTCAGGAGTATCTTGACTACTGTTGGCCTTTGCTCATCTGTATATATTTTAAAATCAAATTCCATTAAATTTAACGGTGTTTTGGGCAGCCCCGGTGGCTCAGCGGTTTAGTGCCGCCTTCAGCCCGGGGTGTGATCCTGGAGACCTGGGATCGAGTCCCACGTCAGGCTTCCTGCATGGAGCCTGCTTCTCCCTCTGCCTGTGTCTCTGCTTCTCTCTCTCTCTGTCTCTCTCTCTCTGTCTCTCATGAATACATAAATACAATCTTAAAAAAGAAAAAAACTTACTGGGATTTTAATTGGAATTACATTGAAACTATAAATCAGATTAGCAAAAATGGATGTCTTTATGATGTTAACTATTCCCATAAACAAGGCATGTTCTTAAATTCATTTTGTTTAATAAAGTTTTGTATTTTTTATAATTAGGTCTTGCATGTTTGTTAGGTTTTCTTCTTAGGTATCTTACGTTGTTGTAAGTGGTGTCTGTTAAAAAGTACATTTCTGGCTGTTGCTGATAGTTAGAAATACAGATAACAACACTTGTATGTTGATAATAAACTAGAAAGCTAATCATTTTAGTGATTTGGGGTCTCTAAGTATACATCCATGTATTTGTGAATGGTACTTTTGTTTTTCCTTTCAGAACTTTATACCTTCAATAATAATAATAATAATAATAATAATAATTCTTCATCTTCATCTTCTTCTTTCCTTCTCCTTTCTTCTTCTTCGTCTTCGTCTTCTTCTTCTTCTTCGTTTTGCAGTGGCTAAGACCTCAGGGTGTCAAATAGAAGTAGTGATCATGGGGCGGGCCCCTTTTTCTTAGTTTTAAAGGGAATGTTTCTCATATTTTCCCCTCAAGTTACTGACTGTTAAAATTGAGAGTTTTTTATTTATCTTTTTGTTGTTAATGTCATACTTGGGGGGGGGATGGGCATGCCAAGAGGGAAGATACAGGAAAAAAGTGGACTTTGGTGAGTAGGAAGATGGATTTGAAATAGTAGGTTGAGAACGTAGTGAAGTAAAGAACATTATCTAAAAATGTTAACAATTGAAAAGTTTTAAGTGAAATGGTTGGGGCAGAGATGTAGATGTGATCATATATAATAAATCATCATACTTAATAAAGTCAGTAGTTAGATACACTGGCGTGGATGAGATTGCCTAAGAAAAGAGAGTATAAGGTGTCATGATCAAGGATAGAAACCTAAAAACACAACTTCTTGATAGGTGAAGACAATTGAAAGGAAATATGAGATAGGAAGCCTAATAGTATATAGCTGCAGAGCCAAAAGAGTAGAGTATTTGAGGAGGGGATTGTCAGTAGTGCCAAATGAAATGCCACAGAGAGGTGTGGGAAGATCAGGATTGAAAAGAAGGCATTGAATTTGGCATTTGACATTTTAGGAAAAACAAAAAACGGTTGAGTCGAGAGAGGGAGACCAAAACCAATTTTTAGCAAGAATATTTTTTTTTTTTTTGCAAGAATATTTTAGATAGTACTCATTTGGAGAAGGGGGCTTTGAAATATGTTTGTTAAATTTTGCAGTGAAGGAAAAGACAAATGGAGTGGGTAGATTGAAAAGTAAGAAGGAAAGTTTTTTTAAGATAGGAGAAAACATGCGTTTTTAATTTTAATAGTTATTACCTGATAACCAACTCTGATTACCATCAGACTTTTAAAATTTTGCCAATCTAATAAGTGAAAATCATTATTTGTTTTGCTGTACATTCAATTATAATGAAATTGGGCCTCTTCTAAATTTTACGTTGGGTTTTTCTTACTGATTTGTTAGAAATTTTTGATTAATGCAGTTAACTGTCATAAATATTTAAAATGTTTTTGTGTTAACAATTATTCAACTTCATTGAATTTTTAAAATAATTCTATCAGGTTTAGTTTCAGACACAAATAGAAATCCAAATGATAGTTTAAACAGAATTAGAGTTGTCTTTTCCTTTTAAGTCTGAAGATACCTTCTGGACTTTTCAGCCGTACTTAGTTTCTGTACCTCAGTGGTTGTTGAATTTGCAGTCAGTTAGCTCCCAAGTTCCAAGCAGGGATATGGGAGATAGGGGTTTGACACTTTGAATCTTTCCCCTTTTAGAAGCTTTTCTGGAAGCTCTACCCAGTCAGTTCTATTTATATCGAAATTGCCAGGTGTGTATTTGGCTGCCTCTGTTGGGGGGCTGAGAAACATAGTTGCTGCATCAAACAGAACTGTGGTTCTGTTAGTAAGGAAGTAGTTTTTGCAAATGGATCTCTTTGTTTTTAAGGCTAAATGATGTTCCATTGTGTGTGTGTGTGTGTGTGGTATGTGTATCACAGTTTCTTTATCCATTCTTCTATTGAGGGACACTTAGGTTTGTTCTTGGCTATTGTGAATAATGCTGCAACGAACATTGGAGCACAAATTCTCTTGAGGTACTGATTTCATTTCCTTTGGGTGTATACCCAGGAAAGGGGTAGCTGGATCATGTGGTAGGTCTATATATTTTTGTGGAACCTTAATGCTGTTTTCCATATGGCTATACTGATTTGCATTACCGCAGAAAGTTCCCTTTTCCCTAAACCCTTGCCAACACTTGTTGTCTTTTATTTAATAATTGCCATCCTAACAGTTATGAAGTGTACCTCATTGTGGTTTTGACTTGCATTTCCCTGAGGATTAGTAATGTTGAGCACCTTTTCATACACCTTTCTGTATCTTTGGGAAAATGTCTATTTGAGTTTTTTTTTTTAATTTTTTAAAAATTTATTTATGATAGTCACAGAGAAAGAGAGAGAGAGAGAGAGAGAGGGGCAGAGACATAGGCAGAGGGAGAAGCAGGCTCCATGCACTGGGAGCCCAACGTGGGACTCGATCCCGGGTTTCCAGGATGGTGCACTGGGCCAAAGGCAGGCGCTAAGCCGCTGCGCCACCCAGGGATCCCTCTATTTGAGTTTTTAATCGGTTTATGTCTTTTTTTTTTTTCTCTGTTGAGTTGTATGTGTTCCTCACATATTTGGATTGTTAATCCCTTACCAGGTAATCAGATATATTGATTGCAAGTATTCTGTTAGGTTTTCTTTTTATTTTGTTGTTGTCTTTTCTGCACAAGCTTTTTAGCTGATGGAGATGGTATGTTAATTAGTTTGAATGTAGTAGTTCTTTCTCTGTGTGTGTAGATATATTAAATTATGTTGTATACAATAAAAATTGTAGTTTTAAAATAACAAAAATTAAAAAGTAAGTAGAGGAATTTGGAAATAAGGTAGGCAGCTAGCAGTTTCCACGAATAAAATATAAATTCTTGCCAGTATGACTTAGGTTTACAGCATACTTCCAGAAGCTTGCTTGTAAAGAATGATTGAGCAGTAAGTTAGCATTGAGCTTTTGTTTTTTTTTTTTCTTTCTAGATGAAGAGTTCATGAACTCATTTTTTTCTCATTTTCCCCCTGATTTTAATGTTATTTGTACTTATTACGTATTAAATTCTCAAATAGATTTGTTACTGCTTCCATTCTCTCTAGTTCGTTTATTTATTTATATTTACTATCTCTTCTTTGGTACCAAACTCTTATAAACTGTAATTCTATTACCTTTATGGGATAGAGTTAACACTTCTCATTGTTTTTAGTATTTTCTTGCCTCTTGTTAAATTATTTCACAGGTGAACTCTAGTACCTAATATTTGATTGTGTTAGCGTCTCTTCTACTCTCCAAAATTTTAATTGATAATTTATTGAGAATGTATTGGTTAATTAGAACTGACAGCTGTACAGTACTGTATTTGTTCCTCTATAGTTTAATATATTCTTAAGATTTATCTTTAGATATGTGATATTTTTCTGTTATTGGAATCTTTTGTTCTATTTTAGTTTAAAATTGTTATGGTAAAATATACCTAACATACAACTAACCATTTTACCCGTTTTTAAGTATATGGTTCAGTGGCATTAATTACTTTTACGCTGCTATACAGTCATCACTCCAGAATGTTTTTCAGATTTCCGTAATGAAACTTCATACTAATTAGACAATAATTTCCAAGTCCTCCTTCCTCCTGGCCCCTAATAACCATACTACTTTTGTCTCGCTGAATTAGACTATTGTAGATATCTCATTTAAGTAGAATAGTACAATATTTGTCCTTTCGTGGCTAGTTTATTTCACTTAGCATAATGTCTTTAAAGTTCATCCATGTTGTAGCACCCATCAGAATTTCCTTCTTTTTTAAGGCTGAGTACTCATTCTGTGTATTTACCACATTTTGTTTATCCATTCATCTGTCAGTGAACTTTTGGGTTACTTCCACTTCTTGACTGTTGCATATAATGCTGCTATGAATGTGGGTATACAAATATCTTTGTGAGTACCTGCCCAGTTCTTCTGGGAATATACATAGAAGTAGAATTGCAGGATCGTATGTAAGTCTCTGTTTAGTTTTTTGGGGAACCACCATACTGTTTTCCATAGCAGCTGCACTATTTTACATTTCCACCCTCAATGTAAAGGGTTCTAATTTATTCACATCCTCCAACACTTATTTTCAGTTTATTTGGTGTTTTTAAAAATAATTGCCATTCTAATGGGTATGAAGTAGTGATTGTGGTATTTGGTTTTCATTTCCCTAATGATTAGTGATGTTAGGCATCTTTGCATGTATTTATTGGCCATTTGTATATGTTCTTTGGAAAAATATCTGCTCAAGTCCTTTGCCCATTTCTTATGGGGTTGTATATTTTTTTGTTGAGTTCTAGAAGTTCTTTGTTATGGATATTAATTCCTTATTAGATACACAATTTGCAAATATTTTTTTGGATTCTGTGGATGGCCTTTTCACTCTATTGATAGTGTTTGCACAAAAATTAAGTTTGAGGTAGCCTCATTGGTCTGTTTTTGCTTTTGTTGCTTGTGCTTTTGGTGTTAATCAAGAAATCATTGCCAAATCCAGTGTCATGAAGCTTTTCCCCCTTATGTTTTTTTTTTTTAATGATTTTCAGAGTTTTAGCTCTTACATTTAAGTCTTTAATCCATTTTGAGTTAATTTTTGTATATAGTGTAAGGTAAACTTTGTTTTTTTGCACAAGAGTATCCAGGTTTCCTAGCATTGTTTGTTGAAAACTCTCCTTTTCCCATTGAATGGTCTTGGGACTCTTGTCAAAACTCTTTGGACTGGGGATCCCTGGGTGGCTCGGCAGTTTAGCGCCGCCTTCAGCCCAGGACGTGATCCTGGAATCCCGGGATCGAGTTCCACATCGGGCTCCTTGCATGGAGCCTGCTTCTCCCTTTGCCTGTGTCTCTCTCTCTTTCTGTGTGTCTCTCATGAATAAATAAATAAAATCTTTAAGAAAAAAAAAAAAACACAAAAACCTCTTTGGACCTTATATATAATGGTGTATTTGGCAGTTGTTCTGTTCCATTGGTTTGTCTCTCTGTGTTTATGCCAGTATCATACTGTTTTGATATTATATTATAATAAGTTTCAAATTGTTTTTTTTTTCTATGGAAGAACACTAGTGACTTTAAATATTATTAACCAGATATTTTACTGAATTGTTTTAGTTTTTCAGTTGATTGTGTAAAGATATGGCTGTTGCAAATAATGATAAAATATTTCTTCTTGAATTTTGTCTATTTTTGTCTAATTGCATTGGCTTTCCGTGTTAAATAATTATGTTGCCCATTTACGGTATTTCTTTCTTGCTTCTGATTTAGTGGAAATTCTTCTAATATTTCACCAGAGTGTATGATGCAGTTTTTGGTTTAGACATGCTCCTAAACTTCTGAGGCTGACATCAAAGGCTTAATTACAGTTTGGCACTTAAAGATGGTTTGTTTCTTGTTGGTATTAATAGGAATAAAAGATGAATCCGAAAGTATCATAGAAGGACTGCTCGGTTTTGATTCATATACATCAACTAATTGACTTTTTCTCTTTTTCAGAATGGCCAGAGTTTTCTGGTTTTGGATGAACAAAGATTTGCAAAAGAAATTCTTCCTAAATATTTCAAGCACAATAACATGGCAAGCTTTGTGAGGCAGTTGAATATGTGTGAGTATAGGCAGTGATTATTTGGAATACTGTGGTCAGCCCCGATTAATCCATTTTTTCCCCCATTAGGTTGATAAAGGAAAGGGAAATTTTTTTACTTTTATCTATTTTAGTCATCTAAATTTTGAATCTTTTTTTCAGATGGTTTTCGTAAGGTTGTGCATATTGACTCTGGAATTGTAAAGCAGGAACGAGATGGGCCTGTTGAATTTCAGCATCCTTACTTCAAACAAGGCCAGGATG
The DNA here is from genome assembly GCF_003254725.2 of Canis lupus dingo. Taxonomy (NCBI): domain Eukaryota; kingdom Metazoa; phylum Chordata; class Mammalia; order Carnivora; family Canidae; genus Canis; species Canis lupus. The sequence goes on from NC_064243.1 coordinate 61,838,484, forward strand.
ACTTGTTGGAGAACATTAAAAGGAAGGTGAGCTATTGTTAATATGATTTATTTAAGGCATTACCATGTAGCATACTTGGCCAACACAATATTTCACCTATTGAAATTAAGAATGTATAGAAATACACAGGTGTTTTTGTTGGGATAACTTAGACTAATAAAGCTTTAATTATTTCCCTCTATTTTATATTTTTTTCTGCAGTCAACTGTCCTAAAGGCTCAGTCTTCAAATACGTTCTAGAGGGAAGGAAAATGTTTACATTCTGACTGAGGGTGAAAAATCATCCATATTGGGATGGCTCACTCTTTCTAATTTAGCTTAAAATATGTAAACTTTTGTTAGAATGTCCACTCCCTGGAGGGCTTGTTCTGTAGTTCACTGCTGAATATCCAATGCCCAGAATAAGTCCCTTGCATATAGTAAGCATCTAATAACATATTTTTTAATGAATGGTATCTTTTACTGAAATAAAATATTTTTACTAAATCCACAAAAGAAGAGGGATAAAAGAGTAATGGACCATGAAAGAAAATGGCCTAGTGTGCAGCTGTTACTGCATAAATTTAATTAAACGTGGAATGTGATAATGAAGAGGCTTGGGGAAATTACAGTGAGTTTGGCTAAAGGGAATGAAAAAAAAAGCCCCTAAGTTGTTCCTGCTTGTAGAAACTTCTCCACATTAAAAAAAAAAAAAAAAAAAAGATTATTTCTTATCCTTGTCTTTGAGCTATTCTTTTTATAGCATCCTATCCTGGGCTTTTTGGAACTAAATCTAACTTCCTGAATCAGCTACAAACCCACTTATAATAGGGAAACTTTTTTTTTTAATAGGGAAACTTTGAATTACAAATATGGTATATAGTATTTGATTTCCTACATTTGTTTTCAAAAGGTTTCATCTTCAAAACCAGAAGAAAATAAGATTCGTCAGGAAGATTTAACAAAAATTATAAGTAGTGCTCAGAAAGTTCAAATAAAACAAGAAACTATTGAGTCCAGACTTTCTGAATTAAAAAGGTAAAGTATTATTGCCAAATATAATCTTCATATAGGGATTGGTGTGTGTGTGTTGGGATTGGAGGTTAGTGCTTTAAGTACTTAGATCTCATTGTTGAAGCCAAGATAAAAGGTCTTTTTTCTGTAAGTACTGGTTCCCTTAGTTTGATTTTTAGCCCTTGACTTTACCTCAATATTATATTTTCTTGACCGTGGTCAAAAGATTTTATGACTATGGGCAATTAAAACAGTTTGATGCAGGAGTCTCGCTGATGAAACAATAGATATTTAAATTCATGTAGGAATTGCCCCTGAGTGGCTTGCTTAGTCCATTAAGTGTCTGCTTCCTGCTCAGGTCATGGTCTCAGGGTTCTGAGATTGAGTTCCACATCAGACTCCCTGCCCCAGGGGGAAATGTGCTTCTCCCTTTCCCTCTGCCTCTCTTCTGGCTTATGTATGTGTGCATGCTCTCTCTCAAATAAATAAGTAAAATCTTTTAAAAAAATAAATCAGTGTAGGAAATATGATTCCACTTAGCATTCATATGATGTTCACACACACACATGAGGGAACACAAGCCATAAAAAGATACTACATATGTTACTCATCTCTTCTTTTATGGCAGTTTAATATGCTTTTTCTATGTGGCTTAAGATAAAATAGAACACAAAAAAATAGGGAAAAGGATGCAAGAGACTTGCTTTACTTGGTATTTATCATACATAGACATGGTAATGGTGTTATTCAAATCATTTATCTACAGAAACATACTTTTGCCTTATGGCAATTCTTGGCACCATTACTTGCCACACTAACAACTTGTATATAGAGTAGATGTATACTTCTCTCAATGTATACTTCTCTTCTTAGTAAGTAGTTGAGATTTTTTCTTTTCCTAATAGGGGCCAAGGTCTTGATTGATTTTATGTATTCTCTCTCTTCCATTTCAAATGTGGGATATTAGTGTAGCTGTCTTAACTCAGGTGTCTTCGTTAAAAGAATAACCTTGAATTTTGATTCCATTTTTTAATAAGGTTTAATTTTAAGCTGTCCCATTTTGTGTATTTCATTTAATCAGTTATGCTAGTTTATGGTATGTATCTTGTGTCTACTGAGGTGCCCTTTGACCCAATTCCTTGAATCTCCAGTTTAGCCCTTAAGAAATAGATCCCCAGATTGGACCTGTAAGTTTTAGAGGTAACTGTTCTTCTACTTAAATTTAGTAGGCAGATGATAATATCTTCAAATATCTGAGTCAAAAAGAGTACCCTATTCAGTAAGTATTAAAGAAAGTTTTATTTTCAAGATCTTCTGTATGTAAGATATAGAAGTCCCTTTTGTAATAGTTTAGCTTGAAGAGGATGGATATTATGGAAATTAACAAGAACAAAACTTAAAGCATTTAATAGGTGGATTATCCTTCATGCCTTCTAAGTATTGTTGCTGCTAATACTTAATAACTGCAATTTCAATAGTAGTTAATGAAGGAAAAGAAACTATTACTACTAGGCAAATTATTGGTTTGTCACATATTTAGACATGCTTTAAATTTTTTTTTTTTTTTTTTAGTATTTTTCTATGTCTGTGTTTGAAACATCTTAAGATAGTTTTAGGACCTGATAAACTTTCAGATCAACTTTAACACTTACTACACATTACCTGTGTGAACTTAGGCAAGTCCTCTCAATTCTTGAGGCTCAGTGTCCTCCTCTATAAAATAGAGCTAATAATTCCTTTCTCAACTGATAGAGAAGTTTAGATAAGAAATACACTAAAATGCTTAGTATAATGCCTGGAACATAGGTAGTGCTGGATAAATGTCACTTCCTTTAATAATTCTTTTCTAAGCACAACTCCTGAATTCACTTGGTAGCCAAAGATTAGTTTATTTTTTAAACAAGAAGTAATGAACCACATTGTCAGAGAAGTAAATTGCCTACTACTATATTGGCTATAGGCATGTGTCTTTAATTTTTGTGTTTATATTGCCATGAATATAAAGTACTATAGTTAGGAAGGGATGATTCTGGAGTTGTGTCAAGATAGTTGCCATTTTATGTAATTGAACCAAAGTTTTTTCATTTTCATGAAAATATATAGGAAAGTTCACTGGTATTCCTAATTAAAGATAATGAGGTCTGGGTTTCTCACTAAATTTTGTTTTGCTTTTTAATAAATGATAACATAGTGAGAATGAGTCCCTTTGGAAGGAGGTGTCAGAATTACGAGCAAAACATGCACAACAGCAACAAGTTATTCGAAAGGTAAGCTTTTTCATCCCATGACTGTAATCTGCCTTTGTTTAATTTGTGTACCATTTGTGACCCAAAAAAAGTCTCTATGGAATAGTCAGTGATTGATCTTAGTTTCTTATATATTGGGTTCGTATATAATAGTGAAACTATGAAATCAAACAAATTAGGTCAACTGTTATATTTTCTTTTTAATAAGGAACATTTCTCATTACCTAAATATGGTTATTCCATATTCTCAGCCTAAGTCTCATTAGCTTTAAGTAAGTGACTTTTAGCCTGATATAACAACTTTAAAGATACTTTATTTTTAGGAACATAATTAATATACTACACTTTTTTTTTTTTACTATGAATAACAGTCTTACTGTGTTCTTTTGTTTTTACTATTTTTTTTTTACTTGAAATGGCATAGATATGGTCTTTGAAGACAAATGACTAAAATTTTCAAATCAGTTCACCAAATTATGAATTCAAAAAATTAGTTACCAATGTATGCCATTATTAGTATTTCCAGAAAAGCAGTAAAATAAATTCTAGATTTTAGTATCTGAGCTGAAAATTACTGGGGAAACTGAAAATCTCTCTGTTGCATTGTGTCCTTGTGATTTAGTCTTTTCATATCAGCTTTCATATGTTAATAAGACTTGAAACATAAAAGTAATTAAGGCAGCTATTTTTTGCTCATGAGTAAACTAGACTCTTAAGTTTAAGCAACAGGTTTTTGAGGGGGAGGAAGGGTGGGAGAACTTCAGCTGGTTTGTGCTGAGATGCCTTTAGCTAAAAATAGGGTTATGACTTGACAGGATCTGGGTCTAGTGGAGCAAGCTTAGAACAGAGATGAATGGTTGCAGCCTTTGGCCTGTAGTCAGATAGATACACTGTGTGTGTGTGTGTGTGTGTGTGTGTGTGTGTGTGTATAGTTTTTCCAAATCAGTATGTAAGTGAAGGTTGAATGTACAATTTAGTTCTAAGTGTTTAGTCCAAGTACATATACTTTCAAAACTTCCATAGCTGATTCCAACATGCAAGCCTGTTAAGAATAGCTGATTTAAAATGATAGGTGTTTGGGGGCACCTGGATGGCTCAGTGGTTGAGCACCTGCCTTTGGCTCAGGGCCTGATCTCAGGATCCTGGGATCGAGTCCCACATCAGGTTCTCTGCAGGGAGCCTGCTTCTCCCTCTGCCTGTGTCTCTGCCTCTCTCTCTGTTCTCTCATGAATAAATAAATAAAATCTTTAAAAAAAAGTATAGATGTACCTTAGCCTGCACTTCATTAAGAAAAAAAAATCTTTTAATCTTTTCCAGAAAACGTTTTAGTTAAATATTAGCTTATAATACTATATGATTTTTTTTTTCACCTAAAAGCAAGGAAAGTTGATGGAATACTTATAGAGGATTTCAGGTTTTCATGAAACCTAGCATACTGTCTGCTCAAATTTGAGTTTTGAATAAATGTGGTTTGGTGGAGCTAGGGAATTTTCATGATGCGTAGTGATAGCTGATAATCTCTTCTGTATTGCTGTATTTGCCTCATATGTCTGCCATTCACTCCTTGGCTTTATATTAATTGGAATAGTATATGTGAGTTACCTGGTATAGGTACTTGTTACAGGATAGGATAAATAGTACCTGTTATAGAACTTACCAGGTCCAGAAATTAGATGTTGTAAATGTTAGGTGCCTTATCTTCTTCAGGAAACAAGGTTTGTGTACAGCATGATGCAGAATTGTCTTAATAAGAGAACTAAAATACAGAAAAAATTTCAGGAGAAATTTAGCCAGTGCTTCATGTTCTTATAATTCAACCACTAATGTTTTTAGAATTTTTTATAACACTTATAAATTAACAAAAGTAATTGAAACCAAATTATTTCATAGATACCTTTAAGTTTAAATTTGTCTTCTCATCAGCATCAGTCAGCATTTTCTTTTGAATAAACAATTTAGTGGCTAGCTTCCTTTTCATGACTCTAAAACTGTTTAACTTTTCTGCAAAGAGTCTAAATAGTCCTCCAGTTGCTTTTGGCCTTTATTTATAGCCTCTCAGTGATATACTGCTTTTCATAGTTCACCATATGATCCTCACTTCTTTAGCTCCTTTAGGAAGGTGACAATAAATTTCAAGACATCCTAAGCCAGTGATTCTCACATTCACATCAGTATCACCTGGAGGACATTGCTGGACCCTGTCCTCAGAATTTCGGATTCCGTTAATTATGGAGTGGGGTTGAGAATGTGTGTCTAACAGATTCCTGGGCTAATACTGCTGGTCCATGGACCACACTGTAAGAAATGCTGTCATAAAATATGAAAGATTGTTTGCATGTCTTGATCTGTTTAGTAGCCTTTTCCTTTTAAATTTAATTAAGCTCTGAAGATTAAACCAGCTTTTCTTGATTGGCAGTATGTGTGTCTTGGATAGTTAAGAGGAAAACCATCTGAAACAAAATCTATTCATTGTTTATTAAAAAAAAAAAATGTACTCCCAACTTTGAAATTGTATATTTATTTTTGGATAATTTCTAATTAACTGTATTTTGGGGTTTATTTCTGTTACTGTATAATTAGATATTTCATGATTTTATTAAGCAATAATTTTTCTAGAATAACCCAATAAGCTTTTTCTCCCTTGAAAATTTTATGCTCTCTTCTGAAAGAGATGGAAATTTCTTTGGCCTCTAATTGCATTACCTAGTTTAAGAAAAATGTTGCCTGTCACTCCCCCCCGCCCCTCAGCATAGTCTTGAAAGAATTTCAGTTAAAAACTTGGGATCTGTATTCAGGCATGCTTGGATCTTAGCACCAAAACAAATAACTGAGTAGAGTATTGGGTAGATGGATGCATGGGGGGATAGATAGATGAATGGATGGATGGATAAGTAGATGAATGTCTTAGGCATCTTGATATCCTGGGTGGCTGCTACTTTTATTACAGGTTATTCTTCTGCCTGGAAACTGTTACATTTCTTTAGATATTAATTACAAGGTGCACCCAAATTTCAAATATGTTAACACGAGAGACATTATGTGACTTAGAAAATATGTAGTATTTGAATTAATTTCTTAACACTTGTAATGTGGACTAAGAATTAGGAGTCTATGATGGGAAATTTTTTGTGTATATTTTCCTTTTAGATTGTCCAGTTTATTGTTACATTGGTTCAGAATAACCAGCTTGTGAGCTTAAAACGTAAAAGGTAAGTTTCTGTGTAAAATACTTTGACCTATTTCTGGACAGCTAAACATGTTAGTGTTTAACAGTGAATGGCCTACATTCGCTTAGTGTATGTCTGTTGTTCCAGAGGAATAGTCCTTCCTTGTTAAATTATACTCTCAGCATTTCAAGAGTAGTGTTACTTCTTCCTCCAGTCATCCTGCTAATGTTTTTCAGAGACAAGTATAGCTAAATGGTCACTTTACAGACATATAGGGAGTTAATCAGGAATCCATTTTTATTTGCATTAGCCATTTACTGTAAAGTTAGAAGGCCTGAGTGAGGGGAAATTTTTAAAAAAAGGTCATACATTGAAAACAAAAATACTTGATCACTTATATTTAATCCACTAATAAGGAATTTAATAACCCAAATATTGACTGTGGGTTATGATACATAAAAGTGTTAGTAGTATTTGCCATTGTTACAACTAAAGCTTAAGGATAGTGGACAAAGGAGTAGTTGGAAGAAGAAAAAACTTATCTTAAAGCTTGGTTATGTGCACACTTTATGCTGTGGCCTTAACTCTACTTCCATGAACTAGTTATGTATGTTAGTACAGTTCATAATGATATAGTTCAGTCAGCAATGAAATAGTATATTGTATTTATTATATTATTATATATCATTGTTATATACTACATATTATTTATTATAGTTATTATATTAATTTTAGCAAAAATAGTATAGAAGAATGGCAAAATCAAAGACCTAGGCAGAGTCACCCCCTAGTTTCTGTTCCTAAGATGTGACCATTGTGTATCACTATGTTCTTTGTGTATCCCTAACTAAAATCTTTTCTTATTAAAGTGTATATGTTCATGTGAGGGTAAAATATTAGAATAGTTTAAATTTCTTGTGTGCTCGCTTCACTGAATTTCATGAATATCTTCTGATTTTCAGGCCTCTACTTCTAAATACTAATGGAGCCCAAAAGAAGAATTTGTTTCAGCATATAGTCAAAGAACCAGCTGATAATCACCATCATAAAGTAATTTTTTGGTTAAATTCTATTTTATATTTGTTATATCAAACCAAATTTTATTACAGCAGTATTTCATGTATTCAGAATTCACATTCAAAGTTTAGTGAATAATAATCTAAGTGTTCATCCTCCAGTTTTATTAAATCATGCCTTTTTAAATTATTTGCTTTAAATTATTTTAAGAAAGAAACTGCTATAAATAGAATTATTTTAGTTTCCTGTTCCCAAGTTTGTTTTTTTGCCTCTCAAGTTTGTTTTTTGACTCCTCTTCGGTCTCTCATAGATAATCACTATCTTGAAATGGTATTTATATCAGTCATTTTTGAATTGGTCATTTTATATGTGTGAACTCATGAACAGTATTTGCTATTATTTTGCATGTATCCAAGCTTCATATAAATGATACTGTTTTTAAAAAAATAAATAATAAATAAATAAATGATACTGTTTTGCACATATCATTTTACATTGTGACTTTTTTCACTTGGTTTTGTTTTGAGATTTATTAAATTAAGTTCATCTCTACTACTTGATATTAATTCAGTATTATGGTTATGTAATTAAGCATTCATCCATAAATTATTTTAAGTTTCCAACTTTTATTATAAGTTGTGTAGACTAGACTTTTTACTCTAGCAATTTCAAAACTATTTTTGTTTACCTTTATTTTTGTGTTGGGCTCTCTGGATCATTTGTCAAACTTACACCCATTGGCAAATCATTCCAGTCCAGTGTCTAGACTTCCTTTAATAGCTGATTGTTATTGTAACTTTCAAATCTTAGAATTCTAAATACTGCTTCAGATTTGTTATTAGAGTACCAAGATTTTTTTTCTTGAGCAAATCAGTTAACATCAGGTTCTTCTTCCCACTACTGTTTCTAAATAATAAAGCATACCTAACTATTGTGTTTTTAGGATTGAAGATTCAATGTAAATGGATGAAGATTTCTTAATTTAACCGGATTTATAAATTTTTAAGTACTTTGGATCTTTTGCCTCAGATTTATCTACTGTTGAAATTTATAGATTTTGCATTTTAATAATGAGTTTAATTTGCTTTAGAGAATCGAATGCTTTCTTATTTATTGTGTACCTACAACCTAAATATATCTGCAAATGAATAAAAAAAAATTATTGCTAAAAACTCAGGCTGACATTTAACTGGAGCTATTGGAATGGTTTTTTTTTTTTCCTATTAATGAAAGCATTTAATGAGAAAGAATAAACCATATGTCAGAGTAGCTTGGATAAAATAATCCTCATCAGCAACAGTGGCCATCTGGTTATGCTTGAAATTCCTAATGAAGTCTTAAGATTTTTTCTTTTTTTAACCCTTTGGATATAAAAAATACTTTAAAATTTGAAAATCTTTCCATAGAATCATTCTGAGGCATGTCACCTTCAAGATTCCTTACAGTCAAAGAAATAAGTAGAATGAAGTAACACACCTCATACCTTTGTGAATTGGTATAAATAAAATTAGTAAGTCCCATTGGGGCAGAGAACATAGCTAAATTGTATCCTCAAAATTTAGTAAATAATGGGTGCCCAATTAACACTTTTTAAATGGTATGTTGTTCAGTAGTCAATATAATTTCAGTTTTTGATACATTTTCTGCCTGATTTTTTTAGGTTCCACACAGTAGGACTGAAGGTTTAAAGCCAAGGGAGCGGATTTCAGATGACATCATTATTTATGATGTAACTGATGATAATGCAGATGAAGAAAATATCCCAGTTATTCCAGAAACTAATGAGGATGTTATATCTGATCCATCCAAGTAAGGAAATTATGAAGTAAAATTTGTGAAAATATTGGTTACTTTTCTTATCAAAGAGTTAAATTCGAAACAACTTTATTCTGTCATAATTTACTGTCTAATTCATATTTGGTTTATTAAACTGAAAAAGCCAAAATATTTAATGAGATGTTCTCCCCTCAGTAAAAAGACTTCCAACAAAAAGTAATGAGAATTCTGATTTTTTAATTTTGGAGTTAAACATCTTTAATTGATTCTTTGTGGTCTCATCATATGGTGAATCAATATTTGTGATTAAGGTGACTCACCCAAGAAATTTGTGCCTTTTGATACGTGTTTTGGGGAGAAGGTTTCCATGAAGAATGAATGGACAAATTAATTTATTGAATGTGTTTGAAAATATAATTGGTTCTTTCTCATATTGCTGATCTAGCTGTAGCCAGTACCCTGATATTGTCATTGTTGAAGATGACAATGAAGATGAGTATGCACCTGTCATTCAGAGTGGAGATCAGAATGAACCAGCCAGAGAATCCCTAAGTTCAGGCAGTGATGGCACCAGTCCTCTCATGTCTAGTGCTGTCCAGCTAAATGGCTCATCCAGTCTGACCACAGAAGATCCTGTGACCATGATGGATTCCATTTTAAATGATAACATCAATCTTTTGGGAAAGTGAGTGCTCATCCAGATGTTATCTGAGTTTATTTGCTTGCTTTGTTTACTTCACATGTTCTATTTTCTTTGAATGATCTTCTTTTCAGATTATGAACCCACGTAACTTTCTTTGTTTTAGTCAGGGCTAAGTTCTGCAAATTTTTTTTTGAGAGGGATTTAATCATCTCAAGAATAGTCTTGAGATTTTCCTGGCAATTCCTTAGATTTCTTTAATGAGATACTTGTTTTGAATATTCATAAAGTGTGTGTGTGTATTTGTGTTTTATCAGGGCTATAGAATAAGATAATCTCTGTTAAGGGACTTATAAGAAAACCAGAAATTAGTAGCAATTACCAATAATAAGTTAAATATTTTATAATTTATAGGGTAGAGGAAAAAAGATAAATCAGATGGTTGTCACAATCTTTTTTTCTGTAAATATTAAAGTTTTGTGTAAAAGCTGTGAGTTCTTAGTAGACCACATTTTTGGGAATCTCAAATACTGAATAGGATCTCTTACGATTAAGAATTTTGTAATGTGAGTTTAAATGTAAAAACAAGGAAACCCAGTATTTGATATTTTTTTAATATTTTTTCCTTAGGGTTGAGCTGTTGGATTATCTTGACAGTATTGATTGCAGCTTAGAGGACTTTCAAGCCATGCTGTCGGGAAGACAGTTTAGCATAGACCCAGATCTCCTGGTTGATGTAGGTACTTTGAATACTTCTTGCTATACTGGCAGTTTGTGTATTTATGTATACTGTTTATAGATCACATCATTTTCTTGTATTCTCACTATTTTTGCATTTTCTTTTTTTAAAATGAATGATTTTGTGTACTAGAAACAATGAGCAGATGGTTCAAGACAGTGAAGGAGGTTGATCACTACCCATTTCTGAATAGTAGTTCAGTTAATCCTCCTGTAACAACATATCAATTCTGTTCAACAGTGCTGCTAAATCCAGGCCTTTTCTGGACTTGTGGCTGTGTTTTGTTTTGCTCTAGAATAAATTGTCGCTCAATAGAAATTGATGGAAATTTAGTAATAGAATTACTTAGCCAGGAAATAGCATGAAGACACTTTCTAAGACTTTGGGAATTAATGTTTTCTAATCAAATGAACTATATTTTATTATATTTGCTATATTTTTAAAATTTTTATGTCCTGAGTCCTAAGGTTATCCTGTTCCAGTCCGTACCACCACCTATATGAACATGACTCCCAATGTTGTCTGGACTGTGAATCCTATCTACCATTTCTGGCATTAATTTTCTTGCTCTCTTACCTCTTGCTCCTACCACTCCTCTCTCCCTTACTGTGGCTTGGTCCTATCCAGATGAAATTTGTGTATTGTTCTCTCCCTGATTTCCATTTTCTGTTGTGATATGTTTTTCTGCCCTGAAAAGCTTTGTCGCTCCTTTTGTTGTTGTTGTTGCATTTTTCTGCCTTAAAATGCAGCTTTTCTCATGTCAAAATATTCTCTTATCCTTTTAAGAGCTTCTCAGTGAGACTAAAAGGAATTAGTCCTTTATTGCTCTTTAATCTTATTAATATACCACCTTATCATTCTGCTTCTCAGTCTTTGTCAATATGCACGATTTGATTATCTTTTACAAACCATCAGTATGTGACAGGATGGATTTCCCTTTCTTTGAAGATTTCTTTTTCATACTGGCTTATGTTACCATCTTAAGTGAATTCAATATCCACGCTAATGACCTGCTTTAATTTGTTAATAGTAATTTGGCAGCCCTTCTTGATTCTATCATTCTTTGTTCCCAGTCTGAATCCATGGACCTTTTAGGATAGCTGTCCCCTGGATCATAAAAAAGGAAATAAAATTCCATAATCCTGACCCTCTGCAAATCCTTGCAGTCTTCAATTAGATGATTTTAATTTAACCTTGGAACATTTATCATACTCTTCTGTCCCCAAAACCTCATCTAGCCAGCTCCTCCCTATTCATAGAAGATAATCACCATACCCTGGGTCTCTGGTAAGCTGTGGAATCTTCTTTCTTTCTTTCTTTTTTTTTTTTTTTTTTGTGGAATCTTCTTTCTTAGAGGAAGTGCTTACTTTCTCTTTAAAGTTTATTTGTAAACCTGCCCTCTGCCTCTCTCTTTTTCTATCTCTGTCCTTGATCTTTCCCATCTCGCTTCAGTGGACACAGATTTCCATCTTAAACATTTTGATGTGTTGCTCTGCTCATTTACCATTTTGCTTCTCTCATCATTTCACTACAAAACTTTAGAAATGAGTAGCTATATTTGTTACTTCTTTTTTACCCTATATTTCTTTTTGAAACCCTGCATTGTCTTGCTTATTTACTCTAAGCCTGTGCTGCCTTGGTTTATCCATAGTGGGCTACGTTTGTTTTTGTTTTTTATGTCAGGCCATTGGGCTAGTAGGTTTATTCTGAATCAGATTTGGGCTTCATTTGGCTCATGTCACTTACTAGTTCTGATACTAACGTTGGGAAATTTTACTTCTCTTGTTCAGTTTCCCCATCTGTTAAATGCGGCTAATTCTTAACACAAAGCGCTCTTGTGGGGATTATAAATAATTAGTGCTATTATTATTAATACTGGTTACTTTTGACAATGGAACTACTTCTGTTAATTCTAGAGGCACTGGACTTTGGTTTTTTCCCCCGGTCTTCCTAGCTAATCTCTGTTTACTCTAAGAGCTTTTCTTTTTCCTGTAGTTTTCTACTTGTATTTCCCAAGGTAACCATTCTTTTAGCTTTTTATTTGTTCTGAGTCTCTTCTTTTTCTATCCTTCCTCTTTGAAGGGATTTTGGTTCTATGATTGCTCTCAAATTTTTATCTCTACCTCTTAATATCTTTTTAAAGTAAACTTTACTTGGATTCTAATTCCATGCCTTTGGGATCAGCAGTTAAGAAGATCTTGTTAAGATCTTGTCTTAGATTGTGTTTAACACAAACTTTTCTTTATTCTCTAAACTAGCTATACTTCTCAGCTTTCTCAGCTTATTTTTTTGTAGTGGTATCAGACTTCTCTCTACTCACTAGGATAATAATCACTGAGTCATTTTGGTTTCCTTATCTTTATCTCATTGTTCATCAAGTCCTGTGTATTTTCAAAAATAGCACTCGTAAATCATCCCTACTTTCTGTTGCCTCCTTCATCCAAGACCTTCATTATTTCATCCTTGAATTATACTGTATTGTAAAAATGTAAAATTGCATATGCCTATGCATCCATAGGCATGCATCCATGTTGCCTTTTTCTCTGAGATGGCAAAGATGGTAAGGACATGAATAAGGTATGCTGAGGAGTTTATGGGTTCTCTACAGAGTTCAGTTCTGAGTGACCCAGTGTGGAGTCAGCAGGAGAGGCCTGGCCTTAGGATTCAACTAGTGTCACTCATGTATGATCTACTTTTTTTTTTGCTTCACATTATACATCTGCTGGGAATACATGAAGGTATCCCTGATTTAGTGGGTGGCATGAGTGGGGCAAAGAAGGAGTGAGGAGCTTATACTCTACAGATGTTACTTTCAGTAGGGATCAAATATGGTCAGGCTCAGAGGCAGTGACGAGACGAACCTGGCAGAGATTGGCAGTCATGTATGGTTAACTGCTCTTAAGGATCTGAGTCTCTTCCTTTTCATTTATCAGTAGATAATATGAAAGGGGGAAAAGTTAAGAAAAGGAAGAGCTGGGAATATTTTTAGGACAATCATGAAAATGGAACTTTAAGGAGAGGAATCAGTGTCTAGAGACAGTGGAGGAGGGATCTATCTGCATTTCATTATATCCTGTGAACCATTTTGTGTTCATTCTCATAAAATGCTTTAATCATTGCTCAGGGCTTTTTCAGGCCTCTTACTGCTGACAGAATGTGGTCTTATCCTCTTACCAATTTTGCTCTACTTCTTGAACTTTATGTATACAGCTTATTATTCAACTCAGAACTTTCATATTATTTGGATTGGTCATCTTGTCTGTTGCTAGAACTTCCCCCTCAACCTTCTTCTCTATGGTTGCTCGTGCTATAATTTTTTCTCCCTCCATTCTCTCCAAGTCCTAACCATTCTCCAGGGACTGATACACGTTGGATAGCTTCATCAACACTTTTTGTTTCGTGTGTGTGTGTGTGTGTGGTTTTCTCCTTTCTCTTCTTAGTACTTTTGATCCCCATCATCAATTAGTATTTTAATACTGGATTGTATCTGATCATATGTTACTATTTGACGTTGTTCTTGTCTTTTAGATTGTGAGCTCCCGGAGAGCAGGAATAGTGTCTTCATCTTGTATTCTTCATGATGTCAATTATTTCTTAGATGTTCAATAAATCCTTGTGGAATAAATGACTTTGAAGCTTATGACTTAAAAGTTATGTCTGTAAATTGGCTGGACCAAGGGGTTTAGTGAGCAGTGGTCTTAGTATTTACGTCTTCTGTTGCTAGGCAAGGTAAAAAGAACCAACAAGGAAGTAAGTATGCTATTTGGTCAGAGGACTCTGAGGTGTAATTTAGAAGCCACCATTGTAGAGCAGATTCTATAAATTTCTCACATAATTAGCAGGTAGAGAAGGTTTACTGTCAAGGCAAGGGACTCAGCCCTGGATGCCACTTAAAGCCAAAGGCATTTAGAGAGAAAGTAATCGTAAGGAAATGAAGGAGAGGCGAAGTTGGCCAAACCATCATTTTCTTAAGTGATTTACCCCAATGTTTTATTTTATTTACTTTATTTATTTTTTTTTTTTTTCCGTAAGGTCCCCCCACTGTTTTATAGAGACATTCTTACAACTTCTGACGCATGGGCTAGCTTGCTCTGCTTTTATATGTTTTTCTTTCTTTCCTGCTTTTCTCTTTCAAACTTGTTTTACTGTATGAAAACTTCCTAGTGCAGGAGCTACATCTCTTCACCCAACATGGCTGTATAAAAATTTTGAACACACAGTTAATTCTTTTTTAATATTTTTTAAACTTATCATCTTTCTTGTTTGGTCTTTCAGCTTTTCACTAGTTCTGTGCAGATGAATTCCACAGATTACATCAATAATACAAAAGTAAGTTTTAATTCATGTTGCTCAGGACCCATAGCTGTAAGAATCTGAGAAAAAGTCCTAGTAAGTAGACAGCAGTATGACTCCCAGTTACAAAAAGCATTTTATATTCTTACCTTATATATGTGGTCAAGATAGTAAAATTTTAGATGAAAAATGAGCTTTTGGTTATGAGGTGAGTCATTGCCCAATTCTGTAGGCATTTGTGTGATTAACTGTCAGTGTGAAATCAGCCATCAAGGTGCTGGGAGATCAACTGACTTAAACTTGGCATGTTCAGGTGTATCACTGAAACAAATTATTAAAATATTTCTTCATGTTTTATGTACTTCAGTTTACATTCTTATTCCTCCGTAAACAGCTTCTTGGCATTTTTTTATTGAAAATTCACGGGTACCCATATTTTTTAAGTTCCTTCATTTTATTAGCATGCAACTAAAGCTCAGGGATTTGAACTAATTTGTACTAATTGTAGGTAAGGCAGGTTGAAACAATGAAGTGTGGGCTTTCAGCATTTTTTTTTAAGTAATTTTTTTTTTTTTTAATTTTCTTGGACTTACAGGATTTCCAGTTAGAATTAGCAAATGTTGACAGGAAATTCTTTAGAACTGGTTTTTAATGAATAGTAAGGACAATGTGAAGTTGTTACGAGCAGATTGATTAGAATCATTCTGTTGCTTTGTATATGGTTTATTGTCTTAAATAGGTGTATACTCAGTTTATTGAATACCAAGGTGTAAATCAAGTCTTCTGTACAAAATCTAGATTAGTGGACTTAAAATTTTATCTTGGTTCTTGTTCTTTGTTGTCAAAAAATGAACACTTAAATATAAGTGTTTAGAGTGAGGGGTAGAATTTATCTGACTAATGTCATGTGTGAGGATAGCCTGACCAGATTTTTTCTGCATATTCGAAGTTATAGCCTGGGTAACTTCGAGTTGAAAGAATTTGTGAATTTGAGGTTGATTATACATTCAGTATTTGGATAATTTTTATCAGGGGTTAGCATACTTTTATAAAGGCCAGCTGGTAAATACTTTCAGTTTTGCAGGCCATATGTTCTCTGTCACAACTGCATAGTGCTCTAATTATAGCGTAACAGCAGCCATAGACAATACATAAAAGAATGAGTATGGCTGTGTTTCAGTAAAACTTTATTTACAAAGACAGGCAGCATGCTGAATTTGGCATGTGGACCACAGTTTGCTTGGATTTATACTGTAAGGTTCTGTGGATCACCTCAACACACTGGGTTTCACTAAATATGGTATTATTAAATGTTAGGTCATAAGGTGAATGAATGCATATCGTGCATTCTTGTATTCAGTTAGTGAATCTACTGCACTGTTTATTGCTACACATTGAGTCATTCTTTATTCTTGGATTATATCCTCTTTATTCCAAAACCAATAGCTTAAATGCATTTCTTAGGAATAGCAGTTAAACAGCAAATTGCATATTATAGTACTATAAAAAATTTTGAGAATGACTTTTCATTATAGTTCTAAAATCTAGATTAAGGTTTTCAAATAATTGGCACATCATCTGCCATTCCCTTGCTCATGACAGGTATTATATTAACATAAATTACAACACTCTTTCCTAATAAATCAGGTTACTTGTATTCTTCAGTAGAGCAATCTAAGTGGCCACTACTAATGAGTAAGAATTTGCATGGAAAACCCCTTTTCATTCCTGGTTCTCATGTTTTGGAATAAAAGTAGCATCCTTGGAAACTGCCTATTTTAAAAAGTAAAAAATAAAGATTTTATTATTGCATTAATGTTTTTTTTTGTGATTGCTAAATGAAAAATGTTTTTATGTATATTTTTGGAAAGGTTTAGTTTATTATATCTTGGGGCCATTGTTATTTCTGAATCTGGAAACTTGTACTGCTTCATTTTATAATGATTTTATGATGAATATGAGGTAATCACAGGATATAGTATGTTTTTTACACCATTTAAACTTAACCAGCAAGCAACTGTCTGGAACTTACGGCTATTTAGGGAAAATTATGAACCTCTGCACCTCAGTTTTGAACATTATTGAAAAGAGCATTGAAGAACTAAACAAAATTAAAGGTTTAATCCCCTTTGCAATCAGATGTGAGGAGAGAAGACAATGGTTCAAAGAAGCAATTTAAATGACAGAAAAGAACTGAAAGAGTCTCAAAGGAAATGAAGAAACTTCACCTCAACTTTGAGGCTTCCAAATATAGAGATAATAGTTTTAAGGATATCACCATGTAATCCTGACCCACTCTAAAAATGTTCACTATGCTAAATATTCTGTTTGTGAATGAAGAGAAATAAGTAATATACATTTTTAATCAAAGCTGTTTAAGATGAGTTTAATTGTTTAAAGAATCATCTGTTAGTTTGAAACCAGCCATCTTTGATTCATTTCCATCTTTTACCTGTGACGGTGCGGTCTGTTCTTTTGAAATGCCCCCTCTTTTCATACTTAACTGTCATCCTAGTTCAGGTTCTTTATTTCATCCGCTTGATGACAGCAGGAGTTTTCTTAACCAGTCTTACCTATTCAAATCTGTTTCTCTTTCTAGTTCATCCTTCCTGGTGCTTTCCCCCTTCACCTGTATTTCAAATAACACATCAGTGCTCACATACTGTATCAGTTTTTTATTTTTTGCCATTATTAGGAATATATAAAATATGAAACAAGAATTTTTTATATTATTTTTTCTCTTTTAGTCTGAGAATAAAGGATTAGAAACTACCAAGAACAATGTAGTTCAGCCAGTTTCAGAAGAGGGAAGAAAATCTAAACCCAAAACAGGTAGGTATAAATGTAGTATTAGTTTTTACAGATTTTTAAAATTAAAGAGTCCTACATAGAAAGTAATGTGAGCCAAGGAAAGTCTTGCCATAGTTAACGATTGAACACAGAATGTACTGTTCTCAGTTCTGTGCATAACGTATCAAGGTTTCAGCTTATAGAGAAAATTAAATTGGTGAGGTACTAGTTTAAGTCCTTTTTAAAAAAATTAACTTTAGGAGAACTTAAAGAACTCTATCTTAATAGTTGGAATAACAAGACTTAACTTTTCTGACTAGTACATTTTAAAATTTACTGACACCAAAGTATCATATTTCTTGTTTGGGTGTATAAGGGTACTGATTGCATATATGCACAGCTGTTTCCATTTTTTCCACCTTCAGCTTGAACTCTGTATAAGCTGGTGATAAAAGAGCATTTTTCTAATCTTTATTATAGATAAGCAGCTTATCCAGTACACTGCCTTTCCACTTCTTGCATTCCTCGATGGGAACCCTGCTTCTACTGTTGAACAGGGAAGTACAGCATCATCAGAAGTTATGTCCTCTGTAGATAAACCCATAGAAGTTGATGAGCTTCTGGATAGCAGCCTAGATCCAGAGCCAACCCAAAGTAAGCTTGTTCGCCTGGAGCCATTGACTGAAGCCGAAGCTAGTGAAGCCACACTGTTTTATTTATGTGAACTTGCTCCTGCACCTCTGGATAGTGATATGCCACTTTTAGATAGTTAAATCCCCAAGAAGTGGACTCTACATGTATATATTCATCAAAATGATGAACTATTTATTTTAAAGTATCATTTGGTACTTTTTTTTGTAAATTGCTTTGTTTTGTTTAATCAGATACTGTGGAATCAAAAGCACCTTTTGCTTTTCTTACACACTCTTGCAAAGCTTTCAGATGTTACTCAGCTACGTAGGTACATAAGACTTAATGCACATTGTTGGCATATCTTTAAGTTGGATTCAAATGGCCATTTTTCTCCAGTTGTAGTAACTTGGATTTCTTTTTTACATATATGCCCATTAACCCCAGTTAAACTTTTGTTTGTTTTACTTGTTTGATGCTGTCTGTTTGCATTGAGTGTTAAGTCACTAGAACTAATGGTAGAACTCTTAAAGCTTTATCTGTTCCAGTTACTTTTATTAAATATTTTTCACTTGGCTTATTTTTAAAACTGGGAACATAAAGTGCCTGTATCTTGTAAAACTTCATTTGTCTCTCTTGTTCAGAGAAGTTCATTCATGTTCAACAGGAAAGGCAAAGTATACATGAGTGCTTGCTGTCAGATATGGCTCCAGCTCCACATACGTAGAAAGAAGGGGATGGGATGGCATCAACACCATCCATCTCGTTGGACTAGTTTTAAGTAAAAGTTTTCTGATTTGTTTGTGTTTTTTTGAACCATACTATTTAGTAAAATAAATATAATGAATGTTGCGTACTAGTGTCTGTTATGTGTCTTCTTTAGAGGTGACACCCACATAATTTTTTTTTCCTTTTTATAGGAAGTAGGTAGGCTTAAATTGTAAACTGTCTGTTGTCCATTGAGTCATACCAAGAAATTTGTGCCCCATCTCAAGAGATAGACTGTGTGTATTACAACAAGGAAGGAATATAAGGTCTCTAAACTTAATGTGTTTTAAAGTTCTGTGTTAAAAGTTATACTCGCTTGCTTTCTATATTTCTAATAAAGAACCAAGAGAAGTATGCCTCTCATTGTCCCAAATGAGGTAAGAACATTATCACTGGATGCCACCCAAAGGCCTGTGATTTTTGCCCCTAGAGAGACAAACAGTTAAGTCACTTTCTCCTTTTGGACCAGTTGTTCAAGAGGCTTACAGAGGCTTAATGCAAGGCGGGCACCTCTTTTATCAAGTTGAATTCCACCTTCAGGCACAAGGGTGGAAGCAGTGCAATTTATATTTGAATACAAATTAAAATAGGGCCTTCCTCTTGGCCATATTCCGTCTCTTAATATCTTGGAATTTCTCTTACTATGATGTAGAAATTCAAAGTAAAGCCTAGCACAGAGAAATAGGAAACCCTTCCTTAGCAGATCTTTAAAACATTGGACTCTGACCGTGGCATCTTGGTGAACTAATTCAAGTCCCCAGAGGTTTCTGCATAAGCTATAGAGATCACTTTCCTGGAGGTTGTTAAGGTCTGTACAAGAATTTAGAGCTGAGAGGAGAAATAACTTTAGAGATGTTCTTATTCCCTTCTCTTCTTCAGTGTGGAATGATAAAATTTCTTCTCCTTGGGGATATTTTGGAGCTTTAAAAGTATTCTAAAAATCTTGCAAAACTTCATACTTTGTAGTACTTTTTAAGTTTAAAAAATTAAAAATTTTCATCTTTAGTTGGAAGTTATATTTTTAAATGCTAATATTAACACCATCCTAAATTTAATTGTTACTGTTTAAAAATACAATTATGTGCTGTTTAAATGTATCTAGAGGAATCTGTAAATACCATAGTGATTTGATATGCATTCATCATCCATTCCACTTCTCCCAAAGAATTTTATCTTGATTTTATTACGTGTCAAAGTCCTACATTGAAGATAGTGTCACACTTCTCAACAACTAAATTTGAAATTATTTCCTATAACAGTAAGATTCTAAGCATTACGGAAGTTTGTCTCCAATTATATACAATTCACTAAAGCAGTCTAATTATCCAAGGCATTTTCTCTGTCATGCAGTTAGATTTATTTCCACCTTTGTAAACAAGGTGGCTGTGTAATTGAATTCTGACAGATAAATCAGAAGTGATGTACAGAACTTCCAGATCTGGTCTGTGAAAACCTCCCCTCTGCAATCCTCCTTGCTCTTTCACCCCTTCACTAGCTTGATGCAGAGGAGTATGTGGCTTCTGAGTATTCATTCAAGAAGAAATTTGGCTTCCTGAATCACAGCTTAGAAGAGAGCCACCCATCAATCTTGGACACCATTGTAGACTTCAGGTGAGTAGGGCACAAAAACTATTATGTTCTGTCTTTGGATTTTTTTTTTTTTTTGGTTGGTCAGTGTTCACTAATAAAAGATTCAAATTTTGGTAAACATAAGTAAAATGTTATCAGAAATACATTTTTTAGTGAGAAGGTCTTGATGGGAGTTTTCCCCCCATTTTTTTTGTATCTGAGGGTGAAGATTATCAGTGTAAAAGCATCAATTTCATTCCTTTTTGTTTCCATAGGCGTAGAACTCTTGAAAACATGATGGAAGGAATTTTGTCACAGCAGTATCCCTCAGTCCTTTGAACTCCTTCAGAATTATATACCAGAACTATTATTTTATGATTTAGTAGCTGGGGATTTATAATTAGATCATCATTCAAAACAAAAAAATACCTGAATTGCAAAAAGATTTTTCCCCCCTTTCATTCTTTCTCACCAATACACAAAATTTTATATATTGAGTGTTCGAGATTTTATCCAGATTGGTAAGATTCAGAATGCAGCTTTGTTAAATGTGAAAAGTAACTGTTAAGAGGGATGATGCCTTGATGTCCTTAAGGCATCTTTTCAGGCAGATCCAACCTCAGGAAGGAGTTAACAAGGAAATTGAAGATTGGAAACTGATTTCTCTAAAAACTCTTGTTTACCAAAGGAAGTCTCTGTAGTGTCTGGAAAACAAGTACCACAGTATGAAGACTGAGTAGCCCTCCTCCCCACCCCATCTTCATCCCCTTTATAACTTACTTTCGCTTAAGGGGGTATAAGTATCACCATCAGAAATGGTGTAGGACAAAAGCTGAATGTTCTTAAGGTGCGTCACTATGTTTTCATAGGGATGATATACTCAGCTGACCAGAGGCTTAAGTGTGAAAACAGTCTGTAGACTGGGAAAATGACAAAATGATATTTCATTGTGGACATACGTAGGATGTTTAAGAATTAGAGCCTAAATGTTCAAGGACACATGAAATATCTTTTGAGAATTGGTTGATTAGGCCATAAAGCAAATCACATTTCATGCAATTGGTGTCAGACTAAAGTACAAATAAGCTAGGCTTTAGTTTGGAGTGCTGCCATGGTATTTTGATAGAGTGATCTTCATTTGGGTTTACTGCTTTTCCCATTATTAACAGGAGTTAATGGGTTTGGGGTAAGAAAGACCACAGGGGTGAAGTGCCATTTTCAACATTTATCAAAGTATCCTATTGGTTATTTTTCTGGAGAAACCTAATACACTTCACTAAAAAAAGGAACAAAAGTGTCCTCTTTATCTTACATCTTAGAACACAGAAAAATCAAGTGTGTACAAGAATGGAGCATCTGCCCAGTAAACGGGGATGCTTTCAGAGGTGTTACGGGGGCAGTCCAAGTTTAACATAAAGGAACTATAACACTGTGAAAACTGAAGCATGTAAAGTCTTTGAAAAATTGAAACTAATCAAAATTAACCATTTTTGATCTTCAAAAGACTGTTCAGATGGTAAGACCAGGATACAGACTAGGACAAAGTTTGCAAACCACCTATCTGATAAAGGATGAGTAACTCTCAAAACTCAACAAATTATAATAAAAAAACCATCCAACTAGAAAATAGCCAGAAGGCATGAACAGACATTTTACTGAGGACATACAGATGGCAAATAAGCACATGAAAAGATAGTAAACATCATCAGCCATTTGGGAAAGGCAAATTAAAACCAGAGAGATGATATTCCTATCAGAATGGCTAAAGTAAGTAGTGACACCAAATGCTGGCAAGGATGCAAAGAAACTGAGTTGTTTGTGCAACGATGGTGTGAACATTGGAAGATGGCAGTTTCTGTAAAACTGCTCAGCCCATCCACAAGGATTCTTCTCTTCATCCCTGGTTCCAAAGAACCACTGATCTCCATTCCTTGAAAGCATATAATCAATGAAATTACACTTCTGTGTAACCTTTTGGGATTGGCTTTTTAAAATCCAATTTCATACTTCCCTGGAGAGCCAGTCAGGTTGGTTTGTGTACGAAACAGTTCATTCCGGTTTTATTGTTTAGTAGTAGTCCATGATAGAGATGTACCACTATGTGTTTAAACATTCACCAGTTGAAGGACTTTGGGGTTTACAGTTTGGACTATTGCAAAAAAAGCAAGGAACCATCATTCATATATACGCTTTTGTGTGAACCTAAGATTTTACTGAGTAAATAAGTTTTACATTGTCTTGCCTATAGTATTGGAGATATCATACCATTTTAAATGAATTATTAAAGTACACTAAATGGTAACTCGGCTGAAATGGCACTTTGTTACTTTTTTGGGGCGGGGCGGGGGGGAGGCGGTAAGGGACTTTTTATACTGTCACATGTCAGCATCCATTTGCAACTTAGGAAAAAAAAAAGCCTACAGGACACAGCAGATGTAGAATATTTATCAAATGAATTAAAAGTAGTCTCCAAACTAAACTGGCCCATTTACTAAAGGTTCTTCAAAGAACATCACTTTTAATTATGTGAGATTCCAACTTCAAGGGTTATTTACAGAGGCCCAAAAGGACCTTTAAAACGATTCAGTTTTTTAGGACACAAAATGGACAGCTTAACCTTCTTGTTTCAGGTTCTTTTGTATACAGGAAAAAAAGTAGGTCTGAGTATTATAGCTACCTAAATTTGAGTTGCTAAAGAATTAATATACCACACACTTTCTCTGAATTCATTTATTTAGAGATAGAACACAGCCATTCAAAATGATGGAATACAATATCAACACACAGAGAATAAAGTTGGGGAATTATGGTGAGTTGTTATATATTTCATTTACATTAATAAATACCCTTAAAAGAAGCAAATGTAGATTTTAAGATCCATTAAGACACTAATAACATGTACAAGTAACTAAGTTTCTAAGTTAACTGTCATACTGATTGATTTTTCAGATTGTAAGACTATAATTAAACTATATATTTCAATTAGATGGCAGCAAAGACAAAAGCATTTTAAACATCATCTCAACTGTATAATGTACTATAAGCAGTTTATATTCTGTAGCATTCCATCCATCATTCTCCTGGCCTCAGTTTATGGGTAGATGCCAAGCTGGACACCAGCAAATCACCTAACAAATTATCCACCACTAATAAGGTGTAAAATCTATTGAATGCCAAAAAAAATGCCAGCTACTTTGGGAAAATTTGGGATTTCCCAGCTTGGCCACTGATTAACTATCTGAGCTTCTTGAGCTTCAGTACCTTCATTTTTAAAATGAAGGACTGGATAAGATTTTATCTAAGTATCTCCTGAGGCTTGGTATATTGCAGTTCTGTCCTGTCCTGTCAAAAGTTTACCACCTTTGATTTTCAAAATGAACTTTCAAAGCGATTTTCAACAACTGACTTCTAACCCATGATTATCTTTTTCAAAAGCTTGGTCTAAATCCTTCAAAGTTCCTAACATCTCCACTGAACCTATATTTTTGCATGTGTTTAAGTGACCAAAAACAAAGTTGGTATGTTGCTGTGAAAGGCCATGCCTACCCAGGGAAGATTATGATTTATGATCTAACTTTAACCCACTATCATGATCTTTCTGTGAAGCCTGTGTCTCAATTCCCATAATTTACACTGTTGTCCATCAAACACTCCCTACCTATACAACTTCCTTATCTTCACATCAAGGGAAAAACCTGAAAAGATTTTTCAGACTGGCATATGAGCAACTTGTTTATACATTCTACAACAGCCATGTACTTTGCCATCTCTTGTAGGGCAAGGCATCAAATATTTCAAAAGGCAGCTATACATTTCCTTTTATACTTTCTAAAACAGCTTAGGTACTAGCACAATTTAAAAGTCAAACTGTCAAGCAGTTTTGTTTTTACTCAGTTTCATAGGCACAGAGCTAAGGATAAACCTAACAATGTCCATTTTTCCTAAGTCACCACCAGACTCTTACTAAATCTCTCCTTTTGTAATTCATTCTAACACACGTATCAATGTGCTTGGCAAGAATACAATGAATAAAATGGCAAGCGATAAAATCTAGTTCATGCCAGAACACTGGAGAAGTTACATGGGAAGCACACATACACAACTTTACAAAAGTTGGGAATACTGTTAATCTCAAACAAGCAATGATCAAAGTGGGACTTTCATGCCAGAAGTCCTGTTCTCAATCAAAATCACGATTTGTAAGGACAAGTGGTGCCACTAGTGTCCAAACATATAACACAATGCCGATCCAACTAGAAGAGATTTTCACCCAGACTGCTGTCCACTGACTTTTCATCTCACGAGAAGGCTCATACCTAAAATTTAAGAAAAAAGGGGAAGCGGTTATCAGCCATCACACATAGCTTTACTTCAAATGTGTTCTTCGTATACAATTTTTGATAAGAGACAGCTGCTGGGCTAATCTGTTGCCCTGCTTGCTATACTACTTTAATAGCTAATGTGAAGGTAAATATCAATTAAAGGAATAAAGGAAATCAGCTTCCGAATTAGTTCTTTTACTAATACAAGGTCTTTACGTACAGGTCCCCACTTTCCGAAAGTTTGTATTAGGCCATTTTACTTTTACAAAAAAACCTACATAAAGTGTAAACAGCTTTTCTCTTAAAAGTAAAATTTCTCGTGTTTCTTTCATGTAGCAAAAAAAGGTACTAAACTGTAGATCTTTCATAAAAATGAATTCGTATAATACAAGCATTAAGAAAGTAGGGGGGAACCTGTATTTCTGGCTTAGTAGTTCTGAGCAGAGAAATGGAGTGTGGATAAGAGTATTGTTATAAAAGACTTATCAATCCTGCCTCGTGAAAAAGTATAATCTGTTCAAAGTGTATATGGGAACCACTCTCCCACCTTCAGCCTTTTCAGATTTAAGAGATTGGGACGGAAATACATGCCCAATTTATCTGGTTTTTGTGCAAATGAAAAATACCAAAAATATTTTTCATTTAAAAAAGATTTTGTTTTTCAGTAATCTCTGAAGCATGGGGCTCAAACTCACAACCCTGAGGATCAGTCGCATGCTTCTCTGACTGAGCCAGCCAGGGGCCCCCAATCTAAAGTCTTAACGTTTACTATTATCTGACAGTCAAAGCTGTGAATTACTGAGGACTACACGGATTCTTTATCACTTAATAGGCTGCAGTGTAGGGATTTTAAAAAATACATGCCAGTAAAGTCTCTCAAAATGAAGAATACTCTTTTACCTACATCTTTTTTCTACATTTTTAACTAAATCTTTTATCTACATTTTTTTCTGGTATTCAAAGTCTTCTTACAAATTAAGGATATTCTGCATTAAAAATGATTAAAAACAGAACTGTCCAAACCATATAGTTCTATTTGAATCTTAAATTGAATTTATCCATAATCATTTTGACAAAATTAGAAATTTTTGAAAACAAAATATATAAACTACCTTCCTATTACTATAGATTTATAGATTGTGAAGTGATAAAAAAAAGCATAAATTACAGCTATGAAGAGTTCTAAGGATCCAATCTTAGAGTAGCCATTTATCTTTATCTACATTAATGTATTTCCACCTCAATTCTGAAAACTTAAGTGCTTTTAACAACAGTTTGAACAAAAGGAAAAATTACAGTGTCAAAAAAAATAAAAACATTGTGTTGGATCAACTATCAACATGGTAATTCTATTTCTATATGTCAATTTCATGAAGCTTTCTATTTTAATTTCTTCAAGATTGGGAAGTATTTCACTATTAACGCCAAAGCAAGGAAGTAAAAGTACGTTTCTCATACTGATCTCATTATTCATGTAGATGTAAATTTTGAAATACCCTGGAGGAGAAAAAGTACTTCCTACCACATGTTTTGCAATGGAATCATGAAAAACATCAAAATTTCCACATGTGGAGTTTTCATGAAATATAATTACCTGTACCAGTTGGTAAGGGTCATCATGATATAAAGTGAAGCCAAGAAAAGCATGAAGTGAAAGAAGGAGTAACTATAAGTAACACCATCCCTTTCATTATCTACAGCTCGGTGAACATCATCTCCATCCTCCAGTGACCCATCACTTCTGGCTCCACCATCTTCTATTAATGTTGATTCATCACTGGTTAGAGTCAATTTATTAACCTGACTGTTGTTTGAAGTGCGGATGCTGCATGAAAGTTAAGGAAGAGAGAAGGAAAAAGGGTATTTTTAAAAAAATGATTTTTATACGAATGGCTAAGATTTCTTGTTAATCCACAATTTTTCTTACCTTGAATAAAACACACACAATAAAAAGAGGATCAGTCCTATAATTCCTTGAGCATGCCACCACTGGACGGACTGCCCCTCCTTTGGGATAGTGCTTGTTGTATTGTACCCAATTATGCTTAGTAGACTTGGGTTGCAATTAGTTTCTGTAATGTAAATTAAGGTCAAATTAAAATGTCAGAATAGTATAAAAAGTAATTTATTTTTCAGGGCCTAGTTACATTTCTTTAAAACGCTTTATGTCCTTGCATATTCAAAAAATTTTCCTGGAAAATGGTACAAGTGCAAGAAAAAAATACTTGGAGATAAGTATTTGTTAATGATGAGACCTTTGAAATACTATAGTGCTGATTTTACAGAAATGCCCAGAAAAACCAAGTAATTTCATTTTTTTTTTAAAGATTTTATTTATTCATGAGAGACAGAGAGAGAGAGAGAGAGGCAGAGACACAGGCAGAGGGAGAAGCAGACTCCACGCAGGGAGCCTGATGTGGGACTCGATCCCGGGTCTCCAGTATCAAGCCCTGGACCAAAGGGAGGCGCTAAACCGCTGAGCCACCCAGGGATCCCCCAAGTAATTTCATTTTAAACCTCAAGTGAAAACGAGGGTATTAAACATATGTGAAATTTAGATGAGCTCTCCTAAGTATAATAAAATTCAGGGCAGCCCGGGTGGCTCAGTGATTTAGCGCCACCTTCAGTCTTATAATTTTGTTAGTGAAATAAACAAAATGAAAACATACACAGTGATAAATCAAACATAAAAACGGTATTATTTCCATACTGTTTATTCCTCTAGAGGCTTTTCTTTTTTGAAAGACGGATTTATTTTAGAAAAAGGGAGGAAAAGTGAGAACAAGAGAGTGTGCCTCCCCAGCCCCACCTCCCCAGAGAGGGGGGAGAGAATTTCAAGCAACTCCCTGCTGAGTGATCAGGGGAATTAATCTCAGGATCCATGAAATCATGACATGAACTGAAATCAAGAGTCAGACACTTAATCCACTGAGCCACCCAGGTGCCCCTAGAGGCTTTTTAAAATATCTTAATTTCACAAAATGACCATCTTTGAAAAAAAAAAAAAAAAAAGTTGCAGAATTCACTAAAAATAAACAAACCCGGGGATCCCTGGATGGCTCTGAGGCTTAGTGGCCTTTGGCCCAGGGCGTGACCCCAGAGTCCCGGCATCGAGTCCCACATTGGCTCCCTGCATGGAGTCTGCTTCTCCCTCTGCCTGTGTCTCTCATGAATGAATAAAAATCTTAAAAAAAAAATAAATAAATAAAAATAAATAAACCCAAGCAAACAAAACATACCTGGTTCATTGGTCATAGCAGACCATGTCAAGTACATTGTGTAGACTGTGATTACTGAGGACTGTAACAAACCAGACCTGGGTTGTGATTCCTACAAAGAAAATTTAAGCAAGACAAATAAATATTCTGACATCATTAAAAATTTAGGAAAACTTAGAAAAATGGAAACTTCATAAAAACTAATGACATAAAGATCATACTTGGATTTTTGGCAGTATAGACATTACAGAAGCACCAAGGCATAGGAGCATGTTGACACTGATGAATGCTTTATTTTCTGAACAACTGGCTGGATGAGTATAGTAAATGAAGAATAGGACAATAGCAACTAAAGACAGCAGGTAATTCAGAGCTGTAGCTGATAACAATGCTGTGAAAGAAATAATTTGACAATTAGAATTTAGGCTCATTTTCAAAACAATCATTTTATTCAAAATGTATTTTAAGCAACTAACATTGTCAGCATTATGCAGGCTATAAAAGCAGGAAGAATATTATTTCTGAAGTTTATCATAGATTTTATAGTCTTCACACAGAGCTCACTCACTATAGGACTTTCAAGGACAATAAGTAATATATTAAATAATATCTCTTACAGACATTCACATACATTAACCATAATTTTCAAAATACAGAAAAAGAAGAGGAAAATTGAATGCTAAGCCCACAAAATGATGCTTTTCCCTATTAACTAATTATTTTTTACTTTTTTAAATGTAGGGCTCCATGCCTAGTGTGGAACCCAACTCAGAGCTTGAACTCATGACCCTGAGATCAAGAGTCCATTGCTTAACCAAACCACCCAGGTGCCCCTTAACTACCTTTAAGAAGTTTTCATTATGTAACAGTAAGTCATTATTATTTAATGAGACAAACCAAGTTTCTTCTATGTAAATTAAAACATATACAATGTATTTTTGTGCTAATGTGTGATCTGTATACAGGTGGTTTATGTAGATATGCCTGAAGGGATTCACCCAACAAATTAATTGAACACCTACAAAGTTCTAAGCACTGGTGGTACAGCAGGGAACAAATGCATTAGATTTGCATTAAAGAGTGAGGTGTTGTATAAAAGTGAATTTTCCAAATTACTGAAGCTTATTTCTCTGAATAATAAACTCTCTTAGCTGAAACTCAGAACATTTCACGTAAGAATTCAGACTGACGGCTTTTGAAAGAAATCAGAAAAAATCTAATCAATACTGAGTCCATGTATCTACAAGGCAACTACTATGTGAAACTGAGCAGCAGCTATGCACCTTAACTAGGGTCTTCATCATAGTTCTGTTCGCACAAGTACAGACTACTATGCACTTAACCTGGTTCTCTTCCCTCCTTTTCATCACCTGCAGTAAGCAAATGAATTCGATCCTTATTTTGCTATAACCAGAAGATTCAAGCTCCTAATTACAAGTAAAATATTTGTCACACTTACACAAGAATTCCCCTTGGGTGTTACTGATACACAAAAAGGCATCTTCCTACTTACATAAAATAAAATGTTCGACTTGCTTTTTATATTTTTCTGCATGCTGATGTTTATGAATTATGCCATTGTTTATTTCTAGCAGTCCTAGTCCCTTTAATATTTTTAAGCTGCTGTAGAATAGAACAATTAGGCTGTTAAAAGTACCTCCTGTCGGCAGTAGCCTTTGTGCTACATCTAGTTTAGCAGTTCAAGGTATTTTGGATTATATCCTAGCTCTTGAGTATGATGTCCTTGATTCCCCAGAAGCTCTCTCAGCAAGTTGCTGACAGAATGTGATACAATGCCACTCACAAACTTGTAAACACTTCTTCACAAAAATTTGTCCTAAAAATCCTGATTTCCCTAAAGGCTACATACATGCTCTCACCTTCAAAGTTCATCTATCTTGAGGATGCTCTGTAAGACAAAAGGCTTACCTGCATACCAGCATCTTGAGTTCCCTTCTTCCATTTTTTCAACCCACGATTCATTCCATGAATGGGCAAAATCAATAAGTAAGACTAGCTGTATGAGGATGAAGCAAAAGGCACCTGCCATGCCTACATAAAACCACACTGAAAGAAAAAAACACACATACAAATGAGTGGCTGGTTCACTTTTTGTTATTTCGTCTTCATAATGACAATACACAAAGGGGGGAAAATAATATTTTACACAATTGCCTTGATTTTGCCAACTGGAAAAAAAAAAACAAAACACCAAAAAAACAAAACAAGTGGTGTTACAGTTCCAGGCAACAGTTATGTCAGTTTCTTTATAAAACATCAACATCACACAAGAAAAAAGATTTATTACCAGTTGTAAAAGTTCCTTCTGGAATGAAGAAAGCCCCAATAATAATCGCAATTGCTGTGGCAAATTTAAAGAACCAAAATCTAAAAGAAATAGAGATACATTTTACTAATAAATATTCACTCAGTAAATAGTTTCATGTATGAAATCTTTTAAGAGCATCTGAAAAAATAGCTAGAGTTTACATGACTGTTTAGGACAATGTTAAGAAAGATAACTCATGAGAAAATGAGAATATTCTATATTCATGATTTTATTTTATTTTATTTTTAAAGATTTATTTATTTATTCATGATAGAGAGAGAGAGAGGCAGAGACATAGGCAGAGGAAGAAGCAGGCTCCATGGGTCTCCAGGATCGCGCCCTGGGCCAAAGGCAGGTGCTAAACTGCTGAGCCACCCAGGGGATCCCCTATATTCATGATTTTAAAAAATTAATCAGGTATGATGCTAAATGAAATAAGTCAGAAACACAAATACCTTAGGATTTCACTCATATGTGGAGTTTAACAAAGAAAACAAATGAAGAGGAAAAGATAAACAAAAAAACCTCCCAGACTTTAAATACAGAGAACTAGTAGATGCCAGAAGGGAGGTGGGTGAAATCGGTAAGAGATTAAGAGGACACATATCTTGATGAATGCTGAAAAATACATAGAATTGTTGAATCATTAAACTCTGATAGTAACAAAAAAACTGGCTTTTAGGACATCAGCATCTTGATGTTGTAAAAGTCCCTATTTTTGTTCCCTGTTTTTAACAACTACTTAGGCATCCATCCATCAATAGAAGTGCCTCTGTGGAGTTGTGAGATCCAGAAACATTTGCCAAGAAACCCAAAAGGAATTTTCAGCACCTTTGTATTTCATAATAGGCAGGTGGACTTTGGCCTGCAGAACCAATGAACTTCCCGAACCCCTCCCAGCTTTTCCCAGTTGGGGAAAAGCTTGAGTGCTGATGCTGGCAAATACCCATGACTGAGAAACACTTTATAAAAGTCTAGCCTTCTGGGGGAAGATTCCAGAATGGCATGTGCATGTGTTGGGAGCAAGGAGCGTGGGGTTGGGGTGGAGAGATGAGTTTGGTGCAGAGAGGGGAAGAGAAACTTTGCCAGCACTGCCCCTGCACCATGGCAATACAGTATGAACGTTATCTGGCGGCAGCCTCTCCCATGGAGAAAAATGAGAGCTTTGAGTGACAGCTACCCCAACTCTGTGGGACAATTCTGGAGAAACCCATTTTTGTCCAGAAGCACCCAGATTACTGAAGCAGGACCTCCGTGACTAAAGAGAGAGAGGACATGAAGAAAGCAGATAGGAATATCAAAAAGCACTACAGGAACAGTTTCTGCCAACTACATTCAGGACTTCAGCAGGAAATACACTCACATATCTCTGGGACATCCTCAGCTAAGGATCTGTTGCTGGCTGTGTGGGACGCCAAACACTGGGAGTATATTAAACCCACAGCTCCCACTCTGCTGCCAGCTACTTGTGTGTGCTCCAGAGTGTCGCAACAAGAGCCAATGCAGGCACGAGAGTGCTCTGAGGAAAACATGGTGTGTGGCAAGGGAAAAACTGTAGACTTGAGCTGTAGTGGTACCTTCTGGGAAACAAAAAAGACTTTCTAGTGGCCAGCAAGGTGAGTTGTAAGAACCAGACAAGTCATAAAAACTTAAGATTTCTTCCACAAAGGGGAGCAAGAAATGTGAAGTGTGTAAATACAAGGTCAGAGAGAACCCCAGATACATAAACAGAATTAAGAAGAGTATACCCCATCTGAAGGCAACCAGTAAAGACTTGAGATATCTGCTATCTCAAGCAGCAACACAAAACTACATGGAACATTAAAAAAAAAAAAAAGCATTCCATCACCAAAAGATAATAATCCAACAACTGAGCTCAAAGGCATGGAATCTTGCAACCTATTGGCTAAAGAACCAAAATAGCTGCTTTAAGGAGACTCAATGAGCTAGCAGAAAACACAAAAAAGAAAAAATCAGGAAAATAAATACGTGAACAAAATGAGAAATTTAGCAGAGCCAGAAATCATAAAAAAAGAACCAAATTTTGGAGCCAAAGAATCTGATGAAAGAAATAAAAAATGCAAGAGAACACGTGCAGGAGGGTAGATCAAATGTAGGACAGAGTAGGTGACCTAGAGAACTTAAATTTTGAAATAACCAGATAAAAGTGAGCAGAGGAAAAAAGAATGAAAAACAACAAAGAAAGCCCATTTGATCCATGGTATCTAAACACTGGAATAATTAGCATTCCAGAGAGGGGAGGAGACAAATACTGGGGCAAAGTTTATTTAAAGAAGTAAGAGAATTTCCCAAGCATGGGAAATACACATCCAAGTTCACAACTCTAAGACGCAAGATGGGTGGAAGATAAAGAGAAGATCCTAAAAGCAGCCAGAGAGAAAAAGGATTGTAATCTACTAAGGATCTCCCACTAAAATATAAGTGGATTTCTCAGCAGAAATGCTATAGGCTAGGAGAGAGGGGAATGAAACCTTCCAAGTTTTGAAAGAAAAAAACTGCCAGCCAAGAATACTCTATCCATCCAGAGTCATCCTTCAGATACGAAAGAGAAATAAAGACTTTCCCAGATAAATAAAAGCTGAGTTCACCACCCCAGACCTACCTTGCACAAAATGGTGAAAGTTCAAGCTCAAATGAAAGATGCTGATTAGTGACATGAAAACATACAGAGTATGTAACAAACTGATGAAGATAAATACACAGTAAGATTACAGAAACTAATTCTATAATATGACATGTTAACATTTACCTATAAAGGTTAATGAGAAGTGTTCAACTATTCAGTACTATGTTAATATACAATATAAAAAAGGTAAACTATGACATAAAACATACAAAAGGGGAGGAGTAAATAGGTAGGGCTTTTGTATACAACTGAAGTAGCTCTCAGCATAAAATAGACCTTTTTATCTAAAAGATGTTTATGGAAGCCTCACAGTAACCACAAAGCAAAAACCTAGATTCACAAAAGATAAAGGGAAACAAAGCATACCACCAGAGAACACCAATGTAATTACAAAAGCAGGCAGAAATGAAGGGAAAAGAAACAATGGAAATACAAAACAACCAGAAAGCAATGAATACGGTAACATTATGAAGGCCTTACATATCAATAATTATCTGTTATTAAGTGTGTCTGTACTAAAGTTACCAATCAAAAGGCATGGTGTGGCTAGATGGATTAAAAACCAAGACCCAACTATATGCCGCACAGAAGACTCACTTCAGGCTCAAAGTGCAGGGATAGTAAAGGATATCCCATGCAATTGGAAAGCAAAAGAAAGTAGGGGAAGCATACCTATACCAAACAAAATAAACTTTAAGACAAAAAAGGTAACACAAGAGACAAACGTGGCCGTTATATAATGATAATGGGGCCAACTCAATTCTCCACAAAGATACAACCACTCTAAGTATATATATGCCCAACACCGGAACACTTACATACATCAAGCAAATTCTAACAGTTTTTTTTTTTTTTTTTTTTTTAAGATTTTATTATTCATGAGAGAGAGGCAGAGACACAGGCAGAGGGAGAAGCAGGCTCCACGCTGGGGGCCTGACGTGGGACTTGATCCCAGTTCTCTAGGATCAGGCCCTGGACTGGAGGTGGCGCTAAACCACTAGGCCACCGGGGCTGCCCAAATACTAACAGATTTTAAGGGAGAAATGGACAATACTAGTAGTAGACTTCAGTACCCCACACTTTCAGCAATGGATAAACCCTCCAGACCGAAAATCAACACAGAAATGCTGAATTTGAACCATGTGTTAGGCCAAATGGACCTAACACATTTATAGACCATTTCAACCAACATCAACAGAATACACATTCTTCTTGAGTGTACATGGAACATTCTCCAGTATGAACAGATCCTATGATAAGACCCAAAAAAGTCTTCAAATTTAAGACTGAAATCATACCAAGTATTTTTTTCCAGCTACAACAGAATGAAACTAGAAACTGCAAAAGCAGTTCCTCGAGGAAGTATATAGTGACAAATGCATGTATTAAGAAAACAGTAAGACCTTTAACAACCTTACCAATATAAGTAACTTAAGGACTTGAAAAAAGAAGGTCAAAGCAGAAGCAGGGAAATAACAAAAATCAGAGTGGAAATAAACGTGATACAGAACAGTAAAAAATAGAAAAGATCAATGAAACTAAGAGAGTATTTCAAAAAGATGAAACCAACAAATCTTCAGCTAGACTAAGAAAAAAGAATACTCCAAATCAGAAACGAGAGGAAACATTAAAACTGATAACTATGGAAATGCATACGTTCATAAGAAACTCCTATAAAGAATTATATACCAACAAATTGGATACCCAAAAGATATAAATTCTTAAAAAACATACAACCTATCAAGACTAAATCAAGAAGAAACAGAAAATCCAATTAAAAAATGGGCAGAGAAACTCATATATTTTTCCAAAGACATCCAAATGGCCAAAGTATATGAAAAGGTGCTCAATATCACTAATCATCTGGGAAATATAAATCAAAGCTATTATGAGATATCATCTCACGCTTGTTAGAATAAAATGGCTATCATTAAGAAGAAATAAGTGTTGACAAGGACATGGTGAGGAAAGGAACACTTGTGCACTGTTGGTGGGAATGTAAACTAGTTCAGCCACTATGAAAAACAGTATAGTTTCCTTAAAAGATTAAGAGAAACTGCCATCTGATCCAGCAATTCCACTTCTACTTATATATCTAAAGGAAATGAAAACCAGACACCAGAAAGATATCTCTCTCCCATGTTTACTGCAGCATTATTCACAATAGGCAAGATATGAAAACAACCCAAATGTCTGTCAATGAATGAAGAAACCATAGTATTGATACACAACTGATTATTAGCCACGAGAAAGAAATCCGGCCACTGGCAAGGACACACAACTACGAAGGCACTGTGCTGAGCTAAGCCAGAGAGAAAGACAAATACCACAGGATCTTTCACTCATATGTGAAATCTGAAAAAAACTGAACCTGTAAAAATTGAGAATAGAATGGTTACCAGAATATAGGGTATGTGGGGGGAATTGGGAGATGTCATTAAAGAGAACAAACTTGCAACCAATAAGTAAGTCCTGGAGATCTAATGCACAGCACCGTGGTTACGGGCAGCAAAACTGAATTAGACTTCCATGTTGCTAACTGTTCTCTCACCAGAAAGAAATAACTGTGTGACATGACTGAGGTGTTGGCAAACTCTACAACGGTAATCATACTGCAATAAACAAATGAAATCAACACTTTGTATATGCTAAATCTACAATGTTATGTCAATTTTATCTCAAAAAGAAAACATGTAAGAAGATGGTTGTAAGAGTGCCATGTGCATGCTACTTTGATTAGAATATTATCTCAGGGAATTGTTGTCATAGTCTTCTGTGATGCACTCTGAGAAGGGTTTAAAAACATTTAATATAGTTGTAGAAGCACAAGCACAAACCAATGACTACAAGGACAAAATACATCAACCTGTCACAGTACATTTTTTCACTAATATTTGTATTTCACTTATTCATTCTTCCTGTATTTGGTAGCATAATGTTAATAAATAAGTGACAGCAGATGCTCAAAAACAATTTTTAAAAAATTTATGAGGAGAAAAGAACAGATAAAATTCAAAATATTCAAATTAAGTACCAGAATAGAGGCTCTCCATTAAAGGAGATTAATTAAAGGGACCCTGAAGTTTCTTTCTAGATTGTCTAGTTACAACCAGCCATAACCAAGTTCAGTTTCATGTAGTAAGACTGGTCTACCAAGAGCTAAGGAGGAGGAGGAATGAGTTCCTCATTATTAACATATCCTCTTAAAAAAAAAATTTTTTTTTGAGAGAGAGAGCACAAGCAGGAGGGAACAGAGGGAGAGAAAATCTCAAGCCGACTCCACATGGAGTTCAGAGCCTGACTCGAGGCTAAATCTCATGACCCTGAGATCACGACATGAGCTGAAACCAAGAGTTTGATATTCAACTGGCTGTGGCCCCCAGGTGCCCTGGTAGATCCTCTTTTTCAGATGAAACTATAAAACATCATGCACCAGAGATTATACCAATAAATAACCCAAGGCTACTACTTAGTATTTCTAAAATCTGATATTCTCAGTAAAGATATTTTTATCTGTTCATTCATGAATAACAAAAGAATTGTGCAAACTGTTTAAATTAAGTCTCTTTCGACAGACTCAAAATTACTTAGAAAAGCCTCCCCAGACTTCTGTATTACTCAAAGACGTACCCATTATGCACTGCAGCTCTTGGATCACTGCTGCTCTTCACTTTGATCATTAGCAGAGAAAGGAGAAGATAGAACATAGCCAAGCCAAAGCACAGACGGTATACAGCTTTATAGCCAACCAGAATATTACACGGAACGATGCCTTTTTCATTTTCACAAAATCCAGGAATCTAGAAAACAAAGAGTTTATGATGTAGAATTTTTTCAATAAAAATGAAAGTTCTATGTAATCAATAGTTTTAAGGTTCAGAAAACAAATTTCCTTTACAGTTAATGCTGAATATGTAATCGAGGTATGTCCAGAACTTTTTTTTTTTTTTTAAAGATTTTGTGACAGAAAGAAAGAGATCAAGAGAACACAAGCAGAGGGAGGGGCAGACGGAGAGGGAGAAGAGACTCCCTTCTGAGCAGGAAGCCTGACGTGGGGCTCAATCCCAGGACCTATCGTGACCTGAGCCAAAGGCAAACGCTTACCTGGTTTAACTGACCAAGCCACCCAGGCAACCCTGGAACATTTTCATCAGATAGATGCTTAACTCTCTTTGCATTTTATGTAAGCCCAAGATAAACTGTAAATGCTGATCCAAAACTGGATGTTTATCCTGACTTGTAGATTTATTCTAAATTTTCTAAAATTTGCATTCTCCTGTGATATGCTGACTTACCTGTACTAGAGAAATACAATCAATAAAAGCTTAAGGAATTATAAAGTCAGTTTCTAAATAATGAAAAAAACAATGAAGGCTTCTCAAAGCCAAGGTGACCTAAATACATTTTGAGTTTGGTCTCTTAGTCTACAAGTGTTATTTCTTTTTTTCTTTTCTCTAAGATTTTATTTATTTATGAGAGACACAAGGAGAGGGAGTAGCCATGCCCTGAGCCAAAGACATGCTCAACTACTGAGCACCCAGGTGTCCCTACAAGTATTATTTCTGATAATGAATAGATTTGGATTAACAAATAGCTGACACTGATTTTATTTTTTAACTTAGAATTCTGAGAAAGAGTGATAGCCATTACAGAAGAATCAGAACACAAACACAAATAATAAAATTTAAAAAATCGTGACATAAATGGGGTAGTCCTCAGAACTACATACACTACTCTTATGTATGAGAATGAATTATTTCCTCTAGAAAATGTTAAAGCAAACCAATATGCCAAAATATAACTGTTAATCTGCGCCTTTAAAAATAAGAACTTAAAATTATATTTAAGCTAATGGGAAGCCACGAAATTTCCTTTTGCTAGTTCCTACAGTCTGTAAGCTCTTTCCTGGTCTCACTTAAACCTCATCTTTCCAACCCAGTTTAAGCCCTTTGGAATATATACTTACCTATAATCACTTGCAACATGTACTCAAGTAGACACCCTTAATTATCCCGCTCCCTTATATGAGAGCAGGATACCACCTGGCAAATTCCCATTATTAAATTAATTCAACCACCTACAGTAGTCAGGTTAAGCTAGTTCAGTAACAACCCCCAAATGTCAGTGGCTTA
This sequence comes from Canis lupus dingo, assembly GCF_003254725.2. Classification (NCBI taxonomy): domain Eukaryota; kingdom Metazoa; phylum Chordata; class Mammalia; order Carnivora; family Canidae; genus Canis; species Canis lupus. Next base: position 61,876,760 of record NC_064243.1, read on the forward strand.
AACAACACAGGTATAGTTCTTGCTCTTGCCCATGTATGTAACTGGTCTTGGTAGTCACTTCAGCAGGAGTTCAGACTGTTGGAGAAGCCACTGGTTCAAATGATGTACATGTTGTGACAGATAAAAAAGGAAATCAATAAGTACAGGCTGATATGTTTTCTTAAATTCACAACTCACTGGTCAGTACTAGAGACATGGCCCTACATATCACAAGCACTCTAGGAAATGCAAATCTTTGATGACCTTCAGAAAGCAAAGCAGCAGAAATATTTGGTGATGAGAATTAACATCCACCAACTAAACTATTTATAACCAAAGTCAACTGGATCCATGACGAAACCATATAAATGTCTTTTGCTTACGCCCAGGACTCAAGTACCCAGGCCATCCACATCTCCTATGTACAATGCTAGTTACTTTCACAATCATAATAATCTCATTTCCCAAATTTTCATCATCTTTCCTTACTGCTATGCAAACCTAAGCAGACACTCACTATGCTTTAAAACTGCCATACTCTCTCAGCCTCAAATTTTCTATAGTCACTCATCTTGTTTGGTGGAAAGCCAACTTCTATACCTTCTCTTGATCACTTTCTTCCTCTCTCCCTCATACAGACTGAAGCTCATATCTTCAACTCCTCTCAAAATACAAATTTTTACAAAATACAAATCATTAAATCTCATCCTAAAAAATCCTTTTAGGATTTGCAATATTGCAGACCTCAGCTGTCCTCTCAGACCTCCATTTTTGCTATAAAACTCCTCAAATTAGCAGTTAATAACTAAAATGGATAAATTTTCTCAGGGCACCTGGGTGGCTCAGTGACTGAGAATCTGCCTTTGGCTGAGGTCATGATCCTGGGGTCCTGGGATCGAGTCCCACATCAGGCTCCCTATGGGAGCCTGCTTCTCCCTCTGCCTGTGTCTCTACCTGTGTCTCTCATGAACAAATAATACAATCTTAAAAAAAAATTCCTCATGGCTATATGATTCTTCTCCTATTTCTGGTCCCAGCACTCTGAAGATGTACTGGCAGTCAAATACTTTCTTCCTAAGGTCTGCATAACAGGGCATTCCCTTGTTTCATTGTTTTTTCCTTGTTTCCTATAAAAGTTTCCCTTTTCTCTACCAACCCCTTTTAGTAAGAGCTTTTGTCAAAGTTAGAGTCCGGCTTGCTTTGAATGGTCTTCTTCAGCATATGCTGCCATGATTTCAAACTTTCACCTCCAGATCCAAAACACCTCTAGCTAGGATCTCTTTTTTGTGACATTCTGTGTTTTCTACTTCTTGTTGGATACACACAAAAACACACTCACTCTCACATGTACGTAATGCAGTATCTCTAAGTCAATGTTTTACAAACTATATTTTCCTCATCTTTTATAACCTGATTTCTTAAAATAAAATAAAAAAACCACTATTTTTCTTTTTCTAGGTTAACAGTAAGTTTCCTCCTAGTTGTCTAGAATCAGAACCTGGGTATTATGTAGGATTCTATCACTGACAATATTTAAATCCAGTTTTAGTTAATTCTACATCCAGAAAAGCTATTGCTAGCCTTCTATACAGTTCTTGATCACATGATTAAAAGAGACTCCAAAATTAACTGCTTGACTTCTAATTATCAGATCAGTCTTCCTAAAGCATACACTCAACAAGTTCTTTATCCTCATCTTGCTTCCTACTTTCAACCTCTGCATATAAAAGTTCTACTCATTCTTAGAATGTCCCTTTTTCCCTAAGTCCCACTGAGTTCTGACATTTAACTGATTAGACTTATTTCTCATTACCACAGCCCATTTTCTGTACCACATTCACAGAACTTCAGCTTATACATATTTTATATTCTTTCCTAAAAAACTATAAAGATTACTAAACTTAGAATTACATATTATCTTACTTTGTGGATTACAGTTTCTAAAACTCAACAGTTTTATGCATACTAATTATACAGGTTCAGTTAATCGATTAAAAAAAAAAAAACTAACCTTATTCAGCTGTTCTTCCATTCCTGGTATTAACATTACACAAGCTACACATACTCCAACAAGCAGGAAAAGTGCATAGATCAATCTAGTCACAGTAGAGTTGTTTCCACTTGGACAGCATCGACATAGCAAACATGGGGCACTGCCACATAAACATGGTATCTGAGGAGAAAGAATATTAAAAATCTGTAGAGTTTAAAATGATACAGTGAAAATTTGTTTCATCCACTCAAAAAAAGAGAAAGGACTGAAGTTAAATTACCAAGGAACAAAATGTATTCGGTTTACATATAATTATTCACAAACTATAAAACTTATTAATTTCCATATAAAGGACCAAAGTCCAACATAAAAGTGCTTGATCTCTACATTAAAATAAATCAAATCAGTTAAAACAACAAAGAAAAAAAATCACCAGCAGCAAAGAGTTCACCTAAAACAAAACAGAATATTCATGATTACAAGCCCATCACCCACCTCCTGTCCTTTAACTCCCAGTTATCATAGTGGTAAATTCACAAAATTCTGAGAATTCTCAAATACCCTAGAAGAGAAAAGGAAGGAAATGGGCATCCCTATCTTCTTCCTTTTTTGAATTGGTGGTAGTGAAAACTCCAGCTAGATAACTTTCTCCAGTGGAACTCCACACTAAACTACTAGTATGTACCTGGGGAACAGGATACTTCCCTCAACAGGAGAGTTGAACATTGATAAGCACATTTGCCACTATTTCAGAAAGGCAAAGCGTTAAGTGTTCTCACAAGTACGGACCATCACCTAGGCTGAACGCCACCACACCGTCAGACTTCAGAAAAATTGAACAGACTAGGATATTCCAGCCTTTTAGCTATAGCTCTGGGGAGAAAGTCTCAGAAACCAAGGGAAGGGAATATTGCAGAAGTCAAACACACTACAGCAAGCAGCATAATGCAGAAACAAAGCTGTTTATATCAAGCTTAAACAAGACAGAAATAAGTCACAGCAACTATGCAAACATACTCTAGCAAAAAATATATAAGCACATCCCTCAGGGGAAGGAAAAAACTAGGGTGACAGAGAGACAATTGAAGAATCCAGTCTGAAACAAAATATAACTCAGTAAGAAAAGGAAATTCTGTACAAGTGCAAATCAAAGAGTTCAAGATGAAATGGGAAAATAAGATGAGCAGAGAAAGTCAAACTTTAAAAAAAAATTTTTTTAGAAAGTCAAACTTAAAGAATAATTATCGAGAAACAAAATTGACAACTGAAAAAAAATTACAGAAAAAAAGCTTGAGATAATTTCTATGAACGTAGGTCAAGAGAGATGCAGTTAATACTGAGGACACATATCCTACTGCCCTAACCAATGGAAAAAATTAAAGCAATAGTTTTTCAGACAATTAACAAGAGGTGATTGCAGGACAGTAATTTCTGATAGAGGAAACAATGTGAGCAACATGACTGACTCCTCTTTCTGCCTGGGAGAGCTTCCGAGTGCAGGCAGAGGCCAGCAGTACCTGAATTAAGGAGATAAGAAGTAGGAGCTGGAACAGAGTTGGATGCTGAGAGAAATAAAGGTAGCTAGAGTTTAAAGACAGAATCCTGGAGAGGAGAAAGTGACAGAGTAAGCTCTGGAAATCTGCAGAGGTGTCAGCTTGAGTCTTCAGCAAAGCAGTGATCAGTGCATGCATTTGAATAAATTACCCAACAAGAGGTAAGAGTTGGTATTCCCACCAGCCATAGTGGAAACACCTTGGAATCCAGGAGACATTGAGCTATAGGCAATTACTTAGAAAAAAAATGAGTCATAAAACTAAAGGCTGCTCCAGTCTCACTCAACAAAGCCAAAGGAAACACTGAAAAGATCAAATTTTCTTCAAGTAACTCACCTATGCCCAAGAATATTTTCTTTTTAAATACAAGTACATCCAGCATCCCTCTAGGTAAAATTTATAATGTCTGACATCTAATAAAGAATTGATAGGTATACAAAAAGGCAGGAAAATACAACCTTTAATGGGAAAAACCAATAAAAAAATCAACCTGATAATAACACAAATGACTAAATTGTAATAACAAAGTTTTATTTTAACTATATTTCATAAGCTCAAGGAGACAAAAAAAATCAGCACATTAAGAAGGAGATGTAGAAGATAACTTAAAAGATCTCTATCAAATCTAAAAAAAAAAACCAAATACAGTCACTGAACCAAAAATACTAAGACTACAAAAAGGGTTAATAAACCCAAAGATAAAGCAAATGAGACAAAAATGCTAGGACAGAAATGAACAGAACATCAGCGTAGACCACTTCAAACAGCCTAATGGAAGTGAAATTGGAGTTCTCAGAGAGGAGATGAGACAGAAGAGTTCATCTCAGGAAATAATTGTCTAAATATCCCCCAATTTAATCAAGATTATAAATTCACAGATCCAAGCAGCTCCATGAAATTCTAGCAAAATACACATGATGGAAACCACACCAACTTATAATCAAACTACTTAAAAACAACCATGAACAGAAAAATATTTAAGAAGCAGGCAGAAAAATTAAGGCATTTAATATAAAAAGATAAATATCCATTAACAATTTAAAAACTGCAAGCCAAAAATAATTACTGAAAAAAAACCATAAATGAAAAAGTTTTATTCTGTCTTTCAAAAATTAATGTAAAGGGACACCCCAGTGGCTCAGTTGGTGATATCAAGTCATGATATCAGGGTCCTGGGATCAAGCCCCACAACAGATTCCCTGCTCAGTGGGGAGTCTCCTTCTCCCTCTCCCCCAAGTTATCTAACAAATAAAATCTTAAAAAAATTAATGTAAAATATAAACATTCTCAGATATAGAAAGGACAAGAATCTAAAACTAGCAGACCTACACTACCAGAAATGTTGAAGGAAATCCTTCAAGCTAAAAGATGATACCAGGTAGTTCATCAATACACATACAAGAAAACTCGATCTACACAAAAGAAAAAACGTTATTTTCTTATAGAAAGAAAATTCTTTAAAGGATAATTATCCTTTTATTTTTTGTTTTTATTTTTTTATAAAGATTTTATTTATTTATTTATGAGACACACAGAGAAAGAGAGGCAGAGACACAGGCAGAGGGAGAAGCAGGCTCCATGCAGGGAGCCCGACGGTGGGACTTGATCCCAGGACTCCAGGATCACACCCTGGGCCAAAGGCAGGCGCTAAACCACGGAGCCACCCAGGGATTCTGATAATTATCCTTTTAAAGCAAAAATGATAGCAACACATTGTAGGAGGTTGTAACAAAGGCAGAAAAAATATATGATGATTGCAAATAGTATGCAAGAAACATTCAAGTATATTTTACTGTAAGGTTCTTAAACTGTAAATAAGTGGTACGACTGGACATGAGGTCAGATTATAAACAATTAAAAATGAATACTATAAACCCTAAAGTAACCTCTGAAAAACTCAAGACAAAGAAGTATAGCTAGTAAGCCATGGAAATAAAACAGAACACTAAGAAATGGCCAATTAATGAAAAACAAGGCAAAAAAGCTACAGAAAGGGGAAAACAGGACAAATAAAAAACAGATGGTTGACTTAATAAGCCCAAACATAACCAATTATCACACTAAATGTAAATGGCATAAAATTCCCAATGAAAAGGCAAAGACCATCACAGATAAAATACTGAGATCCAACCCTCTTCTATGAGAAACCTAATTAAATATAAAAACGCCAAAAGGTTAAAAACGAAAGAAATAAACACCATGCTACAGCAGCACCAGATAAAATAGATTTTAGAGCAAACAATCCTACCAGGGTTGATAAGAAGGGACACTTCAGAATGAAAAGGGGACATAAACAGAGATATGGGATATTAATGGAAAACCTACAGTCCTAAATGTTTCTACATTTAATAAATGAATTTCAAAATACACCGAAAAAAATAAAACTGAAAAGAATGACAAGTTCACATTTATATTCTCTCATATGGCAAAACAAAAATCGGCATATAGCAACCTTGTACAATATTATCAAGTAGTTGTGCCTAACATATTTAGGGAATATTCAATCTAACTAGAGGAGTGCACAAATTGTTTTCCAGAGTGCACAGAACCATGCACTTGACCAAAATAGAACATATTCGTGGCCATAAACTAAATCTCAAATTGCAATAAACATATAACAGAAAAGATATCTGGAAACTAAGTAACACACTTCTAATTAATCCAGAGAGAAAAGATATCAAAAGGAAATGGAATGAAATTAACACACTACATTTGTGAACACACTGAAAATTAATTTACAGTACTTAATGACTACATTAGACAAAAAATTCAAAACAATCTGAGCTTCTACATTAAAAAAAAATCAAATTAGCAAATTAAAACCAAAGTAGAATTAAGAAAATAGTAACGAAAACAAATCAAGGCAGTTAAAAGCAGAACGAGAAAATCAGTGAAACCAGTTTTAAAAGACCATTACAACTAATAAACTTAGACTCATCAGGATATTAAAAAATAAAAGAACAAGAGTAAACACGCACAAATCATGAATCATGGAAATGTGAAGAGACACAAATACAGACACTAAAAGCATTAAAAAACTAAGGGGAACATATGAACAATTTTATTTATTAGCTTAGAAAGTCTATGAAAAACCTACACTGCCAGAAATTATTCAATTAAAAAAATCTGACATAGGAGCCTGGCTGATGCAGCCAGTACAGCATCTGACTCTTAATCTTGGGCTTGTGAGTTCAAGCCCCATGTTGGGTGTACACATGTAACAATAAAATCTAAAACAAAACAAAACAAAAACCAAACCCTAACCAAACCAAAACAAAGTACACACACACACACACACACACACACACTTAAAAATTAAATTTGTAGTTAAAAACCTTCGAGGCATAGACGGTTTCACCAGTGAGTTATATTAAGCATTTAAGGGATGAATTATGAATTCTACACAAACTATTCTAGAAAACTAAAGAGGCAAAACACTTCACAACTCTTTTCTAGCCAGAATTACTTTGACGCTAAAGCCAAAGACTTATTAAAGAACAGACCAGTATCCTTCATGAACATAAATCCTTAATATCTTGCCAATTCAAAATCAACAATATAAAAAGGATATGAAGACTTCTAATACCTGTTTCCCCGTGCAAGAAGCATGGAAGTCACCACTCCGTCCTAACTAGTAAAAAGCTGAACAGAGTGAAAAATCAAGAACTTTTAGGATCCATAAGAGCGATTAGGATATAGGATAAACCACTGCCCTCAAGATTGGAGACAGATAGGCAAATATAAGGAGTTATGGCTTACCAGAGCAGAGATTCACAAATGGAAATGAATTTAGGAACCAATGCCCAGGTAGGACAAACTGTTAACCGAAGAACTGTAGAAATTCCCTCATGCTTCCTGCAGCAGAGGGGAAATGGAACTGTTTTAAAACATACCCAAAACACTGTTCTTTACAATGCCTACGCTAAGGAGAAACTAGTTAATGAGAACCTAACCTGGGGGGTATTATCAAAGCCACAATAGTGCAGGGAAATGGAAATACTCACTTCCAGCCCAAACTAGCCATCCTCTTCTATTAGGGAAAAAAACCCTGAGAAACACTTGTATAGTTCACAGTCCAAAGACATAGGCTCACTAAATGACTAAGACCTAAACATAGGGCTGTGGAAACTTCTTCCCTAACACCTCACCACAATGTGACCAAAATCTATTTATATCAATCACTTTTACCCAGTACAGCATGTCCAACTATCAAGAAAAAGTTACAAAGCACAACAAAAGGTAAAAAACAAAACAAAACTTAAGGAGTGAGAGCAAACATCAAAATCAGATATGGTAGGGATGCTGGAATTATCAAACTAGGAATTTAAAACATTACAAAAAAAATAATAACTTGAAGCCTCCCCATTAATATCAGGTACAAACCAAGGATGTTTCCTCACTCTTCCTTTTCAACATTGACTATAAGTTTCAGCTAATAATAAGACAAGAAAAGGAAATAAAAGGTATATGCACTTGGAAAAAATATAAAATTATTTTTCTTCACAGATGACATTATCATCTACATAGAAAATTCAAAAGAATGGATCAAAAGAAAGCCCCAAAAAACCATTATAGTAGGGCTGCAGAATACAAAGTTTAAATACAGAAGTCAATCACTTTCCTATATCAGCAATAAAAAAGAACTTGAAATTAGAAATACATTACCATTTACATTAGTATCCAAAACCAAAAACCCCCAAGTACTTAGGTATCAATCTAACAAAATAAGTAGAAGATCAATATGAGAAAAAACACAAAATTCTGATAAGCAAAATAAATGAACAGATATTCCACGTTCATGCATTAGGATGACTCAATACAATCAAGATATCAATTCCTCAAACTTGATCTATAGATTCAGTGCATTCCCAATTAAAATCTCAACAAGTTCTTGTGTAGATATTGATAAGCTGATTCTAAAATTCATATAGAGAGACAAAAGACCCAGAATAACCAACATGATATTGAAGAACAAAGTTGAAGGACTGATACTACCAGACTTAAAATTTATTATGAAGCAACAACAGTAATCAAGTCAGTGTGGCACTGTCAAAAAGAAAATAACAAATCAATGGAACAAAACAGCGATAAATAGCCTCAGATAAATACAATCAGCTAATCTTTGACAAAGGTGCAAAGGCAATTCAACGAAGCAAATATGGTTTTTTCAACAAAAGGTGTTGTAACAACTGAGCATCAGCATGCAAAAAAACGAATCTCAACATACACAGATCTCACACCCTTCCCCCAAATTAACTCGAAATAGATCTTAAATCTAAATATAAATCCTAAAACTATAAAACTAGTATAAGATTATATACAAAAAAACTAAATGATCTTGGTTGTGGCAATGACTCCTCAGATACAACATGAAAGGCATGATCCACAAAGAAAAAATAATTGATAAGCTGGTCTTCATTAAAATTTTAAAAATTCTGCTTTGCAAAGGTCTATGTCAAAAGAATGAAGAGAGGCCGACTGTGTGAAAATATTTGCAAAAGACATATCGGATCTTAAAGGACTATTATCCCAAACCCAGAAATAACTCTTAAAACACAACAATAAGAAAACAATCAGATTAACAAATGGGTCCATGGACACCTCACCAAACTCCATACATAGATGGCAAATATATGAAAAGATGTTCCACATATTTCATATGTGTATGAGAAATGTGTGTTAATATAAGATATCACTATATGCCTATTAGGAAGGCTAAAATACAAAACACTGATAATACCAAATGCTGATGAGCATATGGATCAACAGTGATTCTCATACACTGCTGGTAGGAAAACGGTACAACCACTTTGAAAGACAGCTTGACAGTTTCTTATAAAACTAAACAGATGTTTACCAATACAATCCAGTTAAGTACCAAGAAAACCTCACGTACACACTAAAACCTGCACTCGGATGTTTACAGCAGCTTTATTCCTAACTACCCAAACTTGGAAGCAACCAAGATGTCCTTCAGTAGATTAATGAACAAATAAACTGTGGTACATCTAAATAATGGTGTATTAGTGCTGAAAACAAAGGAGTTCTCAAACCATGAAAAGACCTGAAAAAATCTTAAATGAGTACTATCAACTTAAAACAATGTGAAAAAAAACTACATCTTGTAGGATTACGACTGTATGAAATTCTGGAAAAGGCTAAAGCATGGAGACAGTATCAGTGACTGGAGTGGGTACAGGGGTGAATAGGCAAGGCACACAGGATTTTAAGAGCACTGGAAATATTCTGTATGCTACTATAATGGTGGATACAGGTTATTAAACATTTGCCCAAACTCACAGAATGTCCAACAACAGGGGTGAACCATAATGTAAACTATAAACTTTGGGTGATTATGATATGCCAACAAAGATTAACTAATTTTAACAAATATATCCTCCCACACACTCCGGTGGGGGATATGATAATGAAGGAGGCTACCCATGGGTTGGCTCAGGAGATATACAGGAAATCTTTGTATCTTTCAAGTTTTCTATGAATCTAAAACTACTGCAAAGAAAGCCCCCCCCCCCTGTTTTTTGAGAGAGAGCACAAGCATACAAGTGGGGGAAGGGACTGAGGGGCAGAGAATGAGGGACAGAAAGAATCTTAAGCAGGCTCTATGCTCACGATCTAAGATCATGACCTAAGCCAAAATCAAGAGTCAGATGCTCAACTGACTGAGCTACTCAGGTGCCCCTAAAGAAGACTTTAAAAATAAATAAGATATTGTGACCAGGTAGGGTTTAGTCAGGGAAAATAGGCTGATTTAGCTTTTGAAAATCAATCAATGCAATTCATCATATTCACAAACTAAAGAAAAACCATTTACAGTCATCTCAATGAATGCAGGAAAATCACTTGACAAAATTCAACGGTCATTTTTGATAAATTGAACAAAACTTTCTACAAAGAAAGAAGACAATATCCTCAACTTGATGAAGTGCATTTACAAAAAAATCTATACTGTCATCCATACTTCATGGTGAAAGTCTGATATCCCCTATGGCTCCAAACATATCCAAGGATATCTGTTCTCATCACATATATTTATGTACAAGACAAGAAAGAAAAAGAATACACACAAGAAGGGAGGGAAAAAATCGTTTCCATTCACAAATAATTGCTTACTTGGAAAACCCCAAAAAACATACAGAATGCTACTAGAATTACAAGGGAATTTAACAAGATCTCAGGACACAAAGTCAGTACACCTATATTAATCACACTCCTGCACACCAATAAATAACAACTGAAAACTGAAATTAAACAAAAAGAAATACTAAAGTATAAATCTAACAAAATATATACTAGATACCAAATGAGAATTAAAAAACACTGATGAAATAAATCAAAGACTTAAATGACTTAAATAAACAGGAAGATAAATAAAATGGGCTCATGAACTGAAAAACTCAATATTATAAAATGACAATTCTTTCTAAACTTATCTATAGAATGAACCATATTCCAACCACAATCTTAGCAGGAGTTTGGTAGAAATAAACCAGTTGCTTTAAAAATGTATATGGAAAGGTAAGGGAACTAGACGAGCCCAAAGAATTTTGGAATGTAAGACTGGAAGACTCACACTACCTAACTTCAAGATTAACTTTAAAGCCACAGTAATCAAAATAGGGTGGAGTTTAGGCAAAAGTATGGGCACAAATAAATGAAATAGAATACAGTTCATAATAGACTTATGTAAATATGGTAAAAGGATTTTTGATAAAAATACCAAAACAATATAGAAAAGATAATCTTTTTAATAAGCAGTGCTGAAGTAACTATCTAAAAGAACTTAAGGAGCACGTGAGTGACTCAGTGGTTGAGCATCTGTCTGCCTTTGGCTTCGGTCATGATCCTGGGATCCAGTCCTGCAGCAGGCTCCCTGCAGAGAGCCTGCTTTTCCTTCTGCCTATGTCTCTGCTTCTCTCTCATAAATAAATTAAAATCTAAAACAAAAAACAAAAACACCAAAACAAAAGCTTAAGCCACAACCAAACCATATACCAAAATTAACTGAGGATTTCTTAGGTATGATATGAAAAGCATGACCCACAGAAGAAAGAAAACTGATAAACTAAGCCTCATCAAAATTAAGAACTACTGCTCTTTGAAAGACATCCTGAAGAGAATTAAGACAAGCCACAGACTTTAATATAGGGGAACCAGGTAGCTGATAAATGATTTGTACTTAAGAATATATAATGAACTTTTAAAGCTTAGTAAGAAACCAACCAAAAAACTGAGCAAAAATTCTTTTAGTATTTAAAAAAAAAAATACATGGATGGCAAACAAGCACATGAAAAAGTGCTCAACATCATCAGTTACTAAAGATATGCACACTAAAACCATAATAAGATACCACCACACACACATTGGAATGCCTAATAATCAAATAATACCAAGTACTGAGAACTCTCTTTGTTGGTAGGAATGAAAATTAGTACAGCTATTTTGAAAACCAGCTTGGTAGTTTCTTAGAAATCAAATGTGTGCTTGTCATATTGCTCAGCAATTCCACTGCTAGATAGTTTACCCAAGCAAAAGAGAATTTAAGAGTCACACAAAAAAATCTTTATGGCACCTTTACAGAAATGCGTGTAGCTCTTTTATCACCAGGATGTGGAGATGCCCTTCACCTATACATAGAAAGTAACTTGTGGTACATCCAAGCAATGGAATACTATGCAAAAATAAAAAGGAACAAACCACTAATACACGTAACATGAATAAATCTCAAATGAATTATACTCAGTAAAAAAAGCCAGACTCAAAAAGGCCATATGCTGTATGATCCTATTCATATGCCACTCTGGGAAGAAAGAACTCTGGAGACTGAAAAAACAGTGGTTGCCAAGGTGGGAATCACAGAATTTTTTAAGGTGCGGTTTTGTAGTTATATATAACTACAAGATTTCTCAAAAATTCATGGACCTGTATATTACAGAGTGTGAATTTCACATAAATTAAATCAACTAAGAAAAGAAAGATATAGAAAAACAATATGGAAAGAAAATAAAGACAATATATCATCATGAAGGTAACTGGTGTCCTTAAAATAGAGAATCTTCTAAATAAACAAAAAGATATTCAAAGATAAAATACAAGAAAAACTTCCCTAGATGAAGAAGTGAATCTATATTTTCAATAGAATACTATTTTCTAGATGAGAAAAAATGATAGATTTAAAGTCAGACATATATGGTTAATTTCAAAGATAAGTAAAAACTCTTCAGATATCCAGGTAGAGTTGGAAACAAGTCAACAGAACATGTGAGATGTTCTGGGAGGGGGTGGACACCACAGTGTTTCAAGACAAAACACTATTCATAGAAAACACTATTAAGTTCTGAAGGAAATGGTATACTATTATACTGGTAAATAATGTCTCAAAAACTTAAGAGATATTTTTATATATGAAAGAATTCATGCTGAAATCCATGAATTCTTCAAAAAATCCACCAGATTATAAAATTTAGTCAATTAGGAGAGGACATGAAGATGAAAAAAACTGGGAGAAGCCATGGTTAAAAAGGAATGCAATGCGCTTTCAAACTACTTAAGTGTAGAGCAGCAGTTATCACAATCACCTGGAGGGTTCATTAAAACAGAATGCTGGCCCTTAGTGTTTCCCTAACTCTCTTGGTATGCTGATGCTAGAATCCAGGGAACATGTTTTAAGAATGACTTGTTTAGTTCTAAAACTAAACAACTAGGATAATTATGGTTATAAAACACAATGGTCACATATAAAAAAATAATACAAAGAGATTCTGATAAAGGTAGCAGACTGAATATGTGAATTTACCCACGCTCCCTTTAGAAATATCAATGAATTTTTTTTTTTAAAAAGGGCTTTTTAAAAGGAGTAGACTTAAAATGAACAAACTTAGGAATGAACTTAGAAAAGGTCAAAGACTTGCAGATTTTTTCTCCTGTTCTTTTTGACCCTTTAAGGCCTAGAAAATTGAAAATATAAGCCATCAAAGGAATGTAGAGTAGAATTCTCAAACATCAGGAATTGGTGGCACCAGGTAGCATCCATAACTGAAGCAGAAGGTAGGGGTAAAAATAGGATTATTAAATGCTTCTTTAAAGAGCAGTTAAGACTCTCGAATTTCATTCCATTTTTTTGTTCTGGCCAACTGAAGAGGATAAAGCAGAATTTCTCAAGTTAGGCACTGATATCTTGGGCCAAAAAATTCTTTGTTGCTAGGGGCCAGCCTGTGCAGTTGTAAAAGTTTAGCGGTATCTCTGGCTTTTATTTACTAGATGCTATTAGCACCTCTTACCCCAAATTGGACAATGAAAAAAAAAATGCCTGCAGACATTGCCAAATGTCCCTTGGGGGCAAAACTGTGCCCAGTTGAGAACCACTGCTGTAGAAACATGTCCTTAGATGAATCTTTTTAGCAAACTCTCCTGATGAAGAAATGTCTAACGTCCAGCAACTCATTTACTTTTATTTTTGTTAAAACCAAGAAAAATAAGATTTAATGCTTTGTTTAAAAATACATGTTTAGCATGCTACTACCATTCCTAAAAAATATTTTTGTCCTTTCATCCATGTGTCATGTATTGACAGAAGAGTATTATTGGTGGTAGCATATTTTTTGTGACATTTAAAGTTTGTACTCTGCTTGATTGTTCAGTGACTATGAATCATTTCTGCAAAACCAAGTTATTGTACTAAAAAACAAAAATCTAGCAGAGGCTGACACAAAATAGGTAGGCAGTAATCACTAGCTCTTTCTTTTTAACTAGATTATCTTGGGCAACAATAACAAAAATGATTGTTATTGTACATAAGGTCCAGTACCTCAAAAAAAAAAAATCAACTCTAGTTATTAACATCATTGTTGAGATTGTGGTGGAGAAAAGCACTGAGGTAGGCATAAATTGATGGTAATGTAGTTTCAGGATTAGGTGGGAGATCCACAGATGTTTAAGTGGTCAATGTAATAACCGATCAAAGAGCACACATGAACCAAGGATTATGACCAATCTAATTCTAGGCCCCTTAGCAAAAAATCTTAAAATAAAAAATTAACTCCAATCTCTATACAACAGTACTACATGTATTTTTTTCGTGTTTTCATAGTTCAGAAATTTTCCTACAGCTGTTTTAACTCAGGAAAATTTACAAAAGTTGATTAGGCCTCAAGAAATCTGAGTAAAAACTAAGATTTAATTGTGGTTTAACTGTTCTAATTTAATGACCTGAATACTTTTCAAAATTTAATTGTAAATTTGTCAAAACCTTTATTTTTTTTAATTTTTTATAAAGTTTTATTTATTCATGACACAGACAGAGAGAGGCAGAGAGAGAAGCAGGCTCCATTCAGGGAGCAAATTTGTAAAAACCTTTAAATTAGTGTATTGATCATTAAGACTGCTGAAAAAAATGGATTTGTATATTATAGGCAAAGTCCCCTTTAGTTGCTATAAAATTACACCAAAATTGAACAATTCAGGAATAGACACATAAGCACCAGGAAGGAAAGGGGGGGGGGGATATAGACAGAATTGCATACTATAGAGTTAATTGCTTTTGTAGACTGGCCACAATAATCTAGCACACTTAAGATCAACCTTGGCCACCTAGCCTTATTCGCCAGAGATCTAATTAGTGGAAGGTAAGAAAACGGTCTGCTTGTTACTACCTTTCCAATATACCTTGTCATTAACAATGACTAAAATGCAGTGTCAATTTTACCAATTTTCTAGTCAATAAAGATGAAGAATTAAGTTGTAAAAACTTTAATAGGAATGTTATTTTTCCATATTGTCCACTAAAGCGATTTTCTTTCTGATTTATGATACATAAATATAAAAAAAAATCTTAACCCCTTCCCCCCAATAATCGTTTGAGGGGGGGGGTGTTCATCATGGTCCTGGAGGACAAAACTGAACACATGAATTCTTCCTTTTATGTCTTTACTATATACAAAGAACACGCCTACTTGATAATGGACCAAAATCTGACTTTATAAGTCACACATTTCCCCCCCAAAAGAAAACAATGTTCTAACATTTATAATTTTGTAATACATTTATTACACCATGCCTCTTTTGTATTAAACAATAGACTCAAGTAGACTCTCGAGTTTTTTTTTTTTTACTGAGATTAAAAATACCTGGTTTTCATGGCCAACTACAGGAAGAAATATAAACGTAATCAAGAGAATGATCTCGGTGGAAGTAACCACCTCCAGGCATCACTTTATTAAAATCTAACATTTATAGTTCAAGCAATAGCAGAACTTTCTGAAAAAAAAAAAAAAAAAAAAAAGGAGAGATCTGTAAAATAATAAAAATTCTGCGCCCTGTATATAATGGAGTCATTCGGGAAATCAGCCAAGCGTTAGACGTGGAATTTAGAAATCACAGATTAATGAGATATGATGTGAACCCAAATACCTAGCCCCGAATTACAAATAACTACTAAAACTGTCATGTTAGTATGTTGTCTACATGCGGAGGGGAGTGTGTGGATTATCTTAACTTAAATTTGCACCCCCTGAATCAAGAAACCGTACCGTTATAATGAAAAATGGTTTCACTCTGACGACGCTATCCAAGTAAAATGCGACCTACACCCGATTAAAGGAAATTTGCGTGCTTCAGGTCAAAAGATACTGAGTACCCTCAGATGTAGGATTACTTGAGCACTACAGTCCTTCGGCGGTAGCACGAAGGCAGGGGGACCCAGCAGGGCGCTGGGGCTGAGCAGCGCCCGCGCACTACGGCCGGGCTGGCCCACCTGCCGGGCGTCTAAGTGTCCTCGGCCCCGCAGAACAAAGAGGCCGGCAGGCCTCCGGGGACCGCAGCGCCGCAGCCGGAGGTCGCCGGCAACGTGACGAGAGACACGGTGCTCCGCGGAAAGGGCCTAAGACGCCTGGACACGCGGCCCACGCAGACACAAGGGAAAAACCACCAACAAAAAGGCACCTGGAGGAACAGGGGAGCAGCTTTCACCAGAGACGGCGGCGGGGTGGGGGAGGGAGGCCGCAGCTCGGTCGGCTTCTCCCCTCGGGGCAACGCTCCGGTGTCCGCCGCTCCTCGCGGCCCCCGCACTCCGCTCTTCGCAACCAGCCGCGGGGCCTCGAAAGCGGCGTCGGCGCGACCGCGGGAGACAGGGAGAAAACAGGGACGGAAGGCACTCCCTGACGAGATGGGTGGAGCACCACGTTACCGACGCTCCGCACACAGCCCGGCCCGCGTTCCCTTCTCCTTCACCTCTTAACGCTTAAACACCGCCGCCCCCCCTCCCCCGAAGGCCACGAAAACCCTCCTTACCCAGCTCGCCACGGAGCACAGCCCCAGGACGTTCCCCATCTCCGCGGCGCCGACGGACACGGAGCCGACGGCAACAAGATGGAGACAGCACCTCTCTCCACCCTGTCGGGCCTTATTTACTATCTGCGAGCCACTTCCGGCGCAGAGCCCACCCCGCCCCTCAGCTTTGCGTCACTTCCGTTGAGGCCTGCGTTCGGGTGTGGCGGGCGGGCGCGCGGGGAGGGTGTCGCGTAGAGATTGCGCATGCGTGTTCTTGCAGCTCGAGGCCGCGGTCCTCGGAGCGGGATCCAGGTGAGAAGCCTCTCACCTTCGCTTGATGTTTCTGAGCGGAGGCTGGCGGGTGATTTTGTCCGCCGGCCGTCAGGAGAGTTTCTCGCTACTTTTGGAGGAATGCCTTCTCTCCCAGGACCATCCGTTCATCCACTTACTTCTCGTTTTTTTAACACTTTTTCGTCTTCTGTGCCCCGCTTACCTGCTCAGGTGCTTCCTGCAGGCTGCTGCTGGGGGCAGGTTTCCGTTCGGGTCCGCCTAGTGCCTCCTGTCACTTCTTGGTTGTGGACGACGCCTTTTAGTGTCTTGTCCCATGAAGATGTTCCGGGAAGTCGGCATGGTCAACAAATGTGACCACAGGTGAAAAGACACCTAACACGGATCCTAGGAACGCAGACCTCGCATTGATGTGTACTGAAGGTCGGGAGCTGCTCAGGAGACGTTCGGAAATCCTTGCAGATTAAGTGAGGACCTTCCTTTGCATCACCTCCGGGGGATGCACGCGAAGTTGCGCTCAGCGGGGATCAAATAATTGCATTTCCCAGGGTGCGCAGACTGAAGTAGAATCCCAAGCAGTGTTCGGATTTCAGGAGGTTGACAGGATTTTCATGGGGGGAAAAAAGAGGAAGATGGGGGTAAATCGTTTAAAAGGAGAGTTCAGGGCAGCGCTGGGGGGCTCAGGGGCTGAGCACCTGCCTTGGGCCCAGGTCATGACCCCGGGGTCCCGGGATCGGGGTCCCTGCATGGAGCCTGCTTCTCCCTCTGCCTGTGTCTCTCATGAATAAATAAATAACCTCTTTAAGAAAAACAAAACAAAACAACAAAAACAAAAAGATGGGCAGCTCCTCAGACCCTTTCTAAAAATAATAATAATAAAAAAATAAGAGAGTTCATTGGTGCTGACAAGTAGGGCTAGATTTGCACTTCATGGATGGGCCAGGCGGAGTGGTCAGTAGGCAAAAATTCACTTTAATTAGTCTTTTCAAACAGGATGTTCTCCTATTTGCTGATTTCTTGCAAATAAAGACGGTTTGGCCCAGTTCAAAGGTTAGAGAAACAGGATGTGAAGGCACCTTCCCCTCAAATGGCTGCTCTGGCTCCGTTTTAAAATGGTGCTACCGAAGTCTTTTTAACAAAGATACAGGATTGAAGTGGATATCCAAAGAAAAATGTTGTAGAGTTAGAAGAGTCCTTAATACAGATCAAAAAAATTTAACACTGGAAAAATTACCAAGTGGAGATAAGCTATCAGGCTTAGTCTTTAACTTCTCTTTGATTGTTGATGTCATTTAGGCCCACCCCTACTTTCAGGGTCTGCGTTTCAAATTCTGCTTTCAACATAAGTTGTGAAAATACCTTTAGTAAAGGTACTTGACTTCGCAGAATCTCAGAATCCTTATTAGTAATATATCAACTTTTAAGAGTTGAGAGGATCAAATAATATCCGTGGTCTTATCCGTTGTAGCACCATGTGAGCTCAGGGTAGACTATCAAAACAAACTTATATCCCCCAAAATCAATTGTCTTAAAGGACGAATAAAATTTATGCATAGTTTATATTGTACCATACAAGGACAGAAAGCATCTATGAAAAGTATTTTATGACTTTAATCCTAAAATAATTAAATTCTAAATGTAGTAAGCCAGGAACACACAAAATAACCTGTAGGGGTCAGTATAAACTTAGAATTGGAAGAGACCCTATCCTGATTAAAGACCTGCTTTTGTCAATTAATCTATAAAAATCAAAATATGATAAAGGTACAGACACTCTCCTGATTTATTACCTTAGTATAAACTAGCCTGTGAACAATTTTCTTTCCACACAGGTTCTTTTTTTTTTTTTCCCACCAAAAGTAAGCCAGTAATTCCTGTAACAACCAGATATGTCTATACCAGTGAAATAGATGAATACAAAAGTATATTTACTTCAGGCAGAGCATATATAAATTTAGGGGAAAAAAAGCAAATATTCATGTAAATAATGAAGTGAGTAGAGAATTCAAATGTTTCTAGTGTTTAAGATACTATTTTATAATCATTTAGAGTGACTACCTAAAGAAATGCTAATGAAATTTCTGAAACATTTTGCTTCTCAAGGGCAATCAGCTAAAAAATATGTTAAGAATTTAGTGACCTCACATAGGAGTTGATAAAATATAATGTTATCATATATTGAAGAACTATTAAAATCAAGGATTCATTCACCAAAAAAATGTTATTGTGCTGTAGAAAGAAGCCAACTATTTCTATTTAGGCATTTATCAGATTTCTGAATTTTTATCAAACATGTTATTAGGGCAATGTTTAAATCATCACTTTCCAGCAAAAGATATTGTAAGCGATGTTTATAATTTAAAATTTTCTAGTAACCACATTAAAAAGAAAAAGAGGGGATCCCTGGGTGGCTCAGTGGTTTAGCGCCTGCTTTCAGCCCAGGGACTGATCCTGGGGTCCTGGGATCAAGTCCCACGTCAGGTTCCCTGCATGGAGCCTGCTTCTCCCTCTGCCTGTGTCTCTGCCTCTCCTTCTCTCTCTCTCTGTTTCTCATGAATAAATAAATAAAATCTTTAAAAAAACATAAAATAAAAATAAAAAGATACAGAAAAAATAATTTTAACAATACTTTGATACATTTAATTTAACCCAATATCGTTTTGACATGACATTATTATAAAAATTATTAATGAAATGTTTTACATTATTTTTCATGTTAAGTTTTCTAAATCTGGTTTGTATTATACAATTACAGTGAATCTCAATTCGGACCAGCCACGTTAAAAGAGCTGACTAGCCCCCAAATTGGACAATGCATATCTAAGTATTGAGGGAAAAAAATGGAGCGATTATCCAGAAGACCCAGTAGAAAAGAAACATACTTTTCTTTGTATAAATTATTTAGATATTTCAGGATAAAGTGATTTTGAGCTTGCATATTTACATCAGACATTGAATTGAGTTCATCTATTTTTGTATAAAAATCAAATCTGATAGACTGTAAGAAGGATGAATGTTAAATTCTTAAAATTTTTTAGGCTAATGCTTTGATTAGGGCATAGTTAGACAGACACTGCACCACACTGTTCAGCAATGCCAAATGTTCGTCTTTAGT
Organism: Canis lupus dingo; assembly: GCF_003254725.2. Lineage (NCBI taxonomy): Eukaryota > Metazoa > Chordata > Mammalia > Carnivora > Canidae > Canis > Canis lupus. The sequence continues at coordinate 61,896,973 of NC_064243.1, forward strand.
AAGAGAGAAAAACATAAGGAGTTGGCTAATACACAGGAATTATGCTTTATTTATTTATTTTTAAAGATTAATTAATTAATTAATTAATTAATTTAATGATCGACATAGAGAGAGAGGCAGAGACACAGACAGAGGGAGAAGCAGGTTCCATGTCGGGAGCCTGACATGGACTTGATCCCGGGACTCCAGGATCCCGTCCTGGGCCGAAGGCAGGTGCTAAACCACTGAGCCACCCAGGGATCCTCAGGAATTATGCTTTAAAAGGCGGTCTCACATCAAATGGATCCCAGAAGATGGACTTTTCCCATTGAATCTCCATATAGAAACACCGTTTAATTAAATGTCAATAGAGGAAAGTGTTTAGAGACATGCTTACATCTGAGGTAAGGATGCCTATGCATAAATGCTACCCCCCCCCCCCCCCCGCCCCAAATTAACTGTGTGACCTTGGGCCAATTTCACTTTTTGTGCTTCAGATTCCTCAACTTTAAGATGGGAGAGTACCAGTACCTTCTTCATAAAGTTGCTGTGTGGATTAAATGAAAACAAGTGAAATGCATAGAATGGTGTCAGGCTCTTGGTAAGTGCTCAATAAATATTAGCTGCTACTTCTAGATATCTAGATTATTTTTTCCTTTAATACCATCCCCCAACCCCCATAGTTTCTTAATCTTTGAAACCCTGTGTCTGGCTCTCAGTCAAATGTTTCCGTCTAATTTTCTCCTCAATAAAATTGAAGGCAGAATAGGGTAGGGGCTTCAGGCCTTGCTAAGTAAATAACCAGTAGACAAAACAGACCCTTTGTATAATTCTTATTACCTGTTAACCTTAAAAATACAACTGCCAGTCATTTTGTCAGCAGAAGGTGGGTTCATTTAGGAATAGCAGAGAATGGCAATCCAGGACAAGCAAGCTGCAGCAAAACCATGGGCAGTTATGGAGAACAAAGGGGAGGAGTGCGTTATCAGTAGGGGAAAGTGGGGAGTTGGGAGGGACTGTTATAAACTAAAAAGTCCACTGACGTGAACTGGGAATTTGATTACAGCGGCTTTTCATTGGCTAGGCTGTTTCCAGGGCAAGAAGAAATCTTCCTTCCTCTGGCTGGGATGGTAAAGTAGTAAGAACTTGCAGGGTCCATCTGTTCCTGTTGGGTGTTGCAGTTGGTAACTGGTGCTAGGTGTAAGAGCTCCCCCTGTTGGCCTCCCAACCTCATCCTAAATGAGGTTTGTTTTTTGTTGTTAAATTTTTGCTGTGACTTTACTAAAGTACGACTCCCATGCATTGTTTTGTTAAGAAAATGTTTGTTGGTTTCTTTTTAAAATCTTACCAAAAACCCCATGTCAGGAGGAGATGAGAATTTGTAGTATTTAGAACCTATCCTGGATGCAGAGCAGTTATAGGATTGGTTGATTTAAGCACTTAAGCATGATAATTTTGAAAGAAAGAGGAATTCTCTGCATCCTCCTAACACCCTTCCAAACATCTCTTTTTCACAAGGAGGAAAGCATTTTCCAGAGTCTCCCCCACCCCCACCTGCCACCTGCCATCAGATTCCACTGCAACCTCAAGATCAGAATTGTCTTATATGTCTTTGCTTTAAACGATTCTTGAAAAAGCGAGTGTAGATACACCATGATAGGTTTACTCATCAGTAAACCCTACATAGGGCCCAAAGAACATAGCCTTGGTTGAGACCCAAACAAACTGAAGTTCTGTTACCAAGCCACCTCAAGTCTAGAAGCTAGCTGCTTCATTCTCAAGCAAAATTTTAAAATTCTTTTCTCTTAAAGGTTATTTATTTATTATTTATTATTTATTTTTATTTCATTTTTATTATTTCTTTATTATTTCTTTTTATGGTTTATTTATTTATTTATTTATTTATTTATTTATTTGAGACACACACACAGAGGCAGAGACACAGGCAGAGGGAGAAGCAGGCTCCATGCAGGGAGCCCGACGTGGGACTCTATCGCGAGTTCCCGGGATCACACCCTGGGCTGAAGGTGGCGCTAAACCGCTGAGCCACCCAGGCTGCCCTCAAGCAAACTTCTAAAATTCAGTGTATTACTTTTCAATAATAAAAAAATGTCATTTTCTATAAATAAATAGAAAATGTGAATTTTTACTCACAATAATTAGGAACTTAAGTCAGTAAGACAGTAAATTTCTTTTTTTTTCTTTTAAGATATTATTTATTTACTTATTTAGAGAAAGCAGAGGGGAGGGACAAAGGGAGAGGGAGAAAGAGAATCTCAAGCTGACTCTGCCCTGAGCTCAAGCCCAATGCAGGGCTTGATCCCAGGACCCTGAGATCATGACCTGGGGTGAAATCAAGATGCTTAACCAACTGAGCCAAGCAGGATACTAATTTTCTATAAATACCTACCCATCTTCTTTTCTAGGAAATAGAATTCTTTTGAAAGCCAAAGCTTACTTGCTCCAATCTCATTTTTTATAGAAATTGCTGCTAGATCTGCAAGTCTTTTATATGACATTGTGCACATTGACTAGTTGTTAATAATTTTTAATTTTGAGAAGCTCTTTATTGGCAAATAATATTGTGTGAATATATATTTGCATAAATATAAATATATATAGAAAAATTCTATTTTAATAATGAAAACATTTAAAGCACTAGATTTTCCCTGAATAACATTTTCCATTTCTTGTAGATACAGTATGAAAAGTTCTCCATTTCATTGTATTATATAAAGGTTATGATTTCCTTTAAAATTCCCTTTTTGATATGAATGTTTTCAGCAGTGATGGTATTTCTTAATTTCCAAATAGAAGAGACTTTTCTAAAATCATTGGCTTATGACTTTTCTAATGTCATTGGCTTATGTTATTGGTTTATTTTATTATCAGTTTGTGACCAAGCATCTGATTGGTTTTTCTAAATGTTATGCTGACATAAAACGGAAAAACCATATTATCTTTTAGAGAAACTTAAAGACCCATAAATCTATTAAATTAGGGTTATTACTTCTATTATTTAATTGCTTTGTCCTTATTTTTTATTTGCTAGATAAATCCAGTTGTAAGCAGGGTCTATTGAATCTCCCACCATAATTAAGTTTTTAACTCACTTTGTCTTGCATTTCTCATGGTATTTACTATGTTTTTAGTTATTTCTTTGATGTGTTCAAGTTACGATTATATTAGCTTTCTCAATTATAACTTTTATTAACACTGAATCCTTCTTCATTCTACTGTGTGGTACCTTAATATTCACCTTCCCTGGTATTTATATAACTATTCCTACTTTCTCATGATTTGCTTTATAACTGAAGCATTTGCTGTTATAACTGAAGCAATCAGCATTGTTACACTTCTCTCATCCTCTTGTCTCAGTTTTTGTTATTTTGCTATTTCTAAGGCATGAGGGCATTTATGTTCTCTTCTGACCCCCTCAGCTGTGTGTTTATTTTGATATTAGTTCTATCGTAAAATATAGTCAGTGTTCACTTCCAATATTTTGCTGTAGTTTCTTAAGTTATCTTTTAGTTAATGAGGTTCTGTTTTGTGGATTCCCCAAAAAAGGACTCAAGAAAACAAGATTCCTTGAGTTCTTGCTTGTTTTAAAAATTTTTTTTGCCTTTGTATGTGTATACTAGATTGCCTAGAAATAAAATTACTAGATCACCTCTCTTTGTAAGGAATTTTTTTTAGATCATCTCTCTTTGTAAGGGATTTATTTTTTTGGGTGTGTATCATCAATTGTCTTTTTTTTTTTTTTTTTTGGTTAAGTGTTTCTGTCTCTACAGAAGTCTGAACTCAGTCTGATATTTTTCCTCTTATGAGTAACCTAATCTTTTCAACCTTCATATCCATAACTTCATTAGAATACCTTGGTATTGAACATTCTGAGTCAAGTTTCTCTGGAGCATGGGGAACCCTTTCATAGGTAAATTCAGATTTAATTTTTTCAAAAAAAGTCTTGAATTAGAATCTCAAATTATTTGCTTATTTCCATTATTTTATTTTTCTTCTATAGGAACATCAATGATTTATAGATTGGCTCTCTTGACTGTCTTCCATACATACTATCTTCTTCCTAACCTTTTTAAACTCTTTTATTTATTTATTTTAATAAAATAGTTTTTATTGGTGTTCAATTTACCAACATACAGAATAACACCCAGTGCTCATCCCGTCAAGTGTCCCCCTCAGTGCCCATCACCCACTCACCCCCACCCTCCGCCCTCCTCCCCTTCCACCACCCCCAGTTCGTTTCCCAGAGTTAGGAGTCTTTATGTTCTGTCTCCCTTTCTGATATTTCCCACACATTTCTTCTCCCTTCCCCTATATTCCCTTTCACTATTATTTATATTCCCCAAATGAATGAGAACATACACTGTTTGTCCTTCTCCGATTGACTTAAACTCTTTTATGTTGTGCAGCTTCTCTCACTTACTTCCTCACCTCTGCTATTAACATTTCTTTTTCCTATTATTTCCTCATTCCTTCTCCGAGTTCTTTTATCTATCTTTGCTTTGATCTATTGCTTCATAGAAGTCAGTTTGCTTCTTTAAGGTTGTGGTTGACTATTTTAGTCTTTCTGGTATTGTTTTTCTGGTTTATGATCATCATTGGCTACTTCTTTTTCTTCTCCTTTTCTCTTCATGCATGATAATATTCTTATATAGATCCTATGCTTATAATATTTTAATTTCTCATCTTTAAATGAGTTTTGTTCTGGACTTGGTAAATAAAGGAGATTCATGTGGAGAAATGGCCAGCACCATGTTCCACCCTATCTAAAATTTCCTTTTGACCTAATATTTTTCTGGGAGGAGAGCAGGAAGGATGTTATTTATATTTTATTTCTCCTTAGTGGAAATTGTTCCTATCCCCTATTGCCCCATAACGTTTCTTTTTAAATTTTCTTCTGTTTTCTTTTTTCTTTAGCTACTACAGCTTTCTGTCTTCATATACGAATTTATTTTCATGATCTCCAGATCAGACCCTCTGGTTTTCATACCCAAACCCGGCCCAGAGAAACAATATAACCATTGTCTACTATTGGCTTTCAACATTGCAAATAAGGAAGTTAGTTTTTCACATAAAAGTGTGCCCTCTTCCAATGAGAATTGGATTTGCTGGTTCTTTTGGAGAACTACAGCCAAGGCATCCTCCCTGCTTCCTCTTGAATATATCCCCATATCTTCTACAGTAATTTTGTCAGCCTTTTCTTCAGTTTCACCTAGGACTTAGCTGTCCCCAGATTTTGCTTTGAAAATGAGATTGTATTTTGTTTTTCTTCCTCCTCATTCTATTTGGATGACTTCCAGGAATAGAATAAGTAAAATGCCAACTTCCACTTCCATCTTGGAACTGGAAGTTCCACTGTTGTGACTTGCATTTTATTTTATGCTTATGTCACTCCACACTGCTTGGAGTTTACCCAACATGCAGTGAACTTTTTTATCCTTCTGTCTTTGCTTTGGTATGTATTTCGACCTGAAATATTCCCAGCCCCATTTCTCATAAATGCTTTTATCTAGCTGATACCAATTTATCAGCTAATCCTCAGGTGCAACTCCTACAAATCTCCCTAACAGCCTCTCCTTTCCTTGGCTAATTTCTAACATTAAGTATGATGATTTATCTACTCTCTATGTGGCCTGAGCAGTTTTGCATGCCTACATTTATCTTACTGTTACCTGCATTACTTGCTATTCTGTTGTGTTTTTATATCCCAACCATACTAGGCTTCCTGAGAACAGTGGCTGTTTTAGGCATTTTTGTATCCTCAGGCTAAAAAAGAAATATTAGGCCTGCAATAAGCAATTAATAAACCTAGTTGAATGAGTAAATACACAGGGTATTTGGAGAGAAAACTCTCAAAATATGTGATCAGTAACATTCTTGAGCATGAAAGAGTGCATTCATTTAGAATTTAGTTTTTTTTTTAAAGATTTTATTTATTTATTCATGAGAGGCATACAGAGGGAGACAGAGAGGGAGAAGCAAGCTCCCCTTGGGGAGCCCAATGTGGGACTCAATCCCGATCCCCCATATCCTGGGATCACACCTTGAGCCAAAGGTAGACACTCAAACACTGAGCCACCCAGGCATCCCTAGAATTTAGTTTTTAAAACACTTATAAATAATTATATTTATAGATATAACTATAAAAATTAGCAATTCAGCTCAGGCAATATCGTTTTGTGTGAATGAGATTACAGTGAGTCAATCTATTCATTTCTCAGAGATTTCCATAGCAAGTTTGCTATTCAAGTGGAAATGTAATTTTTGTTGCTTCTAGTAACCCACAATCCACCTGCGATCTGTCAGCAGTAATGCTATTTCTGTTTTTAGCATCCCCATCAGTAATAATTATTGCAATTGCATCTTAGCTGATGATTCTTATTCTGCAGTGTAAGAGAAACATTCTATTATTCTTTCTGCAATATATAACTGGAAAAGTTAGCCTTTTAGTAATATAAAAAAGGATTACTTTCATGTAATCTAACATCAGATATCTTAATGTCAAGTTTAAGGGTATATTACTTCACCTTTAACTCCTTAGGAAATATATGCCTGACATTTAGCAATATAAACCTAACATATGTCTTTCTCGGTTATGCATGAACAAAACCGCACTGAACTTGTTTTTTTTTTTTTTTTAAGATTTTATTTATTTATTCATGAGAGACACAGAGAGAGAGAGAGGCAGACGCACAGGCAGAGGGAGAAGCAGGCTCCATGCAGGGAGCCTGACGTGGGACTCCATCCCGGGACTCCAGGATCACACCCTGGACCAAAGGCAGGCGCTAAACCACTGAGCAACCCAGGGAGCCCCTGAACTTGTTTTTTAAACTATTCTATAAGACTTTTTAAAGAAAAGATTTTATTTATTTACTTGACAGAAAGAGAGAGAGAGAGAGAGAGCGAGCACAAACAGGGGGAGCAGCAAGCAGAGGGAGAGGGAGAAGCAGGCTCCCCAAGGAGCAAGGAGCCCAAAGGGCTGGATCCCAGGACTCCAGGATCACGACCTGCACCAAAGGCAGACGCTTAACAAACTGAACCACCCAGGTGCCCCTATAAATGAAGACAGACACATGAAAGAACATCATATAATATTTTTTTCTTTTCTGTTTTGAAGAGAAGGTAGTAACTAAATAGACTATATACTATAAACAGTAACTATAAAAGAGCACATTTTATTGTTCAACCAACCCCCCCCATATAATAAAATAAGTTAAATTCATATTTATTGTTAGGAATAATCAAAATTATGTTGTATGATAATTAGTTATAAGTGACAATTTCTAATCTATTCACAGGTACTTTCTCTATTTGTGTGGTTATGAATAGAAGGTAAATCTGTGAGTGTTTTATATTATGTTTGATTAAGTATACCTGGTGTCCAAATAGGAGTATCAGTATATATGCTAGAGAATATATTTCTAGCTTTCATTTCTAGAAAAAGTTTCAACAAAGAAATGAGTTAAAGCTTCTACTGTGACATAAAGTCGATACCTTTATTAAACTGCCCCAACAATTTATTGTTATTTTTAAACAATGCCAGCTCTACTATCCCTCAAGGAGCCTTGGTTAAATAAACTGCTTAACCTCATGTTGTTCAAATATCTTTATCATGTTTGTTCAAATATACAATTTGTGTATGGTGTGAGTTGGTAGTTTTGGTACAATTCTGAGAGGGAGAAGGAGACAGTGACAAATATGTCACTAAATTCCCAGAAGTGAAACAAATGGAAAACGTTAGAGATGGGATACAGTCATCAAGAATAAACAAAGGCCACTACAATTATCATGAAATTCAAGTAATCATTCAAATCTGTAATATTGTAGACTTAGAAAATTGTCATCAAGGTTCAAAATAAAATTTAAGGAAACTGTGAGCACTTTGGTAGAAGTCTTCAGCAGTAAAATTGCTACTACTTTGGTATCCTTCATGTGTATATATTATCTTGCTTAGTCATGAGGAAATCTAGTGATGGTTGACAGTTCAGTATATTTGGCAAATTTCTTAAACAGTTTTGCCTTAGTTCTCTCATCTGTGAAATTGGGGTAATTATAGTATCTACTTTTTTTCTTCTAGTTTTACTGAGAAATAATTGACATACATCCCTATACAAGTTTAAGAACTACAGCATGATGATTTTATTTACATATATTGTGAAACGATTACCATAATAGGTTCAGCTGACATCCATCATCTCATTTAGGTACAGTATAAAGGAAAGAAGAAAAAAGAAAAAAATTCTCTTTTTGTTGAGAACTCTTAGAATTTACTCTCTTAACAACATTCCTACATATCATACAGCAGTGTTAGCCACAGTCATCATGTTGTACATCACACCTCTAGTACTTATTTATAACTAGAAGTCTGTACCTTTTGACCGGCTTCTTCCAATTCCTCCTCCCCCAACCCTTTGCCTCTGGTAACTGCAAGTCAGATCTCATAGAAACTCCTATGAGTTTGGTGTGGTGGGGTTATTTTGGGTTTTTTTTAGGTTCCATGTAAGTAAGAACGTACAGTATTCGTCTTTCTCTGTTTTATGTCTATTAGCATAATGCCTTCAAGATCCAAGCTTTGTTGCTTATGTTTTGGATGTCATATCCAAAATATCATTACAAAGACACATCTCAAGAAGATTTATTCCTATGTTTTCTTCTAGTAATTTCATGCTGTTAGGTTTTGCATTTAAGTCTTTAATTCATATCAAGTTCATTTTTGTGAATAGTATAAGATAGAATCTAGTTTCAGTTTTTTTACATGGAATATCCAGTTATTCCAGAAAAATTTATTGAAAAGACTATGTTTTCTCTATTGAATATTCTTGGCTTCCTTGTCAAATATTAGTTGGCCACATATGCTTGGGTTTTATTTCTGTGTTCTCAGTTCTGTTCCATTTGATATGTCTATTTTTATGACATAACTCTACTGGTTTAATTACAATAGCTTTAGTATAGCTTGAAATCAGGAAGTATGATGCCTCCTGCTTTGTTCATCTTTCTCTGGACTTCTTTGGCTATTCAGGATCTTTTGAGATTTCACATAATTTTAAAAGTGTTTTTTTTTTTCTAATTCTGTAAAAAAATGCCATTGGAGTCTTGATAGTTATTACATTGAATCTATAGATGGCTCTTGGTAGAACTGACCTTTTAACAATATTAATGCTTCTGATTCATGAACATAGCATAGCTTTCCATTTATTTGTCTTCTATTTCTTTCACCAATCTCTCTTGTAGTTTTCAGAGTAGAGATCCTTCACCTCCTTGATTAAATTTATTTCTAAGTATTGTTTTTGATGTTATTGCAAGTGGGATTAGTTTCTTCTTTTTCTTAAAATTTGTTGTTAGTGTTTAGAACTTCTACTGAATTTTGTATGCTAGTTATATATCTTTCAATATTACTGTATTCGTTGATTAGATCTAACAGGTTTTTGGTTGTGCCTTCTGGATTTTCCATATATAAAATTTACAAATAGAGACAATTTTACTTCTTCCTTTCCAATTCTGATAAATTTTATTTCTTTTTCATGCCTGATTGCTCTAGCTAGGACTTCTAGTACTATATTGAGTAGGAATGGTGAGAGTGATCACCCTTGTCTTATTCCTTATCTTAGAAGAAAAGTTTTTAACCTTTCACTGTTGAGTATGATTTTTAACTGTCAGCTTGTCATATATGAACCATTGTTATATTGTGATATCTTCCCTCTGTGCTTAATTTGTGGAGAGACTATTTTTTTATCATGAATGGATGTTAAATTTTGTCAAATGCTTTTTTGGTATCTATTGTGATAATTATATGATTCTTTTCTTTCATTCCATCAATGTGATATGTCACATTGATTGATTTGCATATGGTGAACCATCCTTGTGCCCCAGCGATAAATCCCATCTGATCATGGAAAATGATCTTTTTAATGTGTTGCTGCATTCAGTTTGTTAGCATTTTTTTTTTTTTTGGAAAATTTTGTATTTATGTCTCTCAGGTATCTTGGCCTTTAATTTTCTAGTAGTATCCTTTTCTGGTTTTAGAATCATTATAATGCTGGCCTCATAAAATGAGTTGGGAGTATTTCCTCCCCTTCAGTTTTTTTTGGAGAGTTTAGAGAAAGATTGGTATTAATTCCTTGTTAAATGGTAAAATTCACCAGTGAACCCATCTGGTCCTGAACTTTTTTTCATTAAGAGATTTTTGATTATGGATTCAAACTCCTTACTAGTAATTGGTCTATTCAGATTTTCTATTTCTTCTTGATTTAGTCTTGGTAAGCAGTACACATTTCTGAGAAATTTTTCGTTTCTTTCTTTTTCAGATAGTGGAGAGAAATTGGGGGGGGGGTACTAGAAGAGGGGAGAGAGAGAGAGTGTGTGTAAATCTTAAGCAGGTTCCTTGCTCAGCATGGAGACCAGGGCAGGGCTTGAGCTCATGACCTTGAGATCATGACCTGAGCAGAAATCAAGAGTTAGACACTTAACTGACTGAGCCACCCAGACATCCCTCCATTTCTTTTAGATTGTCTAGTTTGTTGGTATATAGTTGTTCATAGTAGCCTCTAATGATCCTTTGTATTTCTGTGGTATCAGTTGTAATGTCTCCTTTTTTCATTTATAGGTTTATTGATTTAGGTCTTTTTTTTTTTTTCTCCTTGGTTAGCCTAGCTAAGGGTTTGTCAATTTTGTTTATCTTCTTAAAGAACTAACTCTTAGTTTGGTTAATCTTTTCTATTGTCTTTGTTCTCTTTTTCTATTCTAACCTTTATTATTTCCTTTCTTTTGCTAACTTTGGGCTCAGGTTGTTCTTCTTTTTCTAGTTCCTTAAGACGTAGAGGTTGGTGGCTTATTTGAGATCTTTTTTACTTCTTATTATAGGCACTTATTTCTATGAACTTCCCTCTTAGAAATACTTTCACTGGATCCCATAAGTTCTGAAATATTGGTTTTCCATTTTGTTTTTCTCAAGAAACATTTTTGTTACCCCTTTAATTTTTTCTTTGATCTGTTAGTTATTCATAATTTCTATATGTTCATGAATTTTCCAGTTTTCCTCTTTCTGTTAAGTTCTAGTTTCATGCCATTGTGGTCAGAAAGATACTTGGTATGATTTCAGTCTTCTTGAATTTGCCTGTTTTGTGGCCTAACATATGGTGTTATCCTAGAAAATGTTCCATGTGCTCTTTTTTAAAAAATTAATAAAATTCAATTTGCCAACATATAGTGTAATACCCAGTGCTCATCTCATCATGTGCTCCTGAAAAAATATGTATTCTGTTGTTGTTGGATAGAATGTTCTGTACATGTCTGTTAGATCCGTTTGGTCTATAGTATTGCTCCTATCTTCTGTTTCCTTATTAATTCTCTGTCTAGATGCCCTACCCATTGTTGAGAGTTTGGGTATTAAAATCCCCAACTATTATTATACTACCATTCATTTTTCCTTTTATGTCTGTTAATTTTATTTTATATATATTTAGGTGCTCCAATATTGGGAACATACATTTCTACAATTGTTATGTTTTATTATTGACCCCTTCATCATTACATAAATGACTTTGTCTCTATTTGCCATATTTAGTTAAAGTCTATTATGTCTAATATAAGTACAGCTAACCCTGTTGTGTTGTTTTCACCATTTGCTTGAAATGATTTTCTGTCCCTTAACTTTCATTCTGTGTGCTTTTAAAGCTAAAGTGAATCTCCTATAGAAAACATATTGCTGGATCATTTTTTTAATCCACTCAGCCATTCTATTTCTTTTGATTGAGAATTTAATCTATACATTTAAGTAATTATTGGTAGATAAGGACTTTCTGCTGTCTTTTTGTTGTCTTCTGGTTGTTTTGTAGATTCGTTGTTTCTTGTTTTTATCTTGCTGTCTTTTTTCATGTTTTGATGTCTTTTGGTATCAGTAGTTTTAACTTCTTTGTCATGTTCTTTTGTGCAATTGGTACAGGTTTTTCCCTTGTGGTTACCATGGGGCTTACATAAAACATCTTAAAATTCTGACACCCTACTTTAACGTGATAATAACTTGAAAACAATCCCTAAACTTTACACTTTTGCTCCTTCTTCCCCTCACATTTTAGGCTATTGCTGTTACAATTTACATATTTTTTATATCGTATAAATAATAAGATTATTGTAGTTATGGTTTTCTTTATTCTGTTTATTTACTTATTTATTTATTTGGAGAGAGAGAGAGAGAGAGAGAGAGAGTGCAAGTGTGAGTTGGGGGAGGAGCAGAGGGAGAAGAAGAGAGAAAATCTTAAGCCAGCTCCATGATCAGTGTAGAGCCTGATGTGGGACTTAATATCACAACCCTCAGATCATGATCTGAGCTGAAATCAAAAGTCGGATGCTTAACCGACTGAGCCACCCAGCTTTTGTTTGCTCTGGAAAGTTTTTATCCCTCCTTCATTTTTTTTAATAAATTTATTTTTTTATTGGTGTTCAATTTACCAACATACAGAATAACACCCAGTGCTCATCCTGTCAAGTGCCCCCCTCAGTGCCCGTCACCCATTCACCCCCACCCCCCACCCTCCTCCCCTTCCACCACCCCTAATTTGTTTCCCAGAGTTAGGAGTCTTTATGTTCTGTCTCCCTTTCTGATATTTCCCACACATTTCTTCTCCCTTCCCTTATATTCCCTTTCACTATTATTTATATTCCCCAAATGAATGAGAACATATAATGTTTGTCCTTCTCTGATTGACTTACTTCACTCAGCATAATACCCTCCAGTTCCATCCACGTTGAAGCAAATGGTGGGTATTTGTCGTTTCTAATGGCTGAGTAATATTCCATTGTATACATAAACTACATCTTCTTTATCCATTCATCTTTCGATGGTCTTCCACAGTTTGGCTATTGTGGACATTGCTGCTAGAAACATCGGGGTGCAGGTGTCCTGGCATTTCATTGCATCTGAATCTTTGGGGAAAATCCCCAACAGTGCAATTGCTGGGTCGTAGGGCAGGTCTATTTTTAACTCTTTGAGGAACCTCCACACAGTTTTCCAGAGTGGCTGCACCAGTTCACATTCCCACCAACAGTGTAAGAGGGTTCCCTTTTCTCTGCATCCTCTCCAACATTTGTGGTTTCCTGCCTTGTTAATTTTCCCCATTCTCACTGGTGTGAGGTGGAATCTCATTGTGGTTTTGATTTGTATTTCCCTAATGGCAAGTGATGCAGAGCATTTTCTCATGTGCGTGTTGGCCAAGTCTATGTCTTCCTCTGTGAGATTTCTGTTCATGTCTTTTGCCCATTTCATGATTGGATTGAACCCAGAAGTAGACCCTGAACTTTATGGTCAACTAATATTCGATAAAGGAGGAAAGACTATCCATTGGAAGAAAGACAGTCTCTTCAATAAATGGTGCTGGGAAAATTGGACATCCACATGCAGAAGAATGAAACTAGACCATTCTCTTTCACCATACACAAAGATAAACTCAAAATGGATGAAAGATCTAAATGTGAGACAAGAGTCCATCAAAATCCTAGAGGAGAACACAGGCAACACCCTTTTGAACTCGGCCACAGTAACTTCTTGCAAGATACATCATGAATGCAAAAGAAACAAAAGCAAAAATGAACTATTGGGACTTCATCACAATAAGAAGCTTTTGCACAGCAAAGGATACAGTCAACAAAACTAAAAGACAACCTACAGAATGGGAGAAGATATTTGCAAATGACGTATCAGATAAAGGGCTAGTTTCCAAGATCTATAAAGAACTTATTAAACTCAACACCTCCTTCATTTCTGAAAGAAAGCTTTTCTTGGTGCACTATTCTCACTTGATTTTTTTTTCTTTCAATATTTTGAATATGTCATCCTAGACTGTGCTAGCCTGAAATGATTCTATTTCTAGGTCACTGATTTATTCTTCTGCATGGTTGAGTCTACTTTTGAAACTCTTTACTGAATTCTTCAGTTCAATAATTTATTTTTCAATGCTAGAATTTCTGGTTTTTGTTTTTTCTGATGGCTTCTGTTGCTTTGTTGAACTTCTTGTTTTGTTCATGCATGTTTTCCTAATTTCATTTAGTTGTCTGTGTGTTCTTGTAGTTCACTAAACTTTAAGAGGATTATTTGGAATTTTTTGTCTGACAGTTCATAGATATTTCTTTAACATCAGTTATTAGAGCTATGTTAGTTTCCTTTGGTGGTTTACCTGTTTGTTTGTTTGTTTTTATGATTTTTGATTCTTTATATTGCTATCAGTGCATTTGAGTAATTGAGTTCCTTTTCTAGATTTTACAGGTTTGCTTTAGCAGAAAGAGTTGCTCACAAGTCAGCTCATTTGGGTTTCTGAGAGTGTTGGCTAGTAATATCCCTGGGAGGTGAGACCTGCTACTGTGGTCTATTCTGGGGTGAGGTAACTGTTTGAGATCTGAGGTCAGGGATGGAGCTAGTGTGCCACTGGCTGAGAACAGTTGGATAGGACTGCTGGTTTGGTTCTAATGGGGCTATGGATTTGCTTCTCTGCCCTTGGAGGGCAGCAGGATAGGTCCCAGGGCCTGTATAGCTCTTTGTTTGGGAACCCAAATGAAGCAAGATTGTTCACTGAATTCTCTGGTGAGATGAGGCCACTGGTTTTGCTCTATAGATGGAGAAATTCATATGCTATGTTCCCTGTTCAAGTAATACTATAAGCAGAGCTGGTGAATGGACTACACAGCTTCCTGAGTGTTCTGGTTGGGTTCTTTGGTCAGGAAGGCTGAAGGCTGAAGTCAGTAATGAATGGGGAATAGTTTTTCTGCTTAGGTGCAATGGGAGAAGGAGCTTTAAAACTGGTAAAGATTTTTGTTGCCTAATCTCAAGCTGACCCATGCCCCAAGTTCCTTGGCCAAATAGAACCACTGTCTTTGCTCTGAAAACAATTGGCTCTGCGTGCATTTCTGTCAGATCAAGCATCAGTGGGCCCCACAACTTCTAGGTATTCTCACTAGCCCTTCTGGTCACATATGGCCAAGAGCCACGGTGGGTGGGGCCGTGTTTCAGCTCCCTTGTCTGGGCAGGAAGGAGAAGGGCCACTTCAGGAAAATCCTTTATGCTCAGAATTGGCTTTGCTCTGGGGGCAGTCGGCTCACCTCTCTGCTCAATGCTCTTCCACACTTCTTTCAGGTGTTCCCCTAGCCCTTTTGGCCAGATATGGCCAGGAGACCCTCTCCATAGTGGGTGATATGTCACTCAGCTTTCTGCTAGGTGGGGGCAAACTAGGCTCTAGGGCCAGCAAAACTTCTTGTTTGAGGATCCAAACCAGGCATATATGCACCCCATTGAGTTCTCTGATCGGAGTGTACCTCTGACTTGGTTCTGCAGATGAGCAAAACTACTAGTTTGGATTAGTACTTGTGCACTGTAGTTATGAACTCAGTCTGCTAAGATCTCTGTGCTGGTGCTTATAGGCCCTCCTCCCTTCTCTGTCATAATCAAATTCTCAGTGATTGAGGGCTGCTGAGTCCCCTGCAATCCCCCTGGGGCGAGATCAGAGTAGAGGCTCCCATAAAGCAATCCACAATGCTGGGGGGAAGCTGGTTGACTCCTGTGGGTTCTCTTTTTCCCACTGGAAGAACTAGAGACTCAGAAGAGACGTTTTCATGTGCTACTGTACTGGCCTGGCATAGGGGCAGTGTGGGCAACAGGTAGTTGCTTCTCTTACCCTTGTGATGCAGTCTGTCTTGTTCTGTGGTTATGGGGGTGCTGGAGCCTCACTTTCCTGTTCTAGCATTCTTTCAGTGGTATCTTGTTTTTGAATTGTTATATTCTTGTGAGGAAATTGACCTATGGCACCACCTTGGTGAGGTTAGTCTAGTATTTATAGGGCTCTGAGAATGATTAAATGATATATAATACATTTAAAATGTGAAGCTGCACATAGTAAATACTCAAAAGGTGCTGTAATTATTTTTCTGTTGCTTCTGTAGCAAATTAGCACAAACCCAATGGCCTAAACCAACACAAATTTATTACCTTCTAGTTTTCTTGGTCAGAAATCAAAAATAGGTCTCTTTGGGCCAAAATCCAGGTGTTGGCAGGACTGGATTCTTTCTGGAAGTTTTGGGGAGAATTCATTTCCTTCCCTTTTCTAGCTTTAGAGGCTACTCACATTCCTTGGCTTATAGATACTTATCATTTTGACCTCTGTTTGTGTTGTCATATATCTTTTTTATTTTTCTGCCTCCCTCTTTATTTTATAAGGACCCTTGTGACTACATTGAACCCACCTGGATGATCCAAGCTAATTTCCCATCTCCATATCTTTATCTTAATTATATCTACAAAGTCCCCTTTGCCTTATAAGGTGACATATTTGCAGATTTTAGAAATTAGGGTGTGTCCTTCTTTGGAGGGGACATTATTCAGGCTCTTCCCAGGTGCTCTGAATTTGGCAATAGATGTAGAGTTTATTGTTGTTGTTGTTGTTTTCATTTTTTTAACCCTTTATTATTTTATTATTTTTTTTAAATAATAAATTTATTTTTTATTGGTGTTCAATTTACCAACATAGAGAATAACACCCAAGGCTCATCACGTCAAGTGCCCCCCTCAGTGCCCATCACCCATTCACCCCCACCCCCCGCCCTCCTCCCCTTCTATCACTACTAGTTCGTTTCCCAGAGTTAGGAGTGTTTATGTTCTGTCTCCCTTTCTGATATTTCCCACACATTTCTTCTCCCTTCCCTTATATTCCCTTTCACTATTATTTATATTCCCCACATGAATGAGAACATATAATGTTTGTCCTTCTCTGATTGACTTACTTCACTCAGCATAATACCCTCCAGTTCCATCCACGTTGAAGCAAATGGTGGGTATTTGTCGTTTCTAATGGCTGAGTAATATTCCATTGTATACATAAACTACATCTTCTTTATCCATTCATCTTTCGATGGTCTTCCACAGTTTGGCTATTGTGGACATTGCTGCTAGAAACATCGGGGTGCAGGTGTCCCGGCGTTTCATTGCATCTGAATCTTTGGGGTAAATCCCCAACAGTGCAATTGCTGGGTCGTAGGGCAGGTCTATTTTTTAACTCTTTGAGGAACCTCCACACAGTTTTCCAGAGTGGCTGCACCAGTTCACATTCCCACCAACAGTGTAAGAGGGTTCCCTTTTTTCCATATCCTCTCCAACATTTGTGGTTTCCTGCCTTGTTAATTTTCCCCATTCTCACTGGTGTGAGGTGGAATCTCATTGTGGTTTTGATTTGTATTTTCCCTGATGGCAAGTGATGCAGAGCATTTTCTCATGTGCATGTTGGCCATGTCTATGTCTTCGTCTGTGAGATTTCTGTTCATGTCTTTTGCACATTTCATGATTGGATTGCTTGTTTCTTTGGTGTTGAGTTTAATAAGTTCTTTATAGATCTTGGAAACTAGCCCTTTATCTGATACGTCATTTGCAAATATCTTCTCCCATTCTGTAGGTTGTCTTTTAGTTTCATTGACTGTATCCTTTGCTGTGCAAAAACTTCTTATCTTGATGAAGTCCCAATAGTTCATTTTTGCTTTTGTTTCTTTTGCATTTGTGGATGAATCTTGCAAGAAGTTACTGTGGCTGAGTTCAAAAAGGGTGTTGCCTGTGTTCTCCTCTAGGATTTTGATGGAATCTTGTCTCACATTTAGATCTTTCATCCATTTTGAGTTTATCTTTGTGTATGGTGCAAGAGAGTGGTCTAGTTTCATTCTTCTGCATGTGGATGTCCAATTTTCCCAGCACCATTTATTGAAGAGACTGTCTTTCTTCCAATGGATAGTCTTTCCTCCTTTATCAAATATTAGTTGACCATAAAATTCAGGGTCCACTTCTGGGTTCTCTATTCTGTTCCATTGATCTATTTGTCTGTTTTTGTGCCAGTACTACACTGTCCATTGATGACCACAGCTTTGTAGTACAACCTGAAATCTGGCACTGTGATGCCCCCAGATATGGTTTTCTTTTTTAAAATTCCCCTGGCTATTCGGGGTCTTTTCTGATTCCAAACAAATCTTAAAATAATTTGTTCTAACTCTTTGAAGAAAGTCCATGGTATTTTGATAGGGATTGCATTAAATGTGTAAATTGCCCTGGGTAACATTGACATTTTCACAATATTAATTCTGCCAATCCATGAGCATGGAATATTTTTCCATCTCTTTGTGTCTTCCTCAATTTCTTTCAGAAGTGTTCTATAGTTTTTAGGGTATAGATCCTTCACCTCTTTGGTTAGGTTTATTCCTAGGTATCTTATGCTTTTGGGTGCAATTGTAAATGGGATTGACTCCTTAATTTCTCTTTCTTCAGTCTCATTGTTAGTGTATAGAAATGCCATTGATTTCTGGGCATTGATTTTGTATCCTGCCACGCTACCAAATTGCTGTATGAGTTCTAGCAACCTTGGGGTGGAGACTTTTGGGTTTTCTATGTAGAGTATCATGTCATCGGCGAAGAGGGAGAGTTTGACTTCTTCTTTGCCAATTTGAATGCCTTTAATGTCTTTTTGTTGTCTGATTGCTGAGGCTAGGACTTCCAGTACTATGTTGAATAGCAGTGGTGAGAGTGGACATCCCTGTCTGTTCCTGATCTTATGGGAAAGGCTTCCCCATTGAGTATGATATTTGCTGTGGGCTTTTCATAGATGGCTTTTAAGATGTCGAGGAATGTTCCCTCTATCCCTACGCTCTGAAGAGTTTTGATCAGGAATGGATGCTGTATTTTGTCAAATGCTTTCTCTGCATCTAATGAGAGGATCATATGGTTCTTGGTTTTTCTCTTGCTGATATGATGAATCACATTGATTGTTTTACGAGTGTTGAACCAGCCTTGTGTCCTGGGGATAAATCCTACTTGGTCATGGTGAATAATTTTCTTAATGTACTGTTGGATCCTATTGGCTAGTATCTTGTTGAGAATTTTTGCATCCATGTTCATCAGGGATATTGGTCTGTAATTCTCCTTTTTGGTGGGGTCTTTGTCTGGTTTTGGAATTGAGGTGATGCTGGCCTCATAGAATGAATTTGGAAGTACTCCATCTCTTTCTATCTTTCCAAACAGCTTTAGTAGAATAGGTATGGTTTCTTCTTTAAACGTTTGATAGAATTCCCCTGGGAAGCCATCTGGCCCTGGACTCTTGTGTCTTGGGAGGTTTTTGATGACTGCTTCAATTTCCTCCCTGGTTATTGGCCTGTTCAGGTTTTCTATTTCTTCCTGTTCCAGTTTTGGTAGTTTGTGGCTTTCCACGAATGCGTCCATTTCTTCTAGATTGCCTAATTTATTGGCGTATAGCTGTTCATAATATGTTTTTAAAATCGTTTGTATTTCCTTGGTGTTGGTAGTGATCTCTCCTTTCTCATTCATGATTTTATTAATTTGAGTCTTCTCTCTCTTCTTTTTAATAATGCTGGCTAATGGTTTATCTATCTTATTAATTCTTTCAAAGAACCAACTCCTGGTTCTGTTGATCTGTTCCACAGTTCTTCTGGTCTTGATTTCGTTGAGTTCTGCTCGAATCTTTATTAGCTCTCTTCTTATCCTGGGTGTAGGATCCATTTGCTGTTTTTTCTCTAGCTCCTTTATGTGTAAGGTTAGCTTTTATATTTGAGTTCTTTCCAGTTTTTGGATGGATGCTTGTATTGCAATGTATTTCCCCCTTAGGACTGCTTTTGCTGCATCCCAAAGATTTTGAATGGTTGTATCTTCATTCTCATTAGTTTCCATGAATCTTTTTAATTCTTCCTTAATTTCCTGGTTGACCCTTTCATCTTTTAGCAGGATGGTCCTTAACCTCCACGTGTTTGAGGTCCTTCCAAACTTCTTGTTGTGATTTAGTTCTAATATCAAGGCATTATGGTCTCAGAATATGCAGGGGACGATCCCAATGTTTTGGTATCGGTTCAGACCCGATTTGTGACCCAGTATGTGGTCTATTCTGGAGAAAGTTCCATGTGCACTTGAGAAGAATGTGTATTCAGTTGAGTTTGGATGTAAAGTTCTGTAGATATCTGTGAAATCCATCTGGTCCAGTGTATCATTTAAAGCTCTCGTTTCTTTGGAGATATTGTGCTTAGAAGACCTATTGAGTATAGAAAGAGCTACATTGAAGTCACCAAGTATAAGTGTATTATTATCTAAGTATTTCTTCACTTTGGTTATTAATTGATTTAAATATTTGGGATCTCCCACATTCGGGGCATATATATTGAGGATTGTTAAGTCCTCTTGTTGGATAGATCCTTTAAGTATGATATAGTGTCCCTCTTCATCTCTCACTACAGTCTTCGGGGTAAATTTTAGTTTATCTGATATAAGGATGGCTACCCCTCCTTTCTTTTGAGGACCATTTGAATGGTAAATGGTTCTCCAACCTTTTATTTTCAGGCTGTAGGTGTCCTTCTGTCTAAAATGAGTCTCTTGTAGACAGCAAATAGATGGGTCCTACTTTTTTATCCAGTCTGAAACCCTGTGCCTTTTGATGGGGTCATTAAGCTCGTTCACGTTCAGAGTTACTATTGAGAGATATGAGTTTAGTGTCATCATGATATCTATTCATCCTTGTTTTTGTGGATTGTTCCACTGACCTTCTTCTTAAAGGGGAATTTTAAGAGTCCCCCTTAAAATTTCTTGCAGAGCTGGTTTGGAGGTCACATATTCTTTCAGTTGCTGCCTGTCTTGGAAGTTCTTTATCTCTCCTTCCATTTTGAATGAGAGCCTTGCTGGATAAAGTATTCTTGGTTGCATGTTCTTCTCATTTAGGACCCTGAATATATCCTGCCAGCCCTTTCTGGCCTGCCAGGTCTCTGTGGAGAGGTCTGCTGTTACCCTAATACTCCTCCCGATAAAAGTCAAGGATTTCTTGTCTCTTGCTGCTTTAAGGATCTTCTCTTTATCTTTGGAATTTGCAGGCTTAACTATTAGATGTCGAGGTGTTGAAGGTTTTTATTGATTTTAGGGGGGGATCTCTCTATTTCCTGGATCTGAATGCCTGTTTCCCTTCCCAGATTAGGAAAGTTTTCAGCTATGATTTGTTCAAATACATATTCTGGCCCTCTGGCCCTTTCGGCGCCCTCGGGAACCCCAATTAAACGTAGGTTTTTCTTCCTCAGGCTGTCGTTTATTTCCCTTAATCTATCCTCATGGTCTTTTAATTGTTTGTCTGTCTCTGTTTTCCTCAGTTTCCCTCTTTGCCATCAACCTGTCTTCTTTGTCACTCACTCGTTCTTCCACCTCGTTAACCCTCGTCGTTAGGACTTCTAGTTTGGATTGCATCTCATTCAATTGATTTTTAATTTCTGCCTGATTGGATCTAAATTCTGCAGTCATGAAGTCTCTTGAGTCCTTTATGCTTTTTTCTAGAGCCACCAGTAGCTTTATAATAGTGCTTCTGAATTGGCTTTCTGACATTGAATTGTAATCCAGATTTTGTAACTCTGTGGGAGAGAGGACTGTTTCTTTCTTTTGAGGTGAGGTTTTCCTTCTAGTCATTTTGCTCAGTGCAGAGTGGCAAAAAACAAGTTGTATTGGGAAAAGGAGAAAAAGAGAGAGAAAGAAGGAAATAAAAGAGAAAAAGAAAAAAGGAAGAAAAAAAAGAAAAAAGAGAAGAAAAAGAGAAAAAGAAAGGAAAAAAAAGGTGGGGGAAGCAAACAGAAATCAAAAAGAAAAAAAGAAAAGAAAAGAAAAAACCACGGGGGAGTATCTTCTGCTTCTGTATACTTTAAGTCCCTTGACTTCCCCTGGAACTTGTCCGTCTAGCTGGTCTTCTGGGGGAGGGGCCAGTTGTGCTGATTTTCAGGTGTTAGCCCTTGGGGGAGCTGCTCTGCCCCCTGCCTGGTGCAGGGCTCAGTGGGGGTTGTTTACCCCGTGAGGCCCCAGGACGAACAACCCCAGAGGCCGGGGCAGCTCTGGAGCCCTGGAGTCAGCTCCCGCTGTAGCTACAGAGCTCTCCGTCTGCAGGGCCTGGAGGCTCCGGGGCGGGGCCGCTGATCTGCTCAGCTCGGGGCAGGAGCGTCCTTGCTGTCCTGGGCCCTCCCGGCCTCTGCCTGTCCCGGGGGGAGGCTGGATCCTGGGCTGTGTCCTGGCGCCCTGTTCTCCGGGGCCTGCACTGTTGGATTCGCGCTCCCGGCACAGCCGCCTCTGTGGAGCCGCTGCCCGAGCCCCTCTGAGCTGCTCATGGAGCCGAGCAGCCCCCTCTGCACGGAGCCTCTTCCTCCGCCCGAGCCCCTCTGAACTGCTCTGGGTCCCGCCGTGCGCGCTGCAGCCCTTAGGGAGCTCGGCGCACTCTCCCAGGGCGCAGGTGCCTGTTACTGTCCCGGGGAACCCGAGGGCATCCCTGCCCTCCTGGGGTCCTGCTCCAACTCCCTGCGAGCCCCTTTCCGCCCGGGAAGGTCGGTGCAGCTCCTGCTTCTCCGGGACGGGGCTCTCCCGTCCTGGGGACACTCGCCCCGGGCCTCAGCCCGGCTCCTTGCTCCCCCTTGGAGGCCTTTTGTTTCTTTATCCCCCCCCCCCCCATCTTCCTACCTTGATAGAAGCACGAACTCTTCTCACTGTAGCATTCTAGCTGGTCTCTCTTTAAATCTCAGGCCGAATTCGTAGATTTTCAGGATGATTTGAAGGTTTTCTAGGTAATTTGGTGGGGACAGGTGATTTGGGGACGCTACTCTTCCGCCGTCTTGCCCCTCCCTCCCTATTGTTGGTTAATGAATGTTTATTCTCCTTAATCTTTTTATAATTGTTGTCTGTGGAAAATAACCTAATCATTTAAGAACATGTTTTAATATTATTCAAAAATAAATAACACATTTGTGAAGTATTTACATGAAACTTTTAATGAATAATCTAGTTTGTTTTCTTTAGGTCACCTCTGAAAAAGCATACTGCTACCACTTTTAAATAATGTGTGGTCTTCATCATGCCTCAAACAGTATACTCAAAATTTAATCACATGATACCTATGCAATTTACTGTTTTTTCAAAATGAAAATATGCCTTTTATATAAGATGTGTTTTCAAATAAATAATTGTTATTTTAATTAATAAATTATAGAACTGGTGTGAAATGAATTTGACTTTAGTTTTATTTCTACGAATCATCTTTGCTTGAATGCCCCTCTATAGTTTAAATTCAATAAGGTTGTAGATTGTTTTATGTGCTTTGATGGTACTGGGCACGCCTTTGCACATAGTATACATTCATATAAATGAATGAATTTAAGAGTGGATTTCATAGCAGGGGGAAATAAGTGAAGGAATTTTGGATGACACTGAGGAGCTACTTTAGGTCCCCTTTTTCACCTTTTTTTGATCCTGCTATGAAAGTATTTCTTTAGGAGACTTAAACTTTCTGATACCTTTCACAATTATTTTCTTGGACATAATCTAAGATATCAAATCTGGAAGTCATGGTTATTGTTTTCTATGAAAAAAGATAAAAAGTATATTGACGGTCCTAAATGAATAGCAATTACTAAATCTTATAACATTATCAAATCTAGAGAAAACAAATTTATGATACTATCTATTGAGAAAATCTCTTGGGGTTACCTTCCGATTTCCTATCCCCTTCCCCCAAATTCTAGTAAATAGAAGGGCTTTAATGTAAAACAATGTTAAGTTGGACTCTAGCTAACAAAGCAAAATTTTGTTTTTGATTTTGTTATTCCTCAGTTATAGAGATAAAGGTGGTATATTATGATGAAATATCTCAACAAAACTGCCCTTGTCTAATGAATGTGACCTGAAAACATTTGACCTCTTTTATACATGAGTGAGTAGAGTAAGTGACTATCCTGGAAACAAAACTTGAGTCTATGGCTTGTGTTTGAATTTAATTTAGAAAGCCAGAAATAAAAGTTGCCACAAATTGTAACATTTAGAAAGCCAGAAATATAATATGCTATGAATTTTAACTAGGAATACCTTGCAAAAAAAAAAAAAGAAAGAAAGAAAAAATACTTTGCAACCTTGAAGAATTTAAAAACTTTTCCTCTTAGTTTTTGGAAATATCAAGCTAATTTAAAGGTTCATAACTTTAATTTATCCTCTTTTCCAGATGGTATCAGTCCTGACATAGAGAATTGGAATTAAAGAGATATGGAGAAGGAAGCAAGTCTTACAGAAAGTATGATTGTTTTTAAAAACAAAAACAAAACAAAACAAAACAAAAAACCCATGAGGTGTTTTCAGTCACTTCGGTGAGAAGGAGAAAAACAAATTGAGCTGAAAGGATAAAGCTTGATTGTGAATATTATGTAAGTGGAAAAAAACCCAAAACACCTCACCTGTAGTGTGATTGCAAATAATTCCATTGTTACAGGCACATCTTGTTACTTTTTAAAATTTGTCACTTGTTATTCTCCAAACTGCCAGAGGATTTTTAATTTGGTATTTACTTACAAGTGAAAGTAAGATTTTTCTAGTGCATTTATTCCCTCTTCCACAAATGCCTGCAGCCCACAGCAAGCTACAAAAGGATTGATTTTTGATTCTTTAAGAGCTCTTCCGGGCTTCAATAATACCCTCTTCTGTACGCTCTAGTAGTGGAACAATGTCATAAATTCTTTCGACCTTCACAGCTTGACCTTCCTTTTGTATTTAAAGCCAGAATGTAGGCTTCATAAACAGCAGGCATTGTAATGCTTGAGAGATTTGCGTAGGCATTATTTATGCCAGCCAATAACTATGGTTGCTTTTATATAAATATAACCAATATTTTGGCTGAGAAAGTAGAACAGCTGACCATATCCTCTAAAAATAGGTTGATTCTGTATATATTTGTTTAAGTTAGTATGTTAGTTCCAAATAAGAGTTTTATTCTATATTGGTGTTTAAATTTTATCTTGAAACTACATACCAGAATAGTTGAGACTTGGTTCAGAATATTTAAGATTAAGAATCCTGACTTAATTGTAAGATTATTGATTATGTCCTGGGGTAGAGGAGAAATATATGGAGTACAAAAGAGCCTGCAATTTAAAAGAGATTGTGTATATTGTCCCTCTGCAGTAGTAGGGTTTAGTCCTGCCCAAGGCAAGCTAATGGAGTCCTCTAGAATAGATGCACATTCCAAATCTTACAGTTTTGACATGAATTGTGGTTTTAAATTATTATCAGATTTGTTGTCTTTTTAATATTCTATTTAGGGAGTGTTTGAATTTTCAGAAGCAATTTTTTTTGTTCATTGAGGACCCTGATATTTTTGTAATATATATTTACTTTTAAAAAATATTTTATTTAAATTCAATTTGCCAACATACAGTATAACACCCAGCGCTCATCTCATCATGTACCCTCCTTAATGTATATATTTACTTTTAAAACATGGATATCAATTTAAGAGAGCTGATACTCTTGAATGATATTCCATTTTTGAAGTAAAAGTCTTTTTATTTACTTTTGAATGGACTATTTATCCATTTTCCAATTAGTTCATCAGTTTCATATTCAATTTGGAGGCACAGACATTTATTTCAGGATAGGAAAAGTAAATCGCCTAATTGCTATATGACTCTTATGATCATCACCATCACCATCATAGATAACAATAATAATAATAGTAATAATCCAAAACCTGTACTATATGCAAGCTGTTACTAGTATTTGCATGTATTAACTCATTAATACTCATCACAACTCTCTAAGGAAAATAATATTCTATTTTTACAGATGAGAAATCTGAAGGCTGGAGAAATCAAGTGACTTGCCTAAAGGTAGGTGCCCAGCTAGTAAGGGGCAGAACTTCAGGTAGCCACTATTACCTGTTAATAAATCCTGTGTTATTATTTTGAGAATTTAGCATTACATATTTTACTCTACTGTCATTTAGTAGTGTTCAATGGCTATATTTGTGTTAGGTTTATATTTATTATTATTACCATTGAAATTCATAATTTTAAATGACCTCTAATCACAGATATATATTAATATTAAGAGCGGTGGGTGCCCAGACTGCTGAGGATATGGTTGAGACAATGTTGTGAATGTTCACTGGCTGGGATTTAAATGTGCCTGTACTTAGAGGAATTCAAAATGATTAAGAGATTGTCTTTACTTTCAAGAAGTTTCCAGTCTTGAACAAGTGTTTATGATCTAAAGATAAAAAGATTTGGGGCCTGAGTGGTTCATTGTGTTAAGCATCTAACTCTTGATTTCACTTCAGGTTGTAATCTCAGGGTTATAGGATCAAGCCCTACAAAGGACTCTGTGCTTAGCCGGGAGTCTGCTTCTCTCCCTCTCCTTCTGCCCCACCCCCTCCATCTAAAATAAATAAATACATCTTAAAAAAATAAATAAAAAGATCTACTGAATATTGCCTGGCTGAGGTAAATTCTAAATATCTAAATATTTAGGATTTAAACAAATAATTAAGATCGGCATGACTCCACAACTTCTCTTTAACAGCCCCTGTGCCTCTGCCACCCAGAACCACAACATTCTCCCTTTCATTAATATTTTTTATTTATTTTGAGACATTGAACTCTCCTTTCTAGGGCCTTACCTCATGCTGTTCTTCTCTCTAAAACACACCTCATCCTCCTTGTAGTTTTACTACCATCATCAACCTATTGCCCTATACAATAGGGCAGTGGCTTAGTGAACAATTATTGAGTGAATCAATGCACTTCCTGGTGCCTTGAATGTTTTCCACATGACATTTCTGCAGCAAATATACCCATATACTTAAAAAACATATATTTTATTTATTTATTTTAGAGAGATATATAGAGAGAAACAGAGAGCACAAATGAGCAGAGGGAGAGGGAGAAGCAGACTCCCTGCTGAGTGAGGAGCCTGATGTGGGGCTTGATTCTAGGACCCTGGGACCATGACCTGAGCCAAATACAGATGCTTAACTAATTTAGCCACCCAGATGCCCCCATATACATACACTTTTAAATAATTATCTGAGGTAAAAAAACAATGCCTTTATCAAATACCTACAACCTAAGAAATTGATATAAACACAAACTAAATCATATGAAATAATTTCATTTGTTCAGTTCCTGTATTTGTTAAAAGATGTAGGACTGTGCCACAGAAATCAAATTCCAAACTCAATATCTTAACTGAAAATCATTCCAATCAACTCTTGGAATATGGACAACTTCAAAGAATAAATATGATTTAATTTTTGGAAAGTCTATTCTGTGAGGAATTGTTATGGGAGGATTTCATGTAGCTCTGGTAAGAAAGGAGAATTATGAAGTAAAAGGGAGGCCGAAGTGAAGAGATCTTTTTTCAAATAAGTGCTTTCTGTGTTAGAGATTCATAGCACACATTACTTTTCAAAGGCTTTGAGAAATCCTGTGATAAACCTATTAAGCCAGTGTGTAATTTACACAACCTCAGGACTTTCTGTCTCCTGAAACAAAACAAAACAAAACAATTAACATATATCACATCTCAAGGATTATGCTTGGGGAAACAACTGTTCAAATGTATTCTTTTTCAGAACGTGGTAACTGGGTGGTTTATATTTCCACTGAGAATCATATGGGACAAAATGGGAAAACTGGATTAATCTATTACATGGGATATAAATAAGAGTTCTAAGTAAGAATCTATACACTGAATTTATTTCCCAAAGGAAAAGTAGAATCTTACTTTACAAATAGAACAGATAGTCATCTATAAAGTATTTTTATGGGGTTGGGGTTATGGGTTAAAATATTAGCACAAACTAATTTGTCAAAGTAGCATCATCCTTCAGGTAAAAGGCAGAAGTATGAGCAATAAAAACATTACATTTTCTAGAATGTTTAAGATTCAGAATCAAATCAGTAGTGTGACTGGAATACAGAAACTAGGATCCAAGGGAAGCACATGCAGCAAACAAGAAACAAGTCAAGTAATAAAGGAGTGGTTAACACACTTCCAAGTCAAAGCCAGAAGAAGGCAGAGGATGGCCAGTTAACAGCAGCAACATCAAAGGCAGTGTTGAAACAGAAGATTAAGTTCAGGTTTCTGACCTTGAAGAGTGGTGAAAGAAATCCTCAGCCAACTGAAGGGTGCCTAGGGATTGAATCCCTAACTGAATCTGTTGTCTTCCTTATCATGAATCAACAATGGACAGTAGGAACTGATTCAGTATAAGGTTTGGATATTGCCCTACGTCTTGCCTTTTCTCTTTTTTGTGTGGCAGCAAATGTTGGTCCCCAAAATTAATCCACTCTTCCACTTTGTCCTCCAAATCCCTAACACATGTCTTTCCCCAGAAACAACCTCTACGAGCTTATGGTTCTCTTCTAGACAGAATATATTCATAGACACACTTAAAAATGTAACTGATAGATTGAACGTATAAACTTAGAAATGAAGCACTTTACTTTTGTCTACTACTATCTCTTCTAACTTGTGGTGCTACTTCTTCCTGTGGCAATGAAAGAAATCTTGAATCTGGTCTCTTCATTTTGGGTCATGTTTCAGATACTGAAAAGTCCAACGGTCATCTTAGTCCCTCTGAACTCAGTCTCAGTTGAGTAGTGACTCTATTCATTCCAGAGTAACAACTATAACGTTTTTATGAATTATGTGTTTATTTGTTCTATTTCATTCTTTTAGCTTTTTCTTTGAAGATTCCCATCTTTGTTCCTTGATCCCACCTTCTTTATCTTCTATATCTATACTTTTGTCTTTATCGATTTAAAATTTATTTCTCTTTCACTGGTTCATTTTTTAGTTTTATCTTCTAAGTTTCAGCAGTATCTAAATTCCACTAGATTCCTTTCAATTGTATTCATTATTTGCATGATTATTTTTGTTTTTCTACTTCTTGGTCTTCCTTTCATGTTTTATTCCCTTTTATTTGTCTTATCATTTCATCCCAGAGTTCTATTTCTGCTCTGTGGTCTTCTAGTTAGAGAGACTTGTTTCAATAAGTTTTAAATTTCTTGGCAGAATGTTTGACCACAGTTTTAGTCTGTACCATGACGTTTTTCTTGTATATTTTGCTTTTTAAAAGTACAACATTTTAAAACTCCTTAGTTGTAATAATTTCAAATTTACAGAAAAGTTATAAGAATAGTACAGATGACCCCATGGAAAGTAGAAGGGACCCGATGGGAAAAATTGCTATTTTTGCTCCTTTTCCTGCTTTTATTCTTGCTTGGATACCCCTGCCTTACACATGCCTTAATCTGTGTTCCCCTTGTAAAGGTCAAAGAGTTACTGATTTTTTTGGAGACTTCCAGCACAATAGTAACATCTAAGGAGAGACCAGGAGGGATTATCATCTCATTTTCCAAGACCACTGACTCCAGACACCTTGATGCCAAGACCCCTGGCTCTACGGCATGAGTGACTCATGAAGGACATCTAAGCATTCATCCTCGTTTTACCAGGTCCTCGCTGCCTGAGAGGACACATACACCAGACCACCATCCTCAATAAAAACCCCAGACCCTAAGCAAAGATGAGACTCCCTGTTCTTTCCTTTCTGAGTCTCCCAGATGCTTTGTCTGTATCTGTACTCTCTCTCTCTCTGTCTTCAATAAACTCTGCTCTTACTTCTCAGCTCACATTTAATTCTGTCCTGAGTGAAACCAACAGTCAAGAGGGTCTTTGGCCTGCCAGCAGTTTCCTTGGCCCTATAGGTTTCACTGGCTCCCTCAGAGGAAAGAAAGTGAAAGGAATTGATAAATATTTTTTAAGGAGTGGAAGGGGAAGCGGACTTTAAAAAACCAATTCTGTCCTTTAAAAATATTATTCATCATTGAATGAGTTAAGTTTTCTTGGACTCATCATTTGTAAGAGGTTTCTTTTGGGAGAAGACGACAAGGTAGGGTTTTAGGCTAGCTAGTTTTCATAGAGCAAAGTCTTTCTCTTTTTCTGTTACAGAGTCATGTTGCTTCCTGCAAATATGACTTTTCTGTATAATTCTTTTTATAGCCTCACCTCTTCTAAGGAAGAAAGATGTGCCAGCTCTATATAGTTTTTGCACCAAGGATCATAACCTTGAAATATTACTTTTTGACTTCAAGAAGTATCCTAATTTTCAGGAAGTATAGTTTTAAAGATTTTATTTATTTATTTGACAGAGAGGCAGAGCACAAGCAGGGGGAGTAGCAGACAGAGGGAGAGGGAGAAGCAGGCTCCCTGCTAAGCACAGGGCCCTGGAATCATGAACTGAGCTGAAGGCAGACGTTTAACCGACTAAGCCACCCAGGTGCTCCAGGAAGTATATTTTTGCTGATGCTTTTGGAGATCTGTTTTCATTGGTTCCCTGCTTTTGAGATTAGAGGAACTCTTGTTTCCACTGCTGCTTTTTGTTCCCAATGACTATCATCTACTTTTGTCAGTGTTTGATATAAAGTGGATTCTGGGTTATATGTGCTTCCAAGTTCTCCAAAAATGGTTGTGAACTTATAAAAGCTTCTTCCTGTAGCTCTTGAATAATTACCCTGAGAAGGGGAAAACGTGGCTTTATGCAGGCCTGTGTAGAGTTGTGATGTATGGATTTCCCCAGGAAGAAGACTCTGAGATGAAGTTTAGCATGAAGATGCATATTAAGTAGTGTTCTTGGGATTCATAGCTGCAGCAGGGGTGAGAAAGAAACAGGAATGGGCAGAGGGAGAGGTTGTACTGTGATGCAGGCCTGCTTGTAGCCTCAACTGATTCATAGGGAAGCTCTGGAGCCAGAATGACACTTTAGAGTTGAGGTGGGCCTTCATGCCCTGACATCAATCCATTGTTGATGTAGGCCGTGAGAAGGGGTATGGTGGCCTTGGGCAAGAGAGCACTTTCCCAAGCTGGTGGAACAAGTCCTTTCTTGAAAACGAATCATGCAACTACGTCATGACCTTCTGGACTGTAGTTTTCATCTGATTTCAATTCTGTTCATGATCCAGAAATGTAAAGAATCACTGAATTATTGGGCAAATTCATGATATCTCTACCTTGATTGTTTTAATCTAGAAAACTAAAGTTAATCTAGAAAGCTTTGAGCTGAATTTCTGAAACCATTTGGTAAAAATAAACTTTGCGGTTTTCCAGTTGGCAAATTTCCTTTAGTTATATGTGATATCTGTCATCTTATTACATTACTAAAAGCAAAGACCCACTAACTATGTATTGGTTTACATATTTATTTCTGAAGCTTGGAGGTTTTATTCTGAGGCTTTAAGCCATCTGTACCCAGTGCCTGTGAGAGTATTGCCTAGAACCAAGAGGGGGCAGCAGAGGGCCATCAGCGCAGTGAGCTCCTGGTGCAGGAACTTAAGCACTGAGAAGGCTACTTATTGTAGCTTGGTCTTGAGGATCTAGCTAGAGTGTCCTACCAATGCCAAATACAGAAAGTAGTACTTGGGTTTAAGAAGAATTATAAGTTTATAAGCATACTGGGAGAATCACCAGTTGTTCATGTGTAGTGCTCATGGGACAAAAACTCTCAAAGACGAAAAGCAAACAGAATCCAGGTTATAGGGAAGCCGTGAGCTTTCTGGGAAGTCTGTGCTTCTTTAAGATTTCTGACCTAGAGCCACCTCTGGACTGTAAATCAGCATTACCATTGAGCACCCAAGACATAACATGAAACCAAAGATGGCCTCGGTAACTTTTCCAGAAATGTGCTTGTATTACTTTTCCACTCATTCCTGGACTAGAATAAGGGATTTTGGAGACATTCTTTCAAGTAATTTTTTCCCCTGGTGAAAGGTTTTGCTTTTAAAGATCAGACTCCCATTTTCTTTCACTTTCTAGTTTGACTTTCATTATTATTTTTGTTGCTCTAACACTTTGTTTTATTTTGTTGAAGTGCTCGTTGTTTTTTTTTGTATTAATAATAATTAATGTATTAAAAAGTTATGTTTGCCTACATACATACAGCTTTGCCATATCTTATACATTTTATTTTTTATCTTATTTTTTAAAAATTCTCTCAAAATTTTTACTGGTAGCTTTGGTTCTCTTTTAAGCCTAGCAATTTTTTTAGGATATATTTTCCATTTTCTGCATGGGGTAAGCCTTTTGGTTTTAGTTATTGTCATTAGGTTACCTTTTTATTACACTGTAGTCAGAGAATATGGTTTTTATCATTTCTACGCTAGCAAAATTGAAGTTTTGTGTCCCAGGAGTTGATTTACTTTTTGTTTCATGCATTCTTGAAAAGGACATATTTCCTATGACAAGTTATCTATTTGTTTATCTAATCCCAACCTCATTAATTAGATTCTCCAAAATTTTCTGAATTAAAAAAAAATCCTTTTAAGCTATCAAAGTATGAGAAGTATTAAAATCTTCTATGGAAAATCATGGGGGTATTTTTCTCAATTTCTTCACATTTCCAGTAGACTTTATGTATGCTTTGTTGCTGTGCTTTTTAGCACCTAAATGTTCATTATTCTGTAACTTTGATATTGGTGGTGTCTCATAAAGAGTATCTTTAGCCTGAAGTTCTGCTTTGTCTTTTTGGTTTTTTTGTTTTTTTTAAATTTTTAAAAATTTATTTATGATAGTCACAGAGAGAGAGAGAGAGAGAGAGAGAGAGAGAGAGAGAGGCAGAGACACAGGCAGAGGGAGAAGCAGGCTCCACGCACCGGGAGCCCGACGTGGGATTCTATCCCAGGTCCCCAGGATCACGCCCTGGGCCAAAGGCAGGCGCCAAACCGCTGCGCCACCCAGGGATCCCTGCTTTGTCTTTTTGTATGAGACCAAGAAATCCAAGGAGTTTTCTAAAATGCTTTTCTCCATCAGGATACAAAAGTTACGGGCTCATCCTTTTTCTGAGATTCAGTTTATGTTTCCTTTCTTTTGTCCTTCAGAATCTTTTCGTGGGCCTTAAACACTCTAGCATTTAAGTGCTGTAGCCAGTCTAATATTTGCTGACTTGACTTTGACCTTCCTGCTTGTACCCTTTACTCCAGGGATATAAAATTCTTTTCTTGGATCCATAGCCAGGTGGCAGGTTATTCCCACTAATCCTGTTCTCACAGTCATTGATCTACTATGGCTCTGCTGGAAAGAAAGATCTTTCCCATCCCTACTGTTTGCTTTATTGCTTGCTTTTAATCTTTAGTTATTTTCTTAAGTTGTCCTTTAGAGTCATGAAGCATATGTTCATGTTAATAGAGAAGGAAATAAGAAAAATCTGTTAGTAATTCAATATCAGTTACTAAATCTAACTGCACACAGGCATTGGGTTTTCTTGTTTGAAAAATTGGTTTGTTAGTTCACCCTGAGTCCAAACACTCAAAATTCAGAGAACTGGAAAAGAATGCTATAGCATTAAAAAAACATTCATGTAGCTTAGGAATATTGATTAAGAAAAGCCTTTCTGCCATTTTGTCACCCTTGTGACACCTTTGTCACTAGCTTTGTCATCCTTAATCAAGCCTATATGACTTCTCCGGATTTTCTAAAAACAGTGACTAGACTAGTGGTGCCAGAAGGTTCTTCCTTCCTGCAGGTACTTGGAAATATTTGGATTTATTTTAATTGTCACAATAACTAAAGAGTGCTACAGGGTAGGGGCCAGAATATTAGTTATTCTTTAATTCATGGAATATTGTTGTACTATAGAGAATTGTCCCAACCAAAATGTCAATGATGCTTCCTTTGGGAAACATTGGCAGATGATTGCTAAACTTCACTAAGCTTTTTTAATGTGTTTTGATTCTTTCAGTTTGAAAACATGTATTGAAAGGGAATGGTCATAAAATTACCTGTATATAAATCTTACTTCTGTTTTCATTTCAAGAAAATACTTAATACAGAAAATAATACTGTTAGCATTTCATATTGTTCTTCAATGTCCTATGATTCTTGGACTATTAGTTGATAATTGCTGGCAAAATGTATTGAAAATATCTGCATTACCTGCACATTCAGTTTTTTAAAAAATAAACTTAAAAGTTTTTAGAATAGTTTTAGATTCATCAAAGAGTTGCAAAGATAATGCAGGAAGTTTATATATATACCCTGCACCCAGTTTTTAAAGTTTTTTTGAAAACTTTTAGTCAGGGTGGTTTTGGTGAGACTGGGTAAGTGGGATGAAACAGTACCCCTAAGAGAATGAGACTCAGCCCTGCACCACAGAAATAAGACTACACAAAACTAATCCTTTCAACTATGCTTCTATACATAAATCAGCTTTACGATGTATTTTTTGAGACAGTGCCCAGATTGACCGATGATAGAGAAAGCTCTTACTTTAATAACCCACTCAATGAGATTAGGAATAATTGAAGAAAATTCCTCAACCATCTTTGAATTTCTAGGCAGCAGAGGCTATGTCATGTTCATTTTTAATATTCACTACCCAAGACCTACTAGATGCTCAATAAATATTAATGAAAATTATAATAATAAGGAAGGGATTATAATTTTTTTGTCTCTCTATTTTAGCTCTTTTCTGTAAATTTTTTCTGTAAATTTTTGTTTGCAGTAATTTACATAGTTAACACAAGAAATAACTTTGAGTCTTCCCACATTGCTAGGTGTAAACCTTTACACTCGGTAGCTGGGAGTTCACACACAAGAATGCTATATATGAGATTGTCTCTAGAATTATTCTGGTTGCTACAGAGAATTAAGAATTTAACCCATATCACATGCATGGATTCTTAGATACGGCCAATTTCTATAAAATAAGTAGATATTATATTTTCTTAGATATGGGGAAATTTATTTGCTATGAGATAGGTACCAAAAAGATTTTCTTTATGTACTAAATAAAGAAAATTCCAGACTGTTTGGAGATGAATCCTTCAGCTCATAAATTATGTAGATATTGGTTCCTTTTCTGTCAAAGATCACTTTTCAGTAATTTTTCATAGCTAATTACATGTTTTCTTTGAAAGAATCAAGCAGGGGTAGTGAGTCTCTGAAATTTTCACATAGCAACTCTTGTGAGATTTAAAAATCACAGAGAAAGTAAAAATTATGCCTCATAAGAGGCTTATGTATTCTTTGTAAGTTTAGCCAAATGCTACTATTATTATGGATAGTTGGTGTTTGATGTTAATAATTTATATAAATGTTTCTGTTTCTTAAAACCCAATTCAAATTGGCTTAAGGAAATAAGGGAATTTATCTTAGTACTTCAAGATGACTGGATCCAGGGATTTAAATAAAGCCTTCGGGATTTTCTCTTTTCCCGTCACTTCTATGTTTGTAGCTTCATTCTCTTCTACTACCATAAGCTTTCTTCAAAAGGGTACATGTCAGTACCCCAAAAGAAAGAGAGGACTAGTTTATTTATGTTACAAGGCAGATTGAATACCTGCCTATAGTCTTGCTCATTCCTCTCATATTTCCTATAGTAGAGCAGTAGATAACCATGGTTGGCTAGGCCTTGGTCACGTACCCACATCTTAGGTCATGAAGATGATGCACTGTGACTCTTTTTAGCAGTCCATTTTCCAGACTAGGGTCGAGGAAGGACAGTTTTCCAAAGAAAATAGGGCCTGCAATACAAAACAAATATAGAAGAGAGGAAAACAATACGGAAAGACTGGGATTCCCAAGTGGCTCAGTCAGTTGAGCATTGGACTCTTGGTTTCCTCTCAGGCCATTATCTCATAGGATTGTTCTGAGCTCCCTGCTCAACGGAGAGTCTGCTTCTCCCTTTCCCTCTACACCCACCTGTCCCCACCACCCACTGCTCGTACATGCTTGCTCTCTCCCTCTCAAATAATTAAATAAATATTTTAAAAAAAAGAATATGGAAAGACCAAAGCAAATGCAAAAAGTTTTCTATTTAGCCAAACAGCCAACTGCATTATAGTTTTTAATAACAATAATGAGTTGATTCCAATGCCTTTTATGACAGTTAATATTTAAATATTTTCTAGGGGTTGAAATATCTATTTCAACTGTTCATTTTCTTTGGAAAGATGCCAGTGAGGGATATATTTAAAAGCATTTTTTCATTCCTAATTCAGTGGGCTAGACCTACATTTATTGTCTTTTGTGGTAGATCTTGCAGCAATGAGTAATTAGTTTCTTTTCTGAGGTCAATGGGGGTCATATCTTTTGGTCTTGGGTATCCTGGCTTTAGGAATCTTTAATAATTTGGATAATTCCTTATTTAAAATCTTTACCATCTATTAAATGAATTTTCTTTTGATAAAATAATTCATTTAACTATAAAGTTCACCTAGTCTTGTGGTATGAGCCTTGACAACTTGGAATACATATGAATCTAATGAAGCATTGTTTTATTTACTATGGCTCAAAAGGTGTTCAAGCCATTAAGTGATCAGTGTCCAGTAGTTGAATACAGTTGCTCAAATAATAGTGCCCTTCATTTAAGATTCCTTGAAAGTTGATGTTAGTCTCTTTGAATGCATTTTCTAATTTTAGTTTGTTTGAGACACATGGATGCACAGAGAGAGTTATTTCCGATAGCTTGAAAAATGATTTTAGCACAATTCCAACAAATTGTACTATGGATGAACATAGGGGAAGGGAAGGAAAAATAAAATAAGATGAAATAGAGAGGGAGGCAAATCATAGGAGACTCTTAACTATAGGAAACAAACTGAGGGTTATTAGAAGGAAAGTAAGTGGGATGATGGGGTAATTGGGTGATGGGCAATAAGGAGGGCATTTGAAGTAATGATATTCAACTGATAAATCACTAACTTGTACCTCTGAAACTAATAATAGAGTATATGTTAATTAAATTGAATTTAAATTAAAAAATTTTAAAAACTAAATATTTGCTATGTCATATAATATTTTTTACATCTCTTGTATTTTGGTATAGACATAATTATATATTTTATCCACTGAAGGACATTTTACAAAAAGATAGTAAATAAAATGTGTTGGTTTAGAAATAATGTAAAGATTTGCATTGCAGACACTTTTTAGGGCATGTCTTAACCTCTTTAAAATTATATCTTTACTTCAAACAATATGAGATACATTTTATTTGTGTATTTTTGAGATATAGGAAAGCATCAATGCCTTAAAATAATCAGATTAGAGTCTTCCTGAAATACTCTTTTCCTTTGGGATATGTTAGTCCCTAGTCCTCTTACATTCTCCAACCACTCTTCTTAGTGGAATTTTCTTTTTCTTTTCATTCCTTAAGTGTTCTCATGTTTCTTTCCTTGTCCTCTTGTCATTTTTCCATCAGAGATTGGAAACTAGTGACTCCTTAGGCCAAATCTACCTAAACACAGTTAATTATAGCAGAAAGCTTCTGCACAGCAAAGGAAACAATCAACAAAATTGGAAGACAACCTACTAAATGGAAGAAGATATTTGCAAATGACGTATCTGATAATGAAGGTATTTGCAAATGACATATCTGATGACATATTTACCATCCAAATATAGAAAGAACTTATACAACTCAACAACCCCCCCCAAATAATCCAATGAAAAAGTGGACAGAAGATATGAACAGACATTTGTCCAAGAAGACACAGCTGACCAGCAGATACTTGGAAAGATGTACAACATCATTCATCATTAGGGAAATTCAAATCAAAACCACAATGAGGTATTACTTCACTTCACACGGGTCAGAATGGCTAAATCAACAACACAAGAAACAATGTGTTGGCAAGGATGTGGAGAAAAAGCAATCCTCTTGCACTGTTGGTGGGAATGCAAACTGGTGCAGCCTCTGTGGAAAATAGTATGGAGTTAAAAAGTTAAAAATAGAACTACCCTATGACCAAGTAATCACGGTATCCCCAAAATACAAAAACACTAATTAAAAGGGATACATGTACCTCTCTTTTTTTGCAGCATTACTTGTAATAGCCAAATAATGGAAGAAGCCCAAGCATCCATGGATAGATGAAGGATAAACAGCATATGGTATGTACAAAATGGAATATTATACAGCCATAAAAAATGAAATATTGCCATTTGTAACAACATGGATGGAGCTAGAGAATATAATGTAATGCTAAGCAAAATAAGCCTATCAGAGAAAAACAAATACCATATGATTTCACTTATGTATGGAAAGAAACAAATGAATGAATAAAAAGAGAGACAAACCAAGAAACATACTCTTTTTTTTAAGATTTATTTATTTATTTATTTATTCAGAGAGAGAGAGAGAGAGGCAGAGACACAGGCAGAGGGAAAAGCAGGCTCCATGCAGGAAGCCCGACGGAAGACTGGATCCCGGGTCTCCAGGATCACACCCTGGGCTGCAGGTGGCGCTAAACCACTGCACCACTAGGGCTGCCCCAAGAAACATACTCTTAACTCCAGAGAACAAACTAATGATTACCAAAATGGGTGAAATAGGTGACAGGGATTAACGAGTACACTTATCATTGATGAGCACTGAGTGATGTATAGAGTTGTTGCATTACTATATTATACACCTGAAATTAATATGACACTATGTTAACTATATTGGAATTAAAATAAAAAAATAAAATCTTAAAAAAATAATAAAATAAAATTTAAAAATTAATAAAAATAGTAATAATAACAATAATAATTTGACCTTTGAAATATTTTGAAATAAATATACCCAATTTAAAAATTGGGGGATTACACATAAAATCTGTTTTCAGCTTTTCCTGGAAAACTGGACTGTCTGGACAACCTTAACTAGTATTTCCACCTGGTGATAGTTAGCTGGAGCTGTGTGCCGGCTGCCCATTTGGACAAAACAGGCACTCTCTCTTCCACTGACCACTGCTTTTGATATTGCTAGCACTCTGACTCTAAGCTTTGCTTGTTACTTTTCACATGTGGACTGTTATTTTTCTTATAATAATAGAGAAACATTTCTTGATTTCTGTATTTCCATAAAAAATTGGAAAATGAAAGACCAAGAGAGCTTTGTGCTTTAAGGAAAGTTGGAGGAATGCAAATATTAATGTCCAAACATCAAGTCCACTCTCTTATCTCTGAAAAATTTCATTTACTTCCATAAGCTTGCAGCTACCATTTTTAATATAAATGACTCTAAACTATATATCTCCTATTCGGAGTTTTTACCTCAACTTTTGACCCATATTTTCCACTGCTTGTTCAGCATCTGTGCTTGAATGTCTTACAGATATTTTAAGCATAACATGTCTTACATGAACACATCATCTAGCTCCTCAAATTCACTCTTCCACCTATGATCTGTTGTGGCAGATTGTATTATTGTTTCCAATTATTCATTCTCCTCCTCTCTCTCAGAGAATAATATACCTCCCTCAGCTGCCACGTGCTTATAATGCTTTCCTTGGAAATAATGTACTTTCCCACATCATTGAGACTAGGCTCAGCCATATGACTTTCCGGCCAGTGATATGTGAGCCAAAGTGATAGTAACCTGTAAGAGCAGAAGCGTTTGCAATATGTGGTTTCACCAACTCTTAACTCTATACATTGAGAAAAACAAATCAGGTGGTATTCTCCTTCCACCTGGATGCTGGAGTGAAAGTAAAAAACAATTAAACTGCTGGATAAAATATTTCAAAAATGAAATTTATAAGTAGGGAAAGTGATGGAATCCTCCAAGACCAGAAATAATAGAACATTATGAGTCTCTTTCTAGGTCAGTGTTAAAGTCAGCATTTGTACTGAGGTCTTATGTTGCTCCCTAGCATTTCTATTTTATTTTAATGAGTAGTTTATTAAAGTCAGGTACAGTTGGTCTTATAATTTGAGAGATTCAAGTGAGACACAGAGACAAATCCAGGTATCCCAAAGGGAGCATGTTAAGGGGATGAGATATCTTATCCAGGACATAGAGGTAATATGGACACTTGCCTTCTTTGGTCTTAGCTGTAGGTAAAAGAAAAAAAAAAAAAAAAGGTAAAAAGGAAAAAAAAAAAAAGGGAAAAAATTCCCTTAGGAATTCTCAACAAGCATTTTATGTACTTTGGGGCCAGAATCATACCCCATAAGCTTGGAAAAACCCAGGCCACTAATTTATATGAAAATGGCCCTGGACTAATAGTACACACAGGTTCCTGGCATTTTAGCAAACTCAAATCCTCTATGGATGTATATTCTTTAAACTCCGGTCTCAAAGAAGTCCCACTGATAAAGTTCCATAAAACCTTAAGGAGATAATAAATATTTAAAACACGCTACCATTAGTGAAATGCAGCAAAACAATACAATGAAGAGTCAGGTTCACAAAGCTGGCATACACATGGATGTTTAAAGCTACAATAAAAGTGCTTAATATATTTAATTGACTTAAAGAAGACATTTTCAGGGTCTTACCTATCTTCTTCTGTGGATATCAAAATAAGAAATCCTTCTTTAGAGAGTAGTTTTATTCAGGCTTTGTATCACATTTATTCTATGCTTCTGTGACTGAGGTCTTTGCAAGAATAATGGTATGCAGCTGTATCCTCGTTCACATACATCTAGCTTGTAGCAAGAGTCAGGTTGACTGAAGTTGAAAGATATAGAACATTTAGAATCTGGTAGGACATAAAAGTATCAGAAAGCAGGTGAAGAAGTTCCAGCCCATAAGGCAGTATTGAAACATGTATTGAGAATGGGAGTAGCCAGGGAATGAAATTAGGAAGAGGAGACAGGGATTAGTGGAAGACTGAGAGATTCCCACTGATTATTGGAACAGGGGAAGACTCCTTCCCAGTCTGTCCTTTAGGTTCTTCCAGGGACATCTGAAAGATGTGCCTGTTAAGGAATGGGGATGAATAGATACCTGATTCTAATTTCCATCCTAGCTTACTCTATGCTTATATCCTGTTCCCACCCAGGGTCCAGAATGATACAGGTACCCTGGCTACATGGATCAATCTGAATATTTATTTGGTAGGTTTTGTCTTAGAATCTCAGAATTTTTAGAAGTAAAAAAGTCTTTAGAAATAATTCCAATCACTCAGAAGTTTTGCTTTTTGTTGTTTTGGTTGACTTTCCATTGAAAAATATATATACAGAAAAGCACACAAGTACACACTTCTTAGAATTTTTACAGAATGAGCACATCCTAATGATCATCGAAATTAAGTTAGAATATTTCTAGGACCCCAGAAACTTCCCTAAAGCTCAGTCTCGGGCATTGGTCAACGCCAAAAGTAACCACTGCTCTGACTTTCATTAGAGAAAAAGTTTTAAAATATTTTTCTTTTTTGACAGTTCTAGGAAATGCCCAAATATTAAACAAACATTCACTAAACATATACTATACACTGAGCAACAAGGATTTTTTTTTAAAGATTTTATTTATTTACTCATGATAGACAGAGAGAGAGAGAGAGAGCCAGAGACACAAGCAGGCTCCATGCAGGGAGCCTGATGTGGGACTCGATCCCTGGTCTCCAGGATCGTGCCCTGGGCCAAAGGCAGGCGCCAAACCGCTGCGCCACCCAGGGATCCCAACAAGGATTTTAAAAAGAATAAAGTATCAACTTTGCCCCCTAAAAAAGGAGTTGGCCAACTTTTTATATAAAGGGCCAAACA
Source organism: Canis lupus dingo (assembly GCF_003254725.2). Classification (NCBI taxonomy): domain Eukaryota; kingdom Metazoa; phylum Chordata; class Mammalia; order Carnivora; family Canidae; genus Canis; species Canis lupus. The sequence goes on from NC_064243.1 coordinate 61,938,293, forward strand.
GTAAATATTTTTGATTTTGCTGGAAAACATGTCTGTCACAACTACTCAGCTCTTCTGTTGTGCAAAAATAACCATAAGAAATGAATGAGCATGATTGTATTCCAATAAAACTTCATGGATCTGGAAATGTATATATATGGAAATACATAATCTTCACATCATAAAATCTTCTTTTGAATGTTTTTCCCCAACCATTAAAAAATACGAAAACCATTCTTAGCTTGTTGGCTGTATGAAAACAGGCAGGCAGAAACCAGGATTTGACAAGTGAGCCTAGGTTACCAAATCTGCTTTAAGAGTTCACAATCTTGAAGGAGATAGAAGAAAATAAACAAATACTCTCTTTTTTTAAAATACAGTACTTCAAGTCTTTTTAGAGTAACATATGCAGTTCTTCTAGCACCCCCCCCCCCCCCCCCCACCAGGGAGAGGAACTAACTGCTCACGTATGTTCAGGGAGATTTCACAGGAGAAATTGAGGGAGTAAGGTTCTGCTTTAATTAGAGGTTGTGAGGACATCTCTGGGGAGGAACCATTTGAAGCTGAGAACTAACGGTTGACACAGAGCAGCAGTTGGAGAACTGCAGGCCGTGTCTTCCAAGGAGAAGGAAGCAACATTCCTTTTTTTTTTTTTTAATTATTTTTATTTATTTATGATAGTCACACACAGAGAGAGAGGCAGAGACATAGGCAGAGGGAGAAGCAGGCTTCATGCACCAGGAGCCCGATGTGGGATTCGATCCCCGGTCTCCGGGATCGCGCCCTGGGCCAAAGGCAGGCGCCAAACCACTGCACCACCCAGGGATCCCGGAAGCAACATTTCTTATACCAACCCTAGACGGAAGCAGGAGATAGCTCACCAGCATGGCTTTTAAGGCCAACCATAGCCAGGATATGACACGCTAATCTCTGCTCCCCACCCTTGTGCTGAACTGTTTGCATTTTCCACATTTATCATGCAGTTTCCTACCTTTCAGAGATTCTCCCTGCAATGCCATCACTACCAAAGCAAATTAATATTCCCAGTGAGGTCATATTCCTCCATGGTGACCGAGGTCAGGCATCAATTCCCAGACACCTTTTCTAAACGCGAGGCGGGTCCAGGTGCCTCTTAGTTTGCTTCCCTGGCACTCTACTCATTCTTTATCATGGCACTTGTTACAGTACATTGAAATGGTCTCTGTATGGGTCAGTTTCTTCAAGCTCCTAAAGGAAATAAATGAGTGATATCTTTTTGGTAGTCATCATGTCTCTGACACTTAGAATAGTTGGTGCCCACTAAGTCTTTATGATTCTTTACATGTTTGATAAACTGACTGAAGAAGAAACTGGATTACAAAGATGGCTTTGTGGTTTTCTGATGATCTGACTTGATATAGGAATTTACTACAAAAAAAATCATTAATGCCTCTCCTTATAGAAGAGTCCTCCTGAATATCAACGGACTCCATTCACCCACAGGCCTATTCTGCAGACAGTTTGAAATTCAGATCCTTAGCATGTATCTAAGTGCAAACGTGGTTTTCTCTTCTGTTTTTTTCCTCCTGCGTTGATGCTGGTTTCCTTCTCTAATAGAACTGATTGTTTCTTCTCAGACTCTCTTTGTAGATCTACTACTTCCTCTGTTGCTTTCTCAGCATAATCTGTCCTTTATATTCAAACTGTTCTGAGTTCATGAGGAAAGCCTCTGTCAAAATCTTCCTACCGAAATACTGAACATGGTCATTTCCACAGGAGGAAGCAGACAGGACCCCTTCACTGCCATGGCTACTATCTACTGTCATGCATTTATCTTTAAGGATTTCTTCATTAAGGGTCTATGCAATGTTGCTGTGTACGGTTTTACAAGTGAATAATAATAACATAAGCTCTCCCATCAGAGTTCTTTCCCATGAATTCCATATTAAGTTTCAAAACATCTCTCACAGTTAATTCTTTGTTAGAAAGCTGATGCACTGTAAGCACAAGTTTCTCCTCCCTTCCTTGTTTGAATCTGAAATAAATTTATCTCTGACCCCAGACACAGGACTCAGTTTTTCTTACCATCATCTTTTGCCTTCAAGGAAGCATTATTGGAGGTATACACATTATTGTACAAAATAGGAATTCATTTTTATTGTGGTAAAAATATAATAAATATAATACAGTAGCGGTAAGTACATTTATGTTGTAGATCAGATCTCCAGAACTTTTTCATCTTGCAAATTTGAAATTTTTTACCCATTTTTTTAAAAAAAGAGTTTATTCATTTATTCATCAGAGACACACAGAGAGAGAAGCAGAGACATAGGCAGAGGAAGAAGCAGGTTCCCCATGGGGAGCCTGATGCGAGACTTGATCCCAAAACTCCAGGGTCACGCCCTGAGCCAAAGGCAGACACTCAACCACTGAGGCACCCAGGTGTCCTGAAAGTTTATACCCATTAAAAAGCAACTCCCCTTTCCTCTTCCTTCTAGCTCTGGTAACGATCATTCTACTTTCTGTTTCTATGAATTTGTGTAATGTAGGTACCTCATATAAATGGAATCATGCAGGATTTGTCTTTTTGTGACTGGCTTATTTCACTTAGCATAAAACCTTCAAGGTTCATCTATGTTGTACCAAGTGACACAATTTCCTTCCCTTTTTGGGTTGAATAACATTCCACTGTATGTACATACCATATTCCACCCCCACAAACCCACTTATCCATTGATGGGCATTTGGATTGCGATTATGAGTAGTGCTGCTTTGAGCACTGAGTGTGCAAATATCTCTTTGAGATCCTATTTTTAGTTCTTTGGGAAGTGGGATTGCTGGAGCATATGGTGTTTTTTTTTAAATTTTTGAGGAATCTCTATGCTGGTTTCCATAGTGGTCGCACAATTTTCCAATTCTACCAACAGTGTACAAGGATCCCAAATTCTCTACATCCTTACCAACACTTGTTATTCTCTGTTTTGTTTTAATAGGTAACCATCTTAATGGATATGAGGTATCTCTCATTGTAGTTTTGATTTGAATTTCCCTAATCATTAGTGATGTTGAGCATCATTTCATGTGTTTATTGACCATTTGTATCTCTTCTTTGCAGAACTATTCATGCCCTATGCCCATTAAAAATATATATAATATGTAATATATATGCATATATATACATACACAGACACAGCATGTACGTATATGCAAGCGTGGGGAAAGGCAGTGGGAGAGGGAGAGAGAGAATCCTAAGCAGGCTCTACACTGAGCATAGAGCCAAGTTCAGTGCTCTATCTCACAACCCTGAGATCATGACCTGAATGGAAACCAAGAGTCCAAGGCTTAACTGTGCCATCCAGGCACCCTTTGTTAAATGTTTGTTTTTTATTGTTGAGTTTGGGGAGTTCTTTATATTTTCTGTATATAAACTCTTTATCAGAAAAATGATTTGCAGATATTTTCTCCCATTCCATGGGTTACCGTTTTACTCTCTTGATAGCATTTTTTGCACAGAAGTTTTAAAATTTGATGTAGTCCCATTTGTCTATTTTTGCTTTTGTTGCCTATGCTTTTGGTGTCACATCAAATAAATCATCACCAAATCCAATGTCATGAAGTTTTCTTCTAAGAGTTTTATGGTTCCAGCATTTACTTTTGTCCTTTTTTTTTAAGATTTTATTTCATTTTTAAAAGTTTTTATTTAAATTCTAGTTAGTTAACATACAGTGTAATATTGGTTTCAGGAGTAGACTTTAGTGATTCATCACTTATATATAACTAAAGATTTCATTTTTTTAAAAATTTTTTTTAAGGTATTTATTTATTTATTTGTGATAGTCACAGAGAGAGAGAGAGGCAGAGACACAGGCAGAGGGAGAAGCAGGCTCCATGCACCGGGAGCCCGACGTGGGATTCGATCCCGGGTCTCCAGGATCGCGCCCTGGGCCAAAGGCAGGCGCCAAACAGCTGCACCATCCAGGGATCCCTAAAGATTTCATTTTTAAGTAATCTCTACACCCAACATGAGGCTTGAACTCACTACCCTGAGATCAAGTGTTGCATGCTCTACTGACTGAGCCAGCTAGGTGCCCCTTACTTTTAGGGCTTTGATCCATTTTGACCTAATTTTTGTATATGGAGTAAGGGAAGGGTGCAACTTCATTTTCTGGCATGTGGATATCCAGCTTTTGCAGCACCATTTGTTGAAAAGACTACTTTTAACCCAGTCTTGACATCATTGTCAAAGATAATTTGATCATATGTGCTAGAGTTTACTTCTTAGTTCTCTATTCTATTTCATTGACCTATCTGTATGTCTTTCCACCAGTACCACACTGTTTTGTTATTGAATCTTTGTAATAAGTTATTTTGTTTTATTTTATTTTATTTTATTTTATTTTATTTTATTTTATTTTATTTTATTTTATTTTATACTTGAGAGAGAGAACATGAGAAGAAGGTGGGGTAGAGGGAGAGGGAGAAGAGGTTCCCTGCTGAGCAGGTATCCCAATGTGGCGCTTGGTGCGGTGCTTAATGCCAGGACCCTGAAGTCATGACCTGGGCTGAAGGCAGACGCTTAACTAACTGAGCCACCCAGGTGCCCCTGTAGTAAGTTTTGAAATAAGTGTGAACCCTACATTTTTTTTCAAAATTATTTGGCTCATCAGGGTTCCTTGAGATTCTATTTGAAGTTTGAAATAAATCTGTTTCTTCAAAAATACCATTGGGATTTTGATAGTGGTTGCATTGAATCTGCTGTTTTGTTCTCTTTCCCTTTCATATCAGCAAAATGGATACAATTAATACTTACGGTTCTAAAGGAAGATTAGTTATATGGAGACTACATGATTCTGGCCAAATTGAACTTTATAGAGAAAATTTTGGTCAAATTTCTATTATTCAGCATAGCTGCCTCAGTCAATCCAGATTCCAGTCTCTGTCTTCATAGCCAGAGAAACTATCATGCTTTATGTAAGTTCTTTTTCACAAACTGTGGTCTAGAAAAAGTCTCTAGGGAGATAGCAAGGATATTGTAAAGCTAACCTCAGTTACCTCCCTTAAAGGGATCATAGTCTTGTGCTGCTTGTTGGCCAATGTCTGGAGATCATTGTTTCATATATTTTATTCTGTTTTCTATTTGTTTATTGTGGGAGGGCAAATCCAGTATCAATTCCTCTATGGTAGTTAGAAGTAGAAATTCTTATTTAATTTTTAAACTTCCACCATCAATACCGATTTCTGATCTAAATAGTGAATATAAAATAACTAAAGGAACAAAAATAATTTTCTCTATTCTTTCTCATTACTCAGCACTGAAAACACTAATTTTCAGAGCACAAGAGACTCCATGTACTGTTTTATTTGTAGAATTTTCATGCTTGTGTTTTAAAATCCTCAGAAGAACAACAACTATATTTTAAGGTGAGTTTATTTTGAATTTGATTACTCAAGTAACAAGAACAATTTACAGCCAAAAACTAACTCAGGAAAACATTACCTGATCATATTATGATAATGTCTGACTCCTGCTTCTTTTCTCATACGTCTACCACCTTTTCTCTTATTGTTTCTCAATTGATATAACTTGAAGTCTCATCTCAGTCATATTGTATGACCCTCAAACCTTCTAATGCTTGCCTCTTAACCTTCTCTATATCTTTATTTGTGTAAACCTTCTCTATATCTTTATTTGTGTAAGTTTGCCTCTTAAACTTCTCAATTCTTGTCTCCTCTATCTACCATTTTCTTTAGCCTCCTCTTATTCTTGTCATATCTTGTGTTTTGCAATCTTCCACCATTCACTTTCTCACTCTTCCAACTCCCAATATATATGAATTTCACCTATGAGCTAATCTAATTCTTTTCTATTTTATTTTATTTATATTTTTAAAATTTTATTTATATTTTATTTTATTTATATATTTTAATTTTAAAAAAAGACTTTTTAAAATTTATTTGACAGAGAGCACAAGCAGGGGGAGCAGCAGGCAGAGGGAGAGGGAGAAGCAGGCTCCCAGCTGAGTAGGGAGCCCTGTGTGGGGCTGAATGCAGAGCTGAATGCAGGGCTCAATCTAAGGACTCTAGGATCATGATCTGAGCCAAAGGCAGACACTTGAGCCACCCAGGTGCCCTATATCATGCCATTTTTAAATTAAAGAAAAGATTCAGAAAGGGTAACTGGCTACTAGAAATACCGAAATTATTTCTGTGTATGTGGGATTAATAGAAAGGAAGGCCAAAAACAAAACAAAACAAAACAAAACAAAACAAAACAAAACAAAACAAAACAAAGAAAGAAAGAAAGAAAGAAAGAAAGAAAGAAAGAAAGAAAGAGAGATCCAGAGTACATTCATTCATATTTTCTCCAGATTAGTGATATTCTCTCCCTTTACACATGTTACCTCCTTCAGGGCTTTCATAATTGCTGTGATGCATTTATAATTCAAGTTTTCTCTTAGTGAAAATGGCTGCATCTTTGACTTCAGGGATAATTTATAGAATACTCTAAACAAGTTCCTTTTCCCCTCTAAATTTGAAGGGCTCAGTCAGACCTCAATTTGTTTTTGTTTTCCTTTGTTTCTTTTTTTCTCAATACATGGCTTGGAATTTTTGGGTATTTTTTAGTCTTGTCATGGAGATCTGTTTTTAGTTAACCTATGTCTGCAAAACCTATTTGGTCTTTGTAAGATAATATTTTAATTAATTGATTAATTTTTATTTTCAGGGACTTTATAATTTAGGTGAGAGTTTCACTCATAAGACACTCTCTAAGCAGTTTGATTACAAGTACCCAATTTAAAATTTAGGTTTTTAGGGGATCCCTGGGTGCTCAGCGGTTTAGCGCCTGCCTTTGGCCCAGGGTGCGATCCTGGAGTCCCGGGATCGAGTCCCACATCGGGCTCCCGGCATGGAGCCTGCTTCTCCCTCCTCCTGTGTCTCTGCCTGCCTCTCTCTCTCTGTGTCTATCATGAATAAATAAATAAATCTTTTTTAAAAATGAGGTTTTTAAATATTCCTTGTAAATCATCGTTTACTTCTATTTTCTTTCTTCTCTGAAAAGTATTCAAATATGGATTCCTTTTATATAATCATTATTCACTCAAACAATATTTGCTTTTGTTCTATCTTAGTTCTTTGTTAGTAAAGTGTGACGTGTTTGGTCCATTATGTAGTTAATTATTAAAATGACAACTATCAAATTTTGACTCCATGGTTTTTATACTGCTTATTCTTGTTCACTTATCCAGAATGACCTGTATGCTGACCATACTTTGTGTGGTTAAGAAGTCCACAAACCTTTCAAGATGATGCCTTCTTCTTTGTTTTAGTCTCTTTTTAGTTGTTTTTAACTGCTTGCTACCTGTTGTTCTTTTCAAGATAGTTGGACTGTATGGTCACAGGAGAGGCAAACTAGTAAGAGGTTAAGCATATAGGCCTGGGGATTAGAGCACATGTAGGTTCATTACTGGTATCACCCCTCATTACTGGTATCACTTTGAGAAAATTTCTTAACTAGTCTCTAAAGAAATTATCAATAATTTTTTTGCAAACCTTAAAAATATTCTGGCCAAATATTCAGATCTGAACATAGCATGCTAAATAAAACCTACACATTTGAAATGTGAAAATAATCTTTTAAAAAATCAGATACTGATTTTTTTTTCCTTTTGAACAAGAAGTGGTCTAGGGCTCTAATCTGGAAGGGGCTTTTGAGATCTGGGCTTGGCTATAGGAATGGAGTATGCCAGAAAAGGGAGGGTCCATAGCAGAATTCGGTGGACGTATCTCACTCCTTCCTAAATTAAAAAAAAAAAAAAATCTGAATGGACCATCAGCTTTAAAAGGACCAAATAGATAGGTGAATATAAATATAGAGCAGAGACTGGCATCTAGGACAACAGAGTAGTTATTGGGATTAAGTGTGTGGATAAAAGAGATTGAGGTTGCCCTGGGGGGTCCATGAATAGAGTCAAGAGGTCTTGTTAATGTGTGGTAGAGTCCCAGGAACAGGAGTCTTCTCAGATTAAAGCTCATTAATGGAAGCATTCTAATTAACAGTATAAATATGGGATAGTTTAGTGTCCACTGGAAAGAAGGTCCTCAGCTGCGGGAAGCTGCAAACGGGTTTTCTTTTCTTGAGAAGGTCAGTATTTTGAGTGGCCAAGGGAGAAAAGTAGGAGGACAAAACTACCAATAATGTCTGATGACCCCAGTATGTCAAACTTCAGAGCTGTGGTTAACACAAAGATCCCTAAATTGAATACAATACATCCTAAAACCTACACCTTGAGATGGGATCTTATCACCAGATCACAGGCCATGATTTTATCTTCAAAATGATGCATAACATTTCAGAAACACTGGGGGTTTAGAGACTCAGCTTAGTTTGCAACAACCTTTATGCCTCACAACAAAGGAATGTTGAATAATTTCATATTTTAATGCTCTCTAGTTGAAATATTATGTAGCTATTTAACTGTTTTATGATTTTAAAATAACATGGAGACTTCATCTTCACTGTCTACTTTCATATACAAATTAAGTGGATATCATGCTTATAACTATATAAAGATGGCTACAAACAGGAGAAAAGTAAAGGGAGGAATATTTTAAAACATTATCTCTGTATATTTAGATGAAAAAACTGTGTTCATTTGATTTCTTTTTTCTTTTTCATTTTTTGCTTTACTGTATTCTTCAAATACTCTTAACTGTATTTTTTAAAGAGCACTAATAAAAATAATGTATTGAGTGCTAAATATGTACAAAATCAGAGCTAGATACAGTGGGGATAAGAAGTTAAATAAGAACTGAGGAGGGCACTTGGTAGCATGAGCACTGGGTGTTACATGTTGGCAAATCGAACTTAAATAAAAACAAATGTAAAAAAAAGAAGTCAAATAAGAAAGAGTGGCTTTCTTAACGAGCTATATTATAGTAAGGAGATGAGGCACACATAACACAATGTGAGATAGAAAGGAGCATATGTTACACAAGCCTCAGAATAAGCGCCACACTGGGGAAGGGACAGAAGGGATTATGACTACTGCCTTGTGCCATTTTTTATTTACCATTTAATTCATACAGGTCAGCTTTAGATCAGTGAATAATGAAGCTAAATCCATAAAATAAATCTCTGTGTAACGTTAGAACATTTTATTTACCATTCATATTTCAGAGAATAGGAGCCTGGTTGCTGGTACTTTATTGAATCTCTTTCCTCCCGGATTTGAAAATGTGTTGTAAAGGAAGAACAAAGGTAATTTAATTTCAACAGGCCTGTTTTGACATGACTCTAATTAATTGAAAACACACCTGGGAATTACAGTAGCTTACAGACAACTCTCAACTCATTTTCTGGTCAAAAAAGAAATTCACACTGCATTTTAAATATGAAAATAACCTTTTATGAGACTTTTATGAGAAGGCTTTTAAGAGCTTCTATAATGTGGTCAATGACATATAGACTTTCAACAGCTAAACTCTTCAGTTCCCGAGCATTTCTGAAACATAAAGAAATCCCTTAGCAAATATGAAATTTCATCCCATTCTTTTTAGAATGGTGATCTGACATCAAGATAGAAAGCATACATAGAGAATAATAGGAGGAAAAGACATCAAATATTATTATTTCTTTTCAATTTAGAATACAGTATTGTGATAGTTACAGGGGTCATATGCATAGTTATATTATTAAACGTGTTTCAATAATAGGATGGCAGGATGAATACAAAGTAGAATTAAGTATTTTATTCAGTTTTCATCTTTTATTTTTGGTCATAAAGACAAATATGGCAAGTGCACAATGAATAAATTGGCAGAAAAATAGAGTTAAGGAGCTAAAGTTTAAATTATTCAGAATATATGAGAGTACAATTAACAATATTAGCATTTTGGAGTTACAAAAGAAGAGAACACTTAAGCATATTTTGATTGTACTTTGAATTCATTCACATGGAAATTTTATGAAATTTACTTAAAGAAGAAAAAATACTTTTTTTAGGTAACTATGTGTATAATTAAATAGTTAACACTGAATTTTAAACCAATGTTTTGCATGACAAAGACATATCCATGTTCTAGCACACAGGTTCATTTCAATAGTATTGTGAGCTTCTGATAACCTACAGCAGTGACTTTTCCACTTTCCTGACTTCACCCCACAAAAAGAAATACACTGTAAAATCACAGACAGTTTTTGAAGCCAAGAAGATAATCTAGCTCATTCTCTCCCTTTGATTCTGAATCATGTGTCAGCCATCAGCAAGGATGTGAGAATCTCTTCTATTCTTAAAGCTACTAGGATTCAGCTCATCTGTAAAATGAGGCTAATAAGATTTGTCCCATTAGAATTAGGATGAAGTCAAAAGATATAGGTAAAAGACCTAGTAAGAGTATCTCATACGTGTGAGGCAGTAAAAAAGAAAAAAATAGCAGCTATTATTATTATTAATGAGATGATACAGTAATCTGTCTTAATTGAAAAGCACTTATTTTCAAGATTTTTTTTCATATTTCTCTTAGATAATTGAATTATCATGTTACGGTTCATACCCTACAATGAGCACTGATGGCAATGTCCTCTAATACCTTTGTTTCATATTTCTCTCACCACCCCTCTAGCCTGTCTAAACTTGTGAGCTCCTTGAGGTTAAGGACTCTGTTCTTATACTACTTTTATCCCCAGTGCAGAACATTGAGCTGGGCACACAATAAATTCTTAGCACATATTTGTTCAGTGAGTGTGAAATGAAAAAATTTTTAACTAATAGTCTTTTTTCCTTTTTAAGCTAATGTCATTTTGAAAAAGTAATATGTACACAGTTTATAAGTCAAATATATGAAACAAAATATTATAATTTTCTGCTAAATTCTTCTCCAATTCCTTTCTCTGGAGGCAATTTTTACTCCTTTAGAGATTCCTTCTTCATACATCTCTGTATTTCTAAATAATATGCATATGCTCTTATATTTTGATGATTCAATTTTAGATGTTATCTGTTGACTTTCTAATATATTCGTTGAGGATTTAGCTCCCTGGAACTTCTGCAGGGGCCCGGGCCTGACCACCCCAGAATTTACCACTTTAGCCTGTGGACAATTTTGAGCTGAAAGCAATCAAGACCCTGAGGGCTCAAGAGAAACTTTCGTTCTTCCTCTAACTATATAGGGGAATCTAAATTGGGAGTCTTTTCCAGAATATGGGTTATTCCATAGATGGATTATATCTGAGGGACCTATCTGTACAGTAGGACAAAAATCTTATTGTCAACTGTCTGCTCTCCTTCTTATTGTCCTGTGAACTCCATTCCTTCCCTTTGAAGTCCCAAACCCCTATCCCATTCTGTTTATTTCAGGATCGCCTACATATCTCATTTTGCTTGACTACGTTTGGGATTTCTCATCTGTGTGGATTTCCTGTACATATAAAACTGAATTTTACTTCCTCCTTTAATCTGTCTCATGTCAGTTTGAGTCTTAGTCCAGCTGGAAGGACACTGACAGGAAGAAAACAGTAAGTCCTCCTCAACATTTTCATCTCCTCTGTTTTCCCTCCCCACCTCTCACAATAAAATTACATTAAAAGTTTTGTTTAGATTTAATTAATTGACATTTTTATGACTGTATCAATATTTATAGTCGAGCATTTTAGGAAGTTACTGAAGTCACATTTCCTTCTATGCTTTCATTTTTTCTTGATTTTTCATCAGATTGATTTCATTTAAACCTTTTGCTAACTCTTTACAATAACCTTTTAGTACCATTTCCCGAGATCCTTCTTTGGTAATCTATCAGTTCCAATTATTTTTTTTATGGAGTCATCCATCTGAAGACCTCCATTCTTTTCAGGGATACTGCAAAGCACTTGTCCAGGAATTTCTCTTCATTGCTTTGCTGAGACTTCCCTAGATTTTCTTCGGATTTAAGTGTCCTGTTTTCTTAATCTCTTCTTTCATCTTTATTTTTTACTTTCTTGTTTCTTGGAGCATGTCTTCCAGTTATTTCCTGAGAAAGGCTGCATGACATGGGAAATACAATGTAAAAATGTCTTTATTTTACCAATAACACTAGTAGGCTGGGGATCAATTTCCATACCAAAATAATTATTCTTAATTCGAAAGTGCTGCCCCTCTCTCCTTGAGAGAGCAATATTATTCTCCACTTTTGCATGGCATGCTACTATTCTTTTTTTTCTCTCTTGAAACTTTCTTGTTATCCTGAAATTCCACTGACGGGCCTTATTTGGATCTATTTTTCATCTTTTTTTTTTTTTTTTCTGTTACTTAGTGGGCCCTTTTACTCTGGAACTTATGTTTTTCAGTGCTGAGAAGCTTTCTTAAATTATCTTATTGGTGATTCCCTGGCTAATGTTTATCTTATTTCCTTTTTGAAATATTCATGATTCAAATATTTTGCCTCCTGAACTATCTTATTTTCTCATCTCTGTGTCATTTCCCCTCTCTTTGTCTTTGTACTCTAATTTCTGGATCACTTCCTTAACATAATCTTTCAGTACTACTATTGGGTGTTTTATTTCTGCCATCATACTTCTTTATCATGTTCTTTGTTTCCTAAGTGTTCCTTTTTATTGCAAGAAAATCGTGCAATGTTTTCTGACTCCTTTGAGAATATTTGAGCTTTCTTCTCCTTTTAAGGTCTTTGTTCCGATTATTATTTTTGTCTCTATCTTTCATGATAGAGGCTTCCTCAGATGTCCTGTTAGTCTTATCTTCTCATTTTAAGTGTGGAGAACTAACAGTTGTCAACACTGAGCCAGCCTCCTCTGGAAGCCAGGAAGGAAAACACAGTGGTCTCAATATTCACCATTCAGTATGTCTGTATTCACTTATTCACCTAATTTTCACACTGAGCCTGGCCTGTCCCAGCCCAAAGACCTTCTGTTCGTCTTCAAAGAATAAAACTCTGGTCTTTCCGCTAGGTTGAAGGAAGGCAGCCCCCCTGCTGCAGAGGATGATGGAAGCCTTCTGGGAATCTGAGTTTTAAACAGTGTTCCACCAATCCTCCATTTTTAGCCTCTGCCTTCTCTGCCAGTTCTAGAGAAGGCATCAGCTGCTAAGCCTTTTGTTCATTCTTGATACAAAATAATACTGGTTCTGTGCTGTCTCCACTGCTTTCTCTAACTCTAAATTCACCCTTTTCACCTTCTCTGTGAAAATGGAGATAGGCCAATTAAATATTTTCTTTGCAGGTAGCACAATGTTCAACTTTGTCACTAGAGGGTGCTGGAAAGACATTTAAGGAGGAAGGGGCTTTCCTTCCTAGTTCCAGTGTGTTCCTTTTGTTTGGCTCCTGCAGCATGGGTGGGTTCTGCAGCACCAGACTTTTCCAGTCCAGGCAGCCTCTCCAGTGCCCAGCTTAGTGGTGCATGTTGGGCAGCAGAACCCAGCAGCTGACAGCTTCTTCAGTATCTCCACCCTCGGGCAGTTTTAGAACAGAGGCCTCCAGTGAGTCATCTCCCTGCGAACAGTTTTCACTGGCACCCTAGTGGGTGTATTTACAGCCTGTTCCAGCAGTTCAAGCATCACAGCATCCTCTCTGCATTCAGTGAGCCACTTCTGTGCCCTCTCCAACAAGGTCTGGATCAGAGCCTTTGGGAGCCGAGGTAGGCTTGTCCTTGGGCTCTATCCCATCCTAAGAGGTGGTGACCTTCTTATAGCTGATATTCCTATCTTCTCTAGAGTTCTCTTCACGTCTTACCAACTAATCCCTGATATTGCAGTTAGTAACCCACTGGTATAGTTAGTAATTCTTTATATTAAATCATCCCTGTTCAAACTACTCTGATTCTGTCCTGACTGCTACAGTCACTGTGAGCCTTCAAGACTTTAAGCCCCTAAGAGGCTGTCTGTCATTTACAGGGTAATAATATCGTGTATGGTGTTCTTTTCCATCTGCCCCTACCATCTATGCATAAATCCTCTGGCTGTCCTGACTGCCCTGTACTTCACTCCCTATAGACAAACACTTTTTTTTTCCATGAATTCTAAATTATTTGAGTTTTCACAATTCACAAAGCAGATTAATATTCCTGGCCCTTAAGTGTGTGCAGTTCCCTTTCTTAAGATATACCTTAACTCAGCAGCATAGTCATCTTGCAAGATTGTTCAATGCCACCTTTTCAAAAAAAAAAAATGCCACCTTTTCTAAAACCCTTTGCTGATCTTTTCCCTCTCTTGACATTTGGTGTTTTTACCTTTTGTTCCCTTAGGGCACAAGCTGTTCACAGTTATGTCCCCTGAGTTTACAGTGAACCCTTTATCTTTCTTTCTGTTACCAGACTTAGTACATTGCCATTTTGTCACATAGTAAAAACTCAATAAACCTATGTAGAATGAATTGATGTGTTGAATTTGTAAGGAATCCAATTTACAATTTCTTCCAAAGAGAATTGAATTACACATGTAAGATGCAAAATCAAGGTGAAATTCGGGAGAGGGAAAGATAGCAAATGGTAGGATGATTCGTCCTTGGTGCACAGCCCTATTTCCACTGTTGTTGCCACACTTACAGCTGCTCTCTCGTTTTTGTTGTTGTTGTTGATTGGTTGGTTTTTTTAGAGAGGGAGTGGGAGAGGGGCAGAGAGTGGGGGAGAGAGAGAATCCTAAGCAGGTTCCGTGTCCAGCATGGAGGCCAATGTGGAGCTCAATCTCCTGACCCTAAGACCATGACCTGAGCCAAAATCAAGAGTCAGATGCTTAGCTGACTGAGCCACCCAGGCACTCCACTAACCTGCTATTTTCAAAACAGTTGTCACATCCCCTTGAGCTTAGTGCTCTTTGCAACTCACAAGACTGGAGCAAAGTGACACAGGTGCTTCTAATTTAGTTGGAGCAAAGTAACACTTCTAATTTAGGTAAAACAAATTATCAATGTATTTCAGTATTCTGGTGGACATTTACATTTATAGGTCAGCAGAGATGACTAAGAATCTGTAGTTCTAAAAAAAAAAAAAAGAATCTGTAGTTCTCAAATAAATTCAGTTAGCATTTCATAGATTCCTTAAATTTACCAATTTAAAACTCTATACCACTGTGTTGGGATTTACCTGGGCTGAAATTTGAATTAGACACCAGGACTACTACATGAGACTAGTATGATTACAAATTATTTGTTTCTTTCTGGTGAAAGTGAGGTATTAGCCAAAATAATGACAGAAAAAATTAATTACAACTATGAAGAAAAGACTTCTGAAATTTCCACTTACTGTCTCAGTGCTTTTCTTTGAAAAATAAATGTTAATTAGGTTTCTATTTTGCTCAGACATTGTGCAGGTTGGTAGAGATATAATATTAAATAAATCCTAGAGTACCCAAATCATTGGTACTCACTAAATATATCAGTATGTTTATCAGATACAAAAAATACTCATAATTCTTGCATTTGACTAGTGTTTGTACTCACTTAATAAACTATAATTTTTAAGAAATCTGTAAGATGGGCAAAAATTACTTTCATTTTACAGTGGAGAGATAACTGAGCAATAGAGGGATGATGCATCAAATGTCACACAGGTATATTGGAAAACAACCCTTAATAAAGGTTTCTGCCCACTATTCTGGCTGAGATAAGTATATGATTTAGAGTAAACTATAAAAGGATCAACTTTTTAATTAACTGGTCAGTTCTCTTTCTTATATACAGATTCATGCAAAGGTTGACCAAAAATACCAACAAATTAGACATTAAATACCAGACTTCTAAATGACCTCTAAACAATTTATTTCAAAGGAACATTCTGTTAATGACTTTAGATAATTGCTTATGTAGCTGTTTTGGAAAAATAACTTTCCTCTTAAAGATTTAAAATAAAATCAATGGCAAATTGCAGGTGAATAGATGGGGCTCTACAGTGGAGGATCTTGGCAAACCACAAGTTAATAAATCCAACCATTCATTTGTTGAACAAATGTTTGTTATGCTCTTTCTTTATTCTATTCACTGAAATAGGCATATGTAAATAAAAAAAAAACCACAACAATCTCTTGTGGTGAGCACTCTAACAATTATGATCCAAATGCTGTGGGGGACCCAGAGATGAGAGATGAGACTGATCCACTTATTTGGGGGGATTAGGGAAATAAGGGAAATCAGAGAAGAAATGATATTTGAGTTGAATCTTGAGGTTGAATTGAGCAATCCAGAAGAGGAGGGAGGTCATTTCTAGGAGAGGGACCAGGACATGCAAAGACTGGTAATTGTGAAAACATACAATGTATTTGAGGAAAGGTGGGGAATTCAGCATGGTTTGAGAATAGATTACATGGATGGCTGAGGCTGGAAAGATATATGGTGGGGTCATATCTGGAAAAGACTTTGGCTATGAGGTTTTTGCTTTTTATCTTATGGGCAGCAAGGAGGAACTAGAAATTAATAGTTTATGGTAGGGATAATTGATAGAACTCAGCATGAGGATGAGAGTAAAAGAGATACCAAATGGTTAAAACAAGGAAAAAATATAAAGAAGAAGATAAGGACCTGCAGAATTCCTCCTGAATGTGGTATTCTCTTTTTAGTGGCAGAAGAGGAGTAATTTCATATTCTAAGTCTGTGATTTCATACCCTGTAGGCTCTCCTTTTTTTTTTTCTCCAAATTGCCATTAGGTTTTTAGCATTTGGTTTCATTTCTTATCTTAGTGTTCTGCTTTCTTTCAGAACATTACTTACAGTTGCTTTGAAGATTCTGTTCACTATCACTTAGCTCTTCCTTATTAGTAATGATACTTTTCAGAAAACTAATCTTCTCATAACATACAAGAGAAAAACTCACCACACTGGAAATGTAAGCCCTTGTATAACATAGAAATACCATATGAATGTTCAGGGGTTTGTCTCCTTTGTGCAATATCTGGAGGTCTGCTGGCCTGGAACATGTTGATATGTTCTTTTGAGGATGAAGGGAAGCTACCACCGTACCTGCCTTATTAACACTAAGAAAGAGACAAACCCCTTGTAGGCCTCTTTGGATTCTTGGAGACAGTGTATATGCTATCCCAACTTCTTTACCAAATATCTCCAAAGGCTGGTAGTTTTGAGTAGAACCAGAGAAAGAGAAGTCTCTATCTCAGGTCCGGGCTGCCATACTGAGCAGATCTGATGGCTCTTGAGGGGTCAGAAGTGGACTGGAATGCTGACTAGAACCTTTGGCAATCCCTACAAGTGAGTCATACTATAGAGCTTTAATAATTTTGGAGCAAAGCTTTGCATTCTCTGCAGAAAACTTTCCCCCTTTGGAAAAGTGGCTTCTGATTTGTTATTAGGCAAGTCAAAAGTAGTAGGATCAAACAGAGCAAGTATCGCAGATGCTCATGGCCCCTATTTCTGCCTACATTGCTTCCTCCATCTGCTTCCTCCATCTCACCCTGTACCAATGACCTGAGAGGGAGACCCCTATGACCAGCCTACTAAGGAAGAACAAAATCTGTAGTTTGGTTTACATGTGGTAAATATGTACAATATGCTGGCATGACCTAACGAGGATATCTGCCGGATTATAGCTCCACTCAGTGATAGCCCTAAGGGACAGTGGCGAGGGAAATCCTTACATTGGGCAGCACTCAAAGCACGGCATATGGTTGTTCATTTCTTCCTAGAAGAAGCGATGGCCAGAGACATGGATCTACCCTGATCCATATGCAGTGTTTAATGTTTAGAATAATAGTCAGAGACTTGGAAGGAACACAATCAGAAAATTGGTTACAAGATAATCTAGGGAAGAGATCTGTAGATAGACCTCTGATGAAAGATTTTTGCAATTTATGTTAAAAGTCAACAAAGAGTGACATCAGCAAAGGAGGATTCTAATAATCGCTTGAAAAGTTGCTATTGAGTGGATGTCAGTGAAATTCTATCCCTAGCTACTGCTGTCTTCGCCAAATAAACATAGAAAATGGCTGTGGAGACAAGGGTGGAGGTTTTATATGGACTCAGCAACACAAGGCTGATCTGGCCACAGCAAGTGCTGAATGTCCAACCTGCCAACAGGCAAAATCTGAGACACTAATATGGCACCATTCCCCTGGTAGTCTTGCCAGCCACCTGCTGGTAGGATGATTACATTGAATTACTTCCATCATTCTGCTTTATTTTCACTGGAATAGATCCTCCTCTGGATTTGGAATTGCCTTCCCTATCTGTAGGTTCTGCCAAGACCATCACCCTTGGACTTATGGAATGCCTTATTTAACACCATAGAATTCCACACTGCATTACCCCTGACTAATGAACTCATTTTACAACAAATGAAGCGTGGCAATGGGCTTGTGTTCATAGAATTCACTGAACTTAGCATGCTACCCATCACCCTGCAGCAGCTGGCCTGATAGAACGGTGTGGAAACTCAGCTGTGGTGCCAGCTGGACAGTAACACCTTTGGGAGCTGAAGTAATGTCTTACAGGATTAGCTATATTATCTGAATCTGAGACCAAAATATGGTAGTGTTTTCTGCATGGCTAAGATTCAGGGGGGCAGAAATGGGAGTGTCTATCTGTGAACATTTTTCTTCTTATTCCTGTAACTTTTGGCTCTGCTGGTTTGGAGGTCTTAGTTTCCAAGGGAGGGATACTTCCCTAAGAGGCCATAAAAAGGGATTCACTAAGCTGATTGTTGAGACCAACTGGCCACTGTGGGCTCCTCATGCCACCTAAGCCATTGGCAAGAAGAGGGGTTATTGTACTATTGGGAGTGATTGATCCTATGAAGGGGAAATTGGGTTACTCCTTACAATGGAGAACAAGGAGTATATTTGGAATGGGGGCATTCTTTGAGGTACACCATAGTACTTTCATATCCTATGATGAAAGTTAATGAAAAATTATAACTAACCAACAGAGGCAGGGCTAGTAAAGGTATAGACTATTTTGAAATGAAAGCTCTGATGATCTTACTAGGAAGAAAACTACCACCAACTGAAACATTTGCTGAGAGCAAAGGGACTATGGACTGGCTGGTGAAGAAGGTCATAAATATCAGCTATAATTATATGACCAGCTGGTGAAATAAGCAGTGTTGTAGTTATGAGTATTTCCTCCTTATTTTGACCTGAACTTATTTTTTACCTACACTAAATGATCATATTCCTTTCTTCTTTCCCCTTCCTATTTCCCTACTGTATAAATAAGATAATGGTTAAGCTGATGGCTTATTAGGTTATAGGATATCAAAAAATGAGTGTAGAGAAGAAATCACTCTAAGATGGCATTTTGTATATTCTTTGGGGAGAGGAATAGTGTATTTTCAGTTAAGCAAGAGAGAGTTGCATGATGTTAGGCAGAAGTATGGTTTTTCTTTTGTTTTATGTGGGGAAACGTATGCACTGATGACAAATAGACTAGGAGAGAACTGTTTTGGATTGTACTGTGTCAACTTGGGTAAGCTGAGAGCATTTCCTAGAATCCTGTTCTCTGTAAGATTACAAATAAAAGTTGACCAAAGGAGAACTTGCCTCAGATTTGTGTGAAACAGCAGCGTTTATTCTCTAGAGGGCTTTGTGGTCAGATACAGTGACAGAGAGGTGCCTCTTCACAGCTCTTGGCCCTCATGAGTAAGAGCAGTTCCAGGGGGCACTTTGGTGGCTCAGTTGGTTGAGCAGCCAACGCTCAATTTTTACTCAGATCACGATCTCCCTAGGATCAAGCCCTGTGTTGGGCTCTGCACTCAACGATTGGGAGTGCAGGGACTCTGCTTCAACAGGGACTCTGCTTCAACGATTTTCTCTTTCTCTCTAAAATAAATAAAAAATTCTAAAAAAAAAAAAAAAAAGCATTTCCTGGCATATCACCAAATGCATGGCTGTACTTTGACAAAAGCCTTTCATAGACCTCCCTGCCATAGTCCCACTTTGGTGGCTAGATGTGCTGGTCTTCTCAGAATCCCCTGAAATTATGGACATTTTTAGTCAGAGCAGTGCTTCAGAAGGACTCATTAGAGACTCCTTCTTTGATCCTCCTATTTTTCCCTTCTGCACTGACAATTCCCTAGCTCTTTCTACAACTATGTAAGTTTTGTCTCTTATCCTGAAGCACTCATAGTGACTCTGCTTCTGTGACTGAACCACACATGACCTCCAAGCTCTTGATTTTCTTCAAATCTTCATAATGTTAAGACAACTAAGTGAATTTTAAGGAATTAGGAAGTTTTTCTGTGCAAGCTTTCTTTCTTGAGAAATTCAATAAATACTATATGTCAGAAAGATTTAGAAAATAAAAGTTTGAGTTTTGAAGTAGAGGGTAAGACTAGAAATATGTTTATTAGGACTTCAAAATTTCAGAAATACATCTTGAACCTACTGTAGCAGAAAATGGAATTTAATGGCTCAAATAACTGAGAAATGCAGGTTGTATATATGAGCTTTGGGCATGAATAAATTTAGGTGCTCACACAATGTTATCAAAAGTCTCCCTCTCTCTCTGCACCTTTCAAATCTTCTTTCTTGGTGGTTTCATCCTCAAAAGCTTTCTAAGTCATGGGATAACTGGGTGGTTCAGGCAGTTAAGTGTCTTAAGTTTTTATTTCAGCTCAGGTCATGATCTCAGGGTTGTGAGATCGAGCTCTGCATCAGGCTCTGTGCTGGGCGTGGAGCCTGCTTGATATTCGCTCTGTCTCTGTCTCTCTTTCTCTTTGCCCCTTCCCCACCCCCAAAAGCTTTCTAAGTGGTAGCAAAGATGAGCATTGGTTGTTCCAGGCTGATATTTTACCAACTTGCCAATGCCAATGGAATAGGAGTGCTTTCTTCCCAATACATTTTAGCAAAAAATCTTTTTTTAAAAAAGATTTTATTTATCTGAGAGGCAGGGGAGGGGCAGAGGGAGGAGAAGCAGACTCCCCACTGAGCAGGGAGCCTGACATGGGGCTCTATCTCAGGACTCCAAATGTTTAACTGATTGAGCCACCCAGTCACCCCTAGCAAAAATCTTCAAGCTGATTTGGTTGACCTGCCTTGGGTCATGTGCCATCTCTTAAGTTATTGATTCTTTTAAATTTTTTTAAAGATTTTATTTATTTATTTATGAAAGACACACAGAGAGAGTCAGAGATGTAGGCAGAGGGAGAAGCAGGGTCCCTGTGGGTAGCCCGATGCGACACTTGATCCCAGGAGCTCAGGATCATGACCTGAGCCAAAGGCAGATGCTCAACCACTGAGCCACCCAGGTGCCCCAGTAATTATTGATTCTGATTGTTAACGATAGTGTCAGAATACACTCCTAGACCTGGGGTAGCCCATCCCAATATCATGTTTTGAACATAAAGAGGTCTGTAAGAGGGGTTCTGTTGCCAAGGATGCCTGAGAGGTAAAATCAATACAGCTCTATTATAGAGCATTTAGTTTTCCAGCAAAACACATACACTTTCTTCTAATTGATTCACCTCAACATTTATTTTTATACCTACGTTACTCCTATGTAACACAAAACAACTATTTTATGCACAACAAATACTACATTCATCTCCTGTCTAAAGAGTTAAAATTGGTGTTGTACAGTTATTCTATTACCTCTAGATCAGGATCTTTATTTTATGCCTGTCAGTCTCAGATATGAGTTCGTATTGTCTGGCAGTCTATGACTAACGATATATTTGTTTAACCACCTACAGCAAATATAATAGACAATGGTGGAGTAAGTAAAGCCTAAATTCAATACAATTCTCATTTGGAAATGGGAAGAGGGAAAAAGTAAATAAACAGTTGTTCTACTCATTAGGGGTTCTTACTGACCTGGAAGGACAGTGAATCCCTTGGTCAGGAATCTGCATCATGGTGGATTTTACTTGGGAGTTATCTTCTTGTGGGTACATTTGATATCTATCTTTGGTGGCTGTTGTATGTTAGCAACACACTTCCTATTGAGGTTTTAATGGTGGAGGGAATACTTAGGGGTTAAGTACTTATGAGCATTAGCTTGCCAGGTTTGGAGTTTTTTTGGAAGGAAAACATCATTAAAACCTTGCTAGGCATCTAGTTAATTTGCATTTGGTTAATGCTATAGACTAGTGACTAGTAAGTGGAAACTGAGATCCTGTTGAATCATAGTTTCAAGAGAAATCTGAGACTGTAGATTCTGTTTCTTAGCAGTAGGCCTCAATGCTCTACCCACCTTCCAACTCTTAAATTAAAGGTTTATAATGGTAAAGAACAATTGTTTGGGATTAGAAGTCATCACTAATCCTCTCTGTATCTCTAGATTAGGTATGACAGGGGAATTGCTTTCCATGGTCTTTTAATTAAGATAATTGGATTGGAGTTTCTGTCATTTCCACCTGAAAACCTCATACCTAACACCTTCTTCAGGCAGGGGGTAGCAGTTGAGGTTCTTCGGAAGGACCTAGAGAATCAAATTGTAGCTTTTACTAGATCCTCCTCTTATCCACAATGTTGTTGTCAGACTCCTTGGCTTTCCATGCATTAACTTTTTCTTGGAGTGAAGAATTTGGCTTTTTCAATTTTTAAAGCACAGGGCTTATTTGAATTTCAGCTCTCTTGGATTGTTAGATGTAGCCATAGAGTAAGACTGTGTTTTCTTCCTCTTCTTCTTCCCCCTCTTTCCCCTCTTCCTCTTCTTCTTCCTCTTCCTCCTCCTCCTCCTCCCCCTCTTCTTCTTCTTCTTCTTCTTCTTCTTCTTCTTCTTCTTCTTCTTCTTCTTTCTTCTTCTTCTTTCTTCTTCTTCTTCTGTCAATATTAAAGTATTGAGAATTGACTATAATATTCCAGGATCCTGACATATTTTTACCAAGTTCCTTTAAGTTCTAACCTCAGTAGATGCATAACCTGAGTCCAAAGGTATGACAGGTAATGGTTTAACCATCTGCTTTGCTACTGCATAAGCAGATGGACCACATTCTAGCTAGTATGAGGGGAACATTCATTATCCTGCAGCCTATCTCGGCTTGGCCAACTCAACATTTTTAAGATTTGTAAGTAACAACAAGTGATCTCCATATTGGCCAGGATACTTTTATATGAAAATGACAGCAACCTCAATCTAATTATCTTAATTAAAACAAGAAAAAAAAAAAAAAGCATGTATTGGTTCACAAACCTGAAAAGGCCAAGGTAAACCTTAGCTTGAGGGGTGGCCAGATCTGAATATCTGAGTACCTTAACACTGTCATAAGAAATCTGTCTCTCTCTCTCTCTATTTCTAGCTCTGTTTTCCTCCACTCTTAGGCAGACTCTCTTCTGAGCTGACAAAAATGAGCATGGGTGACTCCAAGCTTTCCATTTTCTAGTAGTTTAGCAGTCAGTGGAAGAAGCCATCAGAAGTCCTTGGCTGGCCTAACATGGGTCACATGCCCAGTTCTTCACCAATCACTGTGGCTCTCACTTGTTAGGCTTAAGTCTACTACCCACCCTTGAAGATCTACTACCCACCCTTGAAGATGAGAAGATGAGGAGGTTCTTGAAAATAAAAGAAGAAATCTAGTTACTATAAAAGTGTGCTGGGCAAGCAAACATAACAGATATGTACCACTGTCATAAAGAGCACTGGGCCAGGAGTCAAAAGAAATCTAGTCTAATCACAGTTCCATCACTTTCTAGCCATTTGGACATTTCTGGAACTTAATTTCCTCATCTGTAAAATAAGGACATTAATACTTAAACTCAATTATTTCCTAAAATTTTTGCAACGGCAAGATGAGATTGTATATAGAACCTCAGAAGTTATAGATAGAAAGCACATATGAAAATATTTTTTGGATGATCCTTGTAGCAATACTTACATTGCTTTAAAAACATTTACCATAAAAATAACTACATAAGCCCAATCCCCAGAACAATTGTGTTATCATTCTTAAATATTACATCTCATCTTTCTTCTTTTTCTTGCTTTCTTTCTCCCTCAAAAATATTTTCTCATATGGCTATACAATCTTCATATTCTCAGCATTAATGGAAAAATTTCATCATCAGACACATAATTTTCCTAATGATTCATTTGTTGTTGGACATTTAAGTTATTTATATTTCTTAACATGATAACACTGTGATGAACATATATATAATATATATAATTATTATAAATATATTATATATAATAATTCTATATTATATACAATTATATTATATATACATATATAAATAATTATGTATATAATTATTTCTATGGAGTAGCCCTTAGTATCAGCATTTCTAAGGCTCTTGATATATAGTCAGCTGTCTTTCTAAAGGAATTGTGGCAAATTACATCATTCCTAGCAAGGAACAGAGATATGTTTCACCATGCCCTCTGTGGCTATAGTAGATGCTACAGTCATCTTCCCTCTTTGCCTTGGATTGTACCATTTTGGTGTACTCAGGTGACTTCCAAAGGGTGACATCTGTATTTCTCTGCTTGATTTTGTCCAAGTGTCAAGTCTGCAGGTCAGAAATGCTAGGGAATTAACATACCCCAGGAACAGCTTTTAAATAATAACTGATGGGAGTTAATGAGTAAGTATTCTTTGAGGCATGTGTTTTATACCATTATCTGCAGGATGATGCTCCAGTCACCCACCCACTGGTGGTAGCTGGATTCATACACAGTCTTCTATTTCCACATTTTTATTGAGACATAATTGATATATTATATAATTTTGAGAAGTATAAGATGATTTGATATAGGAATATATTGCAAAATGATTGCCACAAAAGATTAGTTAACACATCTGTCACTTCACATAGTTACCTTTTATGGTGTGTATGGTGAAAACCTTTAAGATCTATTCTCTTAGCAATTTTCAAGTATACAAGACAGTATTAACTATAGTCAACATGCTGTACATTAGATTTCCAGAACTTACTCATCTTATAACTGGAAATGTGTACCCTTTGACCCCTTTGCCCATTTCCCCCACCCACTCACCCCTGGCAACCACCAATTTACTCTGTTTTTATGAGTTCAGTTTCTTTAGATTGCACAAATAAATGAGGTCACACATTATTTGCCTTGCCCTGTCTGTCTTACTTCAATTAGCATAATGCTCTTCAGGTTCCTCTATGTTGTCACAAATGGCAGGATTTCCTTCTTTTTTATGGCTGAATAGTATTTTTTAATCCATTCACTGTTGGACACTTAGGTTGTTTCCATGCTCTGACTATTGTAAATAATGCCACAATGAACACGGGAGTGAAGATATCTCTTTGAGACAGTGATTTCATTTCATTCAGATATATATCCAGCAGTGGGACTGCTAGATCATATGGTAGTTCTCTTTTTAATTTATTGAGGAATCTCCCCACTGTTTTCCATAGTGGCTGCACCAGTTCATATAATGCACTCCTAATCTGCTCTCTTTTCTTCCCTGTCTTGTTTCCCCACTCTGCCAAGGTTATTTGTATGATCAGATAAATTACTTACACTTGAAGCTTCATCTCAGAGTCTATTTCTTGGAAGGATCCAAGATAAAACATCAGGACTTAATTTTTAAAATGGCTAACTTAGTAGGAAATCAGTTATTTATTATTTGTATCAACATAGATAAATCTCAAAACATATTATTAAATGAAAGAAGTAACCTTTAGAGAATTCATAAGTAGGGTAGTACTTGTGAAACAATAGCATATACAAAATAATTTTATGTATGCAAAGCAAAGCCGTATATACAAAATTGCATAAATGCAAAATGATATAAAATATGTAACAAAATATATGATAAAAGATTCTTGGGAATGATAAAGCCACAACCAGAATTGCAAAAACTTCTAGAGAGAAGGGAAGGATATGTTACTGGGATGTTTACATAGGCTCGGTAATGTTATTTTTTTTAAGCTGTATTTAGCTTTGTGTATTTACATCATTCCATGTGTTTTTTGGTATGTCTAAAATAAGTCAGTATAAAAATGATTATGTAACTTATATTAAAACAAAATATTTGTAAAGAAAATTCACCTAATACTTGAAAATGTTCATCTAATAAATAAATCTTTACAACATACAAAAGACAACTAAATTGAGGTCTGATAGAATTAACTTTTAAAAAATGTACATGTTAAGATACTATAATGGTAGATACATGTCATTAAGCAATTGCCGAACCCTTAGGATGTATATCACCAAGAGAGGCCTAATATCAACTATGGTATTTGAGTGATAATGATATGTCAGTATAGGCTCATCATTTATAACAAATGTACCAGTCTGATGGGGAATGTTGATAACAGAGGAGGCTGAGTATGTGTAGGGGAAGGAGGAATATGGGAAATCTCTGTACTTTCTACTGTATTTTGCTTTGAACCTGAAACTACTCTAAAAATTTGTCTGCTAAAATGAACCAAAAAATGAGAAAATTTTTCTATGCCAAAAAATTGAAACAAAATTGTCTGAACTAGGAAACTATCACAAATATGAAAGATATGATATCTGTAGTATATAGAGGTTACATGAATCAATCTATAAAACACAAAAGGCTTAAGAGAAAAATGGCAAAAGTATATGAACATGCATTTCTCCAAGATGAGACAAAAATGACTGTAAGTCATAAGAAACTAGTTAATCAGTTTTTAGTTAACTTAATAATCAAAGAAAGGATAATAAATAAGAGTTAAAATATTCATCTCTAAAAATGGCAAATGTTTAAAACTTTATTACTTTTAATGCCGATTAGGAGATAGATACATTTTCAGATGTGCTCACGGCATTTTAAAATGTTGGTCTCTTTGCCTCAATAATTTGTCTTCTTGAATTTAATTTTAAAGGTCCAATCAAAGCTGTGGTTTTCCTGGTCATAGAGAAGATGTGGCATCAGAAAAATCTTGATTCAAATAGCTCCTCTACTTCTTACTGGTTGTGTGACTTAAAGTAAGTTATTTTTTTCTTCCCACTGAATCTATTTCCTCAACTGTAAATATGGATAATTATATCTATCTTATAGAAAATCATGAAGATTAAATAATATAATTAGTAATGTGGTGTAGGGCTGAACATTTAGAGTTATTTGCCTGATAGCTATTTAATGATAGCATTGTTTCTTACAGTGATACATATAATCTTAAAAATTTAGACATTATCCAAAGGACTAATATATAGAAGGATAGGCAAAAATATTATGATACTGTTTTCAAAGAGAACAGTATGTGCCATTAAAGATATTTTATAAACAATGCTGACAATATTGATTTAAAAGGATATATATAACATATATTGATTTTGTTAATCATATGATACGTTACCTCATGCCTTTTAAAATTAATTTTAATTTGGTTGGCTTTATGTGTAATTAAGCAAATTGAAAACTACCATAAGGAGAGAGAATCAAGGAAATAAATATGACATTTTAAGCACAGTTCTTCTAAAGCCCTTTCTTCTGAATGGTCGTGAGTTCTAACTTCAGCACATTCACTTCTTCGTGTATTCATCAAACATTAGGCCACATGTTATGTGTCAGCAACTGCACCAGGCAGGAGGCACATAAAAATTAAAATGGGGCACCTGGGTGGTTCAGTCCATTAAGGGTTTACCTTCTTCAGCCCTTCAGCTCAGATCATAATCCCAGGGTCCAGGGATTGAGCCCTGCGTCAAGTTCCTTGCTCAACAGGAGTCTGCTTCTCTCTCTCCCTCTTCCCCTTACTGTGTGCTTTCTCTCTCTTTCTATCAAATAAATATATAAAATCTTTAAAAAAAATTAAAATAGGATGATCCCTGTCTTCAAGGATCTCACACCTTGATAGAAAGACAATGATTACACTATAACATTACACCATAACCATTGTATAATGGTTTACACTAGAAAGTGCTGTGGGTGCATAAAAGCAGGAGCCACTCATGATTTGA
This sequence comes from Canis lupus dingo, assembly GCF_003254725.2. NCBI lineage: Eukaryota > Metazoa > Chordata > Mammalia > Carnivora > Canidae > Canis > Canis lupus. The sequence goes on from NC_064243.1 coordinate 61,966,016, forward strand.
TTAGGGCATTTGCCAGGGAAGGAGACAGGGTTGGAGAGACGTCAAAGCAATAAAGTGATAAGATCCTAACAATGGACCTTGAATTTGGGCTTGTCTATATGTTGTTGTCTTAGGAGTTTATAGTTACACTGCTTTTGAAACATTTGTTGAACAAAGGTGATAAAAATTTGCAGGTTTGTGAACTCATCAAATCTTTCCAGAAAAACAGCACCCTTTTGCTGTCAAATATCAATGAAAAAAAGAAATATGGAAACCAGCACTGAGGGAAAATGGAATTGTTCTTTTTTTTTTATAAATTTATTTAAAATGCATTAACTGAAGTGAAACAAAAAAGAGCATTGTTGGGGGGGGGGGGAATATAATCTCTATTGAATTTAGTATAAAGGTGTAAAACTTTGTGGGCACGAATTCTTTTAGGATGGTGTTAAAAGAGAGGAGAAATGTGCTTGATGAGAAATTAACAAATATGCTTGAGTTAGAAGGATATGTGAGTAGTAATAATAAGAGCCAGAAAGATCAATTCTACTTTAAATGCGAGTGAAAGGAGACCAGGGAGGTGGACAAAAATAAAACCAGGCTTCAAGCAAGCCATTTTCAGGGGATTTGGCAACTGAATTAGCACCATGCATGATTCTTCATGCTAGCAAGGTTGCTATTTATGTGGGGGAAGAAGGTTAATATAGTTTTTTGACCTCTCTCCCATGACATCTTTCTAAAATCTTGAATTCTGCTTGTTCAAAATGGAACTCACCAATTTCTCATGCAAAATCCATTTTTGTCTGGCCTTACCTGTTACTATCGATCACAACACTGATTTTGTAGTCCCGAGAAGCCAAACTGTTATTTTGTCTTTTCTGTTTCCTATATTCAGTTATATGCCCTGTTGTCCAGGGTCCCTCTGTCCGATGAATCTTTACTTTTTTCCATCTCCGAGGTAACTACCCTAATCTTGGTCTCTGTTACTTCCTGCCCGGGCTCGCAGAGCCTCCCATCTCTTTCCCACAATGCACATGGTTGATGGTATAATCCTCTGCTGGCCTGATCTGATCACATCACTCCACCTGCTCAAACCTCTTCCACAATTTATTACTTCAGAATACAGTCATAATGTACCTACAAGCTACTTTCTCAGGTTTACTCCCAATTATTTCCTTATAGACTTCTTATATTTTAATGAAATTGGACTTTTCACTGATGCACTAACACAACCCCTGCTTTTCCATCTCCATATCTTTGCATTTGTGCTTTCTCTGTGTGGAATATCCTCCTTTTCTCCTTCTAATCCACATGCCCTAAACTATTCTTCAAGAGCCATCTTTAAATCCTCTATGAAGATTTTCCTGGTACATCAAATTCCTTGGAGTTGTTTTCTTGTTTAAATTCTCTTCCTATTATTTTTTGTGCCACTTCCTTTACTCTATCTTCTAAGAATGCATAAATTATTTTTTATTTCCTGTACTAGATTATAGCCTTTTCAGAGCAGGGATTTGTGTATTACTCATCTTTTTGGACTCTTTACATCAGATTAGGCACTCAGTAAATATTTCTTGAAGTGAATATTAATAATTAGTAACAAAGTACTATTTATAAAAATATGATGTATTTCATCAATTATTCAAATTTTAAAATTTGAGCCATATCATTTCTTTTTTTTTAAATTTTATTTATTCATGAGAGACACAGAGAGAGAAAGAAGCAGAGACACAGGCAGAGGGAGAAGCAGGCTCCATGCAGGGAGCCTGATGTGGAACTCGATCCCAGGTCTCCAGGATCACACCCTGGGCTGAAGGCAGGCGCTCAACGGCTGAGCCACCCAAGGATCCTATCATTTCTTAATTAAAAGTAGTATACCACAAAATAAGATTTACCTTCTGGTATTTTCTCTGGGGCCCATATATCAAGATCAGGTTGTAAATAATGAATGCTATTGCTGATAATAAAGTGGCAACCTTTCCATAGTTCAGCTGGAGGAAATCAGAATTGTTCTTCCACAAGTTATTACCCACATCAAATAAATGATACATGTTGAACACAACCAGATGTTTCTCATTTAGAGAGATTCAAATGCAAAGGAAAGACATCGTGTATAGACTGATAATGCTGTCAACTTTGTCCTGGTATTATTAAAAATCAGTTTTAAAATGCTTTCTATTCAGTAAAATTAATAGTTTTTAGTTTTTATAATACAAAAATATTTGGGCTAGTAATGGGTTAAATATAAAATAGTTTTTATAAAATTTCAGCATAAATTTTTATAGTCCAATATATTAAAAGTTTTAAAATTTGTTTTCCCTCTTTGAAAATAGAGGATTTTATGTGAATACATTTAAATTCAAACACTAAAATCATTTACTTGAAGATTCTTCTATAATCTGAAATGTTTCAAGTGGAATCTAAGCATGGAAAAGCATATTTGTAGTATCTTAAATCATGAATTACAGAAATCAAAGCTTTATAAATTGGAATTTGGTTGATTTTTATGGGAAACTGGGATCTCTGGAAAATGTCTTTGGCAGGTAATGATGTTATTTGTTTTCATCTCTTGGATTAAATGAAGATAATTATTAAGTCTATTGCCTTTAGTATGTTATTTATTAAGTGAATTAGAAATATATTTCTCCTATATCACATTTTTCCTCATTCCCTTTTTCTTTCTTAAGAATTAATTTTCTTTGTTAGCCTGTTAATTGAAGTAAATTGTCTGCCTGGGCAGGGTTTGCCCAGCTTCACACTGTTAGTTAGGTCTCCCTGAATATAAGGGTTTTCATGCTGCTGTGACATTGGCACAGGAACTTTCCTGCATCATTATCTGCATGTACCCTGCAAGCAGCAAAGAATATTATTTGGTTTCATATCTTCTTAGTTCCTGGCACATCAGCGTTTTCTTCTTCTTTTTTTTTATTTAAAGATTTTATTTATTTATTCATGAGAGACAGAGAGAGAGAGAGAGAGAGAAGCAGAGGGAGAAGCAGGCTCCACGTAGGGAGCCTGATGTAGGATTTGATCACAGGCTTGAGATACACCTAGGGTCACACTAGAGCCTAAGACCATTGGAGATCACACAGCCAGGATATCAACTCACTCCTCAAATAGACCTAGTAATATTGTGGAAATACAAATTTAACTACCATAGCACATTGATTTAGAAGAATGGAGCCATTATATAATCCTATCACAATGTTTTCATACAAAAGATAGAATAGACTTTTCAGGTCTGAAGCAGTTTCTTGGCATTGAAATTTAAGATCTCCTGGGAAATGCAGATTTCTGCTTAAAGAATTTCCTCCCCGCCCCCATCAGTCATGTCAGAGTTGTTTTTATTTAAGCATTTCTTTAACAGTGGAAGATATCCCTTTCCATCTCGATGTATGATTGCTAGTTATTATCAAAACCAGGCAATGACCAGAAAAAACTGAACAGAAATGAAGTAATGCAAATTGCTTGGTCAGAAAGCCTCTCAAACACTTAAATAGATTAGGGATGGAGATGCAAGATTGTGTTAAGTGTAAATAACTTGCCAAATAAATGCTGAAAAACAATGACCAAATCTTTAAGATTTCAAGGGTTAAGATTAAAGGTTTAAAAGAAATTCATTTTCTTTCTTATGCAAACTTAATCCTCCTTTTAATGCATTTGTTCTTACAATTCTGTGATTTATCCATGTGTGTTTGCATTTTATCATACTTCTGTTTTTCTTCCTTATTATATCTTAATCTCTTTTGTGAATCTTTAATTGTGCCAGATGTCTCTGACTTCTGAATAAATATTAGTTGATTGAGCCATAAGGATATGTTTGCATGATTGCATCTTTCTGTACGCCACAATTACAAAGTTTTTGTTCTAGCTTTCTGCCTTTATGCAAGAATGGTCTCCATATAGAGTGGGCAGTGGGTGTTAAATGTAAAATATGATGTCATTCTGTATTTAAAAAATGCTTACACCCTTCTTTTACATGTGAACCATACAGATACAGGAACACATATGTATGTGTATATATGCACACATTTACATATATGAATATATACATATAAACTATGCATATATATGTATGTGTGGGTGTGTGTATACATATATAGAGAGAGAGAAAGAGAGAGAGAGTGTGTGTGTGAGTTTCCTTTCTTTGAGTGCAGAGATTGTCTTTTACACTATGAACCGTACAATATATGTTTCATGGTTAATACACAGTAGACGCTAAAAAAAATGTTTGTGCCTCTTGATGCTGGATGAGAGAACTCTGCAATTGTTTATCTTCAGTCACCTCCATAGAACTAATACTATAATAGTTAACATTCTATACAAAAAAAGTGAAAGTCTGTTTTCCAGGTCGTCCTTGAGCCTTAATGTGTCTCCCCAGTAAAAATTCTTCAGCAAGCAGAACTTATTAGTTATGCCCCTGAGTTTCTCTTTACTTTCTTCTATTTGCCATGAAAAAAGAGAGGTGAATAAGAGAACCTAAGAGAGGAATAAGGAGATGTGGTTACTGTCACAACAATTCACCCAGTTGTTGGCTTTGGCATTCATTCAGGTGCAAATGAGTGGGAATGATTCCAAAGGCCAAAAAGCAGTTTTATATTATAATATATTATTAAACAGATTCTGAATATAAAGTCTGGTGTTTTTTTTGCCCTCAAATGTCATTCCTACTAATGTTTGTAAATATGTCTTTCAAAGAAGTTGAAGTGTTACCTGGCTGAAGGGGCTAGACAGAGAAATCTATGACCAAGCCATGTTTTCTAACCTGTATGCCTGGGATGATAGCTGACTTCTTGGTGGTGATGGATGGTATTTGTAGAAGATGCAATATCTTTGTACAGTCTGTGATAAAGACAATGATGGCCATTTTAATATATCATTACATATAAATATCTCTAAGAAGAACTGGAACATAGGCTCCACAAGGTCAGAGATTTTCATCTGTTTTGTTTTTACATATCCTAAGACTTCAAGCGGTACTTAACACACAGTAGTTATGAAAGAAATTGTTATTGAATAAAATATTAGAAATCTTGACACCTTATTCTTGCATTTAGTCACCTTTGGTTATGCAGGTTATGTTTTGTTTTCCTGACTCTTCATAATCATCTACGAGTATTTATACTAAGCAATCTGAACAGATATAAGATATAGAATAGTCTTAGCAATTATGACAGAAAAATACTTGCATCATCAATATTTTCTTTTCTTTTTGGCTATTTTTCTAGAATAGGTTGATTACATGGGTTGCCATTTGATTTCATTAAATAGTGCACTGTAGAAATCAAACAAAATAAGCTTTGGTGAGGATTACTTTGAATAAAATAATAGAGTAACAATTTTGAGAATATATTTCAGAAAATTGTATTACTAGCCTTAGAACAGAAATATTAATAGTATCTTCTATATTATGCAGACAACAAACTGTGAGACAAGAGTGCTAATGCACTTCTACAGAAGGACTTACATATTCTTGTAATATTCAATTATTCTTAGAATTGAGAATTTTTATTCTAATAATGACATGAGTGATAAACCAGCATGAAATATATTAAGGATTTGACTCATAATTTATCTTGCAAAATACAATTATTCACAGAGGCTTCCCTGAAATACCTCTTTAACATTTTCCTTTGCTTACCAGATTATTTCATTAAATCTTTGCTGTTATTACTTTAGGATGTTGCTTTAGCACTACACCCCTTCCCACCATTTACTTAACTAAAACACACAGTCACACATGCATGTGCATTCTGCAGTTATAATCCTAAGGTGTCTTTTTAGTTTTGTTCTAGGCACAAATACCAAACCTAATGAACATCATTAATCATGATGCTGATGATATTAATAACAAGAGGAATAATCCATTCTGTATTAGCTTATTTTCACAAACTTAAATTTATTTTTTCAACTTGAGAGGTAAACAGTTCCTTAAGATCCTCTGAAAGTAGTGAGAATAGAGCAGAAAGGCCAACTGTTAGGATTATCAGAGTTTCATTTGGATGTAAAATGGATGTTTCCCTGGAATGAAGAGCTAGAGAGTTAGTATTTAAGTGTCTTTGTACTACAGGAGAGTCTAACTTGGGAAGCCATAGAGGAATGGAAAGGAGGGTCTTACCTATTATTCTGGTGGCCTGATACTCTGTCCTACTCTTTTGGAATGTATGAATATATTATATCTGACACTAGGGGGAGTGTCAGCTAAGTTTAAACCATTCTTAGCTTTTCCACAGCTCACGGAATGTCTTTTGTTAGAGGATTCTTGGAAAGTTTGAGAAACGAGAGAAGAGATGGCAGTCCTGCTGGAATAGATCTAAGAGGCACTGTGATCACCAGTCTTGCCCCGTCAGACATTAAATTTATGCTTTGAATTATATGTGCTACCTTTACTTGTCTACCTGAGATGAGCTTTTGGATGATGAATATACAACACTCACTCGCATGTACAATGCTGGGCCCAGTACTGGACTTGAAGAGATGAAAGAGGATTTGAGTAGAATTCTTTATAAAGTCTAGTATATAAGGAACCTCTTAGCATACAAAGTGTATATAGAATTGAAGGATCTAATTTTACCTATAGGAGATTATACATCATTAAAAATTATAAATGAGATAAATGACTTTAAAATATAGGTTGACAATAAGTATAAATACGACCTAATTAAAGTGCTTGCCATTCGTCATTAAGAAAATATATTAGGAATGGGAAGAATGTAAGAATGGTTATATGTGGGCAGCCTGGGTGGCGCAGCAGTTTAGCGCCGCCTTCAGCCCAGGGACCAGGGATCGAGTCCTATGTCAGGTTCCTTGCATGGAACCTGCTTCTCCCTCTGCCTGTATCTCTGCCTCTCTCTTTCTGTTTCTCTCATGAATAAATCAAATCCTTAAAAAAAAAAAAAAAAGATTTTAGGGCAATATCCCTACCTTTTTTCCAAATTAGTAACGTTTTTTTCTTATCTCAGGGGAACAATAAATGCATAAGTTAAATTAAAGCTTACATCTGCAAACCAGGGGTTAAATATGTCTGTACAAAAGTAAAATAGCATTTGGAAATTATAATAAATCCTAGATTAACTCGACCATGGATAGAATTCTAACCAGGTGTTTTATTTTTGCATAAATGAATTTAATAAGTAAATCACATAGCAACAAGTTGGAGCCTTGTGATACACTGATTAACAATCTAGTGGATTTTTTCCCCTAACATTCCACATTTAGAGGAAAGATTAAAAAATATTAGGTAAAAATATCTGTCTTAGATATTAATAACTATACATCACAGATATTTAAGTGTAGTTTTAAGAAGCGAACAGAACCAGGGAACTGTTATATTTACCATATTATTTATTCATGGTCAGAAAAGTGGCCTTAGTTTATTAAGAAAGGATTTTAAAATGGAAAGTTGAGACTAAGTAATGAGCTGTCTGATGGACTTACCGTTGTTCCAAAATATTAAATTCAATAAATACCTTAGTTGCCAAGTATTTTGATCAATGAAAGAATATTCATACAATACAATGAGGTAAGATATACAAAGAGCAGCAGATGGTCTACTGAATAATTGAATACCTTTCAACTTTACCTGCCTTTCATCGAACTCACCTATCCGACCTATCTTTGCTATTTTTCTATATAAGCAACTGGAAGCCAAATAGCTGGTTAAAGCTGAAAGTGTCCATACATTATTTAATTTCCTCCCTCTCTCATAGCTAAAGAAAGTTAAGTCTATACAAGTGGAATTAAATTATGTAAGTACCACGCTGCAAGTTAATGGAAGAGCATAGCTAAAACTTAATTTCTTAACTTCTAGTCCAGTGTACTTTCCCTGCTATTATCCTACTTCCCTCAAACAATTTATTTTTTTAAATATTTTTTATTTATTCATGAGAGACACACAGAGAGAGAAAGAGAGAGGCAGAGACACAGAGGGAGAAGCAGGCTCCATGCAGGGAGCCCCACGTGGGTCTCGATCCAGGCATTCCGGGATCACGCCCTGAGCCAAAGGCAGCTGCTCAGCCGCTGAGTTACCCAGGTGTCCCTCCCTCAAACAATTTCTTACAAAATGTTAAGGTTGGGCAAAAATATATTTTCTTGAATTATCCAGAATAGTGATTCCTAATGTTTTTTGGAGTTGTTGCTTCCTTATGATGTTAATCATGCAGAGTCCTTGAAAAATACATTTGTAACCTGTTTCTCTTCCTCTTTGTTTCCCTTTTCTTTGTTTAAAGAAGACACACTTCGAAATTAATTTAGTTTTGAGATTTGAGAACTGTGAAATACTTCCAATGGCAGGTAAATTCCAGCAATTAGTAGCATGTCTGGTCCATGATAAATGTTCTCTGAACTGAATTAAGCTTAACCAAGTTGATGTAATCGACAAATGGTTAGTGAAATCATGCTGTGAAGTCCCTTACTCAGAGAATGTTTCAATTTCCCAGTTTGTGTGGGTAGACACTATGTTGAAAATAAACTGATCTATTTAACCAAGGATGGTATTGGCAAACAGGAACTTACCTTTTTTTTCTACTTAGCTTTTTCATTATTTGTGTTGTAATTGTTAGATGTGATCTTGATATGTCATATGTTTTCCTCATTTTAATATAGCTCTACCTTATCATAATTTACTTTTGGCTGTCTTCTCAGCAGACTGATAATTCAGTGTCAGTATTTACTTTACACCGTCTATTGTGATTCATCTTTTTCGTGTCCTCACATAGTCCTTTTGCCTTTGAAGCTACTGTGACTTCAAAGAAAACTTAAATAAATGAAGCGATGTATATAGGCTCAGTGCTAAAGGAGAGGAATCCTAAAAACCTGGATAAAAAGTGGTTGTATTTTTCTTTTTCATTTTTCGTAAGTATTCAAATGCTAAGTCTCCTCTTGAGGAAGCCCTTCCCCCATATTTCCCCTTCTTGACTCCCCCCCTTTTAATTCAGTGTGTGTGTGCATGCTATGTGCAATTTACGATATAGCAGATGGGAGGACTTGTATCTAGGAGAACGATCCAGCAGATGGGCCTTAAGATGAATTTGGGCAGCTACAAATCTAGCGAACACAAGAAACAGCCCCCAGAACTCCACGGCCCAGTATTGGCCGCAGCTCAGTATTGGAAATTACCTCTTTGGGGCTACTGGAAACATGTAAGCACCTGTTAGAACCAATCTTATGCCCCCACCTGAGTGGGGTGGTTAGAGAGGGCAATAACTTTACCCCAAACTTTATTGTTTGCAGATAGAGTGTACCAAGCAGTTGCTTCATTCTGACAAATAAAGCGAACTAAGTAAATGAGAAGTGTTTATCTTTTAAACTTGTATACTTTTTCTTTTGGAAAGCACACATTTTGTGGCCCACATAAATTTGTTTAAGGAATGCCTATCTGTTTATACATTGTTTTGTTTCCTGGTTTTATTTATTTTTCTGTCCTTATGGAAACACTGTAGATTCTTACATATGCCTTGTTTGTATTTGTTGAGTGAATGAATAAAGAAGAACAGAAATATGCCAAGTAGATCTGGAACATTTCTGAGAAATAAATCATCTAATCCCATCGCCCAGTACTATAAGTGAGAATATGGAAGTCTGCAGAGGCTGCACAACTTGTAATTAGCAGAAGGAGTGGTTACCGTCCATTTCCTTTGATTCCCACTACATTATGTTTTCCATTGCAAAAATACAACTGCTAAATTACTAGACTTTTTATAACTGTTGACTCCAGGATTGAGGAGGTTCTTCCTTTCATGCCTGAGCCTTTATGATCCTAATATAATTTCTGACCACAGAAATATCTTAAAGACATAGCTAGAAATCCTATTTTTTATCTACCATAGAATATGTGTATACAAGGATTCATAAAAATGTGTGTTTATTCCAGCAGTGTTTATAATGATAAAATCCTGGAAAGAACCTCAGTGTTTCTGTGTGGGTAGTGGTTCAATGAATCTTAATACTTTTATTCTATGAAATAAGATTGTTACTGAGCAACAGTTAAAAAGAATGAGTCATACCTGTGTTTGGTAATAGCAACAGAATTCTAAGACATTGTACAATAAAAACATAAAAGTTGCAGAGTATCTACAGTATGTAAAACACATAGACATGTAAAAAACAATATATAAAGCAATTCTAGATCTATATGATATGTATATGGAAGTACTAAGAAAAGTTGGAAAAAATATGTTAAATTTCTGATAGAAATAGTTACCTATGGGGAAGGTAGGGCTAAAAGTTGAAGGTGGCTTTCAAAGGTGGCTTGATTTCATCTCCATGTTTAATTTGTAAAAAAACAGAATGTATTCACGAGTTATTTGTGTAGTATAAGAAAAGTTTCAATACGCCTCTATTTTGACATCAGCTTACACTACTGAGAGAGAATATGCAGATACGCAAGAAGAGGTTGTCATTCTGGGCCACCAATGTTCTATGAAAGAGATAAATGAGTTACTGATATCTAATTGTTATAGGAAATGAAGAAAATTATGAAGAACAAGGAGCAGTAGTGAAAAAATAGTGAAACTGATAATATTTTTGTCAACAGATTTAATTTCATTAATAATAAGAAACCAATTTTTTCAAGTCTGGATAAGTGATACTCAAGTATTCACTACATCCTACTCTCTGAAAATGATCATAATTTTCAGAGTTTGGCTATTCTGAAATATTTTATCTTTTGTTACTTCGGCACTTAATTATTACCTATGTTTTGACATCAATGGAAATCAGAAGAAATGAGTAAAAATCAGGATCAGGAGAAAAAAGGGGAGGATATTTAAACATATATTTAGAGAAGAAACAGTGAAATGTATAAAAATGATAAATTAATGGTAAGGAAGAATGGTATCCAATTAAAATGTTTATCTTTCTGAGATCTGAGCTGCCTGCTAGGAATTATGGTGTCATCTTAAAGCGTTATTCAGGGAGAAAGAGCTTCATGAATCACTATTTTACATCAAAGATGATTCACAACAAAGCCTTGTGAGGTTTGTTTATGGGAAATTATGTAGTAAGGAGGTGAAGATCACTGGCCTAATGTGTAGGCATATCTAAGTTTTGAAACGTGATTGTGCCACTTACAGATTGTAAGATCTGTGTAAGCTATTTAATCTATCTGTGCCTCAGTTTATTCTTTTGTTAAAGGCAATGATACTGCATACTTCGCCTGCTGTTTTAAGGAGGTAATAAGTGATGTAATGAAAAAAAAATGCACTTCACTTAGTAGTACTCAGTAAGCTGGAGAAGAATTCCGTTTTTTTCCCTCCTATAGAAGTCTATAAATGTAGGCAGACCGTAAAATGATACCTTTTTATCAGTGTTCTACCAAGAAAGTAGATTATTTAGCACGTTAGTGCATTTGATGAATATAGACACATATCATGTAGATATGATAGCTTAAACCCAGTGGCAAGCTTTTCAGGATTTTCACAAGGACAGAACAATTAGCCATTTTTCTTGGTGTCATGTGGCCAAAGGGGAAGGGAGAGGCTGGAGATCAAAGTGATGGTGGGGAGATGGAGCTGCGCAGTTTCTACCCACAGGGCTGTCCTCTGCACACAGATGATAACTGACTTCAGTTGACAAGGATTAGGGGAGTAGATTGGGGTAGATTAAAGCATGGAGAGTATACGCCAGTGCTAAAGTACTTCACAGCTGCATGGTGGTTCCTTTAGAATCGACCCTTCCCTTCATGGGCATATCTGTCACAAGCTTTACTTCAAGAAAAACAACAACAACAACAACAACAACAACAGAAAAACAAAAAACAAAACACATGGATCTCAACTGTATGAGCAGGTTATGGTTTATCCAATTGATCCCTAACTTTAGGGGTAACTAAAGTGGGTGGGAAATTCCACATACTCCAGTTTTCCTTGCTAAGTAATTATATAGTTAGGGAGGTCTTTCATCTAATTTCTATTTCTCCCCCCCGCCACACACACACACCACCCTGCCATGTACACACATACCCACCACCTACCACCCTGATGCATACACACACATTGCTGGGTTAGAAAAACTTTTTTTATGACTATATGCTTTTCCTCTGAATAACTGAATGCTACTGGAAATTGCTGCTTTGCTTTGCTCTTCTTCTCCTTCAACAGACTGATTTCTCCTTCCTTTACTAGAAATGAAAAATACCCACTTACTGTCCTTTGTAGAATAACTTCTCATAGATCTGAACTTACTCAAATTCGACTTTCAAGGTAGTATTTGAGACGCAAGTCAAGAACGCAGCAGCATTCTGTTTCTGGTCTTAATATCAACATTGTCATGGAATAAGCCAAAACAAATGTACATGAAAACTATTGGTTCTCAAAGTGTCTTCATCTAAGGAAAGACTATTTGTATTGAGTAAAAAGCACTTTATTTCCAAAATACCAGTTGTTTCATGGATACCTAACCAGAGGGTTTTGACGAGGTAAGTATGACTTCAAATATCAGGAATTCAAAGTTTTTCATTTTTTAAAAAACTAAACCAGATCTTTGTTCTTATCAACTTACCTTTATTCAGGATTTAGCCAACAGGATTTAGATTTTTTTTGGTGTATGTTAGACTTTATTCAACAGTTAGAATGACATGAAACCAAATATAACATCTTTCCTTTACTGTAGAAATATAACTCTTCAGGTAAAACTCTGGTTCAAAAAATTGATCATCTGTATAGAAGGTTTTAAAAAGCAAAATGAACTATGTGGTTATTAATATCTTCAACTGAGATTCTATACATGGGATTGCAAATGCTAATTGGTGATATATTCTGTTTTGCTTCCCTTTTTTTTACTTAATTTCCAGGAAGTGAAGAGCCAGATTTAATGTCTAATCTTAATAAACACAGGCCAGGTGGTTGATATATTTATTTCATTCCTTTTATCCATTTTTAAAAATAAATCTAGTTTAACAGTTTTATTTTATATAGTGATATTTTACTTTATTTTTTTAAAAGATTTATTTATTTGAGAGTGAGAGAGGATGCGAACACATGCACGCAGGAAGAGGGACAGAGGGAGAGAATCTTCAAGCAGACTTCCTGCTGAGCGCAGAGCCTGCTGCAGGGCTTGATACCACCAAGATCACCACCTTAGTGGAAACCAAGAGTGGGAGGCTTAACCAACTGAGCTACTACGCAGGCACCCCACAGAGGTATTTTATAGTAATAAGTTCTTTTTGGAAGTTGGTAGGTTCAGCTATATAGAGGATAAAATATAAGGTCTGCAATTTCTTATTGCAAATTACTTCCCTTTATTTTTTATTTTTTAAAATATTTTATTGATTTATTAATGAGACACACACAGAGAGAGAGAGAGAGAGAGAGAGAGGCACAGACACAGGCAGAGAGAGAAGCAGGCTCCATGAAGGGAGCCTGACATGGGACTTGATCCTGGGTCTCCAGGATCAGGCCCTGACTGAAGGTGGCACTAAACCGCTGAGCCATCCAGGCTGCCCCCTACTTCCCTTTAAATAACAGGAGATGATCTAGAATAGGAGGACTAAATATCCTCTAGAATATCTTCTTGATCTAAATTCCTATTATTATGATTGGGTTTTTGAACAACTTATCCAACCTTTCTATCAGAACAATGAAATTGATTTTATTTTAAATTAGGGGCTTGCATAAGTTCTGGAAAATTCTAATCATTAAAAGAATCATGAAGTAATCGCATTTTAAATAATGTATAGTCATATGCAGTGTCCTGCAGTTCAGAATCAAGAGATCTGGGACATGTTTTCAGGAAAGAAAGATCCTTGCTTTCTTGAATGATTTTCCATAATACCTCACTCATGCACCTGAACCTTTGCCTATAAGTTTCATTTGTCACCACAGAAACTGAATTCAACACAAGGATTACTGTACAATGGTGAGAGAAAAGAAAAATATAGTTTATCTTTTTTTTTTTAAGATTTTATTTATTTATTCATGAGAGACACAGAGAGAGAGAGAGAGGCAGAGACACAGGCCGAGGGAGAAGCAGGCTCCATGCAGGGAGCCCAACGTGGGACCCAATCCCAGGTCTCCAGGATCACGCCCTGGGCTGAAGGCAGCACTAAACTGCTGAGCCACCCAGGCTGCCCAAAATATAGTTTATCTAGAGTAAAACCTTGAGTTTAGGCACTGAGTTAGGGATGCAAGGTGATGTGCAGCAGTGCTTCTCAAGCTTTAATGTGTGTACAGATCAGTTGGGGTCTTGTTAAGTGCATACTGTGACTTGTCAGGTCTAGGGTGATGTCTGAGATCCTGCATTTCTAACAAGCTTCCTGCTAGTGTGAATTCTACTGGTCTGGGAATCTTGCATAATAGTGGTGTACATAACTCTGATAGTTAGGATCAAGTAAGATTGGTATTTTTTATTTCAAATCTAAGAATGTGGGACCCCTGGGTGGCTCAGTGGTTGAGTGTCTGCCTTTGGCTCAGGACGTGATCCTGGGGTCCTGGGATTAAGTCCGTATCAGGCTACCCACAGGGAGCCTGCTTCTCCCTTTGCCTGTGTCTCTGCCTCTCTCCGTGTGTCTCTCATGAATAAATAAAGAAAATCTTAAAAAAAAAAAGAAATCTAAGAATGTTTGGAGGTCATCTTCTGTCATCAACCTTCACAGACTAAAATCATCATTGATGGTAAAGGTACGTCCTGCCAAACTAACATTTTCAGCCAAAAATTGTCCCTTTATTGAGGGGCTTTGTTTGCTGGAATGGAATTAAATCTTTTTTTAAAAAGATTTTATTTATTTATTTGCGATAGAGTGAGAGAGACAGAACATGAGACAGGAGGCAGAGGGAGAGGGCAAAGCAGGCTCTCCATTGAGCAGGGAGGTGGGCGTGGTACTGGATCCCAGGACCCTGGGATCATGACCTGAGCTGAAGGCAGATACTTAGCCAACTGAGCTACCCAGTTGCCCCTGGAATTAACAATTTGCTAACACATTAGGCCAAATGTGTCTATGGATCTACACACATGGGTTTTGGGGTAAATACAGAATTCTTTCAAGTATCTGTGCTATTTAATTTTCTTTATTTTGAATGCGTGATATGGTTTGATATGAACCAGGAGGAATGATGGGAGAAGATTTGGATTTAGCAAGTTTATTTGTTTTTACTTTTCAAATACAGCAGAAATTTGTAGAAGCTGCTTTTATATAACCATCATAGAGATGTTTTGGGGAAAAATGGGGAAATTTATTAATAAAAACCCAGTAGGTCATTTAGTTAATGTGAAAGCTGAGAATATTATCGCTGTTATATTGAGAAATAATTTTTATTTTCTCCCTTCCTTGAGATACATCATCAATGTTGCTATTGCAAGTGACTTTATCAGATGATTTCCAGAGCATGACTTGGAATCAGCTCCCTTTTTGATAATAATTTATAAATAGGTAACATTCACAATTATTAAAGTACTTCACAGGCAATATGGATAGAATTTCAATAATAATCCTAGTTAAGACTCTTCTTTTTTTTTTTTTAAAGATTTATTTATTTATTTATGAGAGAGAGAGAGAGAGAGAGAGGCAGAGACACAGGAGGAGGGAGAAGCAGGCTCCATGCCGGGAAGGCCGACGCGGGACTGGATCCCGGGACTCTAGGATCGCGCCCGCGGCCAAAGGCAGGCGCTAAACCGCTGAGCCACCGAGGGATCCCCCAAGACTCTTCTTTTTTTTAAAGATTTTATTTATTCATGAGAGACACAAAGAGAGAGGCAGACACAGGCGGAGGGAGAAGCAAACTCCCTGCGGGGAGCCCGATGCAGGACTCGATCCCAGAACTCTGGGATCACGACCTGAGCCGAAGGCAGATGCTCAAGCACTAAGCCACCCAGGTGCCCCAAGACTGTCTTTGTTTTAATATAATGTAGAAAAAAAGTTCTTAATTTTAGAGAGGAATGTCAATGCCCATTACCACTTTATATGAAAACATAGGCATAAAAAATTAAGGCCAGAGAAGTTGTCACAAATAGAGCTGAGAAGAGAACTGTCATCTTTGAATCATGTCCTTCACTAAATTCTCCAGGTAAATTTTTCTCTGAGTAACATGTAAGTGAACAGAATGTCTCCTTTCTCTTTAATATTTATTGCATTCAATCTAAAACATTTATAAAAAGTCCATTTTGTGCAGTGAACTATTACTAAGTGTTTTATGGAAAGGATTTATATGAAAAAAACAAAGCAAAAAATAAAACTAAAAAGTAAAACCAAATTACTGGGCAGCCCTGGTGGCTCAGCAGTTTAGCACTGCCTTCAGTCTGGGGCCTGATCCTGGAGTCCCAAGATCGAGTCCCATGTCAGGCTCCCTGCATGGAGCCTGCTTCTCCCTCTGGCCTGTATCTCTGCCTTTCTCTGTGTCTCTCATGAATAAATAAGTAAAATCTTAAAAAAAAAAACAAAAAAAGAAAAAAAACAATTACTAAATGGACTTCTGCTTCTAGAGAAGATGGGGTAATAATAGGGGCCAGATTTACCCTCCTGTCTGAAACAACTATAAAAACAGACAAAACATATGGGGCAATGTTTTCAGATATTGAACAACAGGCAGCATAGGACAGTGATCCCTGAGAAAGAGGAAACAAACGAGGTAAAGCACTATGATTGCCTCAGCTCAGTGCCTGAAGAGAATTTCTTGATAATAGTTCAGGGAGAGGGAACCCAGGCTAAGTCTGGTCTCTCAGAGTTGAAGAGATGAAACTGGTCACCTGGGGAGCCAGAGCATCTTTAGAGATTGCAAGGCAGAGTCCCTGCACAGAGAGAACTTCACAGACCAAGAACTCCTGAAATCTCCAGAAGATACCCTCAAGTCTTCAGTTGGGTACAAATCAGTTTATGCACGTAAAGACACAAGAGCCATTCAAAGAAACACAAAGCTCAAACAGCAAAATAAGCCCTAAAGAAATGTGTCTAATCCTGCTTTATAAAACTTAATGAAGAGACTCAAAAGGATAAACTCTTCCCAAGTAACTTAACTATGGCCAAGAACAAAATTCAAGAATTTTAATAGGAACGCAAAACTATCCATCACCCACCCCACAAGGCAAAATCACAATGTCTGGCATCTAATAGGAAATTACCACACATGTAAAGAAGCAGGGAAATATGACTTAAAGTGAAGAGAAAAAGCCATCAATTGAATATAGAAGCAGGTTCCCAGGGTCCGGCTCCCACATTTACCAATCCAAAACTGGATTGTTATTAGTATTCCAGAATTTGGATTGGTATTTCAAAACTAATGGAATTAGTAGGTGATGACATGATAGAAGCTATTGTAGCTATATCCCATATAAAGGAGAGATGGAGCACAGTAAGTAAAGACATGAAAGATATGTAAAAAAATCTAAAACTTCTAGAGATATAAAATACGTTATTTGAGGTGATATAGACACTTGTATAGAACTCACAACACATTTAACACTACAGAGTAAAACAAATCAGTGAGATTCAAGACAGCAAAAGGACTATTCAAAATAAAACATGGAGAGGAAAAAGACCAAAAACAAATAAACGGAGCCTCTGTGATCTGTGGGAAAACTTTAAGTAGCTTAAGCATATGTGTTAATTGAAATCCTCAAGAGGTGGGGGCAGAAAAATTATTTGAAGAAATGATTGAAATGTTTCTAACCCAAGACATGCAATGGACCTCAGGTGTATGAAACACAGAGAAACCTACACTACAGACCTCATAATAAAATTGTTTAAATTACTGGCAAAGAGAAAATCTTAAAAACAGAATAAAAAACATATTTGTATACAGGACAAAGTATAACAATTTTTTAAAAGTATTGGGAAAAAAATTCTGTCAACCAATATAGAATTTTATATCAAAATTTTCCTTATTACTTAAGAAAAGGAATCTTCATTAAATAGCTTGGAATCAGGGGATCCCTGGGTGGCTCAGCGGTTTAGCACTGCCTTTTGCCCAGGGTGTGATCCTGGGGTTCCGGGATCAAGTCCCACGTCAGGCTCCCTGCGTGGAACCTGATTCTCCCTCTGCCTGTGTCTCTGCCTCTCTCTCTCTCTTTCTCTCTGTCTCTGTCTCTTTCTCTCTGTGTGTGTGTGTCTATCATGAGTGAATAAATTAAAAAAAATCTAAAAGAAAATATAGCTTGGAATCAGTTAGGAAAGTATGGGCCGTGTCTGGTAAGTCCTCAAGGTGATAGGCTGCAGTCACTCCTTGTTCCTTCCACACCATTCCCCACCACACACACACCTTTTTAAATCAATACAAGGTTGGAGAAAAGATTTCTCTTATGCATATCTATTACTTGGTAATGCTAAGGTCTCATTTGTAAAGGAAGATGTCCCCTCATTGGTATCAAAGTGGTGCCTAAGCTCTAACTTTTGGAAATCAATGATTACTTCTCAAATATTACTATTTCTCTAAAGTTCTCCTCTGCAATGTCAATTACTCTGCTTCTTCACTGCTGACCTCAAAGAGTGTTGCACAAAAAGCTACCGAGGGGCTCAGTGTGTTTATAAACCCACTCATGTCTTCCAGGAGAACTTGGTTGGGAAGGAGAAGATGAAAAGGATGCAGAAAGAGGACAGATTTTACTTATGTTAAAATTTTGTCTAGGGCTACAACTAATAAGGAGAATCATTGATAAGATGCATCTAATCCAAGAAACCTAGATGAATATTAATGCTAAAGATTATATTTTGATTGCTAAGATACTTTAAATTGAAGGCATACAATTTTCTGTTATGTGCTCTACTGACAGTAACTCTTTTAGGGCTCCTGGACCCAATTCCAATGTGGTGAGGAGGTCTCCCACCACAACACCCCATGGGTGTCTGAGAAATCAACACAATTCTGACACCAACTACGTGAAGATAGCATCAGATTCTATAGGTTAAGGGCTCAGTCCTATGAAATTATTCTCCACCCCCCAGTTCAGATGCCGGTTACAAATCCCAGGCTGTTACCTGTACTTCTGACTGACCAGTTATGGATTGGAGGCTCCAATGACTTTCTCCTTGGGTTCTTTTAATTTGCCAGAGTGACTCACAGAATTCTGGGAAACACAATTATCAGTTTATTAAGGATATGAAAAAGCATGTGAGTCAACAGCCAGATGAAGAGATATATAGGATAAAGTGTGGAGAAAGGTAAGGAGTGTCTGTGACCTCTCCAAGGTTCCTCCTTGTGTCACCCACCTGGAAGTTCCCCCCACTCTGTCCTTTTAGGTTTTTTTGGAGGCTTTCCTGCACTGTCCTGTTTGACTAAGTCACTGGCATTGGCTGGCTCAACCTCCAGCTTGCCTCACCTCCAGTCTGGGGTTGAGGTGAAAGTTCCAAATCTCTGATCATGTGTTTGGTTCTCTTGGCAATCAGCTCCCTGTCCTTAGGTTACCTAAGAGCTTTCCAAAAGTGATCTCATTAACATAACAAAAGATACCTTTATCACCCTTATCACAGGAAGTTCCAAAGGTTTTAGGAACTGTGAGCCCGAAACTGGAAGAAGACCAAATGAAAATGAGAAATATATTTTGGTCACCATTCGTCTGAATGACCAAAATATATTATTTCTTATAAGTCCCAATATCACATTTGCTTTAGGTTTATGGGCTAATGTTAATTTTTACAGCTTTTTTTAACTCCTGTACACTCTAAGGAAAATTAAAAAAAAAAAAGAGGGTTGCAATTGAGTTAAATCTAAATTCTGTTTCCCAGGAAATTTTTAAGAGGGTAGCATTCAAGTCCAATGCCCCAGGAACATCTCAGAACACCCTCTTTAGAAGGCTCTGCCCATCCTAACTTCTATCAGTGATACTTAAGTTATGTTAAATTAGTTTGCCCGAAATCAAAAAAGACCCAATTCATTTTATAAGGTAACTTAGATTCAATATAGTTATCTGCAGTTATTGAGTCATTCAGGGCCGTAATAAATAACATTTACTATTAATAATACAATAGGTAACGTGCAAATATTAATGAACTTCTGATAAAATGTATAATAGAAAATTCTAGAGGACTTGGCTGACTCAGTTGGTAGAGCATGTGACTCCTGGTTTCAGGGTCATGAGTTCAAGTCCCACGCTGAGTATAGAGCTACTTAAAAAAAAATGAGAGACACAGAAAATTCTAGAGATGCTGAGATCCCTTGTGTTAGAAGTTCTGAATTAATTTTTTAAATTCTTAAACTTTGATCTCTGATTTTATGAATGTACAAAGAAACAATTCGTATAAAAGTGTATTAAAATGTTTTAACTCTTTCTAAAATATGTTGTTAAAAATAATGCTAATTTGGGCAAGTAATTCACCACATACTGAGGAAAGGTCATCATACTGAAAAGAGGAAGAAGAATGATTGGTGTTTATAATGTGTGTGCGTGCGTGTGTGTATAAAATCATGGTTGAGTTGAAAGGTGTGGCTTGATTTACATTTATATAAAAGTATTTATGGAATTCCTACTCTGGGTCAAGAACTGTTGATGCTGTATCAGTGGATGGCTCCATGGTTAACAATTTTATTTTTATTGGTCCTAAAACATTCTCATTTACTGGATGAAGTTGGAAAACACTATTATGGAATATAAAAGCTTCCTGCTAAGAAACTTGTAGTATAATTAAAAAGATTTAATACACACGAAAGTGTTTTAAGGACATGCCAAAAACTTAAGAAAAATACTATTTTTCTTTTCATTTAAAATTGCTATACTCTTCCAAACACATGGCATTTATTTGAGCAAATGATCAGAGGTGGAAAAAATTCATCAATAGATCTCCAAAAATAGATTATTTGTGAACAGGAGTTTGAAGAAATTAAATGGCATTGCCTGAGTAGGAGGTGGTGAAAAGAAGCTTATCCCCTACACCAATTATGGATGCCAGAGCGCAAAAGTCAGTCACAAGGACTGGCAAGTTGACTAGCTTATCTGCGAAAAGGATTTGTGTTGGGTAATGGTAAGAATTGAAGTGAGATGGAGAGGAGTCCAAACGGTTGTTCTAAATGTTGAGTTTGGAATGAATGAGAAAGCCAATTCAGACTCTTAGGGAATTATAGAGCAGGACAATCTTTTGAATTTATGCCTTCTGTTTCCCTTCGGAGAAAACTGATTTTAGTGAAAATAAACACTATTTTTATTTTTGAAGATTTTATTTATTCATGAGAGACACACACACAGAGACAGAGAGGCAAAGACGCAAGCAGAGGGAGAGGCAGGCTCCATGCAAGGAGCCTGAAGTGGGATTCAATCCTGGGACTCCAGGATCACACCTTGGGCCGAAAGTGGCGCTAAACAACTGAGCCACCTGGGCTGCCCAAGAATAAACACTATTAATGGCATTGCCAGTTGGGATCAGAATTCAAGATTTCCCTTTTTCAGTGTATGTTTGTTTGTTGTCATATACTCTGCTACTTTGTGAAATGATGTTCCATTGACTAGGAGCAAGGGAAACATATGACTGTAATGACAATTCAGAATACTTTCTTAGGAGATTTCTACTTTACTAAAATGAAAGCACTCTCTCCCTCTTCCCTCTGCTTCAACTGTATAGCCTCAGATGGATGGATTACCAGCCCTTGATGTATATGGGTCTGTGATATTATTTCTTGCATACAATAGGAACAGAGTCACTACTGTGCACCTCAGGCTCCACTCCCTTCTGCCAAATGCCACTATGTCATCCAAGCTCTGTCTCAGGGCAACTTCCTTCCTTCCTTCACCCAAAGATGGATGCTCCTCTAACCTGCTGGAAATCTCAGCCCTCTACTGCCACAACTTGGGATCTTCTCACTGTTATCACCCAGAAATTCATGGATGGAACCTTTGATGGAATTTATGGCTCCTGTTCTATTTTAAGCTGAAGAGCGCAACTCCTTTTAAGAGGCATCCTTTTGACTTTGGTAGCTACTCAACCATTTCTCAGAATCCCTGTCAGGGATTCAGTTTCAGAATCAGTTTCAACATTTGTTTCTTCCTTTTCTAAGAGTTTTTAAGATTGTTCTTTATAAATCATGGTTTGGGAAGCTAGCTCAGCCTCTGCTACAGATTCACAAGGTCACTCTTCTAGTCCTTCTAAATATCATATTTTCAGGAAGGGATGAAATGTGGTCATCCTGTAGAGCCTCCTTTAGTACCAGGGGACCGCATATGTCCTCCAGAATGGAGGATGGCTGAAGAGGAGGAGTGGAAGATACCATTTGCTCAATTCTCTATGACCAATTGGGAAACTGTCCGAAGTACATGACTTCTCTTCTCAGTGCATTTTGTCCGCAAGGACAGATAGCCACTCATAGGAATGTAAAATCTCTCTAGGCAGTTTTAATCTTCTGGTTTCATATGTATTAAATTTCATGATTGGAAAGCTTCAAAAACATTGATAAGCTTCACATTATTATAGATATGTTGACTTTTCAAATAGACCTGAAAGGCTATCAGCTGCCAATGTCATTTAGACTGGCTGCTGTTCTTGTGGCCTCAGGCAACCTGACTGTAGTGGACTGAATGTTCGTCTCCAAAGAGATATGTCTAAGTCCTAACCCCAGTACTTGTGATTTGGGAAAAGAGTCTTTGAAGATGTAATTAAAATCAGGAGCTCCAGATGCCATGATCCAGGATTAAGCAGGTGGATTCTAAATCAGATGACTATCATATTTTTTTTAAAGATTTTATTTATTTATTCATGAGACACACACACACACACACACAAACACACACACACACAGATAGAGTGAGAGAGAGAGAGGCAGAGACACAGGCAGAGGGAGAAGCGGGCTCCATGCAGGGATCCTGGGACTCCAGGATCACGCCCTGGGCCGGCCGAAGGCAGGCGCTCAATGGCTGAACCACCCAGGATTCCCCAGATGACTATCTTACAAGAGAAAGATACAGACTGCAGAGGAGAAACACAGAGAATATGTGAAGATAGAGGCAGAGGTTGGAGTTACGCAGCTGCAGGCCAAGGAGCACTGATGATTACCTTTAGCCACCAAAAGCTGAGAAGGCAAGGATTCTCCCCTACAGCCTTCAGAGGGAGCACTGTCCTGCCAACATCCTGATTTTGAACTCTGGCTTCCCGAAATGTGAGAAAATAAAATTCTGCTGGTTCAAGTCACCAGATCTGTGGAAATAAGTTAATAATAATAAGTTAATTAATAATAAGTTAATAATAATAAGTTAATAAAAATAAGTTAATAATAATAAGCTAGTC
Source organism: Canis lupus dingo (assembly GCF_003254725.2). Lineage (NCBI taxonomy): Eukaryota > Metazoa > Chordata > Mammalia > Carnivora > Canidae > Canis > Canis lupus. The sequence continues at coordinate 61,989,120 of NC_064243.1, forward strand.
CTAGGAAGTGAGCCCACTAGCCCATGGCAACCTGAAGCAGGCTGCTGGGGACTCCGGTGTGGCTCTCCTGCCTGGCGGGCAGCTAGCCTGGCCCTGAAGACAGCAAAACTGGATGTCATCTGAAACCTCGCAGCCACACCCCTTCCTCCACCATTCTTGTGTCCCCTCACAATACAGTCTCCTGGCTCAGTCTCTGCCATACATTAATCCTCAGTGGGACTGCACTGCTTCTTGCTTCACCAAGCTTCCATTTTTCCACTTTCTCCAAATGGGACTGGCTGCATAATTTGAGGGAACTACTGACAATGGAAATACGGGATCATTTGCAAATGCAGAATTTCAAGACAAGAAGAGAGGAGCTCTAAGCCAAGCACCGAAGTAGAGCCCCACGCTCCCACACAGGGTGCATAACCCTGCGGCCAGCTCTGCCTCCTAAAGTCATCCACTCTGACCTGGTGGAGTCTTCGATGAATACTGACAAATCCCACTACCTTCATAACTTATTCACACCATGCTTTAGCCATTTTCTTGCTTTTTGTGAAAATCAGCTTACTTCTAAGAATAGTTTCCCATAGATCTTCCCTCAGTGTAAAATGCTCATTATTTTAACTCCCTAGGAGCATAGGAGGCGGCACTGGCGTCCTTGTGGCTCCCCAGTATTGCTTTTGAACGGCATACCAATTCTTAGACCAGCCCTTGATCTGTTTAGCCTCTGACTCCCTGTATGTGTACCTTCTGCCCCTCAGTTCCAGATCATTCCACCACATTCATGGGAATCTTTGGTATCTGAGCCACTCCTCCTGTATCTCGTGGCTTCTCATCACTGTTGGTAGCTTCAGTGTCCATGTGGACAGCCTTTTCAGAACCTTAGTCTCCAGTTTCTTTATCTTCATTCTATGTCAGCCAACCTCACCCACTTTTCTTCTGTAAACCATGTCATCACTACCACCAGAGCTTTCAAGAAAAGTCTCACTTTGACTACAACTTATTTTCCTCTCTCCCTCATTTGATTTATAGCTGTAGTTCCTTGACTTCTTTTTCACTCCTTATTAATGTCTTCACCTATTCTCCTATGTCATATTAAGTTAATCTCATAGCTCCGTCCTTCAACTACTCTCTTAGTAAAGGCAGCCAACATTTCTCCTTGTCTTCCCATCAGATCACTTGGCCAAAGACCAAAATTGATTATTAAACTTTCTGCATTGAGAATCATATTTTTTTAATACAAATTCACACAATGGTGTGCAACTACTACTTCCAAATTCCTAGAATCAAAAGTATTTCTTTGGGCTTATGGTCAGCTTCTCTCTACCAATCCTAACAACAGTTACTGCAAACCTTTAGGCTGTTTGCCTGATCGCACCATATCCCCTACTTTCCCGATAGAAGAGAGAGACTACCAAAAATCCTCAATCCACTCTAGGTAGACAAAAGCATTCTATAAATAGTATTTTCTTAAGTCATTATTTTGTCTTAATTGAAGGAAATGAGATTACAGTTTGTCATTTAAAAACTGCTTTTAAGCACTTTTTCTGTGCTTAAAAACAAGCTACTAAAGATACAGTGTCCTATACTCTAACTACTAAAGATACAGTGTTCATAGAACATACATTCAAGTGGTTCTGATGATTTCTAATATATAATTTAAAAGTATATCAGGGAGGACTAAAGATTTCATCAAATTTAACCAAAAGTACAGATTTTACGAAACAAAGTTTGTGAGTATAAGGAACACAGTTGCAGAATCATAAAAATCCAATCATGATAGTATAACTCATATATATAAACATTTAAGTATCATTCTCTATGATAGGCTATCTAAAATAAATAGGGCTTAGAAAAATTCCCTTAGTAATAGTATTTAGAATATATTTGACATACAAATATATTTGATAATGTCAAATAGTAAGTTTTGAAGTTACACTAAAAATAACTCTCAATCTCTTTAATTAATATTTGTATGACCACACAAGTAACTGTGGTTTTAGAAAATAAAATGTACAGGTTGGCTTCTAGAAAAATCACAAGCTTTATGAATAGAGTGTAGGCTTAAAAAAAAAAGTCAATCTTTTCTTTTTTTTTTTTTTTTTTTTAAGGGGGAGAAAGAGGGATGGTGGGGAGAGGCAGAGAATCTTAAGCAGGCTCCACGCATGTCTGGATCTCACAATCCTGAGATCATGACCTGAGCTGAAATCAAGAGTTGGACAGTTAATCCACTGAGCCACCCAGGTGCCTCAAAAGTTGATCAACCTTAAAGGCAGAAAGTTCTATGTTCAAAAACTGATTTGCAGCCTTGTTATCTATTTCACTTCATTCAAAGTTCATCTCACCTTGCTGGGCCTCAGTTTATTAAGTGAAAACGGTGATGATTACTACATTGTGAGTTAGGAATAGTAAATAATTTAAAGGGCCTGATCGTAGCACCATTAGTAGATACTTTAAATATTTGCCTGATTATATTTTCATATCTCACCTAGTCTTTGCCTAAAAAGGCTATGTGAAGTGGCAGGTGCCATAGGCCCGGGGTAGGAAGCTAGAGCACAGAACCAATGACCACCTTGGTATTAAGATTTCAAGCACTAAAAATGACTTTTAGGAAAACAGAGGTGATCTCAGGACTTCGGGGGGGACAAACCACCTTCTCAGGAAGCAGAGAATTGTACGTTAGTTTTTTCAGCAGTATTGTCATCCGCTTAATAGGACTTTTAAGGGACACAACAAAACCCTAGTAATAGGGACCTCATTTTCCTTAGTGAGAATCTTTAGATGAAACCGGATATGCACTGTTGTCTATTTCTCTGGGTCCAAAAGTTGGCAGCACCGCACGCTGCTTCCCAATCTGTGAAAAACGATCTGCTAATAAACACGAAGACCCAAACTCGGGGCGCAGATAAGGACCCTCGGCGCCCTGTACCTTCCGCGCTCAGCCGCGGTTAGATCTAGGGGCGGCCGCGTGGCCCGGGAAGCCTGAGCCCTCGGGGCGCGCCCACCGCGCCGCCGCCCGGTCCTGGCGCCTGCGAAGCGCGGGGGCAGCGAGGCTCCGGCCGGCACCCCGGGCCCCGGAGACCCCGCGGCGGACCCCGCGACCAGCCCTCGGCCGGGGCGCGGGGATGGAGGCCCCCCGGAGCCCCCGCGGGCGCACACCGCGGAGCCCGGCCCGGGGCGGAGGCGGGGCGGGGAGGGAGCGCTCGGCGCGGGGGGCGGGTCCCGGCGGCCGCTCCCGGCTGCGCCCCGGCTCCTCCGCTCACACGCGGCCGCGTCCCCGGGGCCGGAGGAGCCCGCGCCGCAGCGCTCGGCGGCGGGGAGGCCGGGCGACCCCGGCGCTAGGACCCCCCCCCCCCCCGGCTCGGCGGGCAGCTCGCGGGTACGTCCCGGGGGGAGCGCGGGGCTGGTGCGGGGCGTCGCGCAGCACCGGGAGGCGTCGTGAGCGCAACTTTCCGCTCGGTCCGCGCGGGGACTTGGCGGCGGGGCCCGGGGTGCGAGCCCAGGTGCCTGCGGGGAGGACGGGGCGCTGGGCCCGGGGCCGGAGGGGCGGGGGGCAGGGCGGGCAGGAGGGGCCGGGGAGGCAGGAGGGGCAGGAGGGGCAGGGGGGGCAGGAGGGGGCAGGAGGGGCCGGGGGCGGGCAGGAGGGGCCGGGGGCGGGCGGGCGGGCCACCTGCTCGGGGCGCGGGAGCGGCGGGGCCGCAGCTGTGGCGCTCCACGGCCGCGCCGCCTTCCTGGGGCTGCGCGCGCCCGCGCCCCGCGCCCCGCGCCCCGCGCCCCGCGCCCCGCGCCCCGCGCCCCGCGCCCCGCGCCCCGCGCCCCGCGCCCCGCGCCCGGCGGCCGCCCGCGCCCGAGCCTTGGCGCCTGGGGCCCCCGCCCCCCGCCTCCCGCGGGGCCGCGCCGGTTCTTTGCCAAATACCGGACCGATTCGAGCGGACTGTCCGGGGGTCCCCGCGGCCATCGGGACCTGCCCGGGAGCCCGGGACCCCCGCCCGCGAGGCCGCCGGGTGCGATGCGCTCCCAGGGGCCTGGGGCACGGACGGCGAGGGGCCCGGTCGCCGCTGCCGCAGCCCCGTGGGGAAGCGCCTGGAAGGGTCCCCCGGGGAGGCTGGGCCCCTGGGGAGGCTGGGTCCTGGGGAGGTTGGTCCCGAGGGAGGCTGGGCCCCCAGGGAGGCTGTCCCGCTGCGCCCCCCCCCCCCACCGCTGCCTGCGGAGTGAGACTGCGACCCGCGGGCCCGCCCCGTGTCCCCCCCCCCCCCCCCCCCCCCCCCGGCTCTCAGCCGTGCCTTTGCATAGCGCTCCAGCGGGGCGAGAGGGAAACATGCTTAAAAACCTCCACAAAAGCCCCAAAACAACCTACTCCCCCTCTCCCTGCCCCTCATTCCCAACCTTGCAGGTGTTCTGGGTTAGACTCTAGAGGACTGGAAAGTGGAGATTCGGGGCGGAAGACCCCCTCTAAACATCCATGTAGAAAATAATCAAAACCCCCTTGAACGGTTTGGGTACCAAAGAAGAACTGGGTAAGAACGACTATGAGCCCCGCATCTCTCCTCGTGCACATGTAGATGGACTCAAAACCCATCTCTCCACTCAATCGTTTTACAAGATGCCTTTTTTCATAGTGACATTTAATGCTACATGATAGGCTATCTGATCCTATCCTTCTGGGATTTCGGATTCAGAAAGCTCAGAATTTGGGTCATTAACATAAGGTGTGATGGCCAGAAAGCTCGCAGAAAGTACTGTAATGGGGTAGATACTGGGTCCAGGTTGGTTAGGCCAGCATTTTAAAAACCTTGTTTGTTTCCTGCTGAGACGGTCCATGCTGGTCAGGGCCTCTCTGCTGACGCTATCTCAAAAAGAGTTTATTTTCTAAAAACATGTTTTGGAAGACAAAATGATTCAATTTTGAAGCAAAATATGATGGGGGGGGTACATCTTTAGTGATTGACTTTAGTCTCCACCATATGTTTCTATAGCAAAATATTGGAGGCTAATGGAATACTTTATGCAGGATATTTAAAAATGTGTCCCATTTCATTTGTGTTAAACAGTTTTTCTCCTCTTTTAGTCAGTTTTTATTTGGAAATTTACCCCTTTCAGTGATTTTTTTTTAAGGAAAAGTTACCAAGTTGTAAAAGCATCACCATAATTCAATTTTAGAACATTTTCGTCACCCCCAAGAGATCCCTCATGTCCATTTATAGTTAATCTCTGTGCTCACTCCCAGCTTCAGGCAACTGCTTAATCTCTTTTCAGTCTCTATAGATTGGCCTTTTCTGGTCATTTCATCTGGAGTCAGACAATGTGTGGTCTTTTGTTCTCGGGTCCTTTGACTTTTCATAATGGTTTTGAGATTCATCTGTGTTGTAGCATGTAGCAGTATTTCATTCCTTTTTATTTAATGATTTTCCATTGTATGGATGTATCACATTCCATCCGTATTCATCATTGAACGAACATTTGGGTTGTTTTCATTTGAGGCTCTTATGAATCTTGATGCTAAGGACATTTACATGCGGATCTTAGTGGATACATATGTTTTCATTTCTCTTGGGTAGGTATTTAGCAGTGGAATTACAGGGTTGTATGATAAATTTATGTTTAACTTTGAAAGAGCATTGTGTAATGATTTTTATGTAGAAGTTATAGATTTATGAAATGTAAAAAATTCTGGAGAAATAAATGTTTCTTAAATGATCACAAATGATTTAATATATTTGTACAGAGAGGTTGGGAGGGGAAATGCTTTGTTTCCTTTCAAATTTAAAGCTCAAGTAATTTTGAAAAAGTATTTCTCAGAAGTAAAATATTTTAAAGATAATTTTTTGGGAGCATTTTTTAGATTCATAGCAAAATTGAAAGGAAGGTATAGAGATTCCTGGTATATACCCTGAGCCCCAGACAAGCATAGCCTTCCCCATTATTAAAATCCCCCACTAGAGTGGCACCTTCGCAACAATGGATGAACCTACATTGACACACTGTAATCATTCAAAATCCATAGTTTACCTTAGGATTCACTCTTGTACATTCTGTGGATTTAGACAAATGTGTAATGACATTCACCACTATAATATCTACAGACTGTTTTCATTGCCCTAAAAATCCTGTTTTTTCATACTTCTCTGCCTATTCATACTTCTCCCCAATTTGTTTTTTAAATGCTTAATGAGAGTAAGTCATGCTTAATGAAGACTAAATTTCTTTTAGTGTCCATTGAAAATGGAAAAGAAAGCAGTTTGAAAATTGTGTTTTAAACGTTGATGAGACTCAGACTTGAATGACTTGGTAGTAAATTCAGTAGTTTTCCATTCCTTCAATACAAGATGTTAATTGTGTTAAAAAAATTGTGTTAAATCCTATAAGTCCTCTGATAAAATAAGCTTCCTTAACCATGATGTCCATTAATTCTTTTAAATAATAATTAGAGATATTTTATTCTTAGATCTAAAGGATCTAAGGCCAATGATTGATTTGTGATATGTGCAAAAATCATATATTAAGGATAAATGTAGGACTTCTGTATTCCTGTTTTAAAACACCTACCTGGAGGGTGTTGGTTAAGCATCCAACTGTTGGTTCCAACTCAGGTCATGATTTCAGAGAAGTGAGACCCAGCCCCACACCAGGCTCTGCACTCAGCTATGAGTCTGCTTAAGACTCTCCCTCTCCTTCTGTGCTCCCTCCCCACAAAACAGAGCAAAACAAAGTAAAACAAAACTTCTGCCATTAGTACAGTGCACTTCTGAATCTTGCTGGTCTCAGAAATGTTCATGTTAATATGCTGTATGTACTTTTTATAAGCCATTATCAGTTAAAATATTACATAAAAAGAATTCCAGGTTAAGAATTTGAACATACTCAGAAAACCAAAATCTTACTTTTCTTTTTATTGGAAATACAATTGATTTTGAGAAATCAATCTGCTTTTCACTGAAGTAAGATACACTCTTTATTTCAGCTCTCGATGGCAAAAGCAGTTTAATGACCAGGAATGGTGCATGCTGTGGGCTTTATAAGTCAAAGTGGATTTGTGCCCTCCAGTCACTCCTATTTGCAAAATATGATGGTGTCCAAGAGTTCAGATGTTAAGTTGGAAAAGAAGTTCTGAGAATAAAATAATTTGGATTTGTATATATTCGTGAACAGGAGGAGGTAATCTCACCTAGAACCCTGGGTCAATTAGAATAGGATTTCTCAGAGTGCAGAGAGGGTCAAGGAAATGGAGACACTTTAAGTAGACTGGAGCCAAGAGAGCTTGAACACATGTTAGCAGCATTTACAGGGAAAATAAATGGAGCTAAATTTTTTCTATCACTTAAATTCCTCCTAACCATGATCCCTACTTCCTGCTAAGACCTAATGTCTACCATGTTGATGAAAAGGAATCCCCATTTGGGAATATGGAAATCATCATGGTTAACTCTAAGGCTTTCATTTTTTTGGGTGGAGTAAAGGAGGAAACTGATTTCCAATTTCCAATTGATAGTTTCAGGAATAAAACCACGGAAGACAGGGAAGCCTTAAGTAGCCTTTCCAGACATGTGTCTACTTAAATGACTATAACATTCTTTACTTTCTAGACTTTTTTTTAAAGATTTTATTTCTATATTCATGAGAGACACAACAGAGAGGCAGAGACACAGGCAGAAGGAGAAGCAGATTCCCTGCAGGGAGCCCAATGTGGGACTCAATCCCAGGACCCCAGGATCACGCCCTGAGCAAAAGGCAGATGCTCAACCACTGAGCCACCCAGGCAGCCCTACTTCTAGACTTCTAGACTAATCTTTATTGTCTGGGCTAATGTGTCTCAAAAGAAAAAAATACATATATGTATCTCTGTTTTCAAAAGAAAAATAATTTTTTTAAGAGAAAGAAAGAGAGCAAGTTCGAGTCGGAGGAGGGGCAGAGGGAAAGGGAGAGAGATTCCTAAGCAGATTCCATGCTCAGCATGGAGCCTGATGTGGGACTTGATCTCACGACCTTGAGATCAGGATCTGAGCCAAAATCTAGAGTCAGATGTTTAACCAACTGAGCCCCCCAGGCACCCCAAAAACAATACTTTAAAAATCAGTGTGTGTATGTGTGTCCGTTGTATGCATACATGCACACAAATAGCTAAGGATGGCTTACAACTCATGCAGTTATATTAGTTTATTATGTTTACTTATTTTAAAAATGAGAATAATGCTTCTCTCATGGAGTCGCTGGAGCCAGATACACTATTAAATGTCAAAACACTGAAAAAAAAAAAAAAAAACCCTTCTTGTCTGCCTTTCCCAAAGAGGCCTTGAAATCTAATAAAAAGCTAGATTGTAGATATGATGGATTTTTTTTCACATTCTAAAGGCTTATAAAGAGTCCATCAAGCCAAAAGAAGATGTTGTAAAGTCCAAGGCTTTCACAGAAACCAGTCTGCCTCTTAGTTCCTACATCCCTGAAGAAGGGTATCTATCATAATTGTGCTTATTGCAGTAAAGGAGAAGTAACAAAAAATAAAAAAAAAAACCCTCTACATCTTTCTAATATACCATGAAACTGTGTATTTGTATCTATAGATACTCTTGTAACTTGGTGTAGTAGCCCAAGCAAGAGATGCTAAGGAGTAAATTAGGGATTAGGGATAAAGAATTAGAGATGAACAAGAAATATTAGAAACTGAAAATGCTCAGGCTTGATAAAGTGGGATATGAAGTTAGAGAAGGGTGGGAGTGAAGGGTGTTTCTCAGATTCTTGGCTTGAAGTTTGAGGCAATAGAAGAATGAGGGCAGATTTGGCAGATTTACTGGGTTGGATGATGTCTCCTCAAAATTCATGTACTTCTTTGGTCCTCAGAATGTGACCTTATTTAGAAAGGTCATTGTGGTTGTAATTGGTTACGATGAACTTATCCTGGAGAAGGGCCCTTCACCCAATATAACTGCTGTCCTTAAAAGACGCAGAGATGGAAATCACATAGAGGAAGACAAACATAGGACAATGGAGGCAGAGATTGGAGTCATGTAGCTGCAAGGGATTTGCTAGCCACCACCAGAAGCCGGGAGTCATGCAACAGATTCTTCTTCTGAGTCCCAGCAAGAAAGAATCAACCCTTCTGAGATCTTGATTTGGGATTGCTGGCCTCCCAAAATATGTGGGAGTAAATTCATGTTGTTTGAAGGCACTGAAACCAAGATAATTTGTTATAACAGCCCTAGGAAACTAATATAGTGGGTATGGGGGAAGATGATGAGTAAAAGAGGAATCAGAGGTAAAGATATCCAACATTTGGTTGACATTGGTATCCAGGAGGTAAATATAATATGAGACCTCCTAAGGCAAGTACGTGGAATGAAAAAGGAAGTGAGAGGAAGTGGAAATCTGGGAAGTGAGTTCTCCTGGGAGCCCGAAAAGAGGAGCTGGAAAGGGCATTGCCATAGCAACAAGGGCATGTAGACCGTCAAAATGTGTGGCATGATCAAGAGGTCATAGTCATGAGATGACCTAGTAGGAGAAGGGCTGAAAATATTTTTTATTTGACAAGTAGAAAGTCCGAGAAATAGCTTTATGATTGGGAGGTGGAAGCCAGAATTTATTGGTAAGAAGTGGAAAGTAAGCGAATGGGGTCAGGTGTTGAGTACTCATCCTAGGATTATAGCTGAAAGATGGAAGAAAAAGGTGGATAGATAGTGGGGGTCAGGACATAGGGTCAAATTAATTTTTAGTTCTTGTTCCAAGGAGAGACTTGGTTCTCTCTTCAGATGCCATGAAGAGGTGATTAGTGTGGGAGAGGTTGAAGGTACTGAATAGATAATTCATGGAGCTGATTTCCAAAGGAGGTAATGGGATTAGAACTAAAGTGGGGGCCTTCAACATGTATTTTTCAATTTATAACAGAAGCTTGAAATTTCTCTAAGGGACCATAGTTACTTTTTCTTTCAGTGGAAATGATCATACATGTTAAGGGAATGGAACCTTCTTTTTTAAAGATTGATTTTATCTATCTTAGAGGGAGAAAGAGGGAGAGTGCAGTGGGGAGGGGTGGACAAAGAGGGAGAAAGAGTCTTAAGTGGAATCTGCTCTGAGGCTCCTGCGGAGCTCAATCTCAGGACCCTGAGATCACAACCTGAGGTGAAACCAAGAGTCAACAACAGCACTTAACTGACTTCACCACTCAGGCACCTGGGGGAATGGAAACTTCTATTTGCTGAGCAACAAACCAGGCCCACACTAGGTGCTTTCACATATTTCATTTATTCTCCAGCCTGTGGAGTTGATCTTATGGCTCTCTTTTCTAAATAAGTAGGTGAAAAGAACATCTACTCAAAGCCATGTAATAGAAAGTGGTGGAGTTGAGATAAAAAAGCCAGATTTGGGGATCCCTGGGTGGCGCAGCGGTTTGGCGCCTGCCTTTGGCCCAGGGCGCGATCCTGGAGACCCGGGATCGAATCCCACGTCGGGCTCCCGGTGCATGGAGCCTGCTTCTCCCTCTGCCTGTGTCTCTGCCTCTCTCTCTCTCTCTGTGACTATCATAAATAAATAAAAATTAAAAAAAAAAAAAAGAAGGTGGCTTTAAAAAAAAAAAAAAAAAGCCAGATTTGATTGGTGCCTAAATTCACAGCCTACCATTCTACTTAGCTCATTCACTCATATTGGACATTCTTTTTTTTAAAACAATTATTTATTCATTAATAGATTATTCATTTTTCATCCTCTTAAATTAGCCACATGATAGTTTGTTTTTTTTTTTTTAATTACTGTTGTTTTAATGTAAGTCCTACACCCAGTGTGGGGCTCGAACTCATGACCCCAAGATCAAGAATCACATGTACCAGTCAGGCACCCCCTGACTTTTTTTCTTCTTCATATTGGACATTCTTCACAGTCACTGCTGAGCATGACACCTGTCCCCTGCCCCTCCTCAGTATTAGTTGTTGGACGGTTACAAAAAAGCAATGTGATCATGTGGGCAGTTCATCCACTGTATCCTGACATAGTCAAAGTGCTATACCACCGAGCCAGGGGTGGTCTACACCAGCTCATTTCAGGTTTTCCATTCACTGGCACCAAGTGGATTTGACACTTCAGAAATGGGACCAGTCTACAATGTGGGGGGTGCAGTTTTTATTTGTTTGCCTCAGGGAAGAGTGGGAGCAGGTTTTCAGGAGAAAGGGGGACATATTTTCCTCATAGGGTAGATCTGGGTCAGCTCCCTGAGATGAGATGTTTATGGAATTTTGCCAAAAAAATATTAAGTTGTTCCAACTCTGAGGAGTCCATATTTTGGATTGTAGTTTGAATGCTTTGAAAGCACACACAAACCTTTCAGTTTTAACTGCAAAACGAGGAGAAACAAAGCACCTTTTTTACTCATAGATGTTTATTTTTACCGACTTTACATAAGTATCCTATTTTATCCTAATTTGTTGATAACTTTTTATATTATTTATCAGTGATTTTTATTGGTCTTAATAGTGGATTGAGTTCCTCACTTTGTTGGTTTTGTCTCAGTATGATCCACTTGAAACTGAAAACACAGGTTTTATCTAAAAACATATCAAATTATCTTAAAAAATAAAAACATCAAATTATCTTAAGAAAGATTGTTAAGGCTTACCTTATTTGTTAACTTTCAGATATTTTTATCATAAAGCCATCATGCAATTCAGAACATTTAAAGATTTTTTGGGATCCCTGGGTGGCGTAGCGGTTTAGCGCCTGCCTTTGGCCCAGGGCGCGATCCTGGAGACCCAGGATCGAGTCCCACGTCGGGCTCCCGGTGCATGGAGCCTGCTTCCCACTCTGCCTGTGTCTCTGCCTCTCTCTCTCTCACTGTGTGCCTATCATAAGTAAATAAAAATTAAAAAAAAAAAAGAACATTTAAAGATTTTTAAATTTCAGCTTTAATATTCAATACTGAGTATCTTCCAGCCTTGGTACAATTATAAGGTTTTATCTTTATATTAATGTAATAATGGTATCCTATTGCAAATTTTTAAAAAATTAGCATTTTTCATTCTTATGTAAAGTGACCCATGAAATAGCTTTTGGTTAGATGAACTTCAGATCTTAAGGTTATGAAACAGAGAATTTTCCAGTTTACCAAATGGGTACATTCTAATTTTGTTCCATCCTGTGGTAATCATTGTTTTGAGAAATGAAAAAACAAAAGAAAAACATACCCAATCCATTAAAATACATTGCTTTAAATATTAGCAATGTTCTAATGTATAATTCAGTTTTTCCAAGAACAGTTATGTGCTTGCTTTTGTAAATTCTTCACCAAGAGTCAGATTCTTACTCAATCTTATCTTTTTTGTCAACTCTCCCCCATTACATTCTAATGAGTTATTCTACATGCTATTTCCAGAGCAGGTGATGTTTGCCACTGAATATACCACTAAGTTTTAAACTTCAAAAATTTTTTAAAAGATTTTATTTATTTATTCATGAGAGAGAGAGAGAGAGAGAGGCAGAGACACAGGCAGAAGGAGAAGCAGGCTCCATGCAGGGAGCACAATGTGGGACTTGATCCCAGGACTGCTGAGCCACCCGGGCTGCCCTAACTTAAAAATTTTTAAAGTGTTTTTGAGATAACATACATTGCAGTGAAAATCAAATTTCAGAATTGCATTAAGAAGAAAATAGGCTCTACGTATATTTCCACCATGAATTAGAAAAACCCTTTGCATATATGTAGCTTTAAAAAACAAACTTGATGTAACATATACCCTATTTCTCACTTAATATATCATCTAAATATATGTTTCCTAGTTAACAAATTATATTTTTAGTGTCTGCATCGTGTTCTATTACATTTGTGACTAACCTTTATAGTAAAAATGTGTAGAATGTCTCCTAGTTTGGTTTTATGAACAGAAAGATAGTTAAATAACTTTGTTCATAATTTTTACATACTTTACGTACCTATTTGATTAATTCCTTTGGATAAATTTCTAAACACAGAGTTGGAAACATAGCATGTTCACTTTTTAAAGACTTTTGATACATTTTGCAAAATTTCTTTTCAGAAGGTGAACAGAATATTTTTTAGCCCTGCAAAGCATCATTTTCTAATGCTTCAAATCTCTGTTTTCATCTTTTGTCTGCTCTCTGCCATGAAACTTTATTATACTTTGTGCTACCTCTCCTTGCCCTAATCTCTCCTTTTTGTTCTTCAGAATCATTTGGTCCTGCTTTCTGGAACACCTGTTCAATCACAATAAACTCCTCTTTACCTCCACTTTTTTGCCTAGCCCTGGAGCTAGTATCTCACTTCCTCTGAGCTCTTTCTGTTGGAGACTCTTTATCATTCCATAGTTCATGAATCTCAGGGTGGGGAGGTGGGTCACACGCCCTCCATATATCCATTTCTCACCTCTAAACCATTATTTCTCCACCCTCTGTTACCCACCCCAGTGTCTGAGCCATCCAGCTATACAGCCCCCTGCCAGTGCTCATTCCTATCATCTACTCGCCACTTAAACAAACGCTTCCTTCACTGAACACTCTAGTGACTGGTGTGCAGTCATCTTTTCCCAGCCTTCCTCTGTCCTCCATCTGAGTGACTTCATATCTCCATCCAAGACCATGACCTCTCAGTTTTTGACCTCTACAACTCAAGCAGTAATCTCTTTACTACTTCTTACCCAACTATTTCTGCAGCCACACCCTGGACTTGTGCTTGTTATCATATGAAATTGTTCCTTCCTACAACTTCAAATTCAGAAACTCTCTGGGCATAGTACTATATATATGTAGTGTGTGTATATGGTAAGATTTTATATAATATATAAATATTAATATATATATTTAAATACCAATCCAACAGTTTACACCTGTACTTGTCCCTTGGTTTCATTGGGAGAGCGGATTCTTTGGCCCATGTATTTTCACTCTCCATGCTCTTACTGCTTGGAGTAAGATGTTTCTCAGTGGACTTTATGTTTCCATCAGCACAAGTCAGTGAAGAACCTAAGAATGCTGTGTGGTTCCCTTTACCACCTTCTCCCCTACAATGACAGCAACTCCATAGCCTCATCTGTTTTGAGTCCTCCATGACCTAATGTCCCCATATCTTCTTATTTATGCAGGTTACTGGAGGAATCTTTATGCTCCTAAGGAGTATGACCAACTTTCCTGGCTTTTCTCGACCTGAGAGGTTTCCCAGGATGCTATTTATATAGAATAAGCCCTTGACTTAAAGAGTATACACTTCTGAAATTTCTGAAATCCCTTAGTTCTTTTTATATATCACCTGTCTTCATCTTTTGCTCTGCTTGGTGACAAAATAGCTATCAACAGCTCCTAGCCTGAACTCTCAAGTTTAAATTCAAAGAGAAAAAGGAATTTTTACCTAGTAGCTTTGGCACCAGTCCTAAGATGGACTAACTTGCATCGTGAACCCATTCTTTAAGTATTTGCTGGGTTGGAAAAATGTAATAAGCCTGCTGGGGCAGGTTTGAGTCACATACCACTTCTGAACTAATCACTGTGGCTAGGTGCATCTGGAGCTCAGATTTGTAAGATCTGAGTCTCAACTTTATTCTTGGAAACAACTGAATCACATGGAGTAAATATAGGAGGGAAGGCTTCGCATAGTGGAAATGGATGTTAAGAAGATGAACTCTTTACTATCCATCAAACTGGTGACACACAGATTAAAACAAAACAGAAGCATAAATGGGTACTGATTAAACTTGTAAGACTGTCTTATGAATAAAGACTGAATGTTATTAGTGCATAGATTTAATGACATTTATTTAGCTACATTTTTAATATCCTGATTCTTGACTGTCTTGACTCTATTCTCTTTTCTTCTAAATAATTAAGCTTTATAGAAATAAATTGTTTGTTATAGTCCTCTTTAATCATTAATGGATTTTACTTTAAATTCTGCCTGTTAAAATAATATTTTGAAGATAAATAATAAGGGAATCATCCCTTACACAAATATTTTTGCAGCTAATATTTAAGAAGACATATTAACAGGGGCACCTGGGTGGCTCAGTGGTTGAGCGTCTGCCTTTGGCTCAGGGTGTGATCCCGGGGTCCTGGGATCGAGTCCTGCCCCAGGTTCCCCACGCGGAGCCTGCTTCTTCCTCTGCCTATGTCTCTGTCTCTCTCTCTGTGTCTCTCATGAATAAAAAGAAGACATTAACAATAAAAAAGAAAACATTGACACATGATTTGGGAGATAATAGAAAATTATAACTAAACTCAAAAGCTTGCTTATGAGGCCAATTCAGCTTTTCATGTGACCCTGAAGAAGTCTCCAAATCCATTGAGATTTCAGTTTTTGTCAACTTGATTGTTCCAATATGAATAATATGATTTCAGTTCTTCATAAAATCAATACATTGAAAAACGTACCCGAATTATTCTACTAGAGTCTAGAATTCCCTATTTTAATGCTACATGTGCCCATTCATTTTCAGATTTATTTCTCTGAATGGTAATAATAGATGTCCTTCATTAAAGCTTTTAATGAGGGCACCTGACTGGCTCAGTTGGTGGAGCATGTGATTCTCAGTCTGGGAGTTGTGAGTTCGAGCCCCACATTAGGTGTAGAGATTACTTAAAAATATTAAATAAATAAAGTGTGATAGTGTTTAAAAAAAATGCTTTTAGGGGCACCGGGTGGCTCAGTGGTTGAGTGTCTGCCTTTGGCTCAGGTCATGATTCTGGGACCCTGGGGTCGAGTCCCACATCTCCCCCCACAGGGAGCCTGCTTCTCCTTCTGCCTATGTCTCTGCCTCTCTCTGTGTGTCTCTCATGAATAAATAAATAAATAAGTAAATAATCTTTAAAGAAGCTTTTAATGAATTTTGGAACTCATCTCATGCATCTTTGATATGAATAGTTAACTAAATACAAATAAACAAGCATCTATTAAAAAGCACCCTCCTGGATTCAGGTACCTGTGGTCAGTGATGTAGTGCATACAGGAATGAGTGAGACTCCATCTTTTCTAAAGAAGCTTAGAATTACATCTGTTTTGAAGAGGTGGGGGAAGATAATATACACAACTTTCCTGCAAGGCAGATATTAGTAAGGATCACAAAAGAACTAAAAAGTGCTGTCGGGTTTCAAAGAAGAGAAAGATAAACTTTGAGATTAATCAGAAAGACTTTATAGAACACGCACTAATTGGGATGGCCCTTGAAGGACTGATGGAATTTCAATGAATGGGCAAGATATCCCTGATTGAGAAAACAGCATGAACGGAGGTATAAATACATAAAAGAATGGGACAGAACTATGTAGAATTTTATGGACTTCGAAAAGATGAGGGTGCAAGGATACATTTTAGCTGTAGTGAATCTTGAATGTTGGCATGAAGACTTTGGACTTAAATTTGGAGTTAATTTGCATTCTCACAAGTTTTTGAGTAGGGAGTCATAATCAGTGCTGCACTTTGAGTCAAAAATTATTTTAACAGGTTCTTTAGATGAGGGTAAATGTGAGTAGGGTACAGTTTTTAAAAGAAACCAGGGATCCCTGGGTGGCGCAGTGGTTTGGCGCCTGCCTTTGGCCCAGGGCGCGATCCTGGAGACCCGGGATCGAATCCCACGTCGGGCTCCCGGTGCATGGAGCCTGCTTCTCCCTCTGCCTGTGTCTGTGCCTCTCTCTCTCTCTCTCTGTGTGTGACTATCATAAATAAATAAAAAAAAAATAAAAGAAACCAGATAATGGAAAAAAGTGATTATTAGTAGAATCGGTTTAAAGTAATACTAAAGGTTTCTGATTTATGGCCAATTCAGTATGAATTGGTATCGCCAAGTGGTTTTCCAACAAACGTAGTATATTTTTAAGTTGTATTAATAATAGTGTCTTATCCAGAACAAAGGACGTGATGGTCCAACTCCATTCTGCTGTGATTAAATTGTTCTCCCTCTCTCCCACCAAAAAACTATCAGAAATTTAGAGGCATAACTCAAAGTGCTCCATAGGAAAGGGCAGTTTCTCTGTAATCTTGTACTCATCTTATAAGCAAGTAGTAATTTTGCATTCTACTTTGATATGTTTATTTTGTTTTGATATATAAATATGCTTTGAGATAGATACTCTCAAGTAAGACTGCTTTGGTAGGCAAAATTTATCACGTGGTTGTGAGTACATTCTGGCACACAGTCAAATGTTTACAAGAATACAGGGTTCTTAGTTCCAGAAGCACACAGCCTTAGCAGTGTGTGGAACCCACAAGCTCTCAACAGACTGAGAATTCTGAGTTTGACACAGATCGGTTCACAATTAAGATTTCCATTGGTTAGCGTTTGTGTTGCATGGGTTAACCTAGAAAGTTGTCACTGCTAATATCAAAGTCTTTGGCAATAGGTTGCATAAATATATATGTGAACTTCTTATAGAAAAATCATAAAAGCATTGTTATATTTGAAAATGGCGGCCTGTGTCTCTAGCTCCTGAGGTGGTGAGGTAAGAGGTTGAACAGCTCTGAGATATTACATTTGGTTGCAACATTTGTGGGCTTATGTGTTTTGTTTGGTCATGTTCCTATTTTTTAAATTGGTGCTTTGAGGAAAACAGATATTGAATAAATAAAATGTTGTGAATTATTGTTTAGGAAATTTTAAAATTAAAATAACTTTTTCTGACTTTGTATTTGGCCTTTATTTAATTTCTTTTATACTCTCTTCACCAAGATTTCTGTGAAAGCTTTTCTAAAAAAATTTACTTATTTGAGAGAGAGAATGTGTGAGTGCGCATGAGCAGCAGTGGGAGGCAGAGGGAGAGGGAGAGAGAGAGAGAATCTCCATCAGACTCCCCGCTGAATGTGGAGCGGGCTGGATCTCACAACCCTGGGATCTTGACCCTGAGATCACAACCTGAGCTGAAATCAAGAGTTGGACGCTTAACTGACCGAGCCACCCAGGCACCCATCTGTGAAAGCTGTTTTAAAACAGCTACTAATCTAAGTGGGAAATTCCCTTCCCAGAGACTAGCTCCAGACCAGCTTTTAGTGATTTGGTTGCCAGACCGTGTAATTCCCTTGAGCTTCATTTTATTATAATTAAAGCAAAAGAGGCTTAGGCAATCTGGTTATTTTAGCCATAATACTGTATGGGTTGTATCACTGCAGAGGTGTTTGCCTATTTGCCCTCAATGACTCATCATAGTTTAGGGAGAAGAAGACCAGCCTGAAAGTGAGGAGATTAGATTATTTTGGGGTTTTAGTAAATTGTTTGATAGGTTAAAAATGCCCAGTCCTCATGTATTTTACCATTTTGCCTAGGAGCACTGTTTTCTCATCATTATTAAACTACAGCAAAAACACTTTCTTAATGCTAAGGAATATGCTAAGCACTGAGGAAATCAGGTTGAACAAAATTAAAGTTCTAGCCCTTGAACAACACGGGGTTAATGTTAAGTAGATAAATAACTGTAAAGTAAGACAACCAATGCCATCAGTAGCAGTATGATTTGGGTATAAAGATGCTCAGAGGTGTTTATGAGTAATTCTAAAATCAGGGACAGTTTCCCAGAGGCGGTGATGATAACTACATCATAACAGGTAACCAATAGTTTGCCAGGCAAAGGGGAGTGTGTCCTGGGAAGAGGGAAGAGCCTTAAAATGTGTGACGTGTTTAGGGAAATATAATTGAATTACGTAGTGGACTGAGCAGATGTGGCTGGAAGTTTGATGGGAAGTAAAGTAGATTCAGAAGTGCCTTACATATCATGCTAAGTAGCTTGGACTTGAATGATGGCTTTAGATTAGGGGAATAACAGATTCTTACTTGGTACCCATGGTGTCCTGGCTGCAAGCCCATGTCTCTCGGAGCACCGAGAGGTCTTCCTCTACGGTAAGATGTAAGGGAGTAGGGAAGATCGGGGTGAGGCTGTACTCATGTTCTGTACTCATGTGTATGTTTTTAGATTCGCTGATTTAGTCATTGCCTTTGTCCTAAGGGGTAGGTTGGATATAGATGAAAAATACGACAATTTAGATTTGTTGAATGTAGACGGAGACGTTTATTGATTCAAATTGAAGGTCTTTCCTAGAAATTGCTGTACTTAGGGTTATGTGTTGAAATGCGTTAGGAAAAGACTTGTAAAATTCTTATGTTTTCCCCATTTTTGGTCTGTCAACAGATGATATCTAAATAGCAAAATTCTTTGAAACTATGAAAGCTTTGAAAGTCGTATTTTAAATGTGATTGAAAAAAGAATGACCTCCTTTATGTGTGTATGTGCTTTTCTAAATAGACTTTTTTGGCCGTAGATTTTGGCTATGATGCCTTAGTTTTCTGTCAGCTTCTCTAAAGATCCAGGGATAGAGTTTAAATTAAGGATACATTCAAGAGTACCCTTCAGGGGAGGAACTAGTTCTGCTCCGATTTTTATTTAGCGACAGCTGGAGAGCATTCTGAAAAATGTGCATAAGTTATGTAATTAGTCACTTAGGGCCCCTGGCCTCCTGTTAACCTGGCCCTCTTGAGAAGCAGTGCTCTGGGAGCAGCTGGGTCAGACTCAGTGCTGACTAGTGCCGTTGCCTAGCAGTCCCAGAGGAGCAGTCATAAGGGGTTGTTGCCGAGCAACTAGGGGGCCAGGATGGTGCATCATCCCCCATGGAGTTTTAGAGTAGTGCCCCCCCTCCCATGGACGAAGCAGTACGGTTTGGCAGGGGGCCCAGCCTCCCTCAGAGGCACAGGGGTTGTTAGCAGTAAGTATTTGACCTCAGAATCAAAGATGATAACTTCTCTTCTATGAACATGCAAACACTATCTGGAATTACTGATGTGAACTGAATTAAACCTGAACTGAAAGCAAGTCAGGTAGCTGTCGCAGCTAGAGTTCATTGCAAATCCTTCTTTCTCCTTCAGGCCTAGTGGCAAGGTAAGGTTTCTGGGGAGTGGAAAAGTAATTTTTCTGTACACCTTGTGAAATATGTAACTTTCCCTATTAGTATTTAGCCAAAGCAAGTATTGGAGAAAAATCAGCAAGCTCACTCTGGTCTCGTAAGTCAGAAGATGATTCACCAGGCCCACATCTTATTTTATTTATAATTTTTATCCCGGTCCATAAGTGACTCTTTAGGAGAGTTGATAAAATGTCAAAACTAATCAGCTCTCATAAGAAGACTGAGTTCTGCTTTTAGGGTTTAAAGTTGCCAGTGTTGAGCAGGCCTTAAGATCCAGGCGCATATTTTGAAGGCCAAAATTGAGCTCTTTCAATATCTTGGAAGAGCACATGGTTGCATCAAAGGCTAACATGTGAAGCAGAGGAATGTGCATCTGTCAGAGTTGAAAAATAAAACACTGACCAGCTAGAGAGAAGTGATACGAACCTTATTTCCCTTCCTCCCACTTTGTTTCCATCTAATACTTCTGGCCTTGAGCTTTCACTGTTTGCCCGCTGCTGTGAGGACAAAGGGGGGGCTTCTTTGTTGTATTAGGGTCTGTATTCCTTGAGGGAACTATATTCTTTAAAAACAACAAGAACAGCCAATTAAAAGCTTAGAAATTCCTCTCAAGAATTGCACACAGATTTTTGTTTGACACACATATATGCACACACACTCAGGTGTCTGAGCCAGTCAATTAGGGGACTACTTGGGTATTTATATCAATACTAAAGAGAAAATTGTAATGTTTCTCTGAGATACCTTATTTATAGCTACTTACCATTTAAAAGTGATCATTTTGCTCTTTTTATCATGTATATCATTGGTAGGAGCATTCGATTTATTTTTTTATAAAGTCATAGAAGAGTAGAGCAAATCTAAAACAGTAAGCATAGTGTGTACAGGGCTTTATTCTTCGAAGTTGTATGACTTTGATTAAGTACACGGCATTAAAACCTTCCAGTATAACTGTATGTGATAGGTAATATTATTAAGAATATTTTACGTGTAGGGAAGCGTAGGCCTGCCCAGAAAGGTTAAATAACCAGGCCAAATATACACAGCGAAGATTTATAATCAGAAAGTACGCCTTTAGACTCTGAGCTCTCCATCATTACAGACTACTCTGAGTACCGTGTTATTTCATGAGGGCAACCCAGTTGGTATTCACAACAGGCTTCTTTTAGGTTCTAATGATACAAGAGAATGCAAGAGAACGCAAACGATGAAATCATTTACATAACCAAGTTTGCTTATCTTATGCTATGGGCTTATAGTCCACAGAAGGAAGCCTTTTTAATTATGCTTCTTTACATCCACCCAAATTCTGTGAACGTGTAAGATAAATTCAGCAGACACTTGGCATTGAAGTTGTTTCTCTTCAGTATAAAATGTGAGGTATATATATATATATATATATATATATATATTTTTTTTTTTTTTTTTGGTGTATGAGATGTGCAGGAATGGGAAGTGGTTAAAAGAAAAATCAAAGGAAATGAATAAGTGAATTGTTTTTGAATCAATTCTCCAAAAAATTCATATTTCATAGAGCTTTGAAGCAAAATAGTAAGTGTTAAGGACCTACTGTTTGGTCATAAGAGAAAAATAATATAGGGGAAAAGTTATATATACCAGCCAGGTTAGTAGTCCCAAAAATATTGTGAGGCGTCATGGTGCATAGTAGATCAATCATAAGCTTTAGAGTCAGAACAGAATTTGAATCCTGTCTCTGTGACTTATTCGCTATGTCACCTTAGGGGTAGGTGTCTCGCCATCTCTAAGCTTTGAAAAAAAAAGCTATGTGGTAGGTTAGTTGTGAAGATTAAATGGGATAAAATGCTACATGTCTAGCAAGGCTTATGACACAGAACACTTTTTATTAAATTTTAAAATTCCTTTGTCTCCTCTCCCACCCAGCAGCAGCAACACTGACAACGAAGTAAAAAGAGAGTTTTCCTGGAACATAAAGGATCAAGGGAATTTCACAGTGGGATTACTGGGGCAGAGTTTGTCAATGTTTTTTTTTTTTTTTTTTAAGATTTTATTTATTTATTCATGAGAGACACAGAAAGAGAGAGAGAGAGAGGGAGAGAGAGAGAGAGGCAGAGACACAGGCAGAGGAAGAAGGAGACTCCATGCAGGGAGCCCGATGTGGGACTCAATCCCGGGTCTCAAGGATCACGCCCTGGGCCAAAGGCAGGCGCTAAACTGCTGAGCCACCTGGGCTGCCCCGTCAACATTTTTAAAACAGAGTTGGTCAACTTTGGAATTCGGCAAAGTTGCCCAATTCCTATATAAAAGCAGTTGTACAATGCAGGCAGCTCATTTTTAATTAGAAAACTTGGTTTTTGCCTTTTAAAAATGTTTATGATACTTGACTTGAATCTAAGAGGACAACTGGCTGTTTAACTTTTGTATTGACTGAATGGGAAACATGAATAGATCTCTGATTCTTAATCATTGTCATCTGTTTCTCTTACTTCATTCTTCAGCTACTGAGGCTTCATCCAAAACATGTTTAGTAATGTCTGATAAATTAGAAATAGGACATTTAGGTACAATTTTGGTTTTGGTGATTTGTGTGTATTTTTTATCAACTACTCTAGCTGTAACCCTCTCCTGAAATGGTCTGTGTCTCTTGTGTGGTGTCTACCGCATGGTAGACAACAATGATTGCTGCCTGAATGGGGGGATGAACCAGGGTATTTAGAATTTTACATATGTACGATAGCTACTCAAGCTTTTGCATAGCAGTTGCCAAGGATTTAGTTATTAGGTTGGTTTAAAAACTGTTAGAGAAATCAAGCATATATAGTAGGAAAAAATAGAGAATAGGTTGAGTTAGTGAGAGGGAAACTTAAGAGTAAGTAAGTAAAGGAATTTGAATAGAATAATGCTGATTTTATTGTGAAGGCTTTTTATAAATGAGTACATGAGTTTTCCATATTTTCACATTCATGGTATAAGTTCATCTTTTTAGAAATACATAGAGCAAGAGTGAACATAAAACATTTGCAAATCTTTATTTTGAAGTTATGATATATCTTGTTCCCATGCAAGTAAAGATGTGTGAATTTTCCATTCAGTAATCACTCATTGAGTACTTACAGTATGTCGTGCTAAGTCCTGTGGTTGGATGAGTAAAACATTGCCATTCAGGATATTCACAGGCTGCCAGGGAAGACTGTCACACGCAGTGCGTAATGTAAAGCTGACCATGGTCCATGCATTAGAGAGCTTTGCACAAAGTGATTTAGTGGCAGGAATTATGATTCATATTCCAAAGAACTTTAAAAAAGAAGCTGCATTTGAGTTGAGATCCTTGAAGGATGGCCCTGTGCCTGCTAGTGAGAGCAAAGGAGGATGTGCATTCAAGGCCGAAGAGCAGGGCGTTTTGTTTTTGTTTGTTTGTTTGTTTGTTTTGTTTGTTTTTTTTTTTATGGCCTGTATATGTAGTTCTTTTGGTATTTGTTGCTTGCCCAATATGGCCAAGGGGTTCAAACCAGAACATCTTATCACATCCGGTGCAAAGTCTCATGCATGGAAGGCCCTCAGTAAGTATTGATTTTGAGTTTCTGAATGAATAAATGAACATACAGATACTCCTTAATATGTGACAATAATTTTAAAAAATTATACTTCATGGAGGGTTATTTTCTTCATCTGATTATGACTATGCAATCCAAAGGAAAATTTAAACTTTGTAAACTCTGATTAACATTCATCTCACCAAATTTTAGGAAAATAGAACCGTGGGCCTTATTCCTATCACTTGGCCCTTCTCTCTATATACTTAATTTCTATACTTTCTTTGGTTTGTTTAGATGCATGAGTTTAAATATATCCCCCCCCCTTTTTTTAGTCTAAAATAAGAACTTCCTTGAACTGAGCCTTCAGTGCTGTTTATATATGAAGTGATGTTTGGGTTGATATTTTGTATTTCCTCTTTAGAAGCAAAACAGACTCATTCTGTTATACATATTCCACATTCTCCTGTTAAAACCTACAACACAATGATAAAGAATAGGCATATATTTCATATTGGAAAGTGACTAGTAATGTCTGGAGTGATTATCTGGGGTTTTTTTTTTTTTAATTTTTTTTTTATTTACTTATGATAGGCACACAGTGAGAGAGAGAGAGGCAGAGACACAGGCAGAGGGAGAAGCAGGCTCCATGCACCGGGAGCCCGACGTGGGATTCGATCCCGGGTCTCCAGGATCGCGCCCTGGGCCAAAGGCAGGCGCCAAACCGCTGCGCCACCCAGGGATCCCCGATTATCTGGGTTTTAAGGAGAATGCATTTTAACATTTGTGCCACAAATGGCAGTTGGGTTATTTTAGTTATGGTAGTTTTAGCCAGTTAAATTTTTTTACTGTTTTGAGCCCTTTCCCCTTTCTTTCCTCTTCAGATTCAGCATGTCTTGGAAATCCAAATATGTTAGAATATGATTCCTTTGGTATTTTTCCCCCTTCGGGAGCCAAAACAAAACTCTTTAGAACATCACAGTCCCAAAAGGAAGCTGCAAGACTTAAAAGTGTGATCACAGCTACCTTTTCTAGGAACCCAATCTGAATCTAGAGTTAACACACAAGAAGCACAGTTTTTATCTTTGCAGTTAGTTCTTCGGGGAAGGTAACAGCAGCATTGCATATTTGGTATTTTATTGTGTGTGATCACCCTTGATTCCCAGAGCAACGTAGAGAGATAAGCAAGACAAATATTTCCATCCTCATTTGATAAACATGGCTCTGCCATTTACCTAACAAGAAAGGAGATGACTCGTCAGAGTCAACAGGTGATAAATGGATGAGCTGTAACTAGAACTAAGGTCACTTCTGCCTTTTTATTACAGTCCCCCTGGGACTCTCTTGTGCTGGGTTATTTGTAAGCTATGAGGAAATATGGAAAGCAAAGAAAAGAGAAGAAAAGTGAAATTATTTGAAAACTACCTTAAAAGATGGCTAGCATAATACTGTCGGCATTTGGGAGACAAGATAGTTTATTTGAGATTAATCGTTCAGTATTTCCACTGTGTATAATTCTTTACAAATTACAAAGTTCAGCGAGTGTCCCAACATGAATGATATGTGGAATATGGACTGGAAGGGGCATGTGTCAAACCAGGGAGCCTAGTGAGAGATGTCTTAACATCTATAAGAACTGATGGGATAGAAGAAGGTGTGGGGCTGTGAGAATGGAATTGGAAGAGTGAGCTGAGGATCATTATGAGCCTGAAATAGTCAGAATTTGGTGGATTATGCAGGAGAGGGCAGAGGAGAAAACAGTAGATAGCACTGGACTCTTTTCTGCTCTGAATAACCCTTATAAAGTTAGCATATACAAGCATAGGAATATTGCTATTACTGGCCCCACACTTTGTAGAAAAAGGAACAGATAATCTCTGTAACATGAAGCATGGTGCTCTCATCTAGGACAAGTAGGCATGTACCATGTGCTCAGATGTGTAGACTTCCTGAGCAAAAGAGATCTGGTTTACCCAGTGAGCAGTTGTAGCCACCTCCATCGGGAGTATATGAGGAAATGAAAATAACCCAGTTGTTTTCTGTATTATTAGTTGTAAAACAGGGCTTTTGATATATAAATACGTAAAAGGATATGAACAGGAAAACCAAGCAAGTGGGTCGGATGCCTATTCACAGCAAATTTTCAAGTTACGTCTTGATGTCAAGGCATTCCATGTGGGCTGAATTCTATTTGGTTCGTTTTCTCTTCCAGAATTCCAAATACTATGGGGAAAACGATGTCCTTGCTCCTTGGCATTGGAATTCAAAGACAAACTGCTGCAGGGATTTATTGCTTTTAAAATCACACATTTGAGAAAGGTTGTCACTCAGCTAGTGAATCTATTTTCAATGGAAATTTAAAAAGCTGGGAAGAAAAACATATATCTTGCTATATTGTTGTTTTTACTATTTAGTAAGAGTGCATGTGACTGCTCATGTTACACAGTCTTAGAAGCAAAACAGAAAAAAGATTGCTCAGAATACAGTTGATGAGTTTGAACAGTGAACAAAATAAGAAGAAACACACTCCTCATTTATAGGGGAGTATTGAGCTGCTTACTCAAGGAAATTTATCCTGTTCCTGCTATAAATCAGAAGAGTATAAAAGAGAAATCAGGATGAGGAATGAAAAAATAACCATGTTGTTTTAAAATTGTGTGGCATTTTCTTGTTAAATTAGACAGTATTATTGCCCAAGGAACCATTTGTTCTTTTCCAAAAGAGACAAGGAATAATAAGGACATCTTTCCCCCATTTGTTTCCTTCAGAGGTCACGGTATACTGAAAGGCACTCGATCAAGAGAAATTTGGAGAAGCTGGAAACCGTCAAGCTATTGAGGCCACAAAGGGGGCAGAAAAGATAGAGGTAGGTATACTTTTGATCCCTTGATCCTGCTATTGAGGAGGTCCCTAAGAATATCTTTGTTACTATAAAGCCAGAGAACATCAAAGAAAAGATACAGTAGTAGGTCTTTATTTTAGAAAACCAGTCAATACGGTTTAATCGAAGCTCGATAGAATCTATTGTCAGTGTCAAATTAATAGCAAATAATGCCTACTGAGACCTTGAGATAGACATTTTCATCCTGTGTTTGTCAGAGACCAGTGATTAGTACGAGACTGAGTTTGGTTTGATATTTACATTCTTAGCTCTGCTTATTTAAGTTGTTCTTAGCCTACCAAAATATTGTTGTAAATGTATATATAGCCTTTAAAACAGAAGAGAAACCATTGTATTACCAATCGGGTCAATTCTAATCTCCTGAGAGGCCATAGTAAATACAAGCAAATATTTCTTGATGACACTGATTGGTAGACATAAATCTGAAGTACACCTTTTTTGAGAAACAGATTTCTTCGTGCTGGTGATATATATCTATATATCCATATATATCACATATTTCATATTTATAAATAACATATATGACAATGACGTATATATATATAAATGACACCCGTTTGTGCAGATGAATATGAATATATATAGATCTCTGTATATACTCATATGTATGTATATCTATATCTGTATATTCTTATATTCACCTACTGTGGGTCCTTTAAAGTGAGGCTGCATTTGTGTTGCAATCTTAATATTTCATGAAAATTCTGTTATGGTGGGAGGACTTACGTTTGAGGCCACTTCAGTCTCTTGGTGCTGCGTTTTCCCAGGCAGAGAGAGACTGACCCTCCTGTTGCAGTTCAGATGGCCCATCAGAAAACGTGGAGTAAGCTTCAGCTTGTGTGAAGGTTCTAACATCCACCTCCCACTCTCAGATTCCCATGAGAACAAAAAGCTCCAAGGGAACAGGAAAGAGTGGAAGACATTAAAATTGGTTTAGGCTCATTGCCTGGTTTTCTCGAAACCAGTACAACGTTTTTTAATAACCCGCAGTAGTTTCATGTAGACAGTGGCCATGTGTTCATTTTCATGTATTATCAGAACATTTTTACTTTTTCGTCCACTTTTTTTTTCTCGTCCACTTTTAAATTTATGACTGCAGAGAGTAACGTGTCTTAATTGAAATGTACCTTTTATTAAGAAGCAATTTCATACCAATAATTTTATCAAAAGCATGTGTCTTTCTATATATATAAATAACTAAAATCTCCATACTAAGAAAATATAGCAAATAAAATTGTAAACATTAATTTTATATTTAAGGAAATTGAGACTAATGTAAAATAATTTATTGTGTCTTTATTGTGGGTGGAGTGTATAGTGGTTTATAAACATAATCTCCTGTAATCCTCACAAAAACTCCACGTGAGAAAGGTAAGAAAAGTATGGTTTTTCTCTGTGATAAAAATGTACCTTGCCAAGTGCACACATTTAGCCAGTGGGTGGTGAAGTTAGGATTCGAGCCTAATTTTGTCTGATGCTTAAGCCTATGTTCTTGACCAGCTTGGCTAGGAAGATTTGGCAGGAGCTAAAATATTCTGTTTATATGAGCAAAGTATCTTGTTTTCATCAGGTATTATAATCAGTGGCTGAAAGTACACATTTTTCGGGAACACGTTATCCCATACCCAATGAACTCTACAAAAGAGATGAACATTTTTCTGATTCATTTAATAAAAAGTGTAACAGGGCAGCCCAGGTGGCTCAGCAGCTTAGCGCTGCCTTCAGCCCAGGACCTGATCCTGGAGACCCGGATCGAGTCCCACGTCGAGCTCCCTGTGTGGAGCCTGCTTCTCCCTCTGCCTGTGTCTCTGCCTCTGTGTGTGTGTGTGTGTGTGTGTGTGTCTCATGAATAAATGAATAAAATCTTAAAAAAATATAAAAAATAAAAAGTGTAACACTAAAAAACAAAACAAAGAAAATCCCCAAAACACTAATAAAAGGACAAAAAAGAGAATCATAGAAATTCATTGAATCAACTGGATATAGGAATACAGAAATAAAAAAAATAGAACAATACAACCAGTGATGTTTATTCTAGGAATGTACAAGTGATCCAATATTGAGAAATTTATTAAAATAATTTATTAGTCATAGGCTGAAGAATAGAACCCCTCCTTTTTATTTCCAAATAGCATTTGATAAAATGCAACTGTAAGAAAACACACATACATACAACATAGTAATTTAGGAATAGAGAGATATTATTAAATTGTGAAAAAGCAATTTCAAGAAAACAAATGTTTGAGGCTTACTGGGTGCCCAGGATCCTCATTTACAGTTAATATCATTCTATACATTCTAGCCAGTACAATACATTTTAAAAATGGCTAGCATTCTTACTGTATGTGCTAGAGACTGTTCTAAATACTTTATAAATATTAATTCATTTAACCTTCACAGCAATCCTAGGATATGAACTATCATCATTCTCATTTTATGAATCAAGAAGCTGAGGCCCAGAGAAGCTAAGTACCTTGACCAAGGTCACACAGCTAAATGGTAGAGCCGATTAGAACTAAAGCAGTTTAACTCATGTGTCTTTAATCTCAAATTATATGGTGTGCTGCCCCTTAAAGGTTATGATTATTAGAAAAGAGGTGACATCTTTTTCACTTGAAAATACATTTTTGAGATGCCTGAGTGGCTCAGTGGTTGAGCCTCTGTCTTTGGCTCAGGTCATGATCCCGGGGTCCTGGGATCAAGTCCCTCAGCGGGCTCCCCACAGGGAGCCTGCTTCTCTCTCTGCCTCATTTCTGCCCCTCTCTGTGTGTGTCTCATGAATAAATAAGTAAAATCTTTTTTAAAAATTATATTTTTTACTAATAATCCCAAGAAAATTAACTGAAGAACTATTAGAATAAGGAACTTTGTTAAGTGGCCATACAGAAGATAAATATGAATAAATCCATTGACTTTTCTATAACAGCTAAAACATGATGAAGAAATCCCATTTACAATAGCAATGAAATATGTATATATGATTAAACTGTATAAGAAATGTGTAAGACTTAAATGAAAACAATAATAACATTTTATGGAGAAACACAAAATAAGATGTATGGTAATGGTGTTGGATTTGCCCAATTAATTTACAAAGTTCATGTAATTCCATTTAAAGACAAAGATTTTTAGAGAGATGTTAGCAAAACGATTATTAAAATTCATGTGGAAGAATGGGAAAGGACATTTTTGAGAAAGATTAATGAAGAAAGAATTTCATTTCCAAGTACTAAAAAGGATTACAAAGTTACAACTACTAAGACGGTATAGTACTTTTTACTAAATAAAATAGAAACTTAGAGGAACTACGCTTGAAAATTCCCCAAACAGATTTAAGCATATAAAGGTGATGTATTACAAAGACAGCATTTCATGTTGGTGGAGAAAATACCGACTATTACCTGAACACAGTTCCAGTAGTTGGTTAATGTTAGGAAAAACTGTAAAGCTGGATCTTATTCATACCATATACAAATATCTATCAGATTAAAGAAGAAAAAACAGTGTCACACATCTGGAGGAAAACAGGTGGTCGAACATTTTTATAATCTTGTCTAATATGACATCAAAGGTGGAAACCATAATTGAAGCTCAATAGACTTGAATATGAACATCAAAACTTCTGTACATATAAGGAGAAAAAAGACTCAACCAGCATGCCTAACAATGTGGAATTTGAAATTTATTTTCTCTTGATTTTTTTTTGGAATTAATAAATCAGCAGGTTCTAGCTAATATTCCAAATACACTACTCTCTGAAGGCTTAATAAAGCAGAGCCCATCCTGGAATAGTAGTCATTTGGTATTGTAATTGCTGTAGGCACAGAATATTACAGACATGTTTGCAGGGTGAATATATAGTATGTCTTAGCTAAAAATAAAGATTGGATTCTAGAGATGACCCAATAATGACCTAAAAATTAGAATTATTCCACCTAAAAAGGTCAACTAAATTTGAGTTATGCCATCCAAAATAGTAAGGGATTTCAGCCAGACAGTTTTAGAATTCTTTTTTTTTTTTTAAGATTTTATTTACTTATTCATGAGAGACAGAGAGAGAGAGAGAGAGAGAGAGAGAGAGAAGCAGAGACACAGGCAGAGGGAGAAGCAGGCTCCATGCAGGGAGCCCGATGTGGGACTCAGTCCTGGGTCTCCAGGATCACATCCTGGGCTGAAGGCGGTGCTAAACCGCTGAGCCACCCGGGGCTGCCCCAGTTTTATGATTCTTAACACATGCTGAGGCATTTCCTTTCAATAGAAGTTACTTAGAACATCATTGAGTAATGTTTGAATTTATATAATGTGTTAAAATCTATTATTTCTAATAAAAATGAAATCATTACAGTTTCTTGTCTTGGATTACGGTATAGTTGATAATTGATAATTGCAGAGGATGTCACAACGATCAAATTTGGAGAGAAGTATCTCCTGTTTTATTGTACAATATGGCCCAAGGAAGATTGTTTTCTTCCTCTCCCTCTAGAGTAGCTTTGCTCCTTCAATGTTGGGGCCCTAGAGCAAGTGGGAAAGCAAAATTCATTGTCATCAATGGACAATGAAATAATAATAATAATAATAATAATAATAATAATAAAAAAGTTTTACTTCATGTTAAATATCCCAGGTGATATCAGCTTGGACTATGACAATTCGCACTAATACTATCAAAACAGTAATTTTCTTTCCTGGAGGCTGTTAGAAAAATTGCTAAACTCTGAGCCCCAAATAATCTCATGAGAAAGAGGAACCAGCAGGCCCATGAACTTCCTGGTCTTTTTTTGTTCACATCCACTTCTTCTCAGAGTCTGGTCAATGTGTTGCTACCTGCCACTGCTGTTCCTCCAGAGGCCACCCCCTGCCCCTCATTCTGTAGTGGTTCCTTTGCTCACATGCACAGTCTTCCCCGCTGCTGCCTCTTCCTCATCTCTGGTGGCCTTTTCACTCTAGGGTCAAATAGCTCAATGTTCTGCACTCAGCCACCTTTCCTCTCCTTTCTAACCTGACCATTGCCCTTGGATCAGGTTTGTTTCTTCAACTCTCTTTAGTTACCAACTCTAAAGAGGCTTCTCCTTCTCTTACACAAGGGCTGGGACTGTTAATAGGTGGCTTTTTCTCTTGGAGGTCTTGGTCCTGGGGATTGGCTAACAGCTGTTATCAGTGTCCTTCCTATAAAAAACTTTTAGATACTCATGAAGTTATATCCTTGGAAGAATCATCCATTCATCCTGCTAGCTCATGAGACATGCCTGGAAATGTCTGAATCTTAAAAAAAAAATGTTTCAGCATGTATCTGATTTGTTCATAGGCATATACTTAGTATGTATATATTATTGACCATCCTCAGAGAAAAGCCTTAGTATGTATGTATTATTGACCATCCTCAGAAAAAGGCCTATAGAATGTTTTCTTCCCATAATAAAAGCAAAACAGAAGCTTAGCCACTTTGTGTTAAATAAGAGAAACAAAACCAGACAAGCACAACCCTAAAGATAGATAAATCTTGTTGATTCTCATGCTAGCCAGACTGTTATCTTTGAAGATTGTTAGAAAACTATCTGTAAGTGGTCAATTCTAGAGGAGAAAATGGGCAACGAAGCAGATAAAACAACCAACCAACAAAAGAGCAGAACCAACAGACACCCCTGTAACGGGGAGGAAAGAGAATATATACATCAAGTGGAGGTGGTCATTGATAGTTTCGTTTCACTTGTTAGTGATCAAAATAATAGTCATTTAATGTCCATGGTGTTTGCAAAACTCATTTTCTCACTCCTTGGTTCAGTGAGTATTTCCTGAGCACTTACCCCACTTACCCTGGCCAGGCACTGTCGTGAGCATTAACCATACCCAGTAGATGACACTTTGCAATTCCCCAGGGTCTGGGAACTGCCAGAAGGGTGAGGAGACCCAAAAGAGAGGCTGACGTTTATTTGGTAGTTTGGGGGGCGGGGGGTCCTGCAGATGACATGCTAAACTTTCTTCGGTTATATGAGGAATATCATCTATTCTGTATGATTGAGAAGGAAACTAGGTTGAGTGGACAGGAAATCAGAGGAAGACCCATTTTTATTTAATCAGAGAAAAGCTACCTGAAATAATAATAAGCTATCTCTGGTAATTGAGATGGTTCCAGAAGTTTGGTACTGGTAGGAATTAATATATGGGATGGTAAGGGGCTAGCGATGGAAGGTTAGTAGTTAACTTATCTCTGAGGACAAAGGTTCCAGGACCTGTTATCGAGATTGTTCTTATAGTAAGGGCTCCCCTGAAGACAATACACTTAAGGCCATTTTGGAACCTGGCCTGTCAGCTTTGCACTTAACTCCTAGATCTTGGCCAAATTTCCCATCTCTTGGCCTTAATTCCTACATCAGAATTTTGGGGATAGTATTAGTATTTATCTCATAGGACCATGGTAAGAATTGAATAAAGTAAGTGTAAATGAACTAATTTAAAATGTTTAGTCTATAATAGGCACTTGATAAATGGTATGGTTATAATGGGAACCTAGAGTCTTATCTTGGGCAACACTCGGCCTGCCTTAACAATCCAGAAAGTAAAAATGAGGCCCATTAATGTAGGAAGTCCCTTTTGCCCTATCCTGGGATTTATAAAAACAAAATCTTCCTAAAATGTGCAGTGAGAAATAGTAAACACACACAACATCACAAAACACATTGGGTTAGTTGTTGCATTTTGTTAGTGTTCGCTTATTATTTATCTGTTCTCAGATGCTCAAAAGAATCTTTTTTTTTTAGCTCAGTCTCTCTTTTTGAATTATGCTCCGGGATATACTGTCAACCTCTGTTAGATCAAAAAGGATCTCGGACAATGTGATGTGAACTGTTCAAGGAGAGTCTGCTTATGCACTTTGGAGGACTTTGAAAGTTGCTGGGCCTTTGTCACTACATTCCTGTGTTATAGTCATGTAGTTGACATCAACCATTGAATAATTTGAATTAACTTAAGAAATCCAAAAGAGGAGGGCACCTGACGAGATGAGCACTGAATATTATACTATATGTTGGCAAATCGAACTTCAATTAAAAAAATACGTGTATCTAAAAAAAAGAAAAGAAAAGAAATCCAGAAGAACCTCAGATGATTATACTACAGTCAGCTTATGCCCACATGAGCCAATAAAGCGATTAGTGATTGCCTGTACCACCAACTCAGCAGACTGGTTGACTGCAAGTTCTTTTTACCAGCTGCAATCAACAAACCATTCTAGACGCTTACTTTTCTAGGCCTTTGATTAGCTCTACCTTCTTTTGTTTCGGTAACCCGTGTTCTGCAATTTATATATTAAGGCATTTAAAGAATGCAGAGAATAAAATCATCAAAGAACAAAATCCACTCCTGTCTCTCAGAATGATCACATTTCATTTCATAAATATTTGCAGAATCTTTACTTTTAAGGAAATAAAAAACTACAATCAGTTAAATCTCCTTTCAGAAGCATCTGCATCAGTGTCTGTTGTTCCAATCCATTTTTTACTTTTACTCATGTATTTATGCAGCCATTTCAATAGTTAGTCTGGTTTGTGTTTTTAAATTTACAAAAATAATATCACACTGGTTTTCACAAAACTATGTTTTTGAGACCTACGCGTGTTATATATATATATATATATATAGTTCTAGCCCTGTTCTCCCTAGTGAAATTGGTGTTTTCCTTGATGAGACATTTACCATTCAAATCTGGTGGCTTCCCTTACTCCTAAATCGGGCTCCTGGATGACAGGATGTTATTGCTGGACGAGTTAGGAGAAAACGTCATTCTAACTTACGTCTGTCTTCATGTGCTTGTCGACGCTGAGATCTTTTGAAAATGACAAAACCTACGCCGGATGGGAAGTCAGGAAAATGTAAATAAACTAAGACTTTCCCAGGCAAATCACAATGGAGAAATTAGCCCACAAATGAAAACCAAACCAAACCAACAACAATGAACAACAAAAAACAAGGCTGTGGGAGGTGAAATGACTTCCTGGATCACACAGCTGGTTAATGGAAGTCCTCGAAATACCCAGCCCAGATCTCAAATTCAAACAACTGCTTGGGGTAAGATGGACAAAGTTTTCCAGTCCATTGTTCTTTTCATCATGTTTTCTAATGTTTAAGAAAGACAGTGAAAAGATAATGGCTTCTTAGGGTCACCTCATCAGAAAAAATTCTGCTACCCTGTCTTCAGAATGGCTGGTTACAGTATGGCTTTAATCCACCATTTAGCAGAATGTGGCCAGGTAAATCAGCTTTCACTGGTGATCGGAGGTCATTCATTTTCCAGTTATATGTCAGCTTTGCTTTACCCTATAGTTTTCTTGTTAACAGCTGGCAAGTTAATGAACATGGCATGTCTGTTTCTGCAAAGTTTGGGTGTGCCAAGATTGTACTGGAAACAGAGAACTCGCTCCTAATTAGCCAGGGGTTTTCAGTTCCAACTCAGGTCTGTAGTTCTCTTCAAACAGGCTCAACCTCAGGTGCTCTTCACAGTGAGGTGGTATTGAACTAGTTCATTTATGGTACATGGAGTTAGGACAAGTAATTCATTGTTTCCTTTTTATTTCACTTCTAATACACCTCCTTGGATTAAAGGCTTGCAAGTAGTTTTTAAATTTTAACTTGTTTCAAATCTGTCGTTGTTTTTCCAAGATAATTTATACAGTTATAAGATAAATAAAACCAGTATTCTTGACTACTTGCCGGAAAGAAAACGTAATTGCTAATGTTCTCTATATAAATTACATGACATTCTGGAAGTGAAAATTTATCATGTGTTAAGTATCAAGTTTCATCTAAGTAGGTTCTTAATAAAATCATGTTAATTTGATTATTTTACAAATAAGTTCAGCCTGTAAAATTCTAATTTATGGATGCACGGGAACACATTTTTTATTAGTCAGTCTATTATCCTACCTTGTAAATAGCATAGAAATTGTAACTATAGTCATAAAAAAATAAAAATCCCTTGATAGGGAAGTGCTTGTCATTGTTTTAAAACACAATTAAACGGTCAAAGATATAACTTTTGAAAAGATGAAATCATTGTTCAAAAGCTGCACCTGACTTATTATTGTTACTTGTCTCAGATGACGTATCTTCACATTGCAGGAGGACGTCGTGAATATTTTAGTTGCTGGTCATTATTAAAGTCTTCAGTGTACGACAGACAGTTCCACATATGTGGGCATGGCGGCTGCAGGGTGGCTGAAAGGACAATGTTCCTCAGTCCTATCCACGTTGCCTACCTATGAAAGTTCCTCTTTGGTTTAGTTTGGTTTTGGTTCTATGTTATTTGTCTATTATGTGGAACATGGCTCAGTTTTGGGAACTGATTGCCAGGGGGCCCCCCAAATGAGCCACTTCACTAAAAATTACTAAATGTTAGTTTGAAAAGTCTGTTCTTAGTATTTAAATGCATATCATAGCTTAATCACATCAATTGCAATTTTAACAGTACTTCATATATTGTTTGGCTGTTTTGCTTGTGGCAGTTTATTTACTAGCCCACCGTAATGTGATTTCAGGTCTCCCTGACATTAGGTGGACATTTGGATAACAAGAACGATTTGGTGGAAAGAGCACTGAACTTTGGAAGTGAAATCTCTTTTTTTTTTACCTTGCTTTGCCACCTTCTGGCTGCGTAAGTCTTAATACGTCATCCAGAGATAGAGCACCTGCAGGGGATCAAATCACTGATTGCCAAATTTCAGGCTTGCTTGTGCTGTGTATCAGCTGTTTGTTCTGGGGCAAGTTACTGAACCTCTCTGTTTCAGGGTTCTCATCTATAAAATGGAACTAACAATAACATCTATCCTCTAGAGTTATTAAGAAGATTAAATTAACTGGTATTTATAAAAAGTCTTGGTGGCTATATGACAATTTAATAAAACTTTAATGTGATTGGACTTCATTGGGTTTGATTTCTATAAGAGTATCTCCAATTTGAAGACTATATCATTTTAAGTTTCTGTTTCTTGCTTTAGTTTCAACATCTTTAACTCATTAAACTTATACTATTAAAAACATTGTTTCTGTACAGAGTATTAGTGGCTCGGTAGTCCAACTTTGATGATTTTTTTTTGTCATTAAAAAAATGTTTTTGGGGCACATGGTTGTCTTGGTTGGTTGAGTGTCTGACTCTTGATTTCGACTCAGATCGTGATGTCAGGGTTAAAGTCAGGGTTGTGAGATTAAGCCCCACATCAGGCTCCACGCTCACCAGAGATTCTGCTGGAATCTGTTTTCTCTTTTCCTCTCCCTACCCCCACCTGCATACTCACGCTCTCTCTCTCTAAAGAAATTAAAAATAAAGTCTTATAAAAAAGG
Organism: Canis lupus dingo; assembly: GCF_003254725.2. Lineage (NCBI taxonomy): Eukaryota > Metazoa > Chordata > Mammalia > Carnivora > Canidae > Canis > Canis lupus. The sequence goes on from NC_064243.1 coordinate 62,025,712, forward strand.
TAAATAAAAATTTTTTTAAAAGATTTTAAGTAATCTCTATACCCAGTGTGTGGCTTGAACCCACAACCCCAAGATCAGAGTCACATACTTCACTGACTGAGCCAGCCAGGTGCCCCTGTCATTTGTTTTAAATTAAATCACATATGCATAACTAAAAAACTGTTTTAAAATCTAGGAAAAATATCTATTCATCTCAAAGTTGTATACACTGTGACACCTCTATAACCGAGCTTAGAACCTTTTTTTTTTTTGCATTGTGTAGACATTTTGTTTGTTTCCCTTCTAAAGGGTAAGTGTCATTTATTTCATTTTTCAATTTCTGTCTTTATTAATGTGCTATTGGATGGAAAGCTGTTTGGAAAACTGAATTTGATGATAGTTTTTTTTTACCTCTGTAGTATCAGTTGAAAATATTCCACTGTCTCTCAGGTTTCTTGAGTACAGACTGGTACATGGCTTCTATCTTTTTAAGCTTATCCTACATACATAGCTCTTTGCTAAAGAATTTGCAATATCTTTTAATGAAGCTTGAAGCCTATTAAATTGAAATATTTTGTAGGGCATAGAGCAGTCTAACATTAGAACAAGAGCTTGTTGGTAGATGGATGGATTAGTTTGTTTGTTTTTTTTAAAGACAGGACAGCCATGTGTACCAGAGGGAAAGAGGCTAGAGGCTATTGAAGTTGGAATTTCAGTTGTTGGGAGAAAGTCCAGTCAAGCTACTGGGCACGTTACCTAGGGAGGATGATGACAACTACAGGAGACTGTCCTGACAGGCAGGGGGTCGGAGTCCGGCAAGGTGCAACAGATGGTGTCCCAGCAGGTGGGTGTGCCACGGTGACACAGAGTCTGGAAGCAGGTGATATGCAGGCAGATAAACAGAGGAGGCTGATCACAGTAGTAGGGCCCCAGGGTTAGGGCTGGGGCTGTGGCCTGAAATTCAGACCCTGGGAAAACAGGGTAGACTGGTGCGCAGGCCCATTTTGGAGGGAATAGTGTGAGATGCAGGACCATCAACAATGGCTCCATTATGGGGGGGAGAGGGGAGAGGCCCCCACAGTAAAGAGGACTCGTGGCATCCTTACTCTGGGAGTTGTGTGGCCTGGAGGAAAGCTGGGAGCCAGGCTCGTCTTTACAGATGCTGACTTTTCTTAGAGTCCTTACAATAGACTCATGTGACTGTCTTTTTGAAAACTGTAATACTCAAGCATATTAATTACTAAACTGTGCTTTATTTCTAACGAATTAGATTAGAAGGCAACTCTGACATGATGAACCTTTGCCGTTGTTGTTTTTTGTTTTAAGGCTTGCAGTACCCTTCAGATAAGATTGAATTCCATGCAGTTGAAACTGCTCACATGGGGCCTAGGTTAAGTGAAACATACGGTATAGAGGTGTTATTATTCTTTCCTCTCCTTGGGTTTATTCTGAGAGGTCATATATCAGAGAAAAGAGATAAAATGAGAGGATTAGCAAGTAGCTGTTGGTTTTGGCAGAGCTTACTTGCAATGGAGGAAAAAAAATCGTGTAGAAGCTGCTGAAATTAATTTCCTTATGATGACACGGAGTGTTAACTGGCCTTTCCCTGGCTGTCATCATTTAGGGGAACTCAGGCCAATTTATATTACAGTGGGAATGTTGTGCTTCAAACCAAGACCTCTGATTCCAAGGACTAAAAGAGAAAATTGGAAATTGAGTCTTTTGTCTGTGTCTTAGCTTTTATCAGTTTTCTCTAAAAGTGTCCTGTTCCTTACATTTTGAATCAAGTCTTATGCTGATGCTATTTTCTGTTAACTTGGCTATTATGAAATTATGAAAAGCTTCAATCATTATTTCTCCAAGTACTGTTTTCAGTAGAAGAAAGCCCATGGCTCCTTCTAATAGATTTTCTTTATAAAGGTGAATAGTGTCTACAGAAACTTCGCATGTATTTATCAAATGAGATTGCTAGTTGATTGCTAACTGTGAGTGATTGGTACCAGTGAGGAGTGCCACCCCCATTTCCACCCCTTGATTCCTGGACTCGTGCATCCTAGCTGGGGGACAGAGTGTTATAAATTGAATGTTGATTTAGAGCACATGTAGCTTCTTGGAGGATCTTGCCAGAGTCCAGCCAGGTCCTGCTACCTCACTAGCATGGGGATGGTCTTCAGAGGCCATCCCACTGTTGTTCCATGCCACCTGCTTCAAAGTACTGGAGAACATGGCATCACCAGTGAGTGGGTATTGCTGGTCTTCATTTGCTGTGAACTCCTTGATCAGCAGAAATGTAGTGTGGAGTATTGGGACAGTAGATGAAACATTGTATAAGCCCATGGATGGCAATTTTGGCAGAAATATTGCCCATCGCAAAGGAGGCTCTATATCCAGAGTATCTGTTATGATAAGAAGAAAACAGTGCCCCTCCCACGGTGGAAGCAGATAGCTGGCTGAGCATTCTGGGGATGGTGCCCTAGTGGAACTCAGTGTGTATGTCCTGAGTCCGATTGGGCACCCAGAAGTGGCTGTAGCCAGCTCGACCTAGTGCCGTCTCGTGTTGCTGAGCCCATGTACAATCCTCACCTCTGTTACCATGGCGCCTATTGATGAGTCCATCGGGCAACGACAATAGTGGCTGGGGAAAGAGGCACAGCATCCGCACAAAGGTCCTCCTAATCCGTTTGATTATTAAAATCTTCCTCCACTGAGGTCAGCCTTTGGTAGGCATTCACATGGGACACAAACATCTTCCGTTTTTTGCCCACATAGAGCGGTCTGAGTGCCTCTATACCTCTTCCTCCAATTTCCTTTTCACCAATTTTCTAATCTTTTTCTTTCTAAATTACTGACCATTCAGTCAAAGCATTTGCTGCAGCCCAGGAGTCAGGACAGTTTTATACCTCTGGCCATTAGGCACCTGGTAGCACTGTTCAAGTGCTCCCCCCTGGGAGGATTTCATCCCTTCACCATTGTGCTTCCAAGATATCTGAGAAAGGGGGGCTGTGGTGCAAGAGCTGTCCACTTTCAGGTGGTACCTGCATACTGCACAGAAACACCTGGAAGCCAGGCCCAAGTTTTCTCTTCCACAGTGAACTAACTTTAGCGAACTCCTCATGAAGCAATAGGTATGGACGGGTAGAGATTAGGTAATGTAGCAAGAGTAAGGGCCATGGGCATTTGGGTCACTTCATCCTGTGATTTATTTATGCCTCCAGGGCCTGCTTGACCGTGGTCTCATACGTGCCTCTTCCAGTTGATCACCGGAGTGCTTCTGTGCGTGCCCAGCTTTATGGCTTGCTGGGTCAGACAGCAGCCAGTTTACAATACGCAGCTCAGGTCTCATGGTAATTTGGTAGCCCATGATTAGGTGTTCATTTTCTTCTAAGGCCCCGTAGTAAGACAAAAGCCGTTTCTGAACAGGAAAGCAGGTATCTGTAGAGGAAGGTAGGGCTTTGTTCCAACGGCCTCAGGGTTTGCATTGTGATGTACCTACAGGACTTGCCACATCTCCAAAAAGCATCCCTGCCCACCACTGGCACTCACGGGCTGGAAGAAAGATCCGCAATATGAATTTTGGTCAGTACGACATGGAGTGGGCCTCCCCTTCATTCAAAGGGTTCTGGGCCTATAAACTAGGTCAAGGCTAGGAATTGACTGAGAGGTTGTGACTCTGATGATTCAAGAGAGACTTCTGTTTACTAGTCCTAGAACTCTTAGGCTTTTATTTTTTAAATTTATTTATTTATGAGAGACACACAGAGAGAGAGAGAGGCAGAGACACAGGCAGAAGGAGAAGCAGGCTCCTCACAGAGCCTGATGTAGGACTTGATCCCGGAACCCCAGGATCACACCCTGAGCCAAAGACAGACACTCAACCGCTGAGCCACCTAGGGGTCCCTAGAACTCGTAGGCTTAGAGAGATCAAGTAAGTATTAGATTGCCCATCCACTGTCCGGGGACACCATGATCACATACCCAATGCCACTGGCTTCTCTCTGCAAGTCAGGCTATTCTAATTACTGTTTTGGCTCTACTGTCCGTTCTGGTAACCGTATCTACTTTGTCTCCCCTCCCAAATGTATTTCTCACATCACAGTGAAAGGTGTGTCCTTTGGGCCCTCTTGGGGTAGGTAAGCAGGTATTACATAATAAGCCAGTTTAACATTGGACATTATAGTATACAAAGGCAGTCAGTATACTATTGGCCTTCTGATTTCATTTAATGTTGGTCCATGTTTCTTTTTTATTTTTTAAGATTTTATTTATTTATTAATGAGAGACAGAGAGAAAGAGAGGTGGAGACATAGGCTGAGGGAGAAGCAGGCTCCCTGTGGGGAGCCCGATGTGGGGCTCAATCCCGGGACTCTAGGATCACACCCTGAGCCAAAGGTAGATGCTCAACCACTGAGCCACCCAGGTGTCCCTTGGTCCATGTTTCAACCCACCAGCCAAAATGTTAGACCGCTTTCTAAACCTTGACCTAAAAGACTGAATCCAACATCTCTGCTTAGTGAGCCCATATCAATAAATTCATTCTGATATCTGACTTTATGATCCTGCTACAATTATCCAACAAGTTAGAAAAATAGTGCTTCTTCTTTGGTATGTAGCATACTTTCTCATGGGCCACATTTTGTGCTTTATTTAGATTCTGCTACAACAGAAGCCTAGCTATTGGTTAATTTAGAAGCAAAGAGGGGTGGCAGGGGTAGGTGCTGAGGAGAATCAGCAGTGTCTTGCAAAACATCTACTTTAGGAGAGACTTACAAGTTTTTTTCAAGGAAAGCAGGCAGGGACCTCTTTGGATAGGAGTGGAAGAGTGGCTTCCACTGGCAAAGATGACTCAGAGGAACTTAGGGGTTTGAGATCCTCAACTTCGTTGGAATTTCTCATATGTCTGTATTTTTTTAAATTTATTTTTATTTTTATTTTTTTTCATATGTCTGTATTGTAATTTTCAAAATCCCATTCTTTGCCAACCAATGCCCTCGCGTTAACAGATGTTCTGCAAGGTTGGGATTTGTGTTGTAATTTATCACCTACAGCTACAGGAGACAAGGGTTTCCCTCTGGGGAGACATAGAAGCTTTCAGGTCATTTATGCAGAGCTTGAATTGGGAATTTCAAGCCCCGAACTCATCCCTTTGTTTCCCTGTAAGTTCCTGCCAAGAGAGATATTATATGATCATAGTTTATGTGATTATGGAGGCTGGCTAGGCAAGTCCAAAATCCACACGCCAGGTTGGCAAGCTAGAAACTTGCAGCTTCAGTCTACAGGTGGAATTTCTTCTTCCTCAGGGAAACTTGTTCTGTTCTTTCAACTGATTGGGTCAGGCCCATCTAGATTATTGAGGATAATGTCCTTTGCTTAAATAGATTATATGCTAATTACATCAGTAGAATTTCTTTACAGCAGCACCTAGATTAGTGCTTGTTTCTGTTTTTTTTAAAGATTTTATTTATTCATTCACGAGAGACACAGAAAGAGAGGCAGAGACACAAGCAGGCTCCTCAAGGAAAGCCCGATACGGGACTCGATCCCAGGACCCCGGGATCACACCCTGAACCAAAGGCAGATGCTCAACCACGGAGCCACCCAGGTGTCCCTAGATTAGTGTTTGATTGAATAAGTGGGGACTATGACCTACATAGTGAACGCGTAAGACTGACTGTCCAAAGAGTTCAATTTTGTTCTTGATGACTCACAGCCTTAACACATATCGATCGACAAATGTAAATGATGTGTCCACAGGATTATGGCTAATTACCCAAGCACAGGCTCTACAATTTGGTTTCTTGAAAAAGTTCTAGAAAAGGTTGCCTTTTTAGTCTTTTATTTTTCCTTAAAAATAGAATGAAGTATTGCAGCTACAATATTTTCTTTGGTAGCATGACATAGTGCTTCGTCGTCGTCGTCTTCTTCTTCTTCCTTCTTTTTTTTTTTTTTTTTTTTTTTTTTTTTTTTTTTTTTGCAGAGAGGTAGCTGTAGTGGCTTTTCCTCAACAGATTTTCTCACTTTCCAGAAAATCATCTTATTTGCAGTCTGTGCCTATTAGTATCTTTAAATGGCTACACTTTAAAACATCCATAAGAGAGTGGGTCAGCAATGATCTTTGAGTCCAGGAGTCTTTTCTATTGTGTTCATTTATTGCTGCCTGTTGTGGGGCTGATTCTTTTTAACAGGTTTGGAATTTACTTTTGTTTGTCTAAGAATTCTGGAGTCTGAAAATTCCAGAAGGCTGGTCCCTGGATAGCTGAGCTTTCTCAATATGTTGTTTAAAATGTTTAAGATGTACTTCAAAAAAAGAAAGTTAACATGCGACTAAAATTGTATCTCTTCTGAGGAAAAGGAGCATATTCCTGAGGCAACATTTGGTTATCAATCAACAAACAAGGTGACAGGTTCCCCTGGATTGGTTTTTCCAGGTGACTATTACCTTTAGCCGAGCTCTTATGACTCGTTTACTTGGAATAATAATGTGTGTTAGGCCATTCTGACTCCTGCATTTGCTCTGGTGGCCAGAAGTCAAGATGTAAATTGCTCTGACAGGATTTCAGGTGCAATCTATGACTGTGATATTTTCGTAGGAAACCTTTAAGGGCAGCTTATTTGATGCTTTACAGTTAAAACTGGGGGGTGGCAGGGGAGGTGGCAGGGAAGTAGGAGGCAATGGGAGTAAGAGGAGTCTGATTCCAAATCATGTACTTCTCCCTCTATATTAAACTCCCTGTGTTTCATTTAGTACAACTGGAAAGGATTATTTGAAGGAAAAAAAAACCTGGGGTGGAGGGGGTGCTTCCTGGTAATCAGCAGAGCCCTCTCCTCCACCGGGTGCCTTTCCCCACCTCTATTTATGATCGGCAGGACATTACCTGTGTTTTAATTTAGACCGGATCATTTTAGTGCTTGAGGACAATCAGATTCCCTCCTTTGCCCAATCTCCAATCCCAATGTTCCGCCCTGGCAGTGTGACATAGTGTGAGGAATTTCACCTCTGGACACTAGTTACCCCAGGTTTCAGATTCTTACTGTCTTTAGAGGTCAAATTTTCAAAACTGTGGTTTCCTTATGAAGAAAAATGGCGATGATTCAGAACATCGTGTTGGAATAAGTCATATGTGTGAAAAGTGCACGGTACAGGGCAGGTACTTAACAATGTGTTCTTGCTGCCCTCCCCTCTACTTTCTGAGCATAGAAGTGTGTACACAGAGGGTGGAGATGAGAGCTGTCATTCCAGACATTTCCTCCAGTCCTTCAACTGTGCCTCCATTTTGTATTCTAGATACAAACCCATAATCATTACCCTTTTACCTCTAGAATGTTGTTAGTAGTAGCAGACGTTTACTGAAAGTCTGTGTTCAGGGTGGTTAACCAAGGCTAAGGAGAACCATAAATACCAACTGGCATTATGGTGTGATTGTGGATTTTAAGAATGTAACCTACATTTTGGTATTCTATTCTCAAACTCTCAAACAAGATGTAAGCCTTGTTCCCAGGTATTAGTGTTCTGTTTTTCTGTACTGATTTACTCATAACCTGTTGAGATATATTACATTATCTTTTAAAAAATTTTATACTCTTTCACAATTTTAGTGTTGGGAAAAGAAATTTTGATGTCTAAATACTTTAGATTTATTTTCTCATGTAGAAGAAAAATATGGCTCATGTCAGTTTACCTTTTTGTTTAGACTGCTAATATAGTCAGAGATTAATTTATTTTTATTTTTAAAATTTTATTTAATTTATTCATGAGAGACAGAGGGAGAGAAAGGGATAGAGAGAGAGAGAGAGAGAGAGAGAGAGGCAAAGGGAGAAGTAGGCTCCATGCAGGGAGCCCAACATGGGACTCGATCCTGGGTCCCCAGGATCACACCCTGGACTGAAGGCGGCCCTAAACCATTGAGCCACCCAGGCTGCCCTGAAATTTAAATAACTTTTGGTCTCCATGTGTTCTTTCCTGCGTTTCACTCAGTAACTTTAAATTCTTATATATAAATACCATATATTTGATAAAAATATATTGAGGGACTCTTAGGGCCTAAGGACTTGGAACAAAAGTGGAAATTACCTGACTTCATGGAGGGGTAGTAGTCTAGCAGGGAAGGTAGACAAAGAAGCAGGCGAATATGCAGCTACAAATTGTGATGAATGTTATGGAAAAAAGTGTAAATTGCTAGAGAGAATAGACTTAATCCTTATAGTGTTAAGAAAAGTAATTTAGTTTTTTAAAAAGGCTGTACAAGAAAATTCCTAGGAAAATAGTCATTGTAGGCTTGATTCTATCTAACAAACACTCAGGAAGAAACAGTTATTTGTGTTTGGTCCAGCTATAGGGCTTTGAAACTTAAAAATCTAAGGAGGTACTTATTTTAGTATCTTTCTCTGTCTTTAATAGTAACTTGTCTTCATGGTATTGTGAGGTTTGTTTTCCCGGATGCATAATATTCTTAGGTTTTTTTTTTCTTTTTTTCTTGCTAACTAGGAATCTCAGATTTAACACCTGCAAATGTTTATACCTAAAAACAATAGTTGGTTATTGAGCTATTGTGTGTGCCAGGAGAATCTGACCAGGGTGATGTTTATCTCCATGAAATACCAGATCTGGTAAATCTGTTATATAAAAGACTATTGTGTTGTAGATATTATATCATCAAATTTTAAATGCTCTTTTAAATAGTAACAATAGCATAAACCTCATTTTTATTTTAGGTGAACATTAAGAGCTCCAGCATATTCCCAAATAATTGGAATCAGTTTATAGAGAGGTGAAATTTGCTTACTTAGGTTTTTTTTTAAATGTAGTGCTTGAATTTGAGAAAAATAAATTTTGCCTAGCTATTGTGGCAAGGAATTGCTCCTATAATGTTAAGAAAAGCTTTTTATCCACACTGACTTGTTGGTGCTGAGATTTGTCCCCATGCATACAGATCACCTGGTTGGTTCTCATTCCTTTGGCGCTCACTCCAAAATGCAGCAGGACCACAGAGCTAGAGCTTTACACTTACAGCCAGTCAGGAGAAGCCCCGCTGGGAGGTGTAAAGGGGCAAGGAGGTTGATGGAGAAGCCATGACTCCAGACTCTTGGGAGTCAAAAAGAAGGGAAGCAAGGACATCCCTGAATTGTAGACATGGTACTGAAGGTGCAGAGGCAAAGCTGGCATGTAGGCAAAGACACGTCATTTTATCAGTGAAGACAAGGTCACTGGGACCCACACGTTTGCCTCATGGTACAGTTGGGGTATTTGCCACATGCGGCTCTACCAAATTTGCCTCACAGCACTGTCTCTGATCTCTCCACCTGATTTAGATGGTCTTGAGTTCTCATTTTCCCCTTCATAACCCTCATCAAAACTGTAAATTAGTAGGGTATTGTCTTTCTTGTTTCCTGCATTACCCGCCTCTAGGTTCTAGTTGTTCAGTACAGATTTGTTAAATGCATGAATGACAACCAAAGCTTTGGATTGGTTACTCTCATCACCAAGATGCTTGGAAATGTTAGTGTTGTTGTTGTTGTTTTCCCTTCAGAGCAATTATTCAGTTGGCTTGCAATTAGATATTGGTGATTGTTTACATCCAAAATGTAGCTATTCATCCTTACTTAGTATCACCATCTATGTTAATATTAATTATTTTTATTGGTACTAATCACTGATGTTAAGATGATATTTTGGAGCTAATTTAGCTTTGTTTTGAGGGTAGTATGTAGAGTTGGTAGTGAGGAGAATTTATGAGTGAACAACTGTAGAAGTATTTGGATTATTTCTTGTTTGGGGGATATCTGTATGCTGCTTCCTTCTTCATCATCGTTAAGTAAAAGCCTCTTGGATCTTTCTTACATTAATGTTTTCAACAAACTATATTGATATTTGTTGAGCTCTTTTTCAGCTGTGTGTTTTTAAGGTTTGAAAGATTAGGGAGTAATGCAACTTAAACACTAACTTTCAGCCACATCTCAAGGCACTCAAACAACCAATAAAAGTTCCTTCAGTCCAGCTTCACAGATGCAGGAATCTGCAGCCCTTGCTGGGGCAATTAAGGGACATGAGTAAAGATAAGAGGCTGGTCAATGATCAGATATGTGGTGATACGTATGATAACCCTAAGGAAATACAAATCGTTTTTTAAAAAAAGATTTATTTATTTAATTGAGAGAGAGGGAGAGTGCCAGGGAGAAGGGATAGAGAGAGAGGGAGAGGGAAACTCAAGCAAACTCTCCACTGAGCATGGAGCCCAATGTGGGCTCAGTCTCACGAACATGAGATTGTGATCTGAGCTGAAATCAAAGGTCAGATTCTTAACTGACTGAGCCACCCAGGTGCCCCTTAATGAGATATTTTTATGAATGGATTTGGTCAGCTTTGAATGTGATAAAACATGAAAAATGCAATATTTTTATTTATTTATTATTTTCATTTACTTATGCAGTAAGCATAAGGCACTAACATTACTAAGGACAAATGGAAGAGTTTATATTCCATGAGAAGGTGGAATGAAAACCAATCAGGTTACCACCAGTGGATTTCTTGTCCAGGAACTACTCTGGGTCTGTTATGGAAAAGAATTACAGAAACGTGTTAGTATTGAGTCCAGTCCAAACACACTAACCTAACCCTTCTGTCTTTAATGCTCTGATGTATGATTGAAATCACAGTGGCGAAGCTCATAGAGAAGAGGCTGCTCTTGGGGAGCAAGTTCGGGAATGGGTAAATTTTAGTTTGCCAAAGTTCTAGGAAACTTTTTATCCCCAGAAGACGAGAAGTACCAATAATATTTGGTTAGTGTGTTTGGATTGGACTCAAGACCAGAGGTTGACTCTTGACCATGGCGCTAACCAGCTTGTGGTTTGGGCAACCTCTCCTAATCTGTTTTCTCATCATTGAAGTGAGGTTTATCTTATCTACCTTCAGAATCTTAGGAGGACTGTGATAATAAGTCACATTAGTTATCTAGCATATTTAGTTGCTCAGTAGAAGCTATTTTTATTATATGTTTATGCCTTAGCCAGAGTACTACCAGAAATAGTGGAACAAAGTATGGAAAGACTGTAACTATATTTTTCCTCTTTGGCTTACTACTCAAAAAAAAAAAAAAAAGCCATAATAAAAACAAGCCTAATGATTGGAAATAAGGGGGAACCAAAATAACAGGCTCTGGCAGCTTATCCATAAATTGAGAATTGTAGTATCTGACTTATAAGAATGTTATAAGGATTAGGTGAATTAATGTGTGAAGGCTTAAAACCATGTATAGCACACAGAGGAACAGCTCAACAATATTATTATTATTAATTACATCATTGCTAGCATTATTAGTACTATTATTATTACTATAGAGTAGAGGTGAAGGTCATGCTCTGCAGTCAAGGAGAGCTGGATTTAAGTCTGTAAACTTGTTCAGAGGGCAACCTTGGGGATTTACTTAGCCTTCTGAACTTAGCCTCATCTGTAAAATGGAGGCGATAGTAGTTTGTCTCCAGTTGGCCTGTTAGAGGATGAAACCAATAAAATAAAGTTTAGCACAGTTCCTGGCACATTCAAAGCACTTGGTAATGTTAGATGTTTATGTTAACAATGATATTTGTTCACTTATTTAGCATTCTTTGACAAATTTTTATTAAGCACCTACTTACCATCTGCCAGGCTCTCGTCTAAATACTGGGAATGTAATGTTGAATACAATGGAATCATAGCCTAATGTTACTAAGATTTTATAATAATATATTTTTAAGATTTTATGTATTTATTCATGAGATCTGAGAGAGAGGCAGAGACATAGGCAGAGGGAGAAGCAGTTTCCCTGCGGGGAACCCAATGCGGGACTTGATCTCAGGACCCTGGGATCACGACCTGAGCCGAAGGCAGACATTCAACTACTGAGCCACCCAGGCGTCCCTTTTTTTATGATAATATTAAACTATAACCTCTATTTAAAATTTTTAATCAAAGCAATTTATTTTCATGAGGAAAAAAAAACTAGACTTCACCAAATAGAAGTCATATGGACGTTAAATGAATAAAATGTTATTTTATTACTAACACGGAAATAGGTACTTCCAAATACTTTTAAAAAATTCTTTTTTTGGGGATCCCTGGGTGGCGCAGCGGTTTGGCGCCTGCCTTTGGCCCAGGGCGCGATCCTGGAGACCCGGGATCGAGTCCCACGTCGGGCTCCCGGTGCATGGAGCCTGCTTCTCCCTCTGCCTGCGTCTCTGCCTCTCTCTCTCTCTCTCTCTCTCTCTCTCTCTCGAATAAATAAATAAAATATTAAAAAAAAATTCTTTTTTTGGACAAGTTTGAAGATCTCTATTTCTCATTAGAATTTATTTACTCCATAAATGCACATAGCAAATTTAATGAGACTTTATATATACACATAAAATATACTTGAGTGTAGTTTTAAATTCCAAGCCATAGAGTTATTACAGTTTCAAAATTACTGGCATCAAGAATATTCAGCCGTTTCCATGCTGTTTCCCTCAGAGATGATGCAAAATTTAATTATGGTTTTAAAAGACATTGTGAATCATGAATCTATTGATAAATCAAACAACGTGTGAAATCATTCTGTAAGACCATTTGGCTGTTATATGATTTATCTATAGGTACTTGGCTTATTTTTTTTTCACACAAGCACTGAGTAAACTTTAACTTAGTAGAGGAGAATATTCTTATGTCATCCTTACAGCTCATGGAAAGAAGCTCACTGTTTGAAAGAAGTCATATTCTTAACTAGTATCTAAAATTCTAATTTAGTAGAATTACTGTCTCAACTTTTTTTGGGTAAAGTTGTCTATGTCTGGCATTGATTAAATGAAATAGCAAGAGGAGAATCTGTAAATACAAAAGTGAAGTAATTTGAAAATCTATTAGCTGAGGTATTTCTGTTCATACTATTTTTAGAGGACACAAATAAGGAAAAAAAGTAAGATGCAAGAACCTTTTATATAAAAAGACACAAGAGAATGACAGTCCGCAATAGAAGGCACTGCACAAAAGAAAAAGAGAAAAGAAAAACATTTATCCTGTGCAGCATGATATTAAAATATTCTGAAAGAACATGAAAGTTAATTATGTACTTCAGTTTGCCTTTACAAATGAATTTTAGAGATGTCAAATTTCGGGATGAATGAGAAAGCTGAACACTGAATCATTTGCAGGTGTTTTCTGAACACTGCAGAACCCAGAGGACTCTGATGTGCATAAGAAAAGCCCCACAAAACACGATGGGTTTATCATATTTGTATGCACAGCATTGTTGTTGACAACACGGTCAAGAGAAAAGAAACCCAGTTGTGTTATGCATTGAAAGACAGTCTGATGTAAAAAGAACACTGGGGAGGAGCTCAGAAGACCTGAGTTCTAACTCGGCCTCTGCTCTATGTTTTGGCGACCTATACAGGAACTATGGCGTGGAGTGCCTCTCTTCTGAAATTAGAGGATTGAGATTAAAGAGTTAAATATATATTTTTTCTAAGGCTCCTTCCAACTCCAGCATTCCATAGCTCTGGGATCAGTTTTTCTCTTAGAAGCTAAACCATAGACATAGCCACGTTCTCCTTGCATAGACTTCATGGCTAAGAAAGCTTGCTGTATGTTTAGAAATAGTAATTACTGGAAATCATGAAAGGCATGAATATCTTGGAATAAATAAGCACATGGCTACTTACACCAAAAAATTCCTTTTCCATCAAGCACAGATTCTTGATCAAAATAAGATAAGGCATCCCGTTCCCTAGACTATGTTATGGTGTAAAGGATGGTTGTGTCTGTGATTAAGAGACCAAAGAGAGCATACTTTCATATGGAAATGTGTGGTTTCTTCAGGAAAATAGATTTGGAACTGAGTTGTAAATAGAAGAGAAAATCTCAGTGATTTGTGCATTCCTGCTGCCAGTATTCCCACCTATCCAAAACACCCCTTTAATAAACGTTTCTATATACATTTACACTTGTAGATAGGATATTCATATTAGACCTTTCTTCCTATCTTAGAAAAATAATCGAAAGGTAAAGAACACATATGAGATATGTTAAATGTGACAAGCTGGGATCCTAATTCTACATTCTCTTTTTCGATACAAAAATCAAGTTCAAGTTGAGATCTTTTTTTCAAAACTCTTGAAGAAACAGCTGTATGGATAAACGAGTGATATATTGCACATAAATCTTCCCTCTTATTAGTATTCACACTGAACATTAACATCCTCTAAGGATTTTTGCAATGAATTTAACTTTTTTTTTTTTAGAGAGGTGTGGGGAGAGAGAGGCATGGGGTGGGGTGAAGGATGGGGGAGAGAAAGAATCTTAAGCAGGGTCCGTCTCAGTGTGGAACCTGATTGGGGCTGAATATCATGACACAGAGATCATGACCTCAGCCAAAATCAAGAGTTGAACACAACTGACTGAGCCACCCAGGTACCCCAGTAAATTTATTTAACTTAAAAAAAAATCTTTGTTGACATATAATTCACATACCATAAAAGTGACCCATTTAAAGTACACAGTTCAGTGGTTTCTAGTATATTCATGAACCATCACCACAAACAGCTTTAGACCATTTGCATCACCACACAGAGAAACTCTAAAGCCATTAGTGTGATTCTTCAGTTATCCCCAAGTCATTCCCCCCCCACACTAGCCCTAGGAAACCACAACTCTTCTTTGTTTCTATGAATAAGTGTATTTTGGACATTTGATATAAATGGAAATGTACATGTACTTTGTTTCATTTAGCCTAACTGTTTTCTGGTGTCATCCATGTTATAGCATGGATCAGTATTTCATTACTTTTTATTGCTGAATAACATTAAATGTTAAGAACAGACTATATTTTATTTATGCGTAGATAGGTTGATAGATAGTTGGGTTGTTCCCACTTTTTGTTTATGATGAATGACATTGCTGTGAAGCAGTGTTAAACTGTTAGGCCTGCATGAGTTTTCACATGAGTGTAGGCTTTTATTTCTTTTGCGTGTATACCTAAGAGTAGAATGGGCGAGTCGTATAGTAACAATGTTTAACAATTTGAGGAATTGGCAAACTATGTTCTAATGTGGCTACCATGCTAACTGGCGTTGGATGAGGCTTTCCATATCCTTGCCAATACTTGTCATTGTCCATAGCCATCCTGATAGAAGGTGGTATTTCATTGTGGTTTTAATTTGCATTTTCCTATTAGATAATGATGTTGCACATGTTTTCATGTGCCTTTTGGCTATTTGCATACCTTCTTTGGAGAAATGTCTATTAATGCCTGTTGCCCATTTTCTAAATTGAATTATTTATCTTTTATTATTTAATTGTAATAGTTCTTATATACTCTAGATACAAGTTGCTGATCAGATATATGATTGGCAAATCATTTCTTCACTTCTGTGGATCACCTTTTCACTTTTTGAGGGTATCCTTTAAAGCACAAAAATTTGGCTTTTTTTTTTTTAAGATTTTATTTATTTGAGAGACAGAGAGAGCACAAGTAGGGGGAGGAGCAGAGGGAGAAGCAAGTTCCCTGCTGAGCAGGGAGCCTGATGTGGGCCTCGATCCCAGGACCCCGAGATCATGACCTGAGCCAAAAGCAGACGTTTGACCGACTGAGCCACCCAGGTGTCCCATAAAGCACAAAAGTTTTTAATTTTAGTGAAGTTCAGTTTATCTATTTTTTTCTTTTGTTACTTGTGCTTTTGGTGTTATATCTAAGAAATTATTGCCTAACCCAAAGTCATGAAGATTTACTTATTTTTCTTCTAAAAATTTTATGATGTTAGCTATTATATATTTAGTTCTTTGATCCATTTTGAATTAATTCTTGTGTATGGTGTGAAATGGATTACAATTTCATTTTTTTAAAGACTTATATTTATTTATTCATGAGAGACACACAGAAAGAGAGAGGCAGAGACACAGGCAGAGGGAGAAACAGGCTCCATGGAAGGAGCCCAATGTGGGACTCGATCCTAGGACTCCAGGATCATGCCCTGGGCTGAAGGCAGGTGCTCAACTGCTAAGCCACTCAGGCGTCCCTACAATTTCATTCTTTTGCACCTGGATATATAGTTGTCCTGGCACCATTTGTTGAAAAGACTATTCTGTTGTCTTGACACTCTTGTGGAAAATCAAATGGCCATAAATGTGTGTTATTTTTCTAGACTTTCAATTCCATTCCATTGATCTGCATGTCTATCTACACATGTATATCTATATCAGCATCACACTGTGTTGGTTACTCTAGCTTTGTGTTAAGTTTTAAAATCAAAATGTGTGAGTCCTCACACTTTGTTTCTTTCTCAAGAATGTTTTGGCCATATTTCCTGCTTTCCAGCTGAGTTTTAGAATCCGTTTGTCAATTTCTGCAAAAAAACAAGCTAGGATTTTGATGTTGCTGATACTTGAATCTGTAGTTTGGGGAGGATTGCCATCTTAGCCATATGAAGTCTTTAGATCTAAAATCCTTCTATAAACTTTATATTTCTTTCTTGAATGGACCCATTTCAAGGTGGAGAAAAATCTCTAGTGATACCCTCCTTAACACTGCTTTTGGGTGATCTCTGTTTAATATTAGAAGGCATTTTTTTTTCGTCTTTGTTGAAGACACAATATTGGGAGGGGCAGCATTTGGTAGGAGTGATACTTAGTTTCAGACCAGACTGGTGAACTGAAATAGAAAATATTAAAGTTGTCAGCCTTAAAAGTAAATAACTATATTTAGGTTCAAAAACAACTGTTCAACATGTTGGAGGAGGTTTTAAAAATAATAAATTATATATTATATATATTAATTTGAGCAGAAAGAGTTAAGGCATGATAACTGGCATTTTAGATATCTGCAATTCTACCTATGGAAGAAGATGAAACAAAATGAAGAAAAAAAATAGGATGATATTATAAGGGGATAGACTTAACACAGTGAGCATGCTTTGTACATTATAAAGGGCCATTTTGATACATTTATTAAAGCATTATGTAAAAAAGATCATCCTATAATACTTGATATTCAGAATACATAATGACCGTCAAGCACTGCATGAGGCTCAGTGATTAAAATAGTAGTGTCATGTCCAGTATCTTCCACTTAACCACCAGGATAAAGGGATTAGAATATATTAGAAACATTCTTATCAACAAGGTTTGCAAAAGATGTACTCTTTCTGTCCAATTGCATGTAGTCCAAGTGAGGCTGTGGCACTATGGGCACTTTTTAGAGTTGACCTATTTTGCAACTGGCTTTCTTTCTTTCTGGTTTAAAAATAGAAGGCAGGGATCCCTGGGTGGCGCAGCGGTTTGGCGCCTGCCTTTGGCCCAGGGCGCGATCCTGGAGACCCGGGATCGAATCCCACGTCGGGCTCCCGGAGCATGGAGCCTGCTTCTCCCTCTGCCTATGTCTCTGCCTCTCTCTCTCTCTCTGTGTGACTATCATAAATAAATAAAAAAAAAAATTAAAAAAAAATAAAAATAAAAAAATAAAAATAGAAGGCAGAGGTGTGGAGGCACATCTCTTCCATGGATGCAGTGGCAACTTAACATACAGACTAGTAGTAATAATAATGGCTAATAATTACCAAATGGTTTCTTTATAGAGTTGGTAGGATTATTAGTCTCATTTACTAATGAGTACATTGAAGTTGAGAGAGGATATGGAACTTGCCCAAAGACACAGAACTCATTAGTGGTGGAACTAGTGTAACTCAAGGGTGTCTGGATCTAGACGCTGTGTTTTTCTACCTTTCAAGAGAAAAACTTAAGCGAGAATTACGAAGATTTAATTTAATGGCTTAATCTCTTAAGCATATTTCTGTCTTTTATCCTGATTGTGCCATTTCTTCTGCACTTCTTTTGCTTTGAAAAACTTCATGGAAATAGATACTCTGGTGATTCTAATACATCTGTTCATTTTTTTTTTTCAGTGTGTTGGAACTTTTAGGCATGAGTAAGTGTGCTGACAGCTTGACATCTGTTAATACTGACAGGTCATGAGATAACACCAGGAACCACTAGAAACACAAGGTGTTAGGAGATACTTGGTTCATCTCAAGCTATTTTTACATATTTTAAAATCTAAGATCTGTTAGTCACGTCCTGATTTTGTTTATCCTTGGAATTATCTACACACTTAAGGATGCTTTAACTTGAGAAAAGTCTCTAATCTGAGTAAATGTGGCCTGTAAGAAAATTCTGTGTAGGCACTGTGGCTCCCTGGGTCAGCACTGTTTGTACCCATGCCTTCCAAGAGCAGCTGATACTCTTACACCATCCTCAGATCGATGCCCTAAAAAGGCTGCCATAACAAAGTACCACAAACTGAATGTTTTAAAAAGTGCAGAAATTTATATTTTCATAGTCTGGAAGCCAGAAGTCTGAAACCAAGGTGTTTGCAAGGCTGTGGTCCCTCCAGAGCCTCTAGGGGAAGACCCTTCCTTGTTTCGTCCAGCTTCTGGTAGCGCCAGGTATTCCTTGGCTTGTCAGTGCATAACTCGCATTTCTGCCTCCATCTTTCCATGACATTTGCCCTGTATCTCTGCATCTTCACATTGTCTTCCCTCTTTTTATGAGGACACACAGTCATAATGGATTAAGGGTCTGCCCTAATTCTGTATAACCTCATTTCAACTTTTCTAGAGATTCTATTTCCAAATCAGATCACATTCATAGGTACTGCGCATATCTCTTTAGGGGACACAGTTCAACCTGTGACACCAAATCTGGTATTTGTGACACTTGTGGCGTGTGACAGACTGAGGCCCATCCCTCAGAGAAGCACAGAAGTGGGTGGACTCATTCTACTAAAAATAAATGCGTCTCTTAGCAGTTAGAATGACTGAGTGCTCTTTCACCACCTCCTTCACAGAATGGTTGTATTTTCATGATGATGTGAATTTTCTCATATTTGAAGGGTCCCCAAGATGATGTTATTTCAACTAGCGCAGCATGATATGACAACAGTCATACTGCAGTGCAACGCAAATATCAACAACCACGAAATCAATAGACTGAGCAGATGATGTGACTCAACTAGCTGTGACAATCAGCAAATGATTGATGTGAAGAGCACAGCTTTCGGCAGCAGCTGCTTCACTGAGAATTGGTTTTAGTGAATCACCGGCAGCTGCCATTTTTCTCTGAGCCAGATAAATCCTGTTATTGGAGATGTAAATTCAGCTAGTAATAAATGTCACTGGCCTAAGTCTGAGGCACGTAGTCACTCTCACATTCAAGGAAGAGGCTAATTTTGACAACTATATTTTTGTTGAGTTTTGTCTCTTTTTTTTTGTCCTGTCCATAACCTTGCATTGAATCTAATGTCTTAATGTGACGCATATCTAAATAAGCAAAGGGAAGCATATGTGAATACGTTAATTCATCTTCTAAGAAGCAAATGTATTTAATATGAGGAATTGTGTGGGTCTAGTAAACAACACTCTGGGAAAAAAGAAATCTTCATAAACAGTGTATTAAGATTTTCCTTTGTTCTAAATTTGTACTTCAATAGCATTAACAGTATTTAGCTATGAGTGTGGAACTACGGTATGAGTGGTGGTTGTGAAGCCTGGTCTATACGGCCTAACGCAGTGGCCTGCTCCAAATACCGCTCCAGTTCTAGACAGATCATAAATTAGAAAAGTGAAGTTTTTTTTAGTTGACCCATATACCTGAATTATAAAAAAAAAAAAAATTTCTTTAAAACGACAGTGACAACAGGCAACAACAGTGTCAAAAAGAAACAAGACTAGACTGCATCCCTTAGGGAAGATAAATAGGAAAACTAGAAATGAGCATTTCTGCCTAAGTCTCTTCACTGATGAACTGAGTATGAAGTCTTTACTTGGTCAGTTTGCTTTCAGAGATTGTTCTGACAGTTGGTGCTTAAGAGTTACTCTTGAGGGACACCTGGGTGGCTCAGTGGTTAGCATCTGCCTTTGGCTGACGTCATGACCCCGGGGTCCTAGGATTGAGTCCCACATCGGGCTGCTTCTCCCTCTGCCTGTGTTTCTGCCTCTCTGTGTCTCTCATGAATAAATAAATAAAATCTTTTTTAAAAAATGACTCTTGAAAGACCCTGCAAGAATGGATTTATCTCAAAATGCTATTTCAGAGTCTTTATTTTCCTAATATAATTCTAAAATCTGAAACTGACATTCTATATCTTATTTAGATAGAACAATCTAAATCTGCAGCATGTTAAATAGTTAGCAAGGATGCAGTGCCTTTTGAATAATGCTCCTCTAATATGTTTCTCTTTCCTGTGTGCTTTTCCAAGACTAGAGGAGAAGGAAATAGCTATAACTGAGAATATCAGGACAAAGTAGGTTCAAGAAGGAGACCTTTAGCCCAAGAACTAACAGAATCACAATGACACAAGAATCCATACTGATTTGAAAGGAAATGGAGGTCAGGAAGAGGAAAAAAGCGTTGGCTGGAAAGTCAGTTTTGTTAATGAAAAAAATAATTAAAGGACATTTGAAATTTTCTCAGACCTCTTCTGGCCCTATGTTGGTAATTGGTTATTTTTAAATTTTTTTAAAAATACGTATTTATTTATTTGAGAGAGAAGGCAAGCGCGAGCAAGCACGTGTGCATGTGAGGGAGAGAGGGAGGGAGACTTCAGGCAGATGCCCTGGTCAGCGCAGACTGGCCCCTCAGGGCTCTGATCCCACTGCCCATGAGATCATGACCTCACCCAAAACCAAGAGTCAGATGCATCATCGACAGCCACCCAGGTGCCCTAGTAATTGGTTATTCAGAAGCAATTTGATTTTAGATGAAGCTGAGTTTGTATTCCCTTCCCCCCACAATAAAAATGGCTCATGGTCTTGTGCTTGTCACTGAACCTTCCAAAATACAGTTTCTCATACAAGACGATCATTTGGTGAGCACTCACTACGTGTTAGGCATTATACTGGGGCCTTTTCAGATATTGTCTCACTTAACGTTCATAACATGTTCTGTGAGGCAGAAGTTTTCTTTCCACATTAAAAACTAAAGTTGGGGCGAAGTTATCCAAGTTATAGCTCTCAAGTTCTGGAGACAGCCTGGCTCCAAAGCTCATGTGCAGAGCATTATACTGTCTTTAGTATTAGAATGTCTCCCAGCTTTAGCCTTCTCTGACCAAACCTTTTGGACTGACTTCCTTCGCCCAGGGTTCTCGCCTTTGGCCCTGTCTCTCTTCAACACTTGAGAAGGTTTGTGTTGCAAAAGCCCTGAAAGCTCTCAGGCTATCTGTGCAGGTATGGGAACTGAAGTCCCAAGGGCTTACTGCTTTGTAGGAAGTCATAATGTCCATTTCATAAGAGCGTCTTGTCTTACCCAAAAGGGCACTAAATTATAATAATAATATGTATTTATATATCATTACATATTATAATATGTTTGCATTTAATAATTTATATGTTATTTAAAACTGAGGATCTATTTATTGGTCCTCCTCTTCCACTTTCCAACTGTTAGTCTAAGAGTCTGTGAAATCACTTTCTGGTAAATATGGGAGGATGGCAACACATTTTTTTTTCTCTGTTGGTAAATTTGTCTTTATTTTTTAATTTAGAATCAATTAATTAGGGGCACCTGGGTGGCTCAGTGGTTGAGCGTCTGCCTTCGGCTCAGGTCACGATCTCGGGCTCCTGGGATTGAGTCCCACATCGGGCTCCCCACAGGGAACCTGCTTCCCTGTCTGCCTATGTCTCTGCCTCTCTCTGTGTATCTCTCATGAATAAATAAATAAAATCTTTAAAAAATAAATTCAATTAATTAACTCATAGTGTATTAGTTTCAGAGGTAGAGGCCAGTGATGCATCAGTCTTATATAACACCTAGTGCTCATTACATCACATGCCCTCCTTAAAGTCCATCATCCAGTGCTGTCCTGAACTGCCTTCAAGGATATTGCTGTGCTGCTAAAAAAAAAAAAAAAAAAAGCTGGCTCCTTTGAACAGGTTACTGATCTCATCAAGGTGAGGATGGAGTATCTGGTATTAAAATACAATGCTAATAGAATGTCCTATAAAAACTGCTTTGAAAAAAAACGTGGTATATTTTCCACATATTTAGTTTTTGCTGCTCTTATGGGTTGAATTAATCAAGTTACGCTGCTATTCTTGAGACAGTATGACTTGGTGTCAGGCAGATGTGTGTTCCAACCTTGACACTCCTTGGTGTTGGCTCTCTTATAAGAACAGACTCTTTCAGGTGTCCAATAGTATTAATATCTCCTTTTGAGGGCTTTTGTGTGAGAATGTTAAGGGCATTTGGAAAATCATGAACACTCAGCAATTGTTAGCTCTCTTCCCTCCTGAGTTGGTATAGTCACTTCCCTATATAACATCAGTTTCATTGACTTTCTCTGTGGACATAAACACCCAATCTAAATATGCTAGTATGAATATAAGAGTATTGGGGTTAGTACTTACAATTTTATTCTTTTATTAACATTGAAATTACTTTATTAACTGTAATGCCTAACAGTGTTCTCTTTAGCCTAGTTATACCTATTAAGATGCTGTAAATCATTTGGAATGCCAAAGGCTTACGAGATGATTTCCTGATATTTGAGGATTGTGATATAAGCAAGAGGGTAATATAGGCTAAGAAGTTTAATGTTGTTGGAAAAATTTAAAACATAACTTCCTTTACTGAACACTAAGAAACAGTAGTAAGGAGGTAGAGAAAGGAGCTTTCCTAAATAATCAGAGTGGCTTTCAGTTTATATGTTCAATGCCAGGAATTTTGGAACCACACAAGCCACATCTGAGGGATGGGAGTGAAGCATGACAGTTCTGCATGTTGTATGCTGAGTACCACGAGACACAATCCTCTTTCCTGCCCCCGCCCCTGATACACGCACACATTCTTCTCTTATATCAACTCAAAATTAGAAAAAAAAAGTTTTTTGCCTTCAAGCTAATTTGATGGTGTACAGTAACTTTTGTTCAGATATTTTGCAACCATTTATAAGGAAGAGGTCATTTTAGGGCAAGCCTTTCTACCTTGGTTTCCTTGGAATATATAGTAATGTCTGGTCATTACATCTAAAAAGGGAGGAAGGTGGAATCCTACAACTTGAGGCAGTATTAAGAACTTAAATATTATGAAGCTCACGTGTAATGCTAGAAACAATAAGGGCAAAAACTAACCCCCATGCAGTTTAAAGACCATGGATAATGCGGTCACCATGTGAAGAGGAAAAGATGACTAACAGACTTCTCTTCAAAGGAAAGGAGGGGAATATCAATTCCTCATACAAAGGAATTGGTATGATTGGTTTCAGTGAAAATATAATGGTTAAGAATCCTGGAATTTTGATGTCCTTGGGTAGCTACAATGTACATTGTAAGCTAGGGAGAAAATAATATTAAGGAAAAGCTACTATCGTTACTGCCATCAGTCTGAAGTGGACGGTGGTGGACAGTGGAATGAAGAACAGAAATCTCTGGGCTGATGGCTCCCTAAAAAAATATCCTCCTGGGTGGCTGGCAGAGGTGAGGTGGGGAGGAAGAACTATATAAGAGCAGGGCACACCACGTTGTCTGAATACTCCGGAATGCTGGTGATCTTCCAGTAATTGAAATGCATGTAGCAAGTGCCTCAGATTCCCAAACTCTTATAGGGCACAGTGGACTTGCATGTTGCCAACTTTGTATTAACTTCAAAGCATAGATCTAGATCCACTGTGACTTAAATTGAGATCCAAAATGAAATTTAGATCCACTGTATCTTTGAGCATAACTTAATAAAAGTTGGGAGGAGGCGTTCATTTTATTTTGTAATTTCCACTTATGGACATCAGCCTCCTAGAAAGGAGAAAAACACTTCTGCTTCCACTTCCCTTTACTCCTCTCATCTCGTTCCTTCCTCTACTATGAGAATAAGGAAAAGAGAAAATGATAGAAGTACCTATTGCTTGTTTTTTTCTGTCTTGGGATTCTGGACATTTAAGTGGAAACTGCAGCATGATTAAGACCTGGCTTGTTCAGAACCCTGATCAATGCTTTCTTATTTCAAGAACTGTTTGCTTTAATTTCTCATGAGAACTTTAAACAGATTTAAGAAGTTTAGGCTACATCAAATCCCTTTTAAATTTGTTTGTCTTCTTGGATTAAGGTTAATTATTCCATGATTTCAAATCATTACCCTTTTGTTATTAAGATAAGAAACTTTTTTTTTTTTTCCCCCTTTGCTGATTACTGCTTCTTCCTCCTGCCTTCTGGGAGAACACCTGTTACTCAGTTTTTGACACACTGGTCTCTCTGGGTCTGAGATTTTATCCATTCTCACTTTTTCAATTATGTTCTATACAAAATTGTTGAAATTTCCATTTTCAGTTTTCTCCTCTTGCCTGAGTCCCAGGCCCATAGTGGCAGTGACTCACGGCGCACATCCCCTGGACTCTGTGGGGACCATGTAAACGTCACCAGCTCTCCTCCTCATCTCCTAGGAGTTCCACTCTCCTAGTTCCCTACACGTGAAACCTTGGAGTTGCTTTAGCTCACTGCTTTCCTTCGTTCACTACAGCTATCACCACGTTCCATGGATTTTTCCATTTTGAAATGTTTTTTAGATTAATTTCTATTTCTATCAGTTTGCCACTTATCACAAGGGGCAAAAATAACTGGATCAAACACCATGTAAGTTTAGTCCTGTGTCGTGTACAGCTCAGGGAAATGGCACAGGGGTGGAATCATGGCATGGCCATGTTAGGAATGCAGGCTCCTTCCATCACATTGCTTTGTCACCCCCAAAGTCTTGATTGTCCTTGTCTGCTTGTCAGCTCAGCACCACAGGCACAGACCAGTGTTCAAGTCAGGGGCGAGAGGAGACAGAGGCCACATTCCCCTCTCTTTTAGGGTACAACCAGGAAATGAAATACGTCACTTCTGCCCACAGCCCATGTTTAAATGACAAAATCCATTTGCATGGCCTTATTCAGTGCATGGTTCTGTGGTCCTTAGCATGTGCCCAGCCAGCCTTCCTATTTCTACAGAAGACAAGGGAAACTTTGGGAGCCAACCAGCAGCATCTGTCACACCTTCCTTTCTCCAACTTAACCGTCTTTACCCTTTGGTAGACCTTTATCGCCCATTGCCAAGATTATTTCTAGAGACTTTTAGCTAGATTTATAATTGGCTCACTATCAAACCACCCATACTTTCCTTTAAAGAGCCACTTTTTTTTTTCTTATTTAACCTCTACTCAACAGCCCACAGCACAATGTCTCTGTTTCAGAGCTCTTCAAAATCTGGTCCCATTCTACCTATTTCTCCTCTTTTTTTCCAAAGTTCATGGATTCATTCATTTATCCAATAAATATGTGCTGAGTGCCTACTGTGTCAGACACGGAGTCATTTATTTTCCTAAACTAGTGCATGTGTGTTCTGTGGATGGAAAACATCTTCATGAAGGTACAGACTTTCTAATGTCACAGTGATTCATTTCTTTGAGGCTTGTTTTCACCACTGTCATGCTTGAGAGGTTAACTACATTTTAAGAACAGCCTTTTAAAACTAGGTCTTGCCGTTGAAGTGGCTAATGTGCTTTTAGGAATCAGCTGATGTTCACTTGGCACATTTCAACTTTCAGGTTTTTATGCATTTTATTTTTTTATTTTTATTTTTTTAATTTTTTTTATTTTTATTTATGATAGTCACAGAGAGAGAGAGAGAGAGAGAGAGAGAGAGAGAGAGGCAGAGACAGGCAGATGGAGAAGCAGGCTCCATGCACCAGGAGCCCGACGTGGGATTCAATCCCGGGTCTCCAGGATCGTGCCCTCGGCCAAAGACAGGCGCCAAACCGCTGCGCCACCCAGGGATCCCTTTTATGCATTTTAGAACAATGATTTGCTTTTAAAAACTAAACAAAAATGGGAACATGCTTATTGAAGCAGCTGTAACTAGATTTAGTAGCTCATTGAAATTGTAAAATTGCTCAAATGCAAGCATGAACTAAGTAGTACCTCCTGTGTTACACTTGTCCAGTTGGGTATTTGTTCCCAAACACCATCACTTCATTTTCAGTCCTGCAGACGGAGATGTGAAGGTTTGCACCTTGTTTGGGCTTTGTCCTCCAGACTACATTTTCTTCTTTTTCTATAATCCTAGGTAACATAGACACAGATGTTTACTTAATACAACTAATCTGACATGATTTTTATATTTGCTCTTTACTCTTTCAGAGAAGTTGCTGGACCAGGTCCAGGTCTAGAGTGAGATATATGAGGCTGAGTTGTACAAATACAGGGTCAAATCTTTCTTTAAATTTTTGATGTTTTTTTTCCCTTTCATCGTAGAGTTTTTAAACTAATATTGATTTTTTTAAAAATTACATTAAAATATTTACCTTGATTTCTGAGGATTCGGGGACCTCCTGAAATCTCATGATTGAGGTGCACTGGATCCTTCTTCTTTAGTAAGTTATTTGTATGTCGATATAGCTGGCTGCTTGAGTCCTTAAAACTTTCAAGTTAGGAAGTATACATTTCAAAGAGAAAATAAATATTCATTATTTTATCAAACACCAGAAGTGAAAATTATCTTAAATGCCATTAAATCATCATAGTTTAAGTATGTATATGTACAACTGAGATCAGATCAGGATACACAGGGAAGCCACTCCATGAAAACAAGGCAGGGGCATTGAGAGGGATGATGCACAAGTGCCCAGTTTGAGTAGTTTTAGCTACTTTATTATAGTCTGTCTTGAAATGGCTGCTCCCATTCCATCTCCAGCCTGGTAACCTCATCTCTAAAATGTCAGTGCAGTCATGTCATTTTCAGACATGACCTTCCTCTTTGGAGGAGGAAGAAAAGAGGAAGAGGTGAGAGGGGGTAGAGTGGGAGCTGCTGTAACCAGAGCGGTTCTGCTTGTATCCATCTTCCCTGTTGGCCATCTGGTAAAGAGTCCAATTTGAAAAAATATATTTAAAAAATAGTTTGAAAATCACTGGACGAGATGATTCACAATTCTGAATGTACATGTGGCTCTAATATGATGGATTCCTGTTGGCCTACCTTCTCCTCAATCTGCTCCTCTTGTCAGGCATGCAAACAAACACCCTTTGGTGAGATTACTGCTTTCCGCCTTGGGTATCTCCTAGCCTTCATATGATCCTATGTTCTCTCTAGATTTATTTCTTTTAAGATTTTATTTATTTATTCATGAGAGACACACAGGGAGAGACAGAGACACAGGCAGAGGGAGAAGCAGGCTCCATGCAGGAGGTCTGATGAGGGACTCGATCCTGGGATCATGACCTGAGCCGAAGGCAGATGCTCAACCACTGAGCCCCCCAGGTGCTCCTGTTTTCTCTAGATGTAAAAGTCCCAAGAGAGACAGTAGAGAGAATTAGACCATGTGCAGTAGCAACGTCTTACAGATTCTGAATCTTGTGTTGAAGTTTAGGAAGAACATAATAGAATACCCAGTTATATGTTTTTTTTTTCATTTTAAATTTCTGTTAATGCATTTCACATATATAATAGCTATAATACATAACTTATATTAGTGTATTAGTATAGTGATACTTATAATTTATAAAAATAAGTATTTGTAAATAGGAGATGTATGCTCAAAATGATCTTTCTGTTGTGGTTGGGTCATGCCGCTGTTCTTGAAACCTTTTCAGAAATTACTGCTCTTTTGTTAGTAAAATTGTTGATAGTTGATGACTTACGTTAAGTAGAGGCTCTCCCAGTCTCTTAATCTTCAGCATATCCCTCATAAATCTAAATTTTGATGGATGTGAGTTATCAAAAATATGTATGGAATATTATTTTCAAAATCCCATAGGTATACTGGATTAACATAAGCTGCAAAGAGTTAGAGAGGGAAAAATAACTCTATCAACATACTATTTCTTTTTTTTTCTTGGTTCTAGTATAATGGGCAGAAATGGTGGAAATTCATAAAATGAAAACATTAGTATAGTAAAGGTATACAATAGGGATTTTTTAAGACATGCATTTAAAGACACATATGACAATATGTGTCTTTAGTTTTATCAAACTGACTTTAAACTGGGTTCCTATTTGCAGTTTCTTCTACTATATCTTTGCCAAGAGCTATATGCAGATGTTTGAAAAAATTAGGACTACAAAAGTATGTTTTCTTAAGCTTGTTTTTTAGGGTGAATATTTACATTGCATACATTTTGAAGCTTATAAATTTTTATTTTATTACTATTTCCCCCATGATCGTGTTTTCATTTATTTTTCTCTTCCTCTTCTCAGTTCCTTATATTTGGTGTGAACAAATTGGACTCAATTGAAGGGAAACAGTCCCAGATTCAGAGTGAGAGGAACAGTGAAAACCATATGGGAAGCTGGGTACAGGAACAAGGTTAAATAAAAGATGTCCATTTTTGGATTTTAAAATTCTTTCACAGTGATAAATTATGTACTCAGGAACCCCTGAGTCTGAAAAATACCTCATACACCTTGGCATTCAACAGATATTTATTTTATTCCTCCTACCATGTACAAAATGTTGTGCAAGAGGAATGAGTCACAATCAATGTCCTCAAAAGGCTTTAAAAAACTGTGAGGTGGAGATGGGAAGGCACTAATCAGAAATTTGTAAGTTCAATAATGGAGATACACGTGAGTATTTCAGAGCAGAGAGGAAGGTACCCACTAGCCTGAGGAGATCAGAGAAGGCTTTCAGGAAAGGGGTGTGCCCAAGTTAACCGTGAATGGATGAATGTATGCTAGCCAGGGATGGGGAGGAGATTGAGGGCAAAGAACCTCAATCACAGGGACAGTATAAATAAGGCATAGGGGTGCCACTGGCTGGATATGACTTCAGAGCCTTAGGATTAATGCAGGTTGGGCATGGGTGAAAAGGAAGGAGAGGTAGACTGAGGCCAACTCTTGGAGGGCACTATACATGCTGTTAAAGGGCTTGGACTTGATCCTATAGGTGAGGGGATGGCTGTGAAGGGTTAATTATAGAATGACCATGGGCACATTTACTTTGAAATAATTCCATCTGACATCTGAGTAAAGAATGGGGTTGCAGGAAGCAAGAATGTGTACAAGAAGAGTTATTTAGGATGTTGTTGCAATAGGCCCAGGAGAGTAAATGGCAGGCCGGCTGAGGGTAGGGGGAATGTGGTGGAGGGAATTTGCAAAGCGCCCTCTTGCTTTCCAAACCAATGTGAATACTGATGGTTCAGAGATATGGGGCCCATTCCGTGAACAGGAATTATATGCACATGGTTTACCTTTGTTTCCAGGAGCAAGATGGTTAGATTCTATCCAGATGGTCCCCATTTGGGTAGTGGGAATATTGGCACAATGCCTCAGGGACATAAAGATAAAAAAAATTCTACAGTCATTCCAAAAGCATAACAAGTTTTTACAATTTCCCAGAGGTGTAGTCATGCCAAGTATTTTCTTACAGTAATTTTTCTATGGTTACAAGTATTGCCGTGATGGACAGTCACGTATAGACGATGGCTTTCTCAACCTGACATTAATCCCTAATAGCACTGATGTAGTAATTATCCACTGCATTTGGTAGCTGGCAATCCTTGGCACTAACACCTGTTATTTGAAATGAAGCCCTTTTGACTTTTAACAGAAATTTTATTTTTATTTTTTTATTTTTTTATTTTTTAAAAAAGATTTATTTAGGGGTGTCTAAGTGGCTCAGTCAGTTAAGTGTCAGCCTTCAGCTTGGATCATGATCTCAGGGTTCTGGGATCAAGCCCCCAATTGGTGCTTTCTGTTCAGTGGGTTATCTGCTTCTCCCTCTCCCTCTGTTCCTCCCCACTGTTCATGCTCATGTTCTCTCTCTCTCTCTCTCTCAAGTAAGCAAATAAATACTCTTTTTTAAAAAATAACTTAAGGATTTATTTATTTATTTATTCCAGAGAAAGGGGGGATGGGCAGAGAGGGAACCTTGAACAGACTCCCTGCTGAGTAGACTCCCCATTGAGCACCTTAACAGAAAATTTTATTGTAGAATAGGAGGTCCTGCTTTTCTCAAGAAAGCCAAGTCATGGTGTTTACCAGTTGTAACTCTATAAAAACAAAATGATTAAAATTTGTTAATCTAACTGAATTTATTCCTTTTCCTTTCTTAATAGCTTTTTCTTATTAATTTACAGGAAAGAAAGTTTATCAGAGTTTCTTCCTAAACCTCTTTGAAATAACAGCATATTTTAATCAGAAACTTGTAAGTATCCTTTTCTTCTTTATGTAGAAAATTAGATATTCATTTTGTGGAAGAACCAGCTCCTTCAAAACACTTGACAGGATATAGCTATACAATCTGAGTTGGCATGCAAAATTTGAATGAGAGTGAAGCACACAGAAAATCACCTCTCAAAAAGCAAAAGAAACTGACACCTCAGTCAGAAAACCTTCATCAAATCTATCTACAGCCAGTGAATGTTTGACTTATTTTTTGGCAGTTTCTCTTTGTTGACGTCATTTTCATTACTTTTTCCTCTTTTTGGAAATATCTGTGTGTCCGCATATTTCAGAAAGCCTGTAACATCAATAGGAAGGAAGAGGAAAAGGGTAGGGTGTGAACACAGGAAGGGGAAGAATTTGTATTCTGTTAAAAGCTACATGGCTTTGGGTGACTTTGTATTTTCTATTTACACTTTCAGTGAATTTTTTTTTTTTAACAAAATCAAAGCTAGGTCTCATAATAGCTAAGGTTCAGTCGGTTTTATCATATTTTTGAAATGCCCGTTACAGTGCTAAATCCCCAAACGGGGAATCAGGGAGACCCTTTCTGCTTCAGTTTAGCAAGAGGTCAAGACAAACACATCTTTTCACAAGCAAGTATTTTATTAAATAAATTGAGAAGACTCAATGAGGAAAAAGAAAAAAAAAAAAAAGCTTTGTCCTAAAAATGTCTGTAGCAACAGCATTTAATACTTTATTCCCTGAAAGTTATTTGAAATCTAATGTAGTCCTGTTCTAGCACTAAGGCAGATAGTTGTCATACAGAGTCTAGGGCCCACACAGATTAATGAATCATTCAGGTAACCAAGGTCTGGAGCCGGGTGGGTTCTTCATTAGGTGGGTAAAACCGTAGCATACTTCTAGGCTTCTCGACACTAAATATTTGTGTTTGAAGGTTGTTGACTAGAAATGATGACTACCCTGGATCATTTTATGGCTCTAGGACATCCCTGAAACACTGTTGCTTAGTAGTTAATAGTCATTTTATCTTGGGTAATCTATGATTAGTATAATGACATTAACATTGGTGTAGTGGCTAATAAAACCAACCAACAGGAACTGAGACATATTTCTAGCTTGCTTCATCAGATAAGATCTCAGCAAATTGTTTAATTAAAAGGTGTACTAAAATCTTAATTATACATTCTGTCACAATATAGGTGGTTTCCTAGCTACATGACATTAATTTTTAGTTCCAATGTATCCATATTGTGAATCTTGCGTGTGTGAGCCAGTTACCTGAATTCTCTAATGGTTTAATTTATCAGTAAAATGAAATTAAAAATGCTTATATTGTAGGCTTGTATGGGGATTAAATGAAATGATGAAACAATATGATATGAATAATAATACTGAAATAAACCTATACTGCAATCATAATTTCCTATCTCTTCTATATTATTTCATAGGCTTTGAGGTTTTGCCCACAGAATGATTTCATTTGTCCGTGTATATAAACTATTTATAAAGTCACTGAAAGAATGGTGAGAAAGGAGATTTTTGGCCACATTCCCAGATATTTTTAACAAGCATCTCAGATAATTCACATGAACATGATCCACAGGCTACCCTTTGAGAAACACAAATTTTTCTTTTAAAAATGAGCCTTGAAGTAGTTGATTTATCAAATCACATGGGAGCTTTCTAAAAAAAAAAAAAAAAACATATTTGTAGGGCTCCATCTTGGAGATTCCAATTTGGCAGGTCTGGAACAAGGCTTTGGAAGTTGTGTTTCAAACAATTTTCCATGCTGATTTTGGTTTTGCAAACCACTGCTTTACAGCCTCACCATATCTCTTAACTTTCTATTGATAAAGCTTATAGCGTGCTTACTATATGGAGATGACGGGATACCATTATGGGACGGTGCTTCAGCTAGTCCAGTTCAAGTTCCAGGAGTGAAGAGATGAAGTAGGATGTCTGTATTTGTGTACATTAACCAGATTAACAGTCTTCTCTACTTTGGTTGTGTAGCTGCTTTAAGTAAATCAAGGCAAATCCACAAATTGTGGAGCCCCCAATGAGAAAGGACTGTTGGAGACTACCTAGTTTAAACCCTTTGTTTCACAGAGGAGGAAAACTAGGCTCAGAGGTCTGCTGAAGGCCATAGGGCAAGATCAGAACTAACACTTGGATTTCTATGCTCACCTCAGTTCCATTTCCACTGCAGTTGGTTGACTGTGATGCTGTCATTTCAATAATGTGCAGCCTGTGAAATCAGCTACCCCAGAGCTGGCTGTAGGCTTCCCAGGAGGCATAGAAAATCTGTATGAGCCAGCCTTCCTACCTAACTGTTCAGCTGTCTGAAAGTGACAGCTTTTTCCTTTCCATCTCCAATTCTCTATCCTGAATAACAAAGAGGCAAGAAGGCCAGGGAGGGCCTGAAGGACTCCCCAGGAGAGGCGGCCTGTTCTGGCAGTGACACAATCTTCTCAGTTGCCTTCCTGATTCTTTATCTTAGCCAGAGCCATCTGCTTTTTCTCCAACTCTCTATCTCTAGATGGCAGAGACATCATTGCTTTAGTCTGTCATTTTACTCTTGCATCATTTTCTAGTACTACTGTGTCTCAAGAACTGTCTCGGGCACCAGAGATGTAAAATGAAGCTAGCTTGGTCCTAGTTCCAAAAGAGTTTACATTATCATGGGGAGAGAGATCAGTATAAAAAATCTGCAGGACTGCTTCAGAGTGTTACAGCAGCCACGGCTACTACTCCCAAGAATCTTGGGAGAGGAAGTGACAGTGGTCTGTTTTTGAGTGAAAAAAATCGTTACCCACAGGATAAATATGCAACATTTTGCAGCCACATGAAGAGAATGTTTCCAGGGCTTAAGGAAGAGAGCTAATGAAATCAGAGATTAACAAGGTGGGTGTTGGCATGATGGTGGGAAAGGGACACTACAGCCTGTAGCAGACCTAGGTCTTCTGCTCATACTACCAACTCCAACCTATGTTACTTGCACCAGTCCAGTGAGACTCTTCAGGCCCCACTTGAGTGCTCAACTCAATTCATTCAAATAATGAAGTTCAAGTTGTAGGCTGTCGTATAGTCTTGGTAGACAGTCAGGTGGAGGAAAAGTGCCTCCCAGACAAAGTGCTATTTAAGCCAAAGCCTCAGTTTTTCAGTAGGTATTAATCGAGTGGAGAGAAGCTTTGGAAGAAGAATGCTCCAGCTAGGAGGAGCTCGTCCATCAGTGAAGGGAGTATTTCTGGGAGCTACAAGTCCTGAGTAGGGAGCAGTTTCTTTCAGCCACTGGACCACAAAGGAGGAGAACCAAGAGGCAAGGCTGGGATGTAAGCAGAACGTAGATCGTGCAGGGTGTTGTTAGTCATGCTAAGGAAATAGATGACTTTTTCTTGGCTTAAGGAGAATGGTTGAAGAGCTGAGACAATAAGATTTGCATGGCTAGCATAAAGAATGGAAGAGAAAAACAAAACTGATCATCAGTGAAGGGGATAATCCAATTTGGAGATGCTGGTGACCTTAACTAGGTTAGTGAAAGAGATTGAGCCCAGAACAGTTGGTCCATCAATTAAAGAGCTATTTAGAGAATAGAGTTTATATGCCTTGATGGTCATGGAGGTGAGGGAAAGGATGCCTGCTGGGCCTCTGACTTGTGCAACTGGATGGATATTAGTGCTGTTCATGGAGAAAGAAACTCAGGAGGAGGAACAGATTTCAAAAGGAATTCGAGAATCTCTAACATGAGGGGATGAAACTAGCCGATCAGTCCTGGGGCTCTTCATACTCACTGGCCTTCCACATGCTGAGAATATCACACACATTGTCACACTTAGTCTTCTCAGCTGTTGGAGATAGGATTATGTGCTCAAAAGATGTGAAAGCTGAAGCTCAGAGAGCTTAATGCCTTGTCCCTTAGATAATAAGTAGTGGAGCTAAAAGTTCAGATCAGAGCTAAACCAGGTTCATTTCATTCTAAAGCATGTGCACCTTCTATTTTATCACTCCCCTTTCCCTTTGAATCTGATACGTGTATTCCGTGAAAATAGGTCACTTGTAGAACACAAATAACTTTAGACTTCATGGATTGTTAGATTGAAGGCATAAACTCTACCTTCTAACTGATCATTATCTCTCACCTGGAATACTGCAGTTGTCTCCAAACTCTTCTGAATCCACTCTTCTTTCCCAGTCTGCTCCATCTGCTGCCACCAAAGTGATCTTTTAAAGGTCAGTTTTAATCATTGTGCTATTGCTTCAAAAATGTCAATGACTATCTATTGCTGTTAGGATGGAACAAACCCTTAACATGCCTCAATGATGTAGCCCCTGTTAACTGACCCACTTCGTCTTGTGCCACTTTCCACCTTCTTCTCTGTGCTTAGGCCACACTGGCCTTCCCTCGTTTCCTGTGCTGTGTTCTTCTCCTCTGCATGAAATACTCTTCTGCCTCTATATCAACCAGCTAGCTTCTTTTCTTCATATCTCAGCTTATGTTGTCAATGAATCAGGTTCTGATAGACTCACAAAACAAACCACAGTTTGTTTTTTCATCTAAGACCACAATTTGTATTTATACGTGGATTTGTGTTCATTAGTTTTTTCTCACCCATTAGATTCCATGAAAGTAGTTATATAACTGTTTTGCCAGGCATATAATTGGCACTCAATAGATAGTTTCCAAGTCAATTAATAAATTTATAAAAGAATGAATGCAATCCTGGATTAGCTAAGTTATATTTGATTATTTCTTTGGTATATTATTATTTAGAATTGAAAAAAAATATTTTCTTTATTCCCATAAAATAAACTTAGTTTCAGTTATGTACAACATTGTTATTTAATATCTTGATGATATAGTATTTCCCCTGGTACTATATTATAGTTGTTTTTCCCTTTCTGAAGTCGATTTTCTTTCACATGATAAATGAAGCTAATTCTAACAGCATAGTGGTAATTACTGAATTGACATTTTTTGGATTAAACCAATTAAACCAAAGCAATTAAAACTTGGAAATGGCAACTATAAAAGAACGATATATCATCATTCAGTGTACCAATGAAGAATGGAAATGTGTTATAATTAGTTTGTAAATGTCACATCTTTATTGTACTTGCTAATTAAATGAGACTTTTCCATCTCAGCCTTGCTGAAGATAATTTGGAATTTTCATGAGTGATATTTTGTTTTTTTCACTCAGAATGATTCTCTGTCATGTGACTATCATAGTCTAACAAATGAGGCTTGGATAAGGCCTAGTGTAGAATGCCACTAATGTGCCAGCCCTTAGCCCTCAAGTAGTGGTGGGCTTTCAGTGCTCAAAATAGGCTATCAGGACTCTGGACTGAACACATGATTGAGATGGATTGGGATAGAATATAGCATAAGAGATCTTTGCAACTTTGCAATCTATTCTATGGATATATTGCTGAGACCTCTTAGAATTGTCTGTGAACATTGACTATGGTTACCTAGCCTTTCAATCTTAAAGGGCCAATTGTAGGGATTAGATTACATGAGCACTCAACAAAGTTCTTTATCTTGAATAGCCTGTAATTCTACATCGAAGAAGGAGCAAATTGAAGATGGGTGGAAGAAGGCTTACATATTAGAGATGAAAGTTCCAGGAGGCAGTTTTTTTGGCCACTAGGGTGACAATTTATGATCTAGTCCAGCCTTTACCAACATGGGGATCTCGATCTCCTAGGATTCTACAGAATTATTAGAGGAGTCCACAAGCCATATATGTATCTGTGTCTAAATAAACACTGTCATATGTCATATGTATATTAACATTTTCCAAATGTATATAGATTGTTATAAAAATGAGAATTAGCTGCTTTGAAATATTTATTTCATAGTACCTTTTCACCTGGTGTATATTTTCTCAGTCGGATATCTAAAAGATGTAGGTTCTTCAACCTTGAGGCATCATCTTGCATCAAACCTCAGTGAACTAGTTGTATTTCCCATTCTGTGGGCTGTACAAACTTTTTTTCCCCCCACACCTAGTATTTCTGAGATTCTTCAGATTCCAGGACTCCATCCTGAGTGTTACCTGTTACTTTTCTCATCTGATGCTCTGGTTTCTCTGCTCACCACTTTCTCTGTTTTCTACGACTTTTTGATGCTACTGCAACTCTTTCTGGTTGAAATCAGACTCGGATTGTCCTCAGCGTCCTCTCTGTTGCCCAAAGCAGAGATATCATTAAGATGGTTGCAGTGCATAGTAAACTTTACCTGAGACTGGAGGATAATGTGAGGGAATTATAGTGCAGAAATAGGAAACATAGCATTAGATATTCAACATCATTACTACTAGAGTCCATTAATTATGTCCATTCATGGGGGTCCCTACTGGTTGGCTCTGTCCTTATTGTCCAGCCTTGTTTCAAGTGTCTACCCTTCTTCCACAGGCAGAGTTGCTTCAATATTGTCCTGCCTCCCTGGACTCTAGGCTAGAATCCTTCTCCTGAACATATAGAAATTAGTACATGTTATGATTTTATATCCTGGACGTTATTATGCAATTCAGACCCTAAAGAATACAACGTTAAAATTACAATAGTAAGTAACTGTTATTGTCTAAATATCATCATTCCAAGGTAGGATTATCATTTAATGAGCCTCCTCTACCCCAACAATCTACTTCCAAGCAAGAGGGCTTTCCAGTCAGAGGGATGAATGATCCTTTTCACAAAGCCTTAGAAGAACATGGATTGATGTCTAAGCATGGCACAAGGTCAAGATAAGACATGTCTTTCCCTAATAGACTTACAATAAGAAACCTTCTCCTAAGTAACATAAAGGTCTGGCCTTCATAGAATGGGGTAGCAAAAGGTCTAACTTCCTCTCCCACACATACCCAAAGGCTTGCCTTTTCCTATTGCAAATTAACATCCACCATGTCCACAGGTGATCTAATGTTTAAAAATGGTTTTATACTTGAAAAAATTAGAAATCATCATTATTGTAGTAGGATAAATGCTGGTCCAGGTGTTCAGTGACATGCTGTCTAGACTCAACTCTGAAATTAATAAAATCTCGCCATACCAGCAATCTGGTCTTCTTTTCCTCGTGTTTGGAATCAGGATTGTTTTGTTAATATAATTTTTGTTTGTTAGTTTGCTGATAACCAAAGCTCCTTCTAGCTCCAAAACTCTCAGATATCCCCAAGTCACTTATGGAATGTCAATTGTTTTGTTCTTCTCTTGACTGTCTTCAGTAGCATTGATTAGTTTGGCTTTGCATCAATTCTATGAATTGTAAAATAAGAAAAAAAATTGGATTAGGTATGCTGTGATCAAAATCAGACATTTGAGTGTCTTGTGGAAAATGTTACATCTCGATTTTTTAAATTAGCCTATTGAAATATTTCCACATATCCTTAAAAGCAGAAAACATACTTATTAATTTTCACCCAGCCACTGAACTTCACAGGTCATTAAAAATGTGTTATGAAAAATTAGTCACTTGCCCCCCGGTTATAGATGGTGATAGAATTACGAATTGAATCCTATGTTTCCATCACTCTTCTTAATTTAAGAAATGAGAGTTAGCATTAAAATAAATTAAAGAGAGAGACTTTGTCAGAATACAGATATTTTAAAAATATGCTATTAAAAAGACTGAACATTCTATTTACAGCTATAATTACTGCTATGTATATGAGAAATAGAGATGAGAATATCTCAGTGTATGTTCCCTAGATAAATCTTGAGGCAAGTTACAGAAAGTATTAAAAGAGAAAGAAGATTCTTAGACTCCAGAGAGTTTACTGCATGCATTAACTAGAGGTGAAATGGCCGCTCAACTTGGCCTCAGTTGAATAGATGCCTGTAAAAAAAAAAAAATACACAATGAAAATATTATGTTATGAATGGGCTAGCTTAAATTAAAAATACATCAAAGAAACATGATATTTCAGACTATAGATTTAGAATTTACTGGGAAACAAGTTTTGAATTTTAATTTTGGCAATTAATATTTTAAAATATGAAGACTATTTAAGTTAACAGAAGATAAGCAACTCTGCTTTCCCTCCATGATTCATGGATGATTTGCTGGGGAAGGTCACACACACGTAGATAAGAAAAAAAAAAAAAACAACCCATGAACATTTGTATTGTTTTCATTATTTCCTAATAGGGGTTTCTGAAAATGCCAGGATGTTGCTCTCTCCATACAATGTAATGTATGATTTTTATCACTGTCCTGCCATTCCCAAAATGCAAGGCTTCATAGTGTTTAGAAACCTTAGTACTCCAAGGTGGAGTATGTAGCTTAGAACTAAAGAGTCATCTTTTCTGAGACTAAAAGACCCAGGAACAGTCTCCTGGTGACACAAGAGTGACTTGCACAAGTCTACATTCTTCATTCAAATAAAACAAGAGCTATCATGTACATACTGGTTAGTTTTTCTTTAAACTCACTTTTTAGTGCAAGTAAGATATATTTTTAGTAAAATTTACCCATCTAGCTCAAAAAATTTTAGGTTTTGAGGTTATTGCAACAAATGCATCTAGTCCATAGGTCTTAAAAGTGAAACAACTTGCCTTATAAATGCTTATAATTAGAATATACTTTAATGACTACTTTTCTTGTTAGTTTCTGGCTGTTTTTTATGAGTGGAAAGTTTAGGTGGGTTAAAGCAGATTTGTAGGAAGGTAAAAGGAGTGAAAGAGGTGACAGCTAAAAGTTACTTCATTACCAGAGAGAAAACTAAAAGTCTAGGTTCTCCTGCCTACACTGCAAATGGAAAACAAAGGGACTTAGTCATTGAGGAAACATAACAAGACAGGGTCAAGGGAAACTGAGGCTCAAAGAGGTTGAGGAATCTGCCCAATGTTATATACTTGGTGGTGCTAAACACACAGATGTGACTGCTACCTCCCTGCCCCAACCTTAAACATAGGCAGAAGATAAAATACTGACAATTCAGGAAAGTCTTACACACACATACACACACACACACCATCTTTCTCAAATAACACTTCTGTTAGCTAATTTGCACAAGTGCCACCATTAACGATGGGCTTCTTTGGTCTAAGACCTTGTCTGGATTTTTTCTTTAGGGAACCTCACATACAATATAATTCTGTGAACTAATTAAGCAAATATTTGCCAAGAGCTGATCTGAATAGGATGAAGAGGAAGAGGACACTGAAAGGTCTACAGCAGGAGTGGGGTGGGGAAAACAAGAGAAAATTGAGGAGGGAAGACTGTGAAGGGGGCAAAGCTGTTGGTCTGGGAGAGTTTGCAGTTGACCAGAGGCTATACTGATTATGTAATGAAATTGTGCTCTAAATGTGTTCTGATGTAGGGGAGCCTGGGTGGCTTAGTTGGTTAAGTCTGCCTTTGGCTCAGGTCATGATCTCAGGGTCCAGGGATCAAGCCCCAAGTTGGACTCTCTGCTCAGCAGGAGTCTGCTTCTCCCTCTGTCTCTCCTTCTCTCTCTCTCTCAAAAAAAACAGTCTTTAAAAATAAATACATATTCTCTGATATGATCGTGTAATGCTTGTTTCCCTTACATCACTGCTTTCATATATTCATTCTCAGCATTTGTCCTCTTACAAGCAGCTGTTTTACATTGATCACCTTTCAAAATATTTTCTGATATTTTTATTCTGAAGATGCACATCTATAAATTAATGTCTCCAAATATTAGTTGAATTAAGTGAGATCTTCTTCAACCTTGCCTGTTTCTTAGTTCATTATTTTTTATGGTCTCTTTGAAAGACCCAGAAATATCTTTTTAAAAAAAGATTTTATTTATTTATTCATGAGAGATGCAGAGAGAGAGGCAGAGACACAGGCAGAGGGAGAAGTAGGGTCCTAGCAGCAAGCCCTATGCGGGATTCGATCCTAGGACTCTGGGATCATGCCCTGAGCTGAAGGCAGATGCTCAACCACTGAGCCACCCGGGTGTCCCAAGATCCAGAAATATCTTGATCAATGTCATCCAGAATGCTCTGACCCCTCAGGCTGACTTTCCCAGGTAAATAAGCTGTGGAGAGCAGTTGTTTCTGCTATATTCAGTGTATCCATGTTTCCATGCTTCCTTCCTCCTCAGCTTTCCCTGCTAGTGAAGATCTTCAGGACTGTCTATAATTACACTAACTTTCAGATTATTACAAATGAATCAGCTTTTTAGTATTTTCTTCAGTTATTTTAATTATGATGGATTTGGGGGAATTTTTTATACTAAAATTCTTCAGCATCCTTAATCAAATGTCGAGGGATAACAATGAGATATCTGATGTGAAATGGATCAGTGTGGCAGATTGACTTGAAATGTCTTTCTTGGTTCAGAAATATTGCCAGGCCTAGGGTTTAAATGAGCTAATGTTTAAAATGCCAACAGAGCATTTTCAGGTTTGATGACATAAGCTTCCTGTTTGCTCAGACAGGATCTACAAATGATGTGGATTGCACAATCAGATAGATGTGTGGAGTTCAATGGGAAGGTATTCATTGAACAACTACTATCCACTGTCCACATGTAGAACCTATTTGTTCTTGTCTCCCAGGAGGTGTGATCTTCTAGGGGTAAAACAGTCACCCACACAGAACTTTTTGTGAAAAAAATATTAAACTTGTTTAGTGGTGGACTTCAGGGTCGACTATTGGAGTGAACGGTGAAAAAGCCTAGGGGGTGGCTGATATAGCCAAGGCCCTCGGTATATGTCTTGATTAGAGCAGCTCTGGAAAAAGTTAATTTTGTGATGTATTTCATTTTTAATCTACTACAGGAAAATTTGTAATAACCTTGGAAATTGGATGAATAGATCTCTCAGGCTATGCATATGCATTGGTATACTTTGCTAAAACAGTCATTCTTTTCGGTGATACATGCTGTTAGGGAAGCCCAATAATTTATGGACTTATGTTTGTGGGGTTTTTTCAGTGTATTGTTAGAGAACCTGACCTCACACCTTTACGACAATTCAGTCATTTCCAAATTTGTGTGGCAACGTGAATCTCCTTGAGTGCTTATAATGTACATGGTGTCAAACACACTGAGTTGGAGGTTCTAGTCTGTATTGTTAACAGACGACCCAGGTGAGCCTTATGAACAGGCAAATTTTGGAATCTCTAGTTTATCTGGCTTAAGATTAATTTTAGGTAAATTGGCTTTTTACCCACCCTTGCCCCCTCTCTTCCTATCTATTTCTCTCCCTCTCTTCTATCAAGACTTAAAAACAAACAAATAAACCTTAGCAAGAGCTAATTTGCTTTAAATGTACTTTTAGTTTCCAGCCTGGCATAAGTGAGATACATTTTTCCCACAGACCTATTTTTTTGGTCTTCTTTCCGCTATTTAATCAACAGTTAAGGTGAAAAATCTTGTTCTTCTCTGTGAAGTGGCTCATAAGACGGAAGAGGAATTAATTTACACTGCCTGGTGTCAGGATGCATTATGATTATGTTGACAAAGCTATAAAAAGAAAGTATCCAAAGCTTATTAAAAAATTCCAAAGAGGTCCTGTTAGAGCAGATGGATGAAGCAGAGTGCTTGATCATTTAGCAGCTACTGAGCTGAAGGATATTCGAGCCAAAGTGTACACAGCTAGGGCAGCTTGGAGAAGGTCACCAAATCATAGTTATAGCTTTCAAGGGGAAAGTTCAGAATTTTACAGTACAATGTTATAATTATTTTTCTTACTCTATAAAAATGACTAAAAAGCCTGGTAAATACATTGCAGTCAATAGTGAATTGCCTCCAAGAGGTCTTTTTTTTTTTTTTGTAAGATTTTACTTATTTATTCATGAGAGACAGAGAGAAAGAGAGAGGCAGGGACACAGGCAGAGGGAGAAGCAGGCTCCATGCAGGGAGCCCGACGTGGGACTTGATCCCTGGTCTCCAGGATCACTCCTTGAACTGAAGGCAGCTGCTTAAGTGCTGAGCCCCCCCAGGCATCCCTCCCTAGGAAATCTCATAGTTGATTTCCTTTGTTGTATTCTTTGGAGCTTCCTCTCATTTATAATCAGAAAATATCTTTCCACAAAATGCAAACCAGAACTACAATAGAGTTCAGGAAAAATAAACAAATAAATAGTCGAGAATTACCCCCCCCCCCCCAAAAAAAAAGTCTTACGGTTTCTAAATAAAAGTTTATATTGACTTCTTACTATTTTCATTGAATTCTGCTAATTGTGATGTAAGAAAAATTGGAAGGTAAAACTAACAACCTGAAAATAGCAGTAATTAATTTATGGAGAATTATACCACCAGCAATGGAAATTTGCTTTCATCTTACTCTGTGAAGGAATTTTGAGATCTCTGAATCTGTATGGTCACAAATCATGTAATTATACCATATATGTATATCATATAATAGTTACTAGAAGTCTAAAGAGAACAAAAAATTTTTATTCAGTGTGCATATTATTGCAATCATATGATCTTTGTTTTTAAGATTCAAAACAATGAAAATTTTCATATTAGACGAATTGTTTGAAAAATGTACTGAGTTTGGTTCACCAGTATGGAAAATATGAAGTTCAAAGCAAGAAAGTATTCTTTTTTTTAAATTAATTAATTTATTCATCAGAGACACACAGAGAGAGTCAGAAACATAGGCAGAGGGAGAGAAGCAGGCACCCTACTGGGAACCTGATGTAGGACTCCATCCCAGGACCCCAGGATCAGGACCTGAGTGGAAGGCAGATGCTCATCGACTGAACCACCCAGGTGTCCCAAGAAAGTATTCTTGATAAAGTGATTCATACGTATGGTAGATGGTGTAGTAGGTGAATTTTAGGTGACATTTGGTCCCTAGCTTTATAATTCTGAACATTTCTATACTATCTAATCTCTCCTAAACTTCTAAGGGTGTGACTCTAGGAGGGAGGCAGTAAAATGAAATGATTAACCCATGTTTTGGAATCACATGTAACGGCTTAAACCCTAATTTAGAGCAAGTTCCTAATATCTGGAAGATTCAATTTTGTTTGCCTCATTTGAATTATGGATATAATTCTCACCCTATCTCACCTGACCCTGTATCTCTAACATTTGTGGGAAGGATTAAATAAAGTAAGGCATTATAAAGCAATACCTAGGTAAGTAAAGGCTCAATTAAGAGCAGCTGTTTCAAATGTGTATGGCTGATACTTAAAATAATCACTCCTTTACACTTCCTTTGATGCTTTTTATAGACATTGTTTGTTGTGCAATAATACAGGTTCACTTAAATTTCTGATTAGTTTTTTTCAAAGATTTATTAATTTATTTTCGAGAGACAAACCACAAGTGGGAGGGGCAGGAGAGGGAGAGAGAATTCTAAGTAGACTCCACGCTGGGTGTGAGATCTTGACTTGGGGCTCCATCTCACGACCCTGAGATCATGACCTGAGCCAAACAAAGAGTGGGTGACTTGACCTACCATAGCACCCAGGCTCCCCTGATTAGTTTTTTTAAATGTCAGCAAAAAGCCATAGTCTTAAAGGTCAAAGTTGTTTCTGAAAATAACCTTGCTTTTGAAAGAAAGGATTTTTAAGCTATCTATAACTGGAGAACTGGGAACAGACTTTAGAATGGGAAAGAGTATATGACAACATAAAAGTTACTTTTTGTTTCTGAGAAGAGAATTGAATCATTCAGTAGCTGGTGAGAGAGGAATTCAAGATGTGATGAGGCCCCCCTAGTATTATCTGAGTCTCTGGGAAGGTGCCCAGGATCCCAGTTCACTGGGTCGAGCTGGAGGGGAATTAAGCAATAGAAATTTGAATGAGGTTAGGAAATCCAAGTATAGATGGAACTAGGATTTAATTCTCAGGGAAACATAGCATCTTAAAGAAGCTTCGTATTTAGTAGAACCCTAGAAAGGTAGACAGACAATGGTGAGGAGAAGTGCCTCAGCAGATGAGCCACATGGAAGTTCCCAGACCCTCCCAGAGGGGTGCAGGAGAAAGATTGAAATGACCTCAAGAAAGGCACAGGATAGTTTAAATAGGC
This sequence comes from Canis lupus dingo, assembly GCF_003254725.2. NCBI lineage: Eukaryota > Metazoa > Chordata > Mammalia > Carnivora > Canidae > Canis > Canis lupus. The sequence goes on from NC_064243.1 coordinate 62,069,787, forward strand.
CATGGGCCCTAAATACCCCAGGATTGGAACAAAGAGGATGCAGATGTGTATACTTCTACCTGAGGTTCTGGTTATACATGAGACAATGGCAGTGGATCTCAGTGCACAATAGTGGACAAGTGGTAACTCCGTCACGGTCAGCGTGGTCACAGGACATCTGCACACCTGATGCCTGTCTTCCCTATACCTAAGACTCCCTTTCTTTTTATTTATTTATTTATTTTTTAAAGAGATTCTTTTTTTTTTTAATTTTTATTTATTTATGATAGTCACAGAGAGAGAGAGAGAGAGAGGCAGAGACACAGGCAGAGGGAGAAGCAGGCTCCATGCACCGGGAGCCCGATGTGGGATTCGATCCTGGGTCTCCAGGATCGCACCCTGGGCCAAAGGCAGGCGCCAAACTGCTGTGCCACCCAGGGATCCCTCCCTTTCTTTTTAAAAAAAATTTTTTATTTAAATTCAATTTGGCAACATACAGTATAACACCCATATACTCATGTATATGTGCTCATCCCATCAAGTGCCCTCCTCAGTGCCGATCACCCAGTTGCCCCAACCTCCCACCCTCCTCCCCTTCCACAACCCTTTGTTTCGCAGTTAGGAGTCTCTCATGGTTTTTCTCCTTCTCTAATTTTTTCTCCCATTGAGTTTCCCCTCCTTTCCCTTATAGTCTCTTTCACTATTTCTTATATTCCATGTATGAGCGAAACCATATGATGATTGTCCTTCTTTGATTGACTTACTTCACTCAGCATAATACCCTTCAGTTCCATCCACGTTGAAGCAAATGGTAGGTATTCATTCTTTCTGATGGCTTAGTAATATTCCATTGTGTATGTTTATGAGGTTCCCTTTCAAGAGAGAAAGGAAAGTGGGATTGGTGGTAGGTGTGTTAGTCACCTCCTTTTTTTTTTTTTTTAAACTTTTTTTTTTAAATTTTTATTTATTTATGATAGTCACAGAGAGAGAGAGAGAGAGAGAAGCAGAGACAGGCAGAGGGAGAAGCAGGCTCCATGCACTGGGAGCCCGACGTGGGATTCGATTCTGGGTCTCCAGGATCGCGCCCTGGGCCAAAGGCAGGCGCCAAACCGCTGCGCCACCCAGGGATCCCTGTTAGTCACCTCCTATTCACGATTTCTACCTGAGGATTGTGGGGATGATAAACCCGTGACACCTGACACTGAACAGATGTGGTCAGATGCGATCAAGAGCTGTTTATTAGTCACATATACTCATAGTCATGGGCAGGAAGACACTTTAGGGCTACACAGGGAATGTACTTGGGAACAGAGTAAACAACCAAGGCTGTGGGAGGCAGGCTTTGTAGTATTAAGAAGGTGGCACGCCTCTGGATTCCTCTGGGAGGATATGATTGGCTTGTTTGGATAATTCTTCAGGCAGTCAGGAAACTGAAACCTGCTACTTAGGGATGAGCAGGAATTACGCATGGTCCCTTTGATAGGGAACGCTGTTTGGCAAAGGGACCTTATCCATGAGGGCAGTGTGAGGAGAGGAACTTGTGATTAGGCCATCTGAGGTGTATTTTTACCACATGTCAGAGCAGAAATCTGTGTGGCATTAGTGTAGGGAGTGGATATCCTCAGGGGTGGGCATGAGTTTTTTACTTTGTGACTTAAATAGTACTTGAGGAGCCCATTCGGCATCTCAAACCTGCTGCCTAGGACTGGCTATGAAGGAGCTGAAAGTTTGACTGATTGCTTTCTTCAAGATCCCAGTATTGTGCATTCTGCTCAGTGAAATGAGTGCCTTGGTCACTATTAGTGTATCTTGAACTCCAAAGGGGATAAGGAACATCCTAGTGAAGCTTTATATTGTAGTCTTCGTGTATATATGTAGAGAAATGGGTTACCTTGATTTTTATTTTGGGTATTTGTGAAGTGATTCCCAGAGTTCTTTACCCCAAAGGGGGCAACTTGTAAGCAATGTACAAAAATGTCCAGATGGGCCCAATTGTTATTATCTGAAGTATGCCAATCCTGCTGACCCTTGGGTTCTCATTTTATCAGAGACATTCTGATTAAGGGATAAAAGCAGCAGTTTTCCACTGAGTTCCATCATGTATAATGGTGGAGATATCATCAGTAAAATGTATGCACTCCCATTGCCGGCCATTCATTTAATTCTAACGGGCTCCCCAAGTAGTTGGCTCTGGCGAAGGCATGGGCCTCCACCAGCACTGTGGCATCTGTTGAGAGACTGAAGACAGGACAGGCCACCCCTTCCGCAGGTAGATTATATCAGGGGTCCCAGGTTTGACTATATCCAGTAACAAAGAAGGCTCAGAAGCTATGTTGAGCTTTTGGGGGTGCTGCTTTAATAACTGAAGGCGTAATGGCTAGCCAGCTGCAAAGGGTCACAGGCTTAAGGTTTATGAGAGCTGTATTTCCAGAAAAGTCCATTGTATGGCCAGTAATTGCCACTCTAATGGTATATAATACCAAGCCAAGAAAGGCTTCAGAAGCCCATGGGCAACTCATGGCCAGCAGACGTGGCCCAGAAACTCAAGGAGCCATGAAAGATGATTGCTGAAGCCCCTGTGGTGAAGAAGCTTCTGAGGGCACAAACTGGAGTGCTTGCTGATTTCAATTTAGACAGTGTTAGAGCCTTTTATAGGTGGGATCCCCCTTCAAAGTGGGCTAATTTGTAAATAACATTAGTGACATTAAATGAAATTTGTAAATGAAGTATATGCTACCTTCCAAACCCAAGAAAAGACTAAAGATGTTGAAGTTGTCTGAACCATGTGAGTGCTGAGATGATCAATATCTATTTCTTTTTAAATTTTTTTTTAGATTTTATTTACTTACTTACAGAGCATGAGTAGGGGGAGGGGCAGGAAGAGAGGGAGAGAGAATCCCAAGCCGACTCCGTTCTGAACTCCAACAGAGCCAGATGCTCAATCTCTTGACCCTGAGACTTGAGCCAAAATCAGGAGTCAGATGCTTGACCAACTGAGCCACCCAGGCTCCCCAAAACCTTTCTTGATAATTTCAGGGCTGGAGCAACTGTCAAGTATCAAGTATCAAGTATCTTTCAGAGATTTAATGGATGCATCAAGGCCTTGCACTATGTGTGGAACAATGATTTATCCCCTTTTTATGAGCTCTTTTGTGACTATTTTGTGTCTTTCATGAGTACGTCAAACAGATAATGTCATACCTGTGCTCCTGGAGAAAAGTTAGTGTAGTTAAGATTTTGCCTATAAAGATTGTGTACAATGGCGAGGCTGTTGAAGTATCCCATCGCTATTCCTTGTAAAGGGGAATTGTGTCCCGTCAGTGGTAAAGGCAAATTGTCTGAGAGTCTGTTTGAAATAGGCATTGAACAGAAGATATTAGCCAAATTTATAGTAGCAAAATATTTACCAGTCGCTGATTGGATAGAGTCAGTGATTTCAGGAATTAGGTTATTGGGTGTAGAGGTCTTAATGGGATGGGACCGTGGCATTACAATTGTAGCAATCCCCTGTAGGCCGCCATTCATGTGTTTGAGATTTAAGGAACAGGTCAAATAAGGCTGTAAAATGGAATAGCAATGGGATTAGGGAAGGATTCACTCATGACCTGTTACATAACAAGTTTTTAATCCTTGAAGACCTTGTTTGAATTACATTCAGTCATGTTAACTATTTTAATGGGGTGGGGAGAGTGAGGAGTGGGACATGGGTCATGGGTTCTTATTTTGTTAATTTCTGTCGTGTTGAAAACTTAATTTTCATTTTCATTTTTTTTTGGGGGGGGTGTCAGAGTGTCTGTGCCCACTATGGGATATTTTAGGGCAATGAGTGCTATAGCCATAGGGAATTTAAGCTACACAAAAGTTCTTGTAGTTAAAAGTGAGTCATACCTATTTGCCTTCTACCTAATATTCAGCAACCCCTTTAAGTAAATCCTTGATTATGGGGGATACCATGTTTTGGTTAAGACCAATTGGTGAATTTCTGCAGATATTAAAATTAATTCAGGGGTGCCTGGGTAACTCAGTTGGTTAAGTGTCCAACTCTTGGTATCAGGTTGGGTCATGATCTCATGGGTCATGGGATCTAGCCCTGGGTCAGGCTCCACACTCAGTGGGGAGTCCACTTAAAGATTATCTTCCTCTGCTCCCCCCTGCCTCAAATAAATAAGTAAATCTTTAAAAAAAAAATAACTCAGAACTTAGATTGTAAAGGCACACAAGCAATCAGTGTCCTTTTATTTTTTGCTATATAAATTTTTCTAGTAAATTTTGGATTTCCAATTAGGTCAAATTATGGACCTCTGTTTTAAGTTGTTTTTTATTGGTTTTCTCTCCTTGTATTCAGAATTATTTCTTTGTTTTATTTTTTTATTTATCTTGTAATTGTTGTTGGTTGAGGATGCTGCTGTCCAGTCCTCCCATATTTATAAGTTTCTTCCCCCAGAGAACCTCAAATCAGTCTGATCAGGTTGGGGGTCTCCCCAGTAGCAATAGTTTATGGTTTGAATTAACCCCTTCATGGTGCCACAAGGGTGCCATGGGTGGGTTGTAGAGGATTAGAATCTTTGTTGCATCAGAGACAAGGAGAACAGAGTGGCACCAGGAAGGGTTGTGGGCCTACCACCAGACTTGATGGATAAAAACCTTCCTCTGCTGTGGCCTCACCTCTTCTGTCGTGTACTTCCTCCCCCCATCCTCCCCGTTTAAATTCCCCGTGAATATTTTAGGTTTTTAGGCACATAAAATTGCAGCTTTCACTTTCTGTCTGCACAAATCACCTGCAGTGCAGACATTTTGGATATTTATGGGGAAACATTCAGAAGCTTGGTAGCCTCCTTTGTAGGGGGTTGCCTTTTTATCCAGGAAATACCAGTCTTCCTGGGATCAAGGTCCATGTCCAATAAAGCCATTTTGTCTATGGCTTGTATGGAGACCATAAAGCCAATAATTGTAGGATTTGCCCTTTGGTGTGCTGGTAGGCAGCAATACTGAACAAAGCCTAGGTACATTGGCTATGAGTTTTGTTTTGGGAGAGCAGTTGAGTACCAATGTTCCTTCCTCCCCCTACCTTTTTTTTTTTTCACCAGCCCCTGGGCCACAGGCCACGATGGATGTGCACCTCGATACTCCTGAGGGTCAGGAGAGCGCAAGCAACAGTGGCAAGGGAAGCAGCGGCACAGGAAACCAGCAAGGTCACTACCCTTGCATGAACAACAACAACTGGGATGCCATGCTCAATTCTCTACTGGGTGGTGATCTCCTTTCTTTCCACAATCCTCACAAGAGGCTATCTATCTCTGGGCCTGTCCTGGAGGTGCACAGTTCAAACAATGTCTGTATAGCTTCCCTCAGGCAGCCGGTGATAGTCACCAGGCCAGACACGGTGATGTAGGCTGATCCTTGGTAAGCAGGGGCCACCTGCCAAACAGATTAAGCCCAACATCACCAGGTTATACTGGGGTACAGTGAAATAACAATTCTCATCTTGGGGGCAAGAGAGTTTTAGGGTGGGAAGGGATGGCAATGGCTGGCAAAGACAACAGAATACCACACAGGATGTGGCCCAAGCCTGCCAGAAATTAGCTGTTCCATCTCAGGCAGCCTCACCATATCACAGAATCAGCTGAGTTAACCAAGTGCAATGAATTAAGGCTGACCAGGTGTCCTTAGTCATAGTGGAGCATATCATGTGGTTTGGGACACAGTGGTTTCTGTTGCCTCTTATCCACCCCATTGGTAAGGGAGAGATTCCTGCCTTGGGGACCTGGGGATGGCTAAGCACACAGCACTTGACACTGTACAGGTGAGATTGATAGCTTATTATTAGTCATACATATTTATAACTCATGGAGAAGGATACTGAAGGCCATGCAGGGCCTCATAGGGATGGTACTGAGGAACAGAGTGAACAACCAAGGGACTATAGGAGGCATACTTTGTAGTAACAAGAGTGTGTGGTGCCTCCTGGTTCTTACAAGATGAAATGATTGACTGGTTTGAATAATTCCACAGGCTGGCAAAATCACAACTTAAGGATAAGTAGGAACTGTGCCTGGTCCCTTTGATAAGGAGGATTGTTTGGCCAGGGTACCTTATCCATGAGAGCAGAGTGGGAAGAGGGAAACATATTTAGGCCATTTGAAGCCCTCTCAATTTTCCCAGATGTAAGGGCAGCATATAATATTGAGCCTTAATTTTAGGCCTTACACCACATGGAGAAATGAATTCTGTGTATGATTGTGAATTGGTTGGAAATTTACCCCAGAGAGAATAAATTTTAATGTGGAAGTGAATGATTATACTTGAAATCAGAAGACTGTTTTCTTCTCTGAAAGAAAAATGGGGATCTGTGAGTTAAAATAAGTTCTGTTAAAGAATAATATATTTACATCATTGCATATCTTTTTTTGTTTTGTTTTGTTTTCTAAGTAAAATGAGTATCTTGCTGTTACTTGAGTAAGAAATCATTGAAGGGAGCCTGGCTGGCTCAGTCAGTAGAGTATCCAATTCTTGATCTCAGGATTATGAGTTTGAGTGCCATGTTGGATGTAGAGATCACTTTAAAAAAATATAAAACAAAACCCTTTGTCTCCACCACTATACCATGAAATAAGCTAGTAAACATTATTAAAAAAATTATTGAAACTTAGCTAGAACTTCCTTTTATGGAATAATAGAAGACTTAATGTCCTTTAGAAAACCTTAGTACACAACACTCTACAAAGTAGGATATATTTTCAAAAAAAAATGTAAGCTTTTATTTATTAATTTAGAGAGAGAGAGCGTGCACACACATTGGGAGCAGAGCAGAGGGAGAAGGAGAGAGAATCTTAAGCAGGTTCCATGCCATTTGCAGGGCTCAATCTCATGACCCTCTGATCATGACCTGAGCCAAAATCTAGAATTGGACATTTAACTAACTGAGCCACCCAGGTGCCCCCTCTTCAAAACGTTTTTTAAATGTATGCTTATGTTGGTAAATAAGAGAATGCTTCATAAGCCCTGAACAATGAAAAATCACAAATCTAAAGGCTTGTGAGTGGTGTACTCACTGAGTTCCCCAGTAATTCACAATATCTGTTTTTAAAAAGCCATGTTCTGGGGACAGGAAAAGAAACTTAGGAACCACTCAAGTTGAAATATCAAATTGAGTCCTCAGCATAAGCCTTAGGCTATGAAGAGTGACATGCTGAGTCGAAAGGTAATGTGGGAAAACCCTAACCTTCAAGGGAAGACAGTAAGGATACTTGCCTGTCTTGTCCTTGACTTGGGTGGAAAGGGAGGGAAAATTTTCCTGATCATTTATTACCACAGGGGGAACCTTATATAGGTTTGCAACTTTGTAGTCTGAAAATTTTCCTGCTGAGAATTTAAAGCTAATCAATTGGGTAGTGCTCCTAGGCCCCAGTGGAGGCAAATTCAGAGCCTATCTAAAGAAGAACACTTTAATTAGGGTCTCAAGTAATTTGAAGTAAAAAGTTTTTAAAAATATAAGTTTACAATAAAAAAATCATAAAACATGCAAGGAACTGAGCCACCATGAGATAGATTATACAGAAACAATATAATCAAGTATAAAGAATTCAGATATTAGGATTATTCATGCAGAATTTTAAAAAATAGACTTAATATTTTGATAGGATAAATGAAAATATTTAAGTTATGTATGCCCAAAGAACAAAATACTGTGTGATACAGTGAGGCAGACTTGAAAAAGAGCAAAACATACTGTCTAGAAATGGTAAATATAAACTAAAACTTGATGTGTAGTTTATGTAGCAGATAAGACACATGAGAGACCTAGTGAACAAGAAGATAGTTCTGAATATATTATGCAGAATACAGCATAGAGAAACAAAAGAGATGGGAACTATGAAAAGCTGAGAGACATGGTTAATAGAGTGTCTATCTCATGTGTCTATTTGGAATTCCCAAGGATATAATAAAGGATAAAAGGTAAAAGTCAATGAAATACCACCTGAGAATTTTCCAGAATTGTTACAAGTCTCAAATTCAGGAATACTAACAAATCTCAGGAAGGAGAAACAAAAAAAGGTGCCTAGGCACCTTGTATGACATTCCAGAACCCCAAAGAGAGAAATCCTCAAAATAAACCAGAAAAAAAAAAAGATTCCACAAAACACCAAGGATGACAGATATACCATCAGTGTATTAGTCAGGGTTCTCTAGAATAACAGAACCAATAGGGTATGTATTTATTATAAGTAATTGGCTCATGCTATTATGGAGATTGAGAAATTCCACGATCTGTAGTCAGCAGGCTGGATAGTTCCCTTTCAAGTCTGAGGGCCTGAGAAGCAGAGAGCGAGAGCGTACTTTCCAGTCCCAGTAGGAGTCTGAAGGCAGGAGAGAGGCTGATGCCCCAGCTCCAAGATAGTCAGGCAGAGAGAGCAAATTCTTCCTTTCTCAGTCTTTTATTATACTCAGGCCTTCAGTGGTTCGGACGATGACCATCCACATTGGGGAAGGCAATCTTCTTTACTCAGTCTCTCGATCCAAATGTTAATTCCAGAAACACCCTCACAGACATACCCAGAATATTGTTTCAACAAATACTAGGCACCCTGCAGCTCAGTTGACACATAAAATGCTCATATTTAGTTGACATAAAATGCTCATATTTAGTTGACACATAAAATGCTCATATTTAGTAAACCTTTTAACAGCAAAAATGGAATAAAGTAGGATAGTATTGTGAAGTGCTTGTGGAAGGTAACCTTCAACCCAGGCACTTCCACAATCTCCTTTTAATGGCAACCTAGAATAGTGTCTCAAGATTAAGGATAAATTAGATTTTTTCAGACATACAGAAACTACTAATTCCTAAAAGGAATTTCTAAAAGCTGTGCTTTAGGGAAAAGGGAGAATTATCTCAGAATTGCAATGTGCAAAAAAAAAAAAAAAAAAAAAAAGACCATTGTGGAAATACAGTAGTATTATGGATATAAAGAAAAATGTGGTCCTTAGAAATGTGGTCCTTAGATACATGCTAAAATATTTGATGTGAAACGTTATGGTATCAGAAGCTTCCTTTCAAATGGTTGACAAAAATAGTGTGTGTGTTTAGAGAGAGAGAGTGAATATAGCTGTTAATTCTTAAAATCAAATGGAGGTTACATACTCTTCTTTCGACTTACTGGTATGACAATATTTAAATACAAAATTCTGAGAGAAGACACTATAGCATGAAGTAATTTATTTAATAATCTTAGAATTTTGTCACAAATTATTATAAGCCCCACCTGTTTTTTTCCATGATCAACAATCTTCCCATCAATATCAATATCAGTATCAATATCAATATCTACTTTTCTGGCATTTCCTCTCTGTGAATCCTCCAAGATCACCAGCAATGGATCAATGACCACATCACCAGCTTTGCCCTTTTCACGAATCAAGGGCCCATATGTATATGTGCCTATTTCTGGAATCTCTGTTTTATTCTATCAATCCTTTAGCATGCTACACTAGCTTAATACCTAATACTTTGTAACGAATCTTTATATCTAATGACCTAAGTCCTTAAGCTTTATGAGTCTTCATTGTAAGTCTTTCTACCTTTTTCCTTCCTTTTTAAATAAAATGCTATTCTTGGGCCTGTTGCATTTACATATAAATTTTGTAGTCAGTTTATCACTCTTATGGTGGATTTGCTTACAGAACTTCCATTTTTAATAGCCTTTTAATAATACTCCTTCACATCAGTCTCTATTTGCAGACAATGCATCTTATGTACACTTTTATTATGTGACTTAGAAATGTTCATGATTCCCCAGTGTTCAGAGGAAGGAATACAATCTCCTTTAAAAAAAAAAAAAAGATTTATTTATTTATTTGAGAGACACTATGTGAATGGGAGGTGGGGGGGTTAGGGTCAGAAGGAGAGAGGGAGAGAAAGAGAGAAGCAGACACCCTGCTGGTGCGGAGCCCAACACACGGCTTGAACTCACCACCCTGAGATCACGACTTGAGCTGAAATCAGGAGTATGATGCTTAACCAACTGAGCCGCCCAGGAGCTTCCACAATCTCCTTTTAATGGCATTCATTTTCTTTGCAATATGGGTTCCAGTGATGACTATGCTTCAACTAATTTTTCCAACTCCATATGGCTTAACATTCTGTGAGAGCTAGATGTTTCCTTTTCTTTTACTTGGAGGTTGCCTTTTACTTTCACTTCATGAGTTAGCTTAAATTATTTCCCTTGGTTGGTAAGCCTTTTAATGTCTTTTCTATCTGTATGAATCTCCCCCTCCCAAATATTAGGGCCCCATGTGTGTTCCATAGCTTCTATGAAGTCTCAGTCACCCCAAAATTCAGTAGCTCTTTACCTTTTATATTTCATTTTTCATTTGTACCACTTACTAGAAGATATCAGATGTTGACTTCTGTTTTTACATTCCCTTTAATGTGCATGTATTTCATCTGTACAATTAGGTCACACACTCTTTCACAGTAAAGACCATCATTATGCATTCTGTGTGTGTCCCCACTTTGGTAATTACAGTGTTTGGTCTTATTTCTTTAGAATTTTGCACTGGATAAGGGTGCTCAATAACAGTTGGCTGAATGAAAGCTGAGTCTTTTCAACAAATATTTGGTGAGGTGTAATAGGAGTAACGAATGAGGTGTCAGATGAAATGGGTTCTGGTCTTGCCTCTACTACTCCCTAGTTCCGTTGCTTTAGCCAAATCATTGTATTTTTATGATCCTCAGTTTTCTAACCTTTAAAATGAAGATAGTAATGACTGCCCGACAGTACAGAATTACATGCACTGAATCTCACTAAAGTGATTTAAAATGATGTATGCTCAACACATGTTTATGCTTTTTTTCATATAATGAAAATCATCATAGGAAATTTAGAAAACACAAAGTTCAAGGAAAAGAATAGAAATCATGTAAAATAACAGCACTTACAAAGCACTGTTAAAATTTTGGATATTTCCCTTATGTTTTTCTGTGCATCTATTTTGAAAATTATTATATATAACTGGTTTTGAACTTTTTTATTATGCCTATTGAATATATTTTAGACATATTTTCATGAAGATTCATTTTTTCTAATGAACTTATGTAACATTAAAGAAATATAGTAACAGAATTTATTATTTTTACAAAGGCTTTTGTAAAGTTAGATACATCCATATAAATAAGTTTACTTCTTAACTTAATCGTAGACAAATATCAATATACATAATTTTATGAACAAAAATATTTCAATGGTATGACTTTTCTTTCTGAAGTTATTTGCTATTTGGTTGGGAATTTTTTTTTTTTTTTTCCTAAGTGACCCAGAAAATCCTCAAAACAACTTTAAAAGTTTTGCTACTGTGATTTTGATTGAATTTTTTGCTTGATGAAACACCAAAATGATTTCTTCTTCTGCAAAGAAAAATAAAATACTGAAGAGGACTTAGAAAACAAATCAGAGCTTGAAAAAGCTCAATCATTTCCCCATTTTTCTCAGTTGGAAGAAAAAAAAAGATGAAAATTAAATCTATTCAAAAAGAGACCAAAAGACATCCCAAAGAATTTTTTTTTTTTTTACTGATGAAATAGAAGAAAAAGATATTACTGGAACTTTTAAAGCTGTACATTTAAACACTTTAAAAAGCATCTACCTATAAATCAACTTTATCCAATTTAATTAAGGAAAAGTTTGTGAATGATTTCTGTCCTCAGTTATGTTTTTCACTTTTACCATTGTGTTTGAGCTTTTGGCTATGTCTATTTTACATAGTTGGTTTAAGCCCTGAAATGTTAGCTTTCTAGAAAATTTTCTTTTTTCAAACTTTCACTAAAAATTTAGAATTATGTTGGCCTTAAAACAATTATATTTTAAAAGATATGATCAAACAATTTATAAAAGATTTAATAAAATGATATTAAATAAACCTAACATCAAAATATGGACATGTAAGATATTTATGTGCATCTGTGTAATGTAGCACACAAAATTCTGGATGGATATGCACCAGAATTATAATAGTGCTGTCACTGGATAATGGGTAAAAGGCAATTTGCTTTTTCTGCTTCTAGAAGAATTGTCATTTTTTTTTCCTACAATGAGCGTGTATTATTTTCATATGCAGAAAAAAAGAATTAATTTTGAAAAAGAGATGTGAAAGAATAATTGTTTCATTCAGTAAGTAAACTCTATTAGAGGACCTACTAAGTGAGTGCCAGGCATGACTTAGTGCTACAGATATATACATGAAAAACCTATAAAAACCTATGCCTACAAAACCTTATAAAATCCCATGCCTACAAAAACCTATGCCTTTGTGGAGCTTACATTGTAGTAGGGGGGATAGTAAACAGCAGTGAAATTGTAGTAAGTTGTAATGTGTGTTAAAGCTACTAAGTGCTACAGGAAAATAGAGCAAGTTAAGGGAAGTCAGGAGCTACAGGGAGAAGACGTTTTAAATGGAATGGCAGCCTTACTGAGAAAGAATTGTCTCAACATATTTTGTGACCCTCACTATATTGGGTCTTTATTACTCAGATTAAGAATTGTTTTTCAGGTGACATGACAAAACTGAGAATTTCAATCCTATTTTAACTAGTAATGGAACACACAAACATGGTTTGTTGCTGAAAGTATACAAACACTTTACCCTTAGGGAGAAACCATGATGGAATGGTGTGAGGGAGATGCAGGCTTCTGTGACAGGTGGCTTGTCTGGAACAGATGTTGCAGAAAGGTAGCCAACTTTGAGATATTTGTGTGGAGGGGATTCGGGGGGCAGAATGTAAATTTTTTATGCTCTTTTTCCCCCCTAAACACCAAGTTTCAGGAAATACCTCGGTGTTCATCTTTTCTTGTCTTTATGACTTAAAATGTCAGAGACTGTCTCTACAGCCAAATGAAAGGCCTACTTTTAAAAGGATAATCAATGTTTATAATGATAATCTATTATAGTGCCTATAAGTTAATATGATTGATTTCTAAACAAATTTCATTTGTGTGGTTGTTAACCAAGCACATTTATATCCATTGTTTGTTGGGTTCTAAGGTAGTAAAACAGGTAGTATTGTTCTACTTCTGACAAATGTGGAAATTTAATTAGCAGAGAAGTTAAGTGTCTTGTTGAAAGTCACAAGTTTATTAGAAGTATTAGAAGGCAATGCAAGATTCCGCTAAATGCTCACTTTTAGGTGACCAAACTTTCCATTGCTCCATTTGGTGGACTGCTTAATAAATATGAGGACTAATATAAGGGCAGTCATTCTAAGGGTGTGTTAAAGTAGTTCAGTAATACTATCATTGCTCAAAGCTCCACTTTGAAATCTTCACTTGAAATAGAATTCTTTTGAATATATGCAAATCTAAATTACTAAAGGAAGCTTTGAAAAAAAAACCTCAAGTAATTTCAGTGCAAAGAAATCGGTGATCAGTTGGGATAGTTTTTAATCAAAAACAGCTCACTATAAAATATTATGTTACATTTTAAACATAGCATAATTCTACCATTATATTATACAAGAGTATAAAGCGGGTTGCCCTGATGGAATCACAAAAATATTTTGAGAGGTAGTATACATATGTAGCTTCCTAAAGTAATGGCTTTGATGAATATGGTACACATTTACATACACAAATTTTCATACATTAGTAAAAATAGTTCTTTTGTATCACTGCATTTTTCCTTTTGAAGACAGAAAAACATACATAAGGTGTTTTTAAAATATTATTTATTTATTTATTCATGAGAGGCAGAGACACAGGCAGAGGGAGAAGCAGGCTCCCTGCAGGAAGCCTGATGTGGGACTCGATCCCGGGACTCCAGGATCATGACCTGAGCCAAAGGCTGATGCTCAACTGCTGAGCCACCCAGGAATCCCAACATGCATAAGTTATAAAAATTTTCTGAAATAAAAGTGTGCAGTTTAAAGTGTCCAAGCTTAAGCTATTGCTTTAGATTACCTTTACACTAGAGGCATAATTATGGGACTAATTTTTGTCATAGAGGAATCACTCTCAGTAAGAATCTTAGGCAAAGAAAATAAACCCAGAGAATTAAGGGCTCTCTATCTTTCCCCTTGTTGAGAATGAAAATAGTAAAAGAGAATTAGTTGAAAAAGTTAAAACTATAGGATCTGGTCTGTTTAAAGTGTTAGAGGATTGCATATTTACACCAGGGAAAGTTGATAGAATTGTGACTTTAGGTCTGGCAGTCTGTTCACAGTTTAATGTTTATGAATCTTCTTCCAGAGAGCCAATGTCAAAAGACTGTACTATTCAGATGTCTTGGGTGAGGGTGATTCAAAAGAGTTTTCGCATTAACTTCTGCTCTGCATATGACCATTGATATTCTCCACACCTGCAAGGCATTGTGTTTGCCACTAGCCTACATCTTGCCCCTAAAGCTATTTTATTGGTAATGTAATAAAATTCATTTTAATATTGATTAACTGAACGTTCAGTCCTTATTGAGAATATTAATAATTCAAAGCACATTCACTAGCTATGCTTGCCTGCCTATAATTTATAGGTATTGGCTATTAGTTCAATATTTATTAATTGAATTTACTAGGCAACTATGTGCCAGTCCATGTGCTAGGTAGAGGGATACAAAGACATTTCTATCATGATTATGTTGGTCAGATTAACTTCCCTTTTTCTCCTTCCTACTGATGTCTTTAAAAGTCACTTGACATTTTAAAACCACTGTCTTATTAAAAAAGGAACTGAGATTTTAGGACCTGCTTTGAACCCCCCTGCACAGATAGGTTGTGTTCACTCTGAGATGGGAATCCATTCTCCAAGCAAACCATATGATCCTCAAAATTATTTCATTTTCTCAGTAGTGCAAATTCAGTTCTTGGGCTTTTGTGAGCTTGGGAAGTCTTTGTGCCTTTTTTGAAATCTAAGAACACTTTGCATCCAAAAATGGTCAGGAAAAGGCAAAGATGAGACGTGCATGATTTGAAAGTAGTCACTTGGCTGGAATTTGCTCACTCTTTCTCTGGGACCCCACTCTACACCCTGCCCCATCTTGTCTTTTGGAACTAACCACTCCCTCCTTTGTGCAGGTGGGGGAGCTGCTGGGCATGTGGGGGAGCTGCCTGGCACCCAGCTTTTCCAGGTCTCCAGCTGGGGCAGGGGAAGTCCTTACTGTGGCAAATAGCACAGTGCTTTGCACATAGTCAGTGTTAAATACTTTTTGAATTGAATCCAAATACTTCCTTAAGTAGGCTCCAGTACCTGAATAAAATAAGAAAACAACAATTTGAGTCCATTGACTGGAAAGGAAAATGTGAAAAATACATGAGAATGGAATACAGGCAGGGTTTGAGGTAAACTGGGGGGGTTGGGGGGATGAGAATGGTTCCTTCTAATTCAAGCTAAGTGCCCTTAGTTCTGATCACTCAGAAAGATAGAAATAAAAAGGTGAGAAGTAAAAGGCCAAAACTATGTCAGGTATAAGATAGAAGGGATGCTCTGCTACAACTTATAACCATTTAGAATCATGTTCATCTAAGGGAGAACTGAAAGTATCACTGTGTGTCCTGGATACCACCCATCACGCATAATGCATGCACATGCGTATGTGCTACGCAAGCTAATGTACTCATAATTAGGGAAATCTGTTTTGGAGGGGAGTGGGGCGGGGGGGGGGTCATGAAAATGGCAGAAGAGTACTGTCTGAACTCAGAAAAGACTTTTTAAAAAAAGATTTTATTTATTTATTCATGACAGATACAGAGAGAGAGAGAGAGGCAGAGACACAGGCAGAGGGAGAAGCAGGCTCCATGCAGGGAACCTGGCGTGGGACCTGATCCCGGGTCTCCAGGATCACACCCTGGGCCGAAGGCAGGTGCCAAACCGCTGAGCCACGCAGGCGTCCCTAGAAAAGACTTTGACTCAAACTGGCTGTGTTATGTTAATGCATCACTGAAGTGTCTGGGTCTGTATCATTTACCTTTAATGGTCTTTTTTGGAAGCTGCAAGGGGTAGGGGTAGGTAGGCCTGTGGGAAACTAACTCCCTACAATCCTTGTGTTTTGGGTAGGTTGTCTAGCAGGAAACTAAAGAGTAGGATGACCAGTTAAATGTGATGACCCCTAAACCCCTCCAATCAACGGGGTTGTTGCATGGTTAGTGCAGTTAATCTTCTTAGCTTTATCCACATTAGTCCATATTATTATTCTAAGTGACCGTATCTTAGTATAACAATGTTACTGTGCCAGCAAGGCATTCAGATTTGCTCATTACTTTACCATGGAGATTATAGGAAAATCGATTTGACTTTATATTTAGTATTTTATAGGTCAAAGTTGTCAAAAATTCTGCTTGGTAAAAAGAGCCTTCATGTGCCTACCAATATATGTTGAAGGGTCTGTTTAAATCATTGTCAGGCAGGAATCTAAGCACGAAAAATGGTATGTGTGTCAACAGACAAGATGTAGAATTTCCTTTGGTTTATACTTGAGGCACAGAAACTCCGTATGTGGAGGAATTACAAAAAAAAAAAAAAAAAGGGAGGGTCTCTAAGTTGAAAAAAAAAGTTTTTATACAGGTATACATTTCATGTAAGCTCTGGTTGGCCTAAAATAGTCTCAGTACCTAGGTGAATAGATGTGTTAGGATTCCCATTTTTAGAGGTGGATATTTTTACTTTATTTCCAAAGAACAGGATCTGAGGTCAAGAAAAGTACTAAAAAGATCATAAAGTGTTTCATCTCACCAGACTGTGGGTTCCTCTTTGTAGCTCGTGGGCCTAGCACAGGGCCTGGCACTTAAGAGGAGCTTGATAAATGTTGACTGGATGAATAAATAAGTAATCATCCGTTTTGATGGTCCACATTATCAAGCAACTGTGATAGTTCTCTCACCTCATTTGGAAGAGGTTTTTATGCTCCAGAACAGAAAATGTTGCAAAAGATGAGCTGTAGGCAGAGAACTAAAGAAATCTAGCGTGAGGTTGTTAAGGTGATGAAAGCTGCAGAAAGATGGATGAGGAATTTGCTTATCAGCTGAGGCCAGTGTATGTCTCACTCTACCTCATCCTTTCTTTTGACCAGAAAAAGCGCTGAGTTTCCAAAATATATGCTCTTCCTTGTTACTTTAAGTGTTTTTTTTCAGATAGCCTGACTCCTACCCCCAGAGAACTGGTTTAGTGGGCAAGAAGTTTATTTCACGTCTTACATGGAGAATGAGTTTCACTGTGGGCAATGAAGTGAGTGATATGGATCCAGAGATTAGAGAAAAGGTAACCGCCTCCTTGCAGTTTTGGAAACTCTAAGGAAAGGAAACTCGAGAAAAGCATGAGTGTGAGCTAAGAGGGTGGACCATCTCAGTTGGGGGAGAAAGAAGTTGCAAAAACTTCTGTTTCTGATTATGCTTATAACATACTAATACTCTTTTCTTAGCAGGCTCTTTTGAGCCCACTGGGAGCTGACTAGTGATTTTATATATATAAATATATACAAGTATATATGTATACATATGTATATAAATACATATACATAATGTGTATATAAGTGTATATACAGTACATATTATTGATATTTATAATATACATATTATTTATAATATGTATAATACATATTTTATAAAGAATAAAAGTATTCTTTATATATCTATATATATTACTTTTTTCCTCCAGTGCTTCATTTAGCTTGAACATCTTTGTCCTCTTCAGTTGTACTGGTGTTACATTTTCAATATTGCAGAGCTGCAGGTGCTGGCGTGTGTGTATATATGACTGGGTAATGGTCTTTTGTTAAGGCGTCCTGAAAATCGTGCATTTTCAAAAGAGATGAAAGGGCTGAAAATTGCATCACCTTGCCGGGGGCATGCAAGGACTTCTGCGAAATCTCCAAATGTCCAAATGGTTTCAGCTCCTGTAAGCGTCCACAGTCGACAAAGCAGAACTCATCCAGATTCCTCTACTAATTCTGTAGAAGAAAAAGAGGAAGAGTGGCTAGTGAGTCAGCTGCCATCATTAGCAAACATAAACATAATTAGCTTTTAAGCCCAGAAAACTAAAAGAACTTGGAAGTTAATCTCTCTTCTATGTTTATTAGTAGTATTTCCTCATCTTTCTATGGGTTATATATTTTTAAAATGTCACAAAGCATTTGAATAGAGCAGTTCTGTCTATATATAGTGTTGACCAAAAAAGGAGTCACTGAAAATTAAAGCAAACTGGCTTTTTTTTTTTTTTTTTTTTTTTAGAATTGGGTTCCAAGGAAGACAAAGAAAGGGGCAGAGTTATAAAGGTGGAAGGTTAGGAGTATGGTTTTTATTTAGGTCCTCTGTGCAAAGGAGGGATTGAAGTTAGGTTAACTGGGATTGGTTGTGTATGTAAATGAAGGATTGAAGCTTGTTAAACCGAATTGGCTCCTTTAGAAGTGAAGACCACAGATGATCCAGTTGCCATGGTGAGGAGGAAGTTACATCCAGGCTGAGGGCCTGTGGCTCGATTAAAAGTTCAAACAGTTCAAAGTTTCTCTGCTGAGGATGTGCATAAATTCCTCCTCCCTTATGGCCTCCTAACCTGTTTTAAAGGAGGTTCTCTTAGCTAGACTTGCTTGCTCCATTTTGAAATCTTTTACCCAGTGTATAATCATCCCTCTAATCAGACCTATGCAGTCAATGTTGCATAGGACAATAAGGACAGACAGGTAAGACGACTTTTTTGGTACAGAGAGAAGCTAACTTACACTTAAAGATACACTATTTTTGGTTAAATTGTCAAAATGTGACTTTTAGGAACTTTCTGTGCTAGAAAATCTGTGTATTCATATTTTTGCCAGGCGAATGTGTTTCATTTCTTTTAAATTACAATGATCATGCATGCTTGTCATTACAAGTTAGCATAGAAAGCAAGTACCCCAAAACGGCTAATATTCTTTCTCCTGGTCCTTACATTTTTCAACTAGGGTTTTTTATCTTTTTTACAAAGTTGAAATAATATTGTATGCATTATTTTCCTCCCCCACACTGTAAATATTACTTTCGAAATTTGCTTCATTTTACAATTTGTCATGAACATCTCTGTAGGTAGATCTAACTGGATTTAGCACATTCCTTATAATAGTGGTATAATGTTCCATAATATTATATATATAGTTTATTCAGCCAGTCTTCCCTTATGGGCTTTCAGATTATTTCCAATGCTACAGTAGATCTCCTTGCCAGAGAATTAAAAGAACCCATTTGCGAATCACCCTGTGGATTCAAATGTTCCTGCCAACCAGTGGTCTCTAAGTCACCAACACCTTCCGTCAGGAAGACAAGATGACGTTTCACTGTAGAAAGTTCCCTCTCCTCACAGCCCTGTATGACCCATCTCTTGTGGGGGACCCTGGCACCCTGGTCACTCAGCGCCGGTGTTGGTACAGGCTCTGAAAGGAAGATGGTCCTGGGAAGAGAGAGGGCTTGGAAATGACCAAGCTCCCAAGTAAAGCAGCCTGTTGTTGCTCGTCCTCCTGCACATCTAGTTGTGTTTCTGATCTTAAAATGGTAGTTAATGAATATAACTTTGAAATACTCATGTAAAGGCAGAAGCAGAACTTCCAAAATAGCAGCCAACAGCAAAGAGACCTTGAAATAAACTTGGGGACCAGAATTTCTTCTTCCTTGTTGATGGCCTACTCTATAGGCCACCTTTTGGAAGTTCCCTTTCAATATACAAATTCTAATTCAATACTTCTTTAACATAGACTGTCTTACTAAAAAAGTTTACTCTGTTTAACCTAAGACATATAGCACTGAAGTATTTTAAATAGTGTATCTTAGCATTTTTATATGTATCATTATCTTCAACTTTAAGATTGTGGACCATCAGGCCGGTGATAACCAAGGTATTCATAGAACTGGACCTCCAATCTTAGCATAGTAAACTTATTTGTGTGACACAGGGAAATGCTCCAGAGAAATAAGCACTTGATCATGGCTGTGGCATCTCGTGTGCTGTTAATTCGCTGAGGACAGAGTGGAAACCTGAAAATGGGGTCTTTTTCTATCTTGGTGTCAGGTGCTTCTCACAAGCTGTAGAGAAGAGATCTCTAATTGACGTTCATGTATCACGGGGAGGTGGGGGGCTCACTAGATAACCAAACATTCCAGCCAGAAAGGGACACCCATGAAAAGATAGGGAATCTCTCCCTCCCTCTCTCCCTCAAACACACACACACACACATATGTACATATGTGATTTTCCCGAGGTAAAAAGTAACGAAGGGCTGAATCAAAAGTAGCTGTTGTATGTCTGTCTATACATATCGCAGGGATTTGGAAAAATAATTTTGCGGTAAAACCTGCCATCTTGCCTTAAGAGTAAACTGAAACTGGATTTGCATGCCTGTGCCACATTAGCAGCTGGGTGACTTTAGATAAATTATTTAACCTCCCCGAGCCCCGGTTTCCACGTCCATGTAGTGAGAGTTATTCCTTACTACCTTGTAAGATTATTGGGAGGTGTAAAATGAGATAATAGATACGAAAATGTTCATGTTGTATTGAATAAATCTGATATTCCCTCTTAGGAAACTCAAGAGGTCTTTCAGTAGGAAGATGCTTGGGAGGGTTACAGGGATACACAGAAGGGCGGTGGAGCAAATAAAACCTTGTGAGATGTGAACAATGATGCCAGTAACCAAACATGGTTTCAGGGTTATGAAGAGTTTCTACATCCTTTATCTCATTAGTTCTTCACAAGAATACTGGGAGTCAGGATAATATCTTTATACCCATTGTACAGGGGAGGAACGAGACGCAGAGAAATTAAGTGAATTAGCCAGTATCACTTGCAAGCCTGTAATGGAGTGAAGCTCCCTTTGACTAACAGCCCAGCGCTCTTTACTCTGTGCTGTCAATGCCAGATGGTTGGCAAATACTAAACAGCTGGAAGTCTAATGGATTCCAGGACTGTGCCCGAAAAGCTCGCATTGTTCTCAAATTTTCCACGATTCCTGCAAAGATGAGCCTGTTTTGGCCCCAGCCAGGCCTATTCCTGGACTCCCGAAGCCCACACTACGTTCAGTGTGTGTTTCTTGGGTCCTCTGAACCAAAGGACTTGTGTTTCGAATGTGAAACGCTCTGTGTTTTGTGACTATTTCACTTTATTTTTTAGAATTTCCTGATTCAAAGTTCACCCATTGGAAAGGGCTCCCATCCAACTACAGGGAAAAGCTTGCTTTGCTTTGTGTAGGTCAAGACTCCCCTATCTCTGCCCGCAAGCACCACAGGTGATGGTCTCTCCATTCCTTGGCTGAGACTCAGCACATTCTGTGGTATGATGTTGCCTGTCCTCATGTGTATACCTTCTTTCTCCCCTTTGAGAGTACACGTGCCCCCCAAATGGAGACTATATTATTCCTTTGTACTTTGAGTACCCAGCTGAGAGCCTTGGACTTAATAGGTTCTCAATAAATGCTTGCCGCTGCCACTGCTGCTGCTTTGGAGATACTATTCAGCGTTGGCTTCTTAGGGAAGATTCTTTAGAAAACCTCATGTGAAAGAGGGTTCGTTTTAGAATAAACAGTATCTGCTACTTCTCGGCCTCCCTGTACGGTACATGATTTCCTGAGAATTCTTTCACAGAGACAATTACTAGAAAGATGAAGGAGGCTTGGGAGGCACTAGTAATGACCATGTCCACTTCAGGGCAAGAAAAGGTAAAACAGCTTCTACTCTCCTAAACACGAACAGGAGGCTGTTGAAAATGAGGTCTGACGGAAATGCGCAGCTGTCGCTGGGGGAAAACGCCTTTGGGATAAAGTTGAATTTCTTATTTCTAAAGGGTAGGAGCCCAGTGTGTTTCTTTGGGGCTTACAAGTTACAGTGATTTGGTTTCAGCCTGAACGGGCACCACAGACGATTCCGGCAGGCAGGGCCTCTACAGGAGTGGCCAAATAAGTCCGTTTTCATTTCCTTCCAAGCCCCAGTTTGGTGGATCCATCCACAGAGAAATAGAACAAAAGACAAGAGATTACTGCACCCTAAAGCATCCAAGTGGCTTATTCGGCTCAGGGGTTATTTATAGCAAGCTGGCTCACACTGAGCCCTTCCTGCTGTATTCAGGGAGTGTGGGAATGTGCTAATGGAAGCTTCGGGACCCTAACAGTAGACAAAGGTGCAGGGTGTGATCCGTGATTGGATTCTCAAGCCTGTTGTGGCTTTGGTCTGGCCATGCCTTTCAGCACCACTGTGAGCATTTACCTCAAAATAGGCTCAGCCTCTTCCTCACATGCACGTTCTATTTGCAGATGTTGCTATGAGGACAGATAGATCCGAGATGACTGATGTGGAGTCTGTGGTCAACAATTTTGCGTCCTCAGCCAGGACGGGCCGCCGGAACGCCGTGCCAGACATCCAGGGCTCGGCTGGGACAGGCGGATCCTCAGAGTTGCCCCTCAGCCTGGAGGCCCTCTCCGTGAAGGAAGGTAACACGCAAACTGTCCTCAAACCAGCAGGCCTCTCTCCTTGAGCAGTCCTTTCCTCTGGAACAGTCTCTCTTCCAACTAGTTATAAGTGCTCTTTTTTTTTTCTTATATGTTGACTAAGATCTCTCAGCTTTTGTTTAGGGCTAAGGACAGTTTTTAGGCTTTCTGAGAGAGTATCTCTCTTGATGTGTGTGTGCAAGCTGGACATTCAGGTAGCGGCTGGGCATGTGCAGTCATGCATAGTGCTAGTGATTGGGAGGAAGACGTGAACAAATATAATCCCTTCCCTCAATAAACTTAGAAATTTATCTAGAAACATTCAGAAATGAAATCGCTTTCCTCCTGTCATCCATCAGTCAACCACTTGGGAAGCTTGTGCTTCACTATAGTATTCTATAAGCCCTTCTATTTCTCATATCTAAGAAGAAGGTTATTATCAATTAAAGATGAGGACTTTAAGGTATTTGTATAAAAGGTGACCGTTCTTCAGTGGAAAAAGTTGAATTAAGGAAAAAGGGGAGCTGTCAAATCAATGAAAGAAAATCTTGGGTCTTTCTCCCCGTTGCTTACATACAGTTCATATAGTTTCCAGAGTATAGTCTTCGGGAAATAAATATAATGATCCTTTTAATTAATTCTCTAACAGAGAATTAATTTCAATTAAATTTTAAAGAAGCCTTTTTATTTAAAAACAGTCATGGGGATTAAAGAAACCTTCAGTTCCAAGTCATCACCAAAATACCTGTGCCTTGTGCCCCATTTTAGACGTCAAGGTGGACTTTAGGATGGGTGTAGAAATTTATTCCTGCTGCCAATGAGGCCAGAGTGAGCCAGCAGCTTCTGCACATCTACTCTACTCACGTAGGTACCAGAAGAAGGCTCTTAGTCCTTTCCTTTAGAACATTTTTTGTAGCCTGGCAGTTACAAGTGTTTCTGGTATGATCCCTGTGATTTAAGTATGTCTTTGTTTAGCCAGAGACACCTCACCTTTTCTCAGAGGTCGTTGCATTTCTTATGCGAGACCCTACAGGTAATAGCAAAAAAGTACGTACATACACACAAACTAGTATGAGATAGAAAAAGGGAAAGAAAGAAAATTTTTTTAAAAATGTGTGTCATGGTTTTGGCCTTTTCAGTTTGAAAGTGGAATGTGGCTAGCAGAACACGGTGCTACTTCTGAGGGGCCATCCTCAACCAGTGACATGGAGAAGCTAAGTTACTTATCCGTATGAACAGGCCTAATTAAAGTTTATATACCCCAAACACGCACCCAAAACCGTGATGCTTGTTGACATTACCTAGTTAAACAAAAGAGAAAAAACACACGGTAGGAGATTTAGTAGCCTAGTAGCCTTCGCCGCTTTGTTTTGGTCACTAGAGAAACCATTGTATGAAAGAATGTTGTTACTAGTTTTATGTTGTTACAGCATAAAAATGTAACTAAGTAAATTTGAAGATTTAATTGACTTTATTAAGGGATTCATGAATCATGTGGCTTCCCATCCAGCAAATAGAGGGGAACTCTGAGAAGTTGTGCAAGATGGAAAGTTCTTATCAGTAGGAGGCTGGGGCAGGAAAGTTACCAGCAAAAGAAAATAAAGGATTGTTCCAAGCGAGGTCCCATTCCTTTAGGGGGAAGGGCAAAGGGGTTGTTAGGTGGATTATTTGGTGGTTATTAGGTGAGTTCCCTCAGCTCTGTCCTCTTTGGTTTCTGTTTTTGTTGTCGTTGATAAATATTTTAAGTGGGAAGAACTCTAGGATCTCAGATGTCTTGCATCCTGAGTGAAATTCACCTGTCTGGAATTGGCCTAGCTCATCATCTGCCTTAATCTATGTCTTATACATTAATAATCACGATAGGGAGGATAATGATGCCCGATAGCATGTCAGCAAGAAGCAACAGAGGGTGGCAGGTGTAAATGTCACAGAGGGCCTTTTCTTAAGTCCCTCCGTCACTATGTATTGGATCCATCATTCAATGTAGTGCCCACCAAGTGCTAAGCACTATTCTAAAACCCATCGGCATAGTAAAGTCTTGTCATGGATCCTGTATCTCCAGTGCGAGGGGTAGGTTATAAACAAGTGATGGGTTCTAGCAGAGAATTAAGTAGGATGTTAAGGTAGAGTTACTGCGTGGCTTTAGCCTGAGAAGTTAGGCAGCCCTAACTGAAACCGGAAGGACAATGGGGTGTTTTGAATCACAACTGAAGGAAGCAGCAGACACAGGAAGGTCAGAGGTAAGCGTGGTCTTTGCAGAAGGAGCAGCTAGTAAAAAGCTCTGAGAATGGACATGCCTCCAAATCCTTTGTCTCTTTCCCTGACCCTCACCACATCACTCCTCTATTTCAAGATCACAAATGACATTGTCCCTGATGACATCAGTGGTCCATTCTTGGTCTCCAACCTGTGATCTCTTGGTTGGCAGTTTTGTCATGTTGGATCGTGCCCTTCTTCCCTAGGCTTCCTGGACACTCCACTCTCCTGGTTTTTTTCCTGCTTCACTGGCTCTTCTTCCCTATGCTGTTGTGGTTTTGTTGTTGTTGTTGTTGTTGTTTGTTTTGTTTTGTTTTGTTTGCTGTTGTGTTTTTTTTTTTTCATATCCCTTATCTCTTAATGAATTAGATGGTACCAGAACTCAGTCTTTTGGCATCTTCTCTATCAGTGTTCCCTCCTCTGGAGATATCATTCAATTTCACTGGGATAATATCATCTTCCTGATTACTCACAGATTTGTTATCTCTAGCTGGAAGCTCCTCTGAGTTCACACTCCTAAATCCATCTGCCTACTTGACCTCTCGACTTGGCTATCTAGCAGGAATCTCAAACTTAGGGGTAATAAAGAGACTCCAGACATTCTCCCTGATGCCTGCTCTTCCTGCCTGTTCCCCATCTTGGGGAATGGTAGTTTCACACTTCTAGTTGCTAGAGCCAAAACCTTGGAATCATCCTTGTCTAAGGATGAGAGACATATCATTAATTTTATCATTCAAATTTACGTCTAATTTATCAGCAAAAATTGTCAGCTCTACTTTCACATTTGTCCAAATAGCTGCCATTTCTCACTTAAAAGATCTGGTCACTTGGTACCTCTCTGACTCCTCCCTCTGCTCTTTTTCCTCCATACTGGTTCCCACTCCCTGCACATTGATGCCTTTGACCTTGCAGTTCCCTCAGTTTGGGTTGCTCTCTCCATGCTACCGGCATAGCTCACCCCTCACCTTCTCAGATCTTCACTTGCATGCCCCTCCTCCGCAGCCAATCCTATCTAAAATCGCAACCTCCAGACCCCAAGACCTCTTGACAACTCCTATTCTTAAATTTCCTCCATAGCACTTAGGACTCCTCACTTGCCACACATTTTACTTGTTTTGTTTGTTTCCCATATCCCTTATCAGAAGTCTTCTGAGGGCTGGATTTCTTTTTTTTTTCACTGCTTGGTACATAATACATGCTTAATAAATATTTTCTGAATGAAAGTTGAAGACCTGAATAGAGTCCATGAGATTTAACTTCAGAGATACCAGTGATGATTTCGGTAAGCACTTTTGGGGAAGCAGCAGAGACTTAATATTTTCATTTAAAAGGGAGACACAGAAGATGATACATTTTGAAGGATAAAAGACAAGACAGTGTGTGGAAGAATTGTGGTTGAAAGAAGGCCTTTGTTAGTGTGAAGTTGATCGTGACTTGAGGAAGTGAGGAGTCAAGAGAAAGGGAAAGTCCAGTGAAAGAGGGGAAGGATGATTGTCAGAGTCAGCTTCCTGATGAGGCAGGAATAGATAGGATCCCCGATCATGAAAGAGTAGACCTGGGAGTCTAAGCAGCACCAGGACCGGCTCCAAAGGTGCGCGGCAAGTGTGGTTGCACAGGGCCCTGGGCTCAGAAGAGATTCGCACTTGGTGTCATGCTCTACTGTTGCTGTCTTGAAGTTTTCCATGTTCTTTGAACAAGGGGTGCTGCATTTTCACTTTGCTCTGGGCTCCGATAAATTGTGTAGCCAGTCCCAAGGAGCACTTTTTCCATTGCCATAGGAGGGAGGGTAGAAGGGATACGTACAGACCATGGGGTTTTAGAGGTCTGGTGGCAGATAGTTGAGGGAGTTTTATCCGATGGCTTGAATTGTTTTGTTTTTTCTTTCCTGTGAAATAGAAAGTGAGATCATCTTCTAAGAGCAAAGGAGGTAGGAAGTGTGAGAAGTAGGAGAGAGAGTGATGTACTATAGAGAGGTCATTAAGGGGGATGGGCTGTGGAACCACTTGGCAAGGTCCAAATTGTGTCTCCATCACTTCCTAGCTCTGTGACTTGGAGCAAGTCAGTTAACCTATTTGTGCCTTGATGGACTAATATATAAGTGGAAATTGTAATAATACCTCCTCAAGATACTGCCTGGCATGTAACTATTCTGGAGAATAGGAGAGTAAGGTAACTAGGGGCATGTGGATTCCCAGAACTACCCATATTTCTTTTCTTTGTGTAAGGTCTAGATTGAGGG
Source organism: Canis lupus dingo (assembly GCF_003254725.2). Classification (NCBI taxonomy): domain Eukaryota; kingdom Metazoa; phylum Chordata; class Mammalia; order Carnivora; family Canidae; genus Canis; species Canis lupus. The sequence goes on from NC_064243.1 coordinate 62,096,677, forward strand.
CAAAGCGTGTCTGGTTCAAGGAGAAAATGATCAGGGCACATTACAGAAATCCTAACTGTTTCATCCCAGTTATAGTATGAAATATATTTCACTATATTCTAGAAGTGGATGAAATTATGTATTTATTTTTTTAGATGTAAAAAAGAAAAATGAAGAAACAGCACAAAGTTGCTTGGAAAAGCCAAAGAAAGAAGAAAAATGAAGGCTTGGAAACTATCAAAAGTACTGAATTTCTGTACATTGAAAGACTTAGTGGCTCTGCTTCCCTGAGATGTTTGATCTGGTGGTAACTATGGTAACATTGCAATTCTAAGCAACATGTGTATATTAGATAATTTTGTTGTGAAGCTACTCACTTGGAATGCATCCATGATGTACAATGTAGGTTATTAAAAGGCATATTATTTCCAGATTGCACCCAAAAAAAGGTTAAGAATGTATGTCACTTAAATACATATCATTATCTATAAACCCAACAAAATCCACTGCTCTCTCTTTTGAATTTACTTAGCCAGATGTATTTTTAATTCCATTTTTATGGTAATGGGTAAATTATTACTTGGTAAATATAAAACAAACACCATTCATTTAAAACTTTATGGAATTTATAGGACATAGTGTTTTTTTGATGAGAAGGAATAATAGTCCGAAAGACATAGAGAATATTTGTTTTTAACCAAAAACGCACCATTTTCCCACCACCCTAAAGTGATTTGGAAAAATTGCAAAAGTTTGACAACCTAAATATCTCTAGTATGTTTCTGCTTGATGCGTTTTGCTTCTAGTCTATGCATACTGTGATTTTTTTCATGTGGACTCTTAGAACACAAAATTTGTGACAAATTGTTTATATGGAACATGCCTATTAAATGAATTCAGCTGTCTTCCTTAACTTTGGTGTATGTGTGTGCATATGTTTTTCTTTAATATGAATTACACAAAACACTTTACCGGTTCTTTTATACTGTCTTTTCTTATTCTTAGGGCTTTTTGTGTATTGTGATTTGTTTCTAAAACTATTTCCTCAGGAATGCAGACCTTAATTTTTATATATTTCCTAAAGTAGTTAACATAACACATAAATATTTAGTGAAAGTTATAGATAGAAATAGCAAAATACTTGCCTTTAATATATATTTAAGTATATATTTTAAAAGGAACAAAAACAAAACCAAAGTTTTAGTAAATTTTGATTTATTAGACATCTAGAAAAATAATAAAATTCTGAATTTCTAAAAAATGGACAAATGAATTTATTTTCATTTTCAGATATATACGCATGCAGTTATATTTTATTTGATTGTTGACTTAGGCCATGTCTGTATACGGTAATCAAATAAACTCTTCACTGTTCAAGAAACTTGGTGCTGAAACAAGTCTTCTTAATTTTATCTCCTAAAGTATACTAACTGAAAAATGGCAACACATTTTAAAGGGGGAAGTTAATAAACTTTGCAGTATGGATCACCTCCTACTTACTATTTCATTGACAAAGTCTAACTTAATATCTTGCATACACCAAGGAGGGTAGATTTCAAAGCACCTGATTGTTTTCTCAATACAAAAATTTTTAATAAAAGAATATAAATTAATATCTTAGATGTAGCACTGAATTAATATTAATTAAATTAATATTCAATAAAAGATATTACAGAGAGTGACGATTTGGCCTCATAGAGACATTTGGCAACGTCTAGAGACATTTAACTGATAACTAGAGTGGGGCCCGAGGAGAGAAAGCACTACTGGCATCTAGTGGGCAGAGACTAGGGATGCTGCTAACCTGGCCAGCATCCTGTAGTCAGGTGGGCAGGCCCTCACCGCAAAGGATTATCTGGCGATGCCTGTCGGTAGTGCTGAGCTTGAGAAACCCTGGAGTAGAGTTAAGCTGTTAAACACGAGGATTTTTTTTTTTTTTGTATTAAGCATTAGTACTTTATTGCCTACAGATTGTCAGATCATTCTTATTGTCCAAATGTTTAGCATTTATACAATAATTTCTTTTTTTTGGCCTGTGTGAATGAATTCTACACGTTGTGTATTCATTATAAAAACATGATGGCAAACATCAGATTGAGTCTCAGAGTTCCCCTGTTTTCTTAAATTTATAAAGGCTAACTTTCTGAAATAATTGTTGTTCATTTCCCTCATTCTTTTTTTTAAGTTTTGTTTAAATTCCAGTTAGTTAACACATACTGTAGTATTAGTTTCAACAATATAGTGATTCAACGTTTCCATACAATACTCTGTGCTCTTCACAAATGCCCTCCTTAATCCCCATCCCCTATTTCAACCGTCCCCCACCCACCTCCCCTCTGGTGACCATCAGTTCGTTCTCTGTAGTTAACAGTCTGTTTCTTGCTTTGCCTTCCTCTCTCTTTTCCCCCTTGTTCATTTGTTTTGTTTCTTAAATTCCACGTATGAATGAAATAATATGGTATTTGTCTTTCTCTGGTTTATTTTGCTTAGCATAATACTCTGTAGCTCCATCTTTGTCATTGCAAATGGTAAGATTTCATTCTTTTCATGGCTAAGTACTATTCCATTTTATACATTAAATATACTTATATAAATATAAATAAATTTTATATAATTACATATATATATAATAAATATAGCACATCTTCTTTGGGCTCTTACCATAATGCTGCTATAAACATTGGGGTGCATGTATCCCTTTGAATTATTATTTTTGTATTCTTTGGGTAAATACCTAGTAGTGCAATTGCTGAATCATAGGGTAGTTCTATTTTTAACTTTTGAGGAACCACCGCACTGTTTTCCTCGGTGGCTGCACCAGCTTGCATTTCCCGCTGGCCGCACCAGTGCAAGAGGGGTCCCATTTCTCCACATCCTCACCAACACCTGTTGCTTCTTGTATTGTTGATTTTAGCCATTCTGACCAGTGTGAGGTGATATTGTAGTTTTGATTTGTATTCCCCTGGTGATCTGTGATGTTGAGCACCTTTTCATGTCTCTTGGCCATTTGTATGTCTTCTTCGGAAAAATGTCTATTCATGCCTTCTGCCCATTTTTAAATTGGATTATTTGGTTTATGGGTGTTGAGTTTTATAAGCATGTGGGTTTTGGATCCATATGACTTGAGTTTGCATTCTAGCTCTGGCACTCACCAGCTGCATGATCTTGGGCAATTTACATTATTTCCAAGTCTCAGTTTTATCCGCTGTAGAATGATATTGAGAATAGTACATACCTTATAAGGTGAGTGGAAGTATAAATGACACAGTATATATAAAACACTTGACGAATGCCTGGTAAATAATATTTATTCAATAAATATCGGCTATCATCATCATCACTTTTATTCCAGATGCTTTTGCCATTATTCTCTGGTAGTGGAGGTGCTGGGCAGCTGGATTTGTTAATTTGGCTATTTTCTGCCTTCCTCTGTGTTTTCACAGACATTCCCAGTTCTTGGTGCTGGGAGAAGACAGTATAATAATGGAAATTGAAGATTCATAGTAATTACCACATTAGTGCCAGTTCAGATGTGCTAATGAGCTCCTGACAGGTGATGAGTATTATCCCTTAACAATGAGTCACCTCACTAATGTTTTATGACAGTTACTGCAACAAAACAGAATTTCGAGTATTTAAATGAGTGACTATGCTATGAAAATGTAGAAGAAAAAAATTAACAACTCTTTGGTCCTAGTATTATATGATATTTTTCTCTCCTTTAGAATTAGAAGACAAGAAATGAAGCCATGTCCTTCCTCACTATTGCTGGTTATAACACACATTCCAAATGTACATCCTAAATACTTATTCATCACAACGCACACATACATGTCCCATTATATACATATTTATAAGTATTTTGCATTACAGAAGGTACCCAGCTTGTTGAATATTTACTAATGAAAGGATTTTTTTTCTGAGATGGAATCCAGACGAAGGAGAATGAGAGGTCAGTTATAAAGACAAAATTGAATTTGCCCACCAACTTTTTGAAAAAAAAAAAAAAAATCAAGCTCTTTTGGGAGAACTTTTGCTGTTTTGTCAAAGACGGTGTCAACAAAACTATCTAGCTGGGGCTCATTAAAGCACGTCTCCAAGCCTATTTTTGTCATTGTCTATTTACAAGCCACTTGCTTTAGTCAATAGCTGTAAAGTCTTAATTAATACTGTCAGATAAACCAGGACAAGAGGGAATGATAAAGCTACAAAGTGGTTATTTGGAAAGTTGGCTATGAAAGAGGAGAAAACAGAACAAAAAAGCCTTCTGTGCTAAGAGATCTTTTTGTGATCTGGGCTGGAAAGGTTGGAACTGTCTCAGAATGGGAGTGACTACAGAGCAAAAACATCTTAGTTGCAAAAGGAAATGGTTTTGCTAGCTTAGGTGGCTTTGGCCAGTTGGGGCAGAGGATGGTGGTAGAGAGTGGGGGCGGGGGAGAAGGAGAGAAAGAGAAGAGTTACCAAAGCACACTAGCCTATTGCCTTATCCGTGAAACCTGACACTTCAGATTCAAATTACAGTTCTGCCATTTACTGTCAAGACTTTGTTGTTTACTCTCTGTGCTTCAATTTCGTCCAATGTGTAAAATGGCAAATTATGGGAATATGCATGAACACTAGGAAAGTGCTAAGGAAAGTGCCTGATACAAAGACAAGCTGTTATCATTATTTTTATGTTTATCTTTAGTCTTAAGTTTTATTTTAAAGGATCACCTTCATTGTCGTCTGTAATCAACTTAGAAGATGGCCACCCATTTGGTCAGATTGATTGATTCTTTAGCAGTTGAAGCATTTAAAATGGCAGTTTTTACTCTAAATATATATATATTTAAGATTTTATTTATTTATTCATGAGAGACACACAGAGAGGGCCAGAGACACAGGCGGAGAGAGAAGCAGGCTCCCTGTAGGGAGCCTGACATGGGACTTGATCCCAGGACTCTGGGATCAAAACCTGAGCCAAAGGCAGATACTCAACCACTGAGCCACCCAGGTGCCCCTCTAAATCTTTAATAGTATATAATATTATTGATATTATAGTATATTGACTATACTTGAGAATGTTTTGCTTTCTCCTAGAGACAATATAAGCCCCAATGTAAACCTTTAGACTATCCTACAGCACAGTTTCAATAAAAAAGTTTTACTGATAACTGGACAATTTATATAATATGAAGGGATATAACAAGAGTGGTTGTGAAGTGGCCAGTCTTGTAAGTCAGAGCTATGATCCTTGATCCACTGCTCAAACCGCTTCAATATCTGATTGATAATATCCTCTAGATTTGGTTTATTGCTGGACAGCTGATGTATTAGTTTGTTTTTTTTTTAAGATTTTATTTGCTTATTCATGAGAGTCACAGAGAGAGGCAGAGACACAGGCAGAGGGAGAAGCAGGCTCCCTGCAGGGAGCCCGATGTGTGGTACTCATTCCCAGGACCGTAGACGCTCAACCACTGAGCCACCCAGGTACCCCAGATGTACTATTTCTTCCTTGTGGGATGCTAATGCTTCTTCATAAAGAATTTGAAAAATTTCACACCGAATATTGTCTTTTAGTTTCTTCTCATTATAACCCTTTATTTCAAGTCTTTTGTACAACACACCGTTATCTGCTTGCAGCACAAAAACTATATGAAAACCCGAGTTCAGGGAAGAAATCATCAAATAATTCATCAACTACTTTATCTTCATCTAAAATGGGGCAGTCATGCTCTTCATCAGAGCCCTCATATAACTGCCCTTCATCATATAACTGCCCTTCTCACGCTGCATCACCCACATTAATGTATTTCAGTCCTGATCCTTCATGCAAGTTCTTTGCCTAGTGTGGTTTTTCCAGCCCCGGATGTACTGGTGAGCAGGATGTTTGCAACATGGTCCTCACCGTGCTGCCTCCAAGAACCCCAAAAAGCTGTTGTTATTATTAATTACTATTATTATTATTAATTGAGCATAAAGAATGGTAGAGACTTTAAGGTAAATGTCTGTTCTTTTCTATGTTATTTTGTCAAAATATTCCTATTCCTCTGCTCTCTTTTCTTTCCATGAGCAGCACCTCTTTAGCTAAAACCAGGACTGATTAATCAGAATGGATTCCATTTTTTTAAAAGATTTTATTTATTTATTCATGATAGACATAGAGAGAGAGAGAGACAGAGACACAGGCACAGGGAGAAGCAGGCTCCATCCCTGGAGCCTGACGTGGGACTTGATCCCGGGACTCCAGGATCATGTCCTGGGCCAAAGGCAGGTGCTAAACCTCTGAGCCACCCAGGGATCCCCTGGATTCCACTTTTTATCCAGAATTATTGATGACAATTCTTATTGAAAAATCTGAAGCTATTTAAAAACGGAAAAACGGAAGCATTGGCTCAAACAAAAGGCTAGAAAGATGTTTTTGCTCCCTTTTAAAATCCTAGGACAGATTTCTTATTATTGAGCACATCCCATTGGGAATAGTGATAATAATATGTATATATATCAAATAATAATAATTATTACTATTATATAGCGATTCTTGGAGTGGTGCTTACTAAGTACTATAGCAGATCCTTCTGAAGCTTCAGAATAATGTTCATACAAAATAGTTGCTAATGTTTCTCATTTTATAGATGAAGAAATGGATTCAGGAAGTGCCTTTGGGAATTCACACAAAATAGAAAGTGACAACAGTGACCTGGGATGAGGCCCTCAGAGCCAGGATGTATCCTGCCTCTCTGGCACAGAAAGGCCCTCTGTTCAAACCATCTTTGCTGGTTTGAGTCTTAATAAGTTTATCTGATTTCCACTCAGGATTCCTAAAAAAATTTGAATAGTTGAATATAGGCAGATTAGCACATTAACCATCCTGAGGCGTTTATGTCTGAGTCCAAGGAGTTTTGTTTGTTTGGCATTTATTCATTCATTCATTCATTTAAATTTTACCTTATTTATTCCAGAAAAGATTTTGTTTTTTTTTTATTTTTTTATAAATATATTTTTTTTAAATTTTTATTTATTTATGATAGTCACAGAGAGAGAAAGAGAGGCAGAGACACAGGCAGAGAGAAGCAGGCTCCATGCACCGGGAGCCCGACGTGGGAATCGATCCTTGGTCTCCAGGATCGCGCCCTAGGCCAAAGGCAGGCGCCAAACCGCTGCGCCACCATGGCAAGTGCAGTTGCTGTTTAATTTGCATTAATTTGCAAGACTCTTAGGGACGGAAATTGGTGAGAAGCTTGTGGCTCTTTTGGGTGGACGGAAGTAGCCTGGAAATGAAGCAAAGGCATACAGGCTGAACGGAAAAGAAGAGAAGGGACCACACCCAAATTTGACTCATTTCACAGCTGTCCTGAGGCTGCCTATGACTGGAAAGGGCACGTTGATAATCTGTGGGAATCACAAAAATAATCTGTCAGGAACTAACATAAATCTCTTAAAGGTAGAGCCACACAGGCAAATGAAAGGATCTCCTTCGTTCTATGTAGATCTATTTCAGGCCTTGAATAATATTTGGCAGTACTGATGGCAGAGAAGCCCCTGAAGGTTAGGTGAAGGTCACCACAGAGCCTTCAGGGAACCATTCTTGGAGCAAGAAATTACAAAAAAAAAAAAAAAAAAAAAAGTCCTGCCCCACCTTAGGGTGTACGAAGTTTACTTTGATAGCTCTTTGAAGGATCTCATGGTGCTCTAGATATATGTTTATTAGACATCCAAATATTCCAGTTTTATCATGAAATTTTCATCTGAATTGGATTTCTATTAGTGGAGAAAATTTACTTTTAAAATATTTCTCTTATTTGATAATATAAAGATTGTGGAAAAAAAGGAGGGAGATGTCAATCAATGTGATTTGCTTGCAGAATGTTGACCTAACTTTAACCTAAATTATATTCCTTTGGGTAAATTATTATTTTTTTCATACGTAAGAATTACTCAGCGTCGACACTAGGTGGTGCTGGCACCACATTTCTTACTGTTCTTACAGGCTTGTCGAATTTAATTTCGTTTTCCTAAAGTTTCCAATCTGTTTTGTTTTGGTTTGTTTGGTTTTACCAATTCTGTTACATGTGTTGTTCAGGATTATTGCAAAAACAAATAAAACAACAACAGCAGCAACAAACAAAAAATAGAGTATTTCAAACACGATTTTTCTGAGACAGTTTTTGAAAGGAAATCATGGGCTGAGAAAATGTGCTGCTAGTCTCTGGCTATTGAATTTTGGGATACCCTATGTTCGTAGGTACCAAAAGAGGGTGCTCTAATACATCTGAAAAATGCTCTTCTTAGAAATAAGGCTACAACTTTTTCTTCCATGCAACAAAGAGTTCTTTTTCCTGTACAACAGGGTCGACTGGATATTTTCTTTCTTCTTTCTTTCTTTCTTTCTTTCTTTCTTTCTTTCTTTCTTTCTTTCTTTCTTTTTAATTTAAGATGGTCGTGCACAAATGTCTTACTCATAAAATCAGGTTAAAACAGTTCTGAATTATCCACAATCTTAGACTCAGCATTGGCCTTTCATGTGTTTAAAGTTGAAAGTACTATTTTCAGTCGTGACTTTGAGACTTTGAAAAGCCCCTGGCAGCTCGAGCCCAAGTAAATGGCATATGAATATGTGGCTTTATTCTTGATTTAATTAAGAATAACTTCTATCACCTCAGAGTTTCTCCTTCACTTGGGAGAAAGATGGGTCTCATGAAAAGAGAATGTGGGTTAACTAAGGGATTATTCCTGGTCTCCCAAGGGCAGGAAGGGAAACAGGGAAACCTTTTCCCATAACTTTCCTTGCACGTTGTGTGGGAAAGTTGGCTGCACAAAGGGGACGCTGGCCAAGTCGTCTTGGCGAGGCCCCTGCTGGGAGTAAGAGGCCCTGGGCACGGCTTCTTGATACCTCTGGAGTGTTGTCACTGGACACAAGTTCCAGATTCAGCGACAGGCCACATGTGGGTGAGTGGGGAGGGGAAAGGAGGTAATGCTTAATAGGCATTAACAGTTAACACTTAATGTACATTAAAGACTGTTGCCAGGGCTTTCTGTGTGTGTGTGTGTGTGTGTGTGTGTGTGTGTACTTAATTCTCTTAACAGCACAACATATGAAAAAACAGGCCAGAGAAGACCTTGCTCAAGGTCACGCTCAAAAATGGCAAAGCCAAGTCTCAAACCAAAGCAGGTCGAATACAGAATCTGTGCTCCTAACCACTTATATCATCTTCTCGAAGGAGAGCACACCCGGTGTTTACTACACACCAGGTACTTTGCTAAGTGCTTTACCCACACCCACTGTCTTAATTCTCATAACCCTGATGTGGGCTTTATTGTCCCCATTTCACAACTGAAGAAATGGAGGCACCGGCCCATAAAATGTTTAGGATAATGATTGTGCTTATAAAGGCAAGATTTCAAAGCAAAGTCTGTTTAAAGAATACCCAGCAGAACTGAGCTCTGAGCTCCTTTCCCCTCAGATTCTCGTAGTTCCATCCAAGCCACCACCTCCAGGCTGACCCCCAGTCATGTTGCCTCTCTCTGGTGGCTTTGGTCGAGGCGTGGGGATGAGTTTCTTGTCACGGCTGGGGTGTTCCAGAGCTCTGATCCTCAAGAAGGAGAACAAGAAACACTCATTTCCTCTGCTGAGCATTATGTGCTGAGATAGAGCTGCTTTAGCACCAAGGCTCTGGGGCAACTTTAGAAGCCTCCTTCCTTCCTTCCTTCCTTCCTTCCTTCCTTCCTTCCTTCCTTCCTTCCTTCCTTCCTTTCTTTTTTTTTTTTTTGTTTAAAGATTTATTTATTTATTTATTCACGAGAGAAAGAGAGGCAGAGACACAGGCATGGAGCACACTCCCTGCAGGGAGCTGACGCAGGACTCGATCCTGGGTCTCCAGGATCACACCCTGGCCGAAGGCGGCACTAAACCGCTGAGCCACCCGGGCTGCCCAGAAGCCTCCCTTCTTGCCACCTCCAGCCTGCCCTCAATGCACGCCATCTCCCTAGCAGTCTTCCCTTCCCCCCCACAGCCGAGATGGCTTGGGTCTCCTCCCCACCTTTGTCTCCCTACCGGTAATTGGCAAAGTGAATGGTCCCACTCTGCCGGTGAGAACACCGCTCCCCTGCAGCAGTGGATGTTTGGGTAGTTGGTCAGGAGACCCTGGGAGGGTCTGTTGGGCTCCGGGGGAGGTGGTTCCATTGAAGGCTGTAGACTCAAGGAGCTAGCTTCGTAGTTACCTACTAGGAGGAAGTGAGGACCACAAGGCTGGATGGTTCCATCACCAGGAAATCCAAAACGGAAAGAAAGGGAGGTGCTTGTTCATTGACAGGTTCTCTGCAAATATAAACATTCTTCATTTCTTGGAACTTTGGCTTTCTTCGACGTAGAATGACATTATTTTGAAGTCCTCTAAATCTTACCTAACTCTGATAGTTTCTAACGTCCACGCTCCCTTTAGGAGATACTTTGAGAAATAAAACTGGCTGTCAGCAGTGGTCAGAATATATACCCTTAGCTTGCAAACAAGTCCATATTTTGGTTTTTATTGTTTTTAAACTTTTTTCTGGCTACTTAGTCCAGTTTTCCAGCTAAGACAAGGCAGGGCGGATGTATATTCAACAAATGAGTGATAATGGAAATGCTCAGTATTAATTGAAGAAATGATCAGAGTTTCCATAACAAGTAATGCTACCCAAAACTTTCACTTAATTAAATTGAGTGCCTTTCTAAAGCTACCCTCACTTTCCCTTCACTGTTTCTTCACGATGTGGAAATTGGCAGCTGTCCATTGACACACGTCTGAGTTACCCATATCCCGAAACACCACGTTACACTTAGTAGGGAGCCACCTCATCTGTGTGGCCTGTAACCCTAAGGACATTCCGCTCCTCCTCTTAAGACTCTCACCCATTGACAGGGGCACCCGGGTGGCTCAGTTGGTTGAGCATCTGACTTTGGCTCAGGTCATGATCTCCTGGGATCGAGCCCCCCTGGGGGGAGGGGAGGGTCCCTGCTCAGTGGGAGTCTGCTTCTCCCTCTGCTCCTCCCCCTACTCCTACTCTCTCTCTCTTTCTCAAATAAATGAAAAAATCTTAAAAAAAACACTTTCACTTGAAATAATCTTTGACTCCTCACCTCATCTGGTCCTTGTTCTTAGGTCGCTCTGGAATTTGAGGTCTTTGGCAACGATGGTCAGAAAAGAGAGGAGGGAAAACCACAGTGGCTGCCTTTGGGATGCTCTTTTCCAAGTATTATGTCCTGCCTCCCTGAATATGGGGCCCAGCTGTAACTGCTGGTCAATGAGGTGGAATGAGAAGAGCATCTCCGAGATGACCAGAGGCTGAGAGGAGAGAGAAATGCACATGGCGTATTGGGAAAGAAATGGACTGGTGCTGTTGGCATCATGGTGCAGAGAGTAGTGGGAGATATGGGAAATAGGATCAGCAATCAGATTCAGAGCAGATTCTAGAGACTCGGGAAAGGCAGGCCGAGGCATCTGGACCCTGCCCTGTAGGCAATAGCAACTCAGTTAAGGAGGTGGCTTTTTGGTGGTTGTTTTTAGTTGTGAAGCAATAAGATGGAAACTATCAAACACCTTTATTTTAAGTCATGTACACGAAAACTATTTATGCTCTAAGTCAAATGAGAAATGGGTGGCAACTAACCAGAATCTGTCAACCACATCTCCAGTCAGAACCAGATCCGGAAGCTTTAAGAGACCTCAGTCCATACAAATGACTGCTCAGCAGTCACATTTCCCCCTCCCAGAACATTAACTTATTTCTTGCCAGTCTAGCTCACCCTAGCTAGCAATCTGCTAACCAAAGGGATTTCTCCTCAAATCAAAGTTCTTCACCCTTGTTTGTTTTTGGTGTTGCTTAAGAAGTTGCACTTCAAATGCCCTCAGCCTTCAGAGAAAGGAGGCAGATGTGGAAATTAGAGTCTGAACCACTGTTGTCTCTATTACTAAGACTTCCACATTTTAATAAGCTGGTAGCTTATTAGTGTAACCGGTAGCGTAAGTGAGCAGAATTCCCATATTTATGAAATATCTACAATTGGTTTTTAGTGTAAGCGAGCAGAATTTCCAAATTTACGAAAGGCCTGCAGTTGATTTTCAGCGTGAGCAGAATTTCCACATTTACGAAAGGCCTACAGTTGATTTTCTAAAAAGGAACAAAATAGTAACCAGATGGTAGTTGACAAGCCAACTTTAAAGGCAAATATTTGTTTTGATCTCTTTCCTAAGGGAAAGAACATTGGGATACTTACAAGAAGAAGAGGGGGAAAAAAGCAAGAGGAGAAGACATGCTAAAGATAATGTAAAAAGAGAAATGTAGGGGAGGAACTAGATATTGGAAAATTAGGGGAAAAAAATTAACCAAAGTTAGAAAAATAGAACACGAGAGAGGAAAAAAAAATTTAACTGCAGTTTTTGCACCAAGTGGTTGCCTAGGCAACTTAACTAGGAGTGGTTGTCTCTCTACTGAATAGTTGTGGAAAGACGCCCTGAATTTAGAGTCTGTTGGCTTCATGAGTAGCAGCTGGAAAGCAAATATGTTTCAGGCATTTGAGTTATGGGCACCATATATAACAAGAGAAGTAGTGGATTTCGGTGATTTTGGAGGGTGATAGAAGAGGAGCAGGAAAATTGAAATGCAGGCACAGTGAGAGTTTTGAAGTCAGATTAGCCCAGGATGGCACATTAGCATGTGTACCATCAAGTAACAAACTGAGGAAAAAAGTAAATTAGGAAGCAGCTCAAAGCCCACTTGGCAATGCGAGATCATCTTTCCTGATGGCCAAGGATGCTGTTGAAAAGCATTTTTGCATATAAAGAGTTTGGTAAACCTGAAGCCATGTAGTGGAGAGACTGAAAGATGTCACTCTTCACCAGTTTTTTTTTTTTTTTTTAATTTTTTTTTTTATCTTCCATTCATAGGCAGCTCCTATGGATTCTGTTATCCCTGCTTTCTGTTTAATCAAGTAATGATAAAGAACAAAAATATTTTACAATGCTTTGCTCCCCCTATTTGAATTTGCCTTGCCTACAGCTCACTGCATTTTCCAGAAAACGTTAATATTACATTGTTAAAAATAAACCCGTCTCTACAAAGTGGTCCTTGTATTGGGGGGCTGAATTCGTGGTGTGTGTGTGTGTGTGTGTGTGTGTGTGTGTGTGTTTGGAGTCGTGTGGAAAGGGGTGTGGGGCAATGAGAGTAATAACGGCAGTTGTTTTCTGTAATGATTCACACCATCTCTTTCTCCTAACCAAAAACAAGAATAAAGAGTGTTGAGAATTGTTGCTGTTGTTTGGAAACATACTTGGCTTATGTCATCCCGTTTTGCCTTCATATGAACACAGGTTTCTATAAAGGAAACTTACAAAATGATATGCTATCCCGTGGGATAGAATGAATCCTAAAAAAAAAAAAAAAAAAAAAAAAGAATGAATCCTAGATCATAAACACTTATGATCATAGACAACAAATCAGAAAGGCATAGCATGAAATAAAGTTATCTTTGGCTTTTGGCGACTGTTTGAATTTCCTCCTCAGGAGTCCCTTTGCCAGTCATTTACCCCTCACTTTCACCTACTAGAGAGAAAAGCAAAATCTAAATTCACAGCAGGATTAGTAGCAAAGCAAATGTAATACTCAACCCTTGGCCACCTCTTTGGATTAAGGTGAAGATTTTCTCCAAACGAGGAATGAGATAGAGAAAGCCAAGAAAAGCCTGGTGGATTTTTGCTAAGGTGTATTTATTTTCTTGGACTAGGTAACACTGAAAAAAAAAAAGTCAAGTGGATATACTACATCTCTGCATATTTTGTATCATTTAGGCATAGCTTGTGTATGTATGCATACTTTTTTTTAGGTCTTTTTATGTTTTAGTTGAGCAAGATGGCTACACATTTTAATTTTTTTAAAAAGATTGATTGATTTGAGAGAGAGCTTGCATGCGAGTGCACGTGGCGGGGGGGGGGGGGTAGAGAGAAGGAGAGAGAATCCACAAGCAGACTCCCTGATGAGCCTGGACCTCCATCCCAGGACCCATCTGACCTTCATCCAGGCCCTGGGATCATGACCTGAGCCCAAATCAAGACTAGGCTGCTTAACCCACTGAATCCATCTGGGCGCCCTGCCATACATTTTAATTCTAAGTAAACCTCACAAAAGATTAAAAAAGTGATCTAATTAAAAAATAATGCTTGTAATAAAATAAATAATCTTGGAAGTTCCAATCTATTCTGGTATTATATAATGTCAACATAGTATATTTCTTAGCTACTGCCCTCCAGGCTATACTCCGGGAGTAGCAATTAGCTGAGCATGCGACCTTGATTCTCCTCAAATATTATGTGAAGGAATTGACCTAGATGCTCCTTTACAAATTCTCTTCTGAAAAAATTCTGTAGGTTTCACTACTTAGAAAGAATTCATTATATAAAACGAAAGATAAAAATAGAGCAAAATATTTATAATTATTTAGACAATATAAAAGAACTCAACGTGGAAAGCATTAGTATTCAAATTAAAAAATAAATAAGGGATGATACTGAAGCGGGAGAGTGAAGTTCTTGTCTCACGGAGTTGAAGAATGAATCTCAACAAAAGAAAGTGAATAAAGTGATAGAGTTTTATTAAGCGAGGATACAGGAAAAGCTCTCAGGAGTGAGAAGGGTCCCGACAGTGTTGCCAGCCTGGGCCTCTTCTGACAGTCTTTTATTTAGAACTGACCGGGGGGCTTGTGGCCTGACCATTCTTGTGACGTCTTAGTTTGAGTAAGGAGTGGTGATAACATCTTAAATGGTGTCTTTGGGGTCTGGTTATTCTTTGTTGGTCACAATGTAACTGCCATAAAAAGACCCCACCTCTGACACCCAGGGCAGGGTCATCTGATTTGTTCCCTTATCTCTGGTTTCATTAGGCCTCAGCATTTCTGGGATTTCTGATCATGTGGCCGGCCCCCTAACTATCTCTTCCTACCTAGCCCTACTTGGCCTTTACTCAACGAGACTGTTTTGATGTATGCAGGTGGGTCATATAGTTGGGGGATGACTGCCAACATGTATCTTGGGGAATAGAGACAAAAGTTCCCAAAGGAATTTTTATATATTAAAGTAGACTTACCGGCTCCTGGGGGTCAGGCTAAGATTGTCTTCTGCCCTTAGCAAAGTGTCAGACACATCCAGGGAGTTGAGTCGCTAGAGGAATGTCACTCTACCTGTTTCAAGGATGCGTCAATGGGCTGTATGTAGTAAGGAAATTTCATAATTTCTCCTGCCTTTGCTTCCCACATCCACACCAGAAAATAGTTCACAAAGAAGGAAAAAAATGTTTGAAAAAATAGTAAAAGAACATGAATAAAATACATGTTTTTATTTTTTATTTTTTTGACTATTGAATTAACCAAAATAAGGCAATATGGCATGGTGGTGAAGACCGTGGGTCTGAGGCAGAAGGACCCGAGGCAGCTGCTGTTGCCCTCTGAGATTGCCGGCCCTGGGCAAGTCTCCACTTCCCTACAACTCATAGAGAAAAACAATAGCATCTATTTCCTAGAGTGATTAATGATGATTTAAATGAGCTTAATGTGCTCAGCACAGTTCCTAGTTTATGTTAAGAGTTTAATCTTAATAAGTTATTGTGTCTCTCATGCTGGTGGAAATGTACAGTGGCGCAGACATTTTAATAAGAAATTGGATGATGTATTGATGAAATATTAAGTAGTCCTTAACATGCTTTAGCTTTTAATAACACCATAAAGTGGATCTAGCAATCTTAGTTTGGGAACCATGATGAATTAAATGTTCTTACATGGTCCTTTTAGTAAAGACTGTTGACTTTTAAGCTGTTTTGGTTCAGTACCTCATTTTATGAGAAGAATATTAATGCACACACACACAGATGTATGTATGTATATATGTATGCATACGTTTAAATCTGTATATAAAATTTATATTTGTATATAAGACAAAAAAGCAACAAAAATCTAAAAAACTCATCAATGTTGTTAAAAGGGTATATTTTATCATCATTGTGTAATAAATTCTATATCTTATTTTGAGAATTTGAATATAGGGGCACCTGGGTGGCTCAATTGGTTAAGCATCTGCCTTTAGGTCAGGTCATAGTCCCAGGGTCCTGGTATTGAGCCCCACATCTGGCTCCCTGCTCAGAGGAGTGTCTGCTTCTCCATCTCCCTCTCCCTCTGCCTACCGCTCCCCCTACTTGTGCTTTCTCTCTGTCAAATAAATAAAATCTTAAAAAAAAAAGAAAATTTGAACATAAAATTCTATCAAAGTTGAGAATTTATTTCAGGTGTGTTTTCCACAGGTAAATTAATTTTTTAAAAAATTTGGGGAACACCCACAGGCCTCTAAAATTCTTAGCTATACAGTTTTCAAAACCTAACCAATTGCAAGCTTATGCTTAAGTCAAACAAACTTAGTTATTTGCAAAAGTACTGACATGTATCACTACCCAACTGAATTATTTAACCACATTGTGTATTTTTCATAAAAGATTCTTAAGAGATTTTTCTATTTTCATATTTTGCAATAAATCTGTAATAACATAGTTAAACTACTTAATCTCTAAGAAGTATGAATGGTAGTAAGCAAAGTATTTTTTTTTAGGAACATGTTTTTTAACTAAGAAAATACCTTTTCTATTTTTTGAGCTACACATAATAAAACAAAACTACCGCTGATAAGAAAAAAATGCACCTATATTATCTATAATAGCTATACATTTCATAATATCTTACAGTTTTTGAGAATATATTCAGAATAAAACATGTCCAGTAATTAAGATACACCAAGCTTAAGCTTGATCATAGTTTTTAATATTTGGTGAGAATGACCATCTCTTTTAAAAGATGCCTTTTATAATGCTTTTATAACACCGTTTGCTTATGGTGGTTCTTAATACCTTTAAAGTAGTGAAAAGATTTAAATCTTTTTTTAAAAAAAAGCTTTTTATTTATTTATTCATGAGAGACACAGACTGAGAGAGAGAGAGAGAGGCAGAGACACAGGCAGAGGGAAAAGCAGGCTCCATGCAGGGAGCCCGACATGGGACTCGATCCCAGGACTCCAGGATCACGCCTTGGGCCAAAGGCGGTGCTAAACCGCTGAGCCACCTAGGCTGCCCAAAAGATTTAATCTTGATTTTCAATATACTGTTATGAAACACTTTAGTCGAATTACTATTTTTTTCTATGGCTTTTTAGTGATGAAGTAATCCAACTTGATCATTGGGATAACATGGTTTCTTAGGCAACTTGATTATCAGGATTTTAAAACTTAATGATTCGTTATTCTAAATTTGCTATTTCTAGTCAAGTATGTTTTTTAAAAAGAGAAAAATCTCCACTTTAACTCTATTTTACTATTTCTTACATATATGCTAATGCTCACAGAGATTGGTAAGCAAACATGGATTTTCACAAGTTTTCCATTTTTATTTTTCATAAAGATAAAGCCACTCCGGCATCCCCAGATATTCAATACTAAACTAGCTGGGGGAGGATCTTCAACGCACAGTTATTGTAGATTAACTTAAATTACTCATAATGCTCTTTGACTGCAAGAGGCAGGCACTCAGTTTGAATTTAAGCAAAAAGAATTTATTGGGCACCTGGGTGGCTCAGTGATTGAGCATCTGCCTTTGGCTCAGGTCTTGATCCCGGGGTCCTGGGATCGACTCCCACATTAGGCTCCCTGCAGGGAGCCCTGCTTCTCCCTCTGCCTGTGTCTGCCTCTCTCTTTGTGTCTTTCATGAATAAATAAATAAAATCTTAGGAAAAAAAAAGAATTTATTGACTCATGTCCCAAAGTGTAACTTCTGAAACAAGAGATCCAGGGCCTTCAATGATGCTGTTGTTCTCTGTCTATATTTCTTAGCCCTTAGTGTCTGATGTATCAATGGTACATTGCCTCCTTGCCTCTGTCTCCCTTGATTTTTCACACTAGGACTAAACACGTGACTGACAAGAAAGCCACCAACAACCCCAGACTCCTAACTTGCACCTTAAACATCGCACCAGGGAAAGAGACTGGTGTTCCCCATTAGTTCCAGCAAATAATTTCTGGGATACTTTGGTCAGTCTGAGTGGAGATAAGCTCCTACCCTGAGCCTTTCAGCTTCTAGAAAGGAGACACCTGGATGGGCGATGACTGATACGGGTTTTCCCCACTGTGGCAAGAACAAAGAGGCAAACACCTTATTTTCCTGAGTGTTAGAAATATTTTGTGATACTGCACACATTTTTTAAAGAACACATGACCATGGTGGTAACAGTGGAAGCTAAGTGATGATTAGTATTCTCTTTGTACTGGTGTGCGAGGGAACATTTCCGTATTAGTTAGGAAAAAGAAATACATGTCTGTCTTTAGGGACCTGGTGCTCCTAAATGCAGTAGCATGACTTATAACCCCACATATCCTCTCTCATGACTAACACCACAGAAGACCCAGGGAATCATTCTTTATGTGTACCATCCCCTAAAGCGTACAGGAAATGAAGGACTTGATGTGTATCATCCCCTAGAGCATATAGGAAATGAAGGACTTGAAATGAAGGGCAGCTCTGCCCAGCAGCCATGAATGTTTGTGGGCTCTTTCCTTGCTACCGTCAGAGACCAACGAAGCTTCCAGGGCAAGGGAAGATTTGAGCAGGAGAAACATTTAAGCCAAGAGAAAAAAAACCCAAGTGACTGGTCAAATTTTTTTTCTCACAGGTTAGCAAGCATGCAGTAGATGGTTGCATGACAAAAACTATCATTTCCCATGATCCCAGACAGTACTATTGCTTCGTTTCATGCTGCGATTTGTGGTTCTAGGCTTAACCATGAATTGTAACAGCATTCACCACACTTGCACGTGGTGGAGGAGTATTTCATAGCCTTGTGGAAATGTGTGGAGGAGCCTCATTTGATACGGGATTGGGAAGCTCTGAATGGAGAGCGTTCACCCACGGGCCCCTTGTTGCAGTTATTTACCCAACAGAAAGCAGCTTAGTTTACTACCCCAGGAGGAGGAAGGGAAATTCCGCGCCTTGCCCAGCAACAACCCCGCCAATGAGGAACTGCTGCGTTTCAGCCAACAAGTTGCCACAATCTTGAACACTTGTCTGTCTCGTGCCAAACAGCCCCTCCTAACCCCCCTTCTTTTCCTCTGTAAAAGGAAGATCCTCTCCCTTGTTCTCTGGGCTTGCACAGTTCACCATAATTTGCAGGTCCCAAATTGCGATTCCTTAGTCCCTAATGAACTCACTTTGCTGGTAAAGTAACTGGCTGTTTTATTTTTAAGGTTGATAGTAGTAGGTGATTTATAGGACTTTTAGATACAACACACATCGTGGTGCCAACTCAATTAGATGGAAACCGAATGCTAGATTTCTGATTGGTTTAAACGTTATTGACAGACGTAGCAAGATTTATGTATACCATATGTTGGCAAACCAAACTTCAATTAAAAAAATATATATATATATAAAGAATATTGAGACTTATAAAAAAAGATTTATATGAATTCTAAAACTTAAGATGTTTAACATTAGTTAATTATGTTTAATGTGCATTAGTTTTTTGGCATGGGTTTTATACTTTTAACAGATAATGTTGGACATTTCAGAAGACAAGTGCTTGAAAACAGAAATATTGTAATTTTTGCTTTTTGATGTACTTTTTAGTGAAACTGTTCAAGCTTTGTACATACTGAATATAATTACATATTTTCTTTTAATCCTTTAGAATAATTGCTTCCGATGGAACACAAAATAGGTGAAAAGTCTTGGTTACTACAACCTGTATTTTGCTTAAATGAAGGCAAGAAAATAGGTTTATGGAATAAGTATATAATAATTCATAAATTGTGCTTGTGTTTGTTACTCATTCATATGTTGGTAGCTCATTAACGGTGCAAACATATCTAATAATAACTAAATTCTTTTCTTTTTGATATTTTGCCAACTGTCACCCTCATGAAATCGTAGAACCTAAATTTGACAATATGTGGGCCTCTGTTTTTACTTTTACTTTGGGAGGATGAACACAGAAAAGAAGCTTGGTTTAAATCTGGGTGTTTGACAGAAATTTAAGGTGTTGATAAAAACAGCATTGAAATGATTTAGTCTAGGACAAGGCCCATAAGGAGAGAAAAATGAAGTCACAAAGTGGCTGATAAATGAGAGAATAAGGAAATAATGAAAGATGAGGTTTATGCTGAAGAGGAAACATGGTGGCCTTTATCCTTTTTCTGGTTTGGGATTTTGTTTGTTTTGTGGTTTTTTTTTTTTTTTTTTTGGTGCCAACTATACTATTACTTTGATTTGCCATTATCTGTTATATATAATACCTCATAATTAAAAATTCACACCACACATCTTCTCAGTGGGCTTAAAGCTTTGTGTGAAAATGCAATTATATCATACATGTGTCCACACACATATATATGATTTTTCTGAGCAGTCTAGTCTACAAGGTATCCTAAAACTGATGTCAGTCAATTCTACTTAATTTAAATTAATGGAGGATTTTTATTTTTGACATCTGTGTGCCTTCTTCATCTGCAAAGTGGGTTTCATAATGGTTCCTACATCATAGGATTGTTTGTGAGAATTAAATATGTCATATAAAAAAAACTATATCAAATAGTGGCTGGTCTGTAGAAAGCTCCATATCTTGGCTACTACTATTATGACCTCCACCTTCATCCTTGCTGGTAGCCATGCTTTCCAGGTGATGAAGGGGGTGGGGGGGGTTCCCATGGGAGCGTAGCATGGTGAGATACCTCTTGTCCCCAGTTTTCATCACAACGGATGGCAGTACCCTTGCTGAGAAGTCCTGTTCCTCTAAGGTTTCCACTCAGGTAACTACCACATCTTGGCTACAGGCCTTTCTGGTTTCCTTTCACACTTCGCTATTTCACACTTAGCTATCACACCTCAACTCAGCATATTTAGCTCAGGAAAGTTCTGTGTCAGACACACCTACTTAGATAATGCAAATGGCTACTCTATTTTAACACTCCGCTCTGCTTCTGCGTCAGAAGGACCCTAACGAAGCTTGCCCTCTCCTCTCCTCCACCTGAGAACTGAGGCAAAAACTCTGTCTTCAGATCCTTCCAAATATGGACAGGATTTCGTTCTGTGCTACACCTCAAGTCTCAGCCGTGGGGAAAGGGAGCTGGGCCTCCCCAGTGACTCCCTGGCTCCCAAGCTCTCTGGCTTCCCTGCTCAGCTCCCATTCTCTCTCTCTCTCTCTCTCTCTCTCTCTCTCTCTCTCTCTCTCTCTCTCTCATCCCTCTGCCTCTGCTCAGGTCATCTTTATCTCCTAAGGGCCTTATAGAATCTGAAATCCAGGGAAGACTGGCTGTTGTTTACACCTCTGTCTCCAAACCCAAATTCTTTGACTTCTATAACTAAATATCTACTGCCCACCCCAGGTCTTTCCACTACACCCCCATTCCCTGCTTCTCTCTGTGGAAAAATCTCCTCTCCTGTGACTTGGCTGAACTAGCAAGGTGATTTACTCATTCGATTGGGAGAAAGGCTAAGGAGTTGATGATCTACTTTTCAAAATACTCTATTTTGTTCTAGGAACTCTGTGTTCTGAGAAAGAAAATTGACTTCTCATTGAGGTGGGTTTGTCCCTGTCTGCAGTCTCAAAAAAAAAAAAAAAAAAAAAAATGGGGACATGGTTTTTCCATACAAGAGCTATTTCACAAGAGGAGTGACTTCCTCATCAGGCAATGAATCCCATGGGCATTCTGGCTGACATTTCCTCCCCGGCCTCCACGGTTAAGCCCAAATAGTGGCTTCCCTCCGTGAGCAACTTCCTTGCCAGGCACTTTAAAGGGGAATTTCCTCCTTCCAGTGCCAGCCTCAGCCACTCCCGTCCCCCTTTGGCCTCCTCGGAGGACAGTGATCATGACACAGGCTGAAGTTGTCCTTCATGAATCAGCTCAGAAGTGAAGAGCTGGCTCTGCTGATAGCGAGGGTGCTTTGTACACTTTGCTTAAGCCTCAGACACTTTTGAAAGTGAAAGGGGACACCGGCTCTAATTGCACCAGGACAGTAGGTCTGAGCTGGATTAGTGTCTCTCCCTTCCAGTAAACCAAGCCTCTAGGGCACTCAGAGTTCACGAGGCCTCCAGTCTCCCCAGCAGGGTTCTCGCCCCCTCCACTCCCTCCACGCGGGGACAGGCTAGTCTTTGCCACCAGTGTTCAGGTCCAGAAAACGTTGGTCGAGCTTCGAGCTTCGGCGGCATAGGGTCAGGGGTCCCTCTCTGATTTGTTGAGTCTCCTTCCTAAGCCTGTGTGGTCTTTGTGTCTTTGTTGTTTATAGCTATGGTTTCTGAGTGTGAGCTAAGAACAAAATGCCATTTTTGCTTTTCCTAACGGCAAAGAAAAAGAGAAGTGCCTCCTCCGGACAAATAAATCCTTAGCAGGTGTCCCATGACAGTTCTTTCTCTGGGACTAAGTGGTTCTCTCTGGCTTTACAGGGGAGTCCAAACTCCTCTCCCCGAGCCAGGTCTGTCTCCTGACACCTACCCCCAAGCTACTGCTTGATGGCACATCTGCAAGGTACCTGGAGCTCTGTGTCTTGCTATGCTTTCATAGATAGGTTTGGCTCTAATATAGAGTAATGGGCTCTAATATAATGTTCACTCTTTCCTAGGTATTTTCCAGGGCTTTAGAAGATTGAATTTCTGTAGCAATTCAGAAGACTGTTGCCTCTTGTTTCTTTCCTTGCATAGATTCCCATACACCTTCCTAGAACATTTGAAGGATTCAGTAACTTGTTCACACTCAGAGGTTTATCCAAAATTAGTTTGACTTGGAGGTGGCCTCATTCTTACCCACCCATTCATTCCATCTCCCACCTCAAGAGGATCTGGTTCTGTCCTGCATGTATTTGGCAATACGTATCATGGGTGCATACATAACAAGACTCAGGTGCATAAGAAAAGCAACTTCACTTTTCTAAATTCAAACATAGCTTCAAACAGGAATTCCACAAAGCGCATCAAACCCTGATAATCTCAATTCACTCAAGGTTCAGTCTTAATTGATGAATACATCCTCTTTCTCAGAGGAAAATCATGCAAGTGTCTTCTCATCTTCTCCCATCCAACCCACTGGATTCCCTGCCTCAGTGTCCACATGCCCTGCCTTCTATTTCAGCGAGAGAACTACCCCCCCACCAAGGCCATTCCTTCACTGCACTGTAGTTCTCAGATGCGTCTACCCTCTCAAGGGCTTCTCCCCAGGGACTCTACCACTTTTCTTATTTCTCCCAGAGACCTTCAAAGAATTCAAAAGTTCAGCCTTTTTCAACTGAAAAGTGTTAGTTTTTTTTCTTTTTTTGGCTTTCCCCTTCCCTGTTCATCAGTGGTGACAATAGGTGCCTCGAAGTCTAGCTTCAAGCAGTGGCTCCAGCCAAAAGTCTTGTACTCTTTCTGGACACTGCCCTTGCTCTCATGTGGGACAGGGAGCATCAGCACCAGATGCAGGGGGGATGAGTGCCAATGTCCAAAGACGACTGAGACCAAGACCCTGTGATACCACCTTCATGCCACTTCCTTCCTCGCCCCTATCCTCTGGCACATCCATTCCATCCCGTCTTCTCTTCGGATCTTGGGTGAAACCTCATAGGGAAAGTAGAAGAGGGAATCCTTGAACTGGCTTAGTGTAGACCTAAAATGCCTTAATAATCACAGATTCTAATGAATTTGGAGAAGACTACAAAGTTTTCTGCACTTAGGTAAAAACGGGAAGTTGAGTTAGTAATCAAGTTCAGCTATAGGAAAAGAAAGACATAAGTTATTATTATTTCTAGTTCTAGACTACAAATTCATACCTGCTCTCTTTGAGGGTTCTCTCTCTTTATGTGACTTGTGGACTCTCTTTCCCAATTGGTCCCTCAAGGAAGGTATGTGAATCCCAGTGAGTCTGCAAGATGATTAAGATTCCAGAAAAAATTATTAGTACTCTTATTTATATTTCATTTTATATAAAATGAGATTTGCATGAATCTTTACTTCTTTATATGTGGATTGATACGGGCCCTTCACACGGGTATAATGTCAGTCACTTGTCATGAGATGTCCTGAGGGAAGGGTGCATGTGGTAGTCTAGTGGTAGTACCATTTTTCATTGCATCTCAGATTACTGTAAATTACTGGCTTGAATGTGGACCCACTTAAGTGGATTCTCAAACAATAGTATCTAGTTTTATTTAAACTAAACATTACAAAATGATTGGGAAAGTGTCTACAAAAATACTGAAGATTTAAGACAATGATAATAATGTACAACATTATAACAAAAGAAATGAGTGCTGATAATGTGTTCTATTCCTCATGCAAGTTTTTCTAAGCCACAGTCTAAGATATGAATTGGGAGCACGTAAATTATTTTAACAAAAAACTTGGCTTGAAAAGTTCACAACTGCAAGCAGACCACTTGAAATGTGAATTTATATTCATTATTACTGAAGAGGACCCTCACCCTTGAGCGTATATTTGGCCTCAAAATAGTAGCTAATGGTAATATGAAGCCATCTACAATTATCAAGACAGTATACAAAAATGCTATTTATTTTGTTTCATCCCCTTCTCTTCAGTTCAAATTTTTATGTAAAATCCTATATTAGCATGGCATCAATTATGAATAAATTAATAAATTATATATGAGAAAGACAAACATTTTTTAATGATGGGGTGAAAAGTAAAAAATATTTTGAGACCATTGCTCAACAGGACAGCAATGAACAGGACTGCTTCTAAATCTTACAAATGGTAGAGCTCATGGTACTTTGAGAAGTTTCTTAAGCTCCCTTGGGACCAACATCATATTTTGTTTTCTACTTGGGTTTTTCCTTTATAAAGTTCTGAAGCAGGGCCATTAGCATCACATACTCCGAATGAGTCTTACACCTTTCCATTCACTCATTCATTCAAACATATTAATTAAGCTCATCCTATTCATATAGTGTAACAGGACAGAGTCCAGAAGTTCTTCCTAAAAAAATCTCCAAATCAAGTAACCAGAATTCTTGGCAACAATTCCAAATTGTATTTAGCTGCCATCTTTCCCCACAGGGTGTCTGCCAACTATGCAAATCAAATTATAGGAAGAGGTTTGGCATTGCTCAAGCTAAAAATCTAGACATGCAAATTAATTCTAGTTCATCCCTAGGTCAAAAAATGATTTCAAACAAAGGGCTATTTTTCTTTCTTCTCTCTTCCTATTTTTCTCCTTTCAATGTGTTAAAATAATGTCACACGTGGCCAGAAGCATCCACTGTTGATCCAGGGTAAGCAGAGAATACAGGCTATGATAATAGCTAACATCCATTGAGTATGTCCTAAGCACTTTATTTTGTATTAATTCATTTAATCCTTACAAGGACCATTTAACTATGACTCTGCTCATTTTAAAGAGAAACTGAAGCACAGAGCAATTAACTGATTTAGTTAATTTTCTGTATAGTAAGGAGTAGAGGCAGGACTTTGCCTCTGACAGTCTGGCCAAAGAGCACATGATCTGAATCATTGTGCAATGACACTACGTCTAGCCCAGTTATGGTTCATTGGACAGATGTCAATTTTTTCTTTCTCTTTTTTAAGCATTTTTAAAAAAGATTTATCTAAAAAAAAAAAAAGATTTATTTATTTATTTATTTATTTATTTATTTATTTATTTATTTATGGGGGGAGCACTTGTAGAGGGTGGAAGGAGGGGCAAAGGGAGAGAGAGAATTTCAAGCAGACTTGCTGCTGAGCTTGGAGCCCAACATGGGCCTCAGTATCATGACCCTGAGAACATGACGTGAGCTGAAATCAAGAGCTGGACCCTTAACTGACTCAGGAGCCCTTTTTTTTTAACTTTATTCAGATATAATTCAAATGCAGCAAATGTACCCATTAAAGTGTACAGTTTGATAATTTTCTCAAATGTATATACCCCAGTATCCAACAGACTAAGATGGAGTATATTTTCATCATTTTAGGTTTCATTACTTCCTCAGGCCCCTTTGCAAGAAATAATAATTGAAAGTTTCATCTTTATAAAATGTCCCTCTTTATCCCTAGTAAGTTTTCTTGTCCTGTTCTACTATTTTGTCTCATAATAACACAATCACTTCAGCTTTCTTAGATTAGTATTTGCATGATATCTTTTCTATTGCTTTTAACATATGTGACTATTTATTTATTTATTTAATTTATTGTGACTTTATATTTAAAATAAACATTCTTGTACAAAGTACATGGGGGAAAAGATCTGTATATATATTTAATTCTATCATGTCACTCTTTGTTTTCTATTTGTCCAGTCCCATTTGTTCTTTGTTACTTTTCTTCCTCTGCATCGGCCTTTTTTTGGGTTAATTGAAAATTTTTTTGGCATTTAATTTTTATAGCCACATTTAGCTTCTTAGGTATAATTCATTTTATTTTTAACTGTAAAAATATGGCTGAGAAATAGTTTCACATTAATTATTAAATTGGTCAATTGAATAGCTAGCTTTTTTAAGTGGCTCTTTTTGAAAACAATAAATATCTTAATTTGTTATGACATTCTGATTTTATTTAAATAGTCACTCTCTTGTTACACTGTTTTATTATGTATTGTTATATCTTCTTTATATTATTTTGAGTCACATATAATGCTATTATATATTTTATATATACATAGTTATATATATATTATATGTTATTATATCCAAAATGGATAAAATGAAAGTCACAAAATGTAAGAAATGAGAAAACGGAGGTTTTTGAGGAATGAGTCAGTAAATGTGGCTTCTTCAATGCACTACTTGTTTCAAAACTGATATGAACAATAAAGTGAGTCTTTGTTGGGCATTTTCCTTGATGATGACTAGGAATATTTTCTTAGCTATAAATACTTGAGCGATAACAGTGAGTTGAGCATGTATCTATCTCTATAATAACTTAAAAATGACTGTTTTCACTTTTTTGAGGTGATTAGCATATAGTTCCTCATTAAGTAAATAATCAAAATTTTAATAAAACTTGTTTTGAAACCAAATTTATGAGATTTCTGGGTTAAAGTTAGCTTTATTTACCAGAGAAACTCAAACACAGCTATTTAGTTCCTTTTCCCTTCCCCCAATTCTATCTGGGTGAGTGTATGAGGCTTATATACAGTGATTATTAACATAAATAGGTCCAAGATCTTTTAACTTCTCTGACAGGGTTTCCATGAAGTTAAATTTTCAAACAGATCAACATAATGTAGAAGTACCAAAGAATCCTAGGACATTTAAGAAATAAATGATGATGATCTAGAGTGACATCATCATTTCTAGACCAAGATTCAGTTGGTAAAATGGTTAGGTAATTTATCTAAGGAAAAGTGTCCAGAGAGTCAGTGGAAGAAACCCTGTGTTTTGAGCCTGGACTGTAATCTTTCAAAGTCAAAACAAGAAAATCTTCTCATAATAGGATCTTAATATAGGGCAACCAAAGATTATTATATTAATTTATTTAAGTACTGAATTTGAATAGATTTAAGATTAAAAGTGCTAATCCCTGGGTTATGGAGTTTTGCTTCATTTTGTCTTTGTTTTTACTATTTGTTCTATTGAAAGCTGTCTTGAAAGGAGTGAAAAGATTGAGGACACAGACTATATGTGGAAAGTAAACATTTTACTGAAAGAAGTGTCACACTTTTGGAAAAATGAAGCTAAAACCTATGGTCTCTACATGGAAAGACTGCATAGGATAATGATTCAATCCTTACTTGACAAAATTTATAAATTTTAACTCAATTCTGATCTATTAAAATTTTGAAAAGGAGATGTTCAAAGAAGCAGAAAGAATATCCTCTCCAAAAGGATTCCCAAGAAATCTTGAACCAAAGCATTACATCAATCTTTTATGTCCCATCACCCCTTTGATAAAAACTGCATGCTGACTCTTGACATTGAGTCAAAACAATGAATATTTTGTACATGCTTTTTTTTTTTTTTTACCTGAGCACATCTTCCTTTCCCACACCCAACAGTTTCCCTTTAGAGAAGGGATGAATGTATGTATCTTTCCTATGAGTTGCAAGCCATTTCCTTAAAGTGTTTGCCATTGTTCCAAATTGGGATTTGATCTTGAGGGTTCTGAAATACGTTTGGATAGCAATTCTTGATTTTGTCCCAGGGGCAGACGCAAGTCAACTAGGCTGTCAAGGTGGATGTATGCCATCAGAATTTACTAATTTATAAGAGAAATAAAATTATAAACTGGAGTCTCAAGTCCATTGCCTAATATAATCTCTTCCTGCAGACAAGCAACACATGAAAATGGTATAATAAGAATGCCTGTTGATTGATTTTTCAAAGAGAACATGTCTTCTACATTCACATATAATGAAAGCAGAGTTGAATCCCAGCAGAGTTGAATTCCTAGTTGAATCCCAGTTTTCAAACACTCTGTGACATTACTCTGTATTTATTTGGTATGTAAATGCTACAATGGAAGACTATGGTCAGCCATACCTCTTATAACATTTTCTGCATCTTTTCCTCAGATTGAATGTCTATTGTTTTTCCCCCTTATTTTTATATTTACTTATTTGAATTATATTTGATGAAAAAATATTGTTAGAGTTAGAGTTTGGGTTCTATTTTCATTTATTATATCAAGTGATGTGGTATTTTAATCTAAATACTGATGCGTGTAGTCAGGTATAGAAGGTTTTCCTCAATTATGATTTTGTTTATTCCATTTGTTTTGATGTCTATCTTAGTAATATCTGTAATAATTAGGTTGCATTTTCATTCTCTTCATATCTAACATTTCACCTTCACCATTCACAATGTCTCCCTGCATTCTGGACATTCTCTTCAAACAATATTATTCTATTTATTATTATCTTCTTGGTTGATATAATACCTTCTATTTAGTTATTAATTTCCTTAAGTCTTTTGATCACATTCAGCTTTGTTTGAACCTCAGTCTTTTCGTGGTGGTTTTCATGAGGCTACCTTTTTTATTTCAATCTGTTCTCTTAAGGTTTCTTGCTCCTGTCTTAGAGAAGCCACTGCTACCTATTGATATGCCAGAAATATTTTTGTGTTTTTTTATTCTGTTTGTTTTGATAAATCATTTTTCAAGGATATACTCTTGTTCTCTGTCATCAGAATAATGACTCTACTCTTTTGTAGATATGCCGACAGATTTCATGCTTCGTTTGATTTTTACCTTCTGGTTTTCCTCTTTAAATAGAAAGAAATAATCATACAGACTTGGCATTTGTTACAAACACTAAGAGTAGTGGTTTGGGTTTGTTTTTTTAAACTAGTCTTGCTAACCAGATAGTAGCTGGTAGAACTTACCCCTCAGATGGAAGAGCTCTGTGAACCAGCTGCCTTAGCTGGAGGATAGGTTTAATGGGATCAGCTTCCAGTTGTGAAACAAGTGTGAAATGAGTTGGAATATTCTTTTGTCCTCACTTCTTAGTTCTCTGACACTTTTGGGTATTACATGCAGGAAAACTATCATATTCATCATATACTGCTTACGTGGTTTTAGAGTATTTGTTCAAGATAATGGCACCTAGTATGCAGAAATCACACTTCTCGGGATGCAGTAGGCTTGCTATTCCCAACCCTTCTCTAATGTCAAGGAAGGAGAAGGAAAGTGCAGGAAAAGGGGACAGAATTATAACAATCTAAAATGTAATATTCCTGTCTGTGATAGCCAAGGAAATATGTCTTGCTGGGTTTCTGATTGGCACAGACCTAACATCCCATAGCCAGGAGACAGATGGTGGGGTAGATCAAAGATATTCTTGCTTTATTTTAGGCTTTAAAGGACACACTGTATTAGATGGCAGAAGGGCATATTACCCATCAGCATACCCATTCATAATAAAAGTAGTTAGAAAACCAGGAATTTAAGGGACCATCTTTACTATAAAATGAAATGATTTACAAAAATCCTGGAAATGACATAGTAAATAGATGAACATTAGAAGCATTCCTTTAAAAATTAAGAATAAGACAATAATGCTTTTACCTTATATCTGGCTTTTAGTTGAACTTCTTAGCACAATACTATAAGAAAAATTATATCAGAGTGGAATAAGTTAAAATAGCATTATTTTTATATGTTATCATTATTTATTTAGAAAAAAATAACTATAGGTTGTTAAAAATAATAAGATAGTGTAGTGCGCAAGCTTCAAATCAGATGTTTCCCTAAATTGGCTATATTTTTATAAAATGGCAGCAAATCACCAAAAAATACAATTAAGAAGAAGATATTATTTTCAGTAGTTTCAGGGAGCCCCAGTTATCTAAGAATAAATCTATATAACATATGTACAAAAGACTTCGAGGGAGGGGCTCCTGGGTGGCTCAGTCAGTTAAGCATCTGCCTTTGGCTCAGGTTATGCATGATCTCAGGGTCCCTGGGATTGAGTCCCGCATCTGGCTCCCTGCTCAGGGGTGAGCCTCCTTCCTCCTCTCCCTTTGGCCCTTCCCCCTGCTCATGCGCATTCTCTCTCTCTCTCACTCTTGCTTTCTCTCAAAAAATAAATAAAATCTTTTAAAAAAAAAACCCAAAACTGTTAGAGGGAAAGCTATGAAATATCATTACACAATATTGAAGGCCATATATATAAATATATATAAATAGATACATCATTTACATAAATAGGAAAATAATATCATAAAGGTGTCAATTCTTCCAAACTGATCTACAAAATAGATGCAATTCCATTTAAAAAAGAGAATTTTTAATGGATGTTAATAGAATTTTAGTATATATATATATAAATAAGGGCCATGAATAGTTAGGATATTTCCAACGAAGAATAAAAAGTTGAAGGGTCTTACTCTTCCAGATACTGGATTGTCACAAAGCTATAATAATTAAGATGGTTTAGGTAGAGGGATTAAGATAGTTTAGGTAGAGGGATTATAAAATTGATTAGTGGAATCAAATAGGATGCAGAGATTAACACATATATGGAACTTCAAAAATTACACAGGTGGAGTATATTTTGGGTCCCTTCTTCTCATGACATGTAAAAATATAGTCCTGAAAGTTAAACCCTCAAATGTTAAAACTTTAAAAGTCTTGGTAGAAAATGTAGATAATTGTCTTCTGAACCTGGGGTAGGCTATTTTCCTAAATAAGACAAAACACATTGAACATAAAATAAAATATTAATAAATTTTACAATATTAAAAGTAAGAACTATCAAAATCTACATCAAAAGCATTTAAAAAAGTAAGCTACGAATTTGTAGAAGATATTCATGACAACTGTAGTCTAAAACAATTAAGATCAAGAATATGCAATAAGAAAAGCACAAACAACCTACATGATATTGGGCAGAGGATGAACAAATATGTCACAGAGGAAGAAACTATAGACCAATAAACACATGAAGAGATGTCCATCCTCATTAGAGATTAGGAAAACACAAATCGAGACAAAATTGTCCTTTTATATGCATTGGATAGGCCAACTTTAAAAAAACCCTGTCAATACTAAGTGTTGGGGAAGATGTGAATCTACTTGTGGGAGCCTAAACTGGTGAATCCATTTTGGGAAAACATTTTGGTGTTCTCTTCAAAATTGAAGGTCAATGTATGGCCCAAGAATTTCAGGTCAAGCTATGTATGGTTGGCTCACTTTGATCAAGATCAATGTTAAAAATGTATTAATTCTTTCTGTTTTCTTAAGAAGAAAAAATTTCCATAAAGCAGGTGCCAGGAGATTGAACTCCACGTGGAGATTTTGCCAAGACCCCCAAAGCAGCTTTTCTTTCTTTGCTCCTTTTGTTTCACTAATAAAAAAAAAATCTTTATAATGGATTCTTGAGAGACCTTATTGTCATTAGTTAATACATAGAGGAAATAGCCCTGAAAGAGTGGTCAATTTATCACAGTATTTCCTTCTTTTTATTTATTTATTTATTTATTTATTTATTTATTTATTTATTTATATTTATTTATTTATTTATTTATTTATATTTATTTATGATAGTCACAGAGAGAGAGAGAGAGAGAGGCAGAGACACAGGCAGAGGGAGAAGCAGGCTCCATGCACCGAGAGCCCGATGTGGGATTCGATCCCGGGTCTCCAGGATCGCGTCCTGGGCCAAAGGCAGGCGCTAAACCACTGCGCCACCCAGGGATCCCACAGTATTTCCTTCTTAAAGCCTGTGGGTGCATTTGTATTATTAAAGCCATAGCAAAATCATAAATTGCTCACAAGTGTAGGAAAATTGGAAAAAATATGTATTAGTTGAATTATTTTTAGCACAACACAGTCTCCTCTCTATTCTTTCACTTTCTCTTCTATTAAAACTGTCAATAAGCTGAGCAAATAATCTATTATTTGAAAGCAAACATGCTTAGATATAAATCTAATACATCTTAAACAATTAAAAATGGTAACATTAAATGTGTCAGTTTACAGAGTTATAACATCATCAAGTGGCTTTTCCTTAAGTTTTTACTATAGACACGTGTATAGCAACATTCTCTTGCTTCACACTGAATTAATACACAACCAAAAACTTATCTCCAAATTGCTGGGTCTTTATGATTTATATAAGATATGAAAAGAATCAGAATTACAGAACATATGCTTCAAGTTAAAATTAGTATGTCATCAGAAGCTTATATCTTATATAAAGAGTAGAAGAAATAAATGAGTATGGATGAATAATTTCAGCACTATGATCTATAAGGGGCTAAGGTGAATATGTATGTATAATACATGGGCCTTGCTTTCAATGACCTTACATTCTTGGACGATGAAAAAGAAATGGTTTATTTGTATTTTAGAGTAATATTTTTTTTTTTATTTTAGAGTAATATTTAAACATTCTATGAACTTTAACATGTTTTATTAAATGGGACGTATAGGAGTATTTTGATGTTACAAAATAACTTGGTCTAAGAACCTCTACCATAGGATGGTTTGCATAATGGATTAGTCATTTAGATTTAGCAAAAAAAAAAAAAAAAAAAAAAGAGTTTATGAAAAGGTCATAGATGGGGCTAGCTGTAGGGAGTTGGTTCAAAGGCCCAGTTGGTGTCGAAAGGATCTGGCCATATATGCTTTGCTTTCTCTGGGTTGGTTTCTTTGCAGGCTTTTTCATAGTGGCCTCTGGCATCTTTGGTCATGTCAGTATAATACCAAGTCCAAGTTAGTCCCTGACCCAAGTTTAGGGGATTCCAGACCAGCATCTGCCTGCCTACCTCACCAGATCTGTGCTAGTGCTCAGGCCTGCAGGGAACCATAGGATGACCTGTTGGGAAAGGGTGCAGGCCTAGGCTATGAGTCCTACCTGGGATGCTGGTCAGACTGCAGGCATCATTGGATCTATAACTTTTATTGTTTAGACATAACGGCATGTCAACCTCCCTTTGAATTCTTAGTCTGAGTCCTATAAATGTTAGGGGCAGGCCAGGTATAGGAAATGTTAGAAATTTCGTCTAACCTGAGGGTGGGAGAAAGTCATGTGAAGTCAGGAGAGGAACAAGATAAGATTTAGATTCTTTAAGATGGCTTGACTGTGCTATATTCAGCATAAAATCGGCTGCACATATTCAATGTATATACCTGATAAATTTTGACACACCCACGAAACCATTATCACAATCAAAACAATGAAGAAAATGAGGAAACAAATGCTTTTTTGTCTAGAATATATAGAGGACTCTATAATTCAGTAGCACTAAGACAAACAACCCAGTTAAAAATGGACAAAAGATTTGAACAGTCACTTCACCAAAGAAGATATACAAATAGCAGAGAAGCCCATGAAAAGAGTCTAAACACCATTTGTCACTAGGAAGATGCAGATTCGTATTTTAAGAGGTCATTCAGGCTCCAGTGTAGGGAAAGAATTGGAAATCAGGCATGGCTGAAGGAAGAACTGTTGAGATGCTGTTGCCATAGTAATGTAGGAATGATGGTAGGGTTTAAAGCCTAAAGCCAAGAAAGAATTCTTGAGACGATTTTAGTGCAAAAAGGTGGTTTTATTAAGGCATGGGGACAGGACTCCTGGGCAGGAAGAGCTGCAACAAGGTCCTGAGGAGGGGCCCATTAGATACTTTCAAATTGGGAGGGGGTTATGCGTAACGTAAGTTTTTAAAGAATTTTGGAAGCAGGGTTTCCGGGATCTTGAGGGAGCTAGCTACTGTTAAGAAAAGGTCATTTATTACTGTTTAGTAAAAATAGTCATGAAACCCTTCAGATATGTATCGGTGGGTCATATGCTTGGGGGATGACTGCCAATATGTGAGATAAAGGAAGTTTCCAAAGGAATTTTTAATTGTTAAATAATTTACAGAATCTGGGGTTCAGGCCTTAACCTCTTGCCCTTAGCAAAATATTAACATGGAGGAAAGCTGGGTTTCTGGAGGAAGGTCACTCTGCCTATTTTAAGGACGTGTCAAGGGGCTGTAAAGAATAAGGAAATTTAATAGTTTTTCTCCTGCCTTTGCTTCCCACATGAACAGGACTAGTAAAAGACGGTGCCTGCTTGACTGAAGATGGTGGTTGTAGAGACAAAAGGTGGATGACAACTGCACAAATATTCAGGAAGCAAAGTAGATAGGCCTTGACACTGACTTTGGTTTTAAGGAATAAAGTGTTAGAAATGATTCCAGGTTTTCTGGCTTGTGCAGTGGGGTGGCTGATGGGGCCATTCACAAACATGGTGAAAACTAGAGAAAGACCAGGTATGGGGAAAGATTACATTTCTGCTAACTGAGTACTTTTGAGGGATCTTTGAGGCATCAGAGTCTTGGAGCTGGCAGTGGAACAAGACATGTTCTGAGCTTTGTCTCTTGTATTTGACGGTGGGCTGAGGTTTAAATGCAGGGAGACAGAAGGGAGCAGGAATTGCCAAATCAGATCCCCCTGTTTCATCCCTTTGAAAACCAGGGAATCTATTTTTCATGGGGAGTCTGAATTAAGGAAAACAGGAAGAACCTCTGGGGGAAGGGGAGTTGCAGAGACCTCTCTGCTAAACACTCTACTTAGAACTCTTGAGGTGTGTTGCTATTTGGCGGGGGGGGGGGGGGGGGGGGGGGGGGACCCTGAATCAGAACAAGTACAGCCAAAACTCTTCTGATTCCCATCGCTCCTCCAATTCCTGCCCTACCCGTGTTGGTTAACTCCCAACTGAGATACGGATGGTACTTACATAGACGTGGCCTCAGGAAATCAAAAGGTCCTACCGTGCAGGTCATTCAAAAATCTTATTAAATCATGTTATGTTGTTTTTCCACATGGATTCTATAATCTGTTGGAGAGAGAGAGAGAGAAAAAAAGAGCATTTCTTTACTTTGAACCTCATTAGTGAATCCTAACCATACTCCTCCTTCGGTCCATTTTCCATTTCAGTCTGGCTCTCGGATTCTTAGAAAGGACAATGGATCTTTAAATTCACCCAGTTTGCGTTGGGAAGAGGCCAAAGTTAGTTAGTATCCCATTGATACTCAGTCAGAGTAGCCTTCTAGCTGCACAATCCAGGGAAGGCATTTCCACCCCCACCCCTACCCCCCCTTTTTCTCGTTTGGCATATTCTAGCTTGTGTTTTGCCCTCCCCGTAAATATGAGAGAAAAGAAAAGACACTATTCAGCCTCCTTTGTCTGAAAAGCCTGGCATCTCAATGGTTTTCCTTAAAGGGGGTCCTCATTTGTAACCCACTTTGCCACGAACGGAAATCAATCTGAATGTCCTATTGTGCATCTTTTTCTTCCTGCACAGTCTGGCATCGCCTTTGCCAAGTTCTCGAGCTGAACCTAAAAGACCCTCTCTCATTTCCCCCATGCCCTGCCTCCAGCCCCATTGAATCCTTGCAGAGCTTTCTCAGCAGCAGGATTGTAGAGGGGGATAGGGAGGAGCTCGCCCTACTCTGCTAACCCAGTGGCCTGAGCCAATCACCGAGCGGATTGGAACCTCGCTTGAGCCCCCCCTTCCCACCCTCCCACCCCCCTTCCCCAGGGCGACAGCCTCCTGAGAAAGGGGGACACGGGGAGGGTGTGTTTGCCATTCAAATCCTTGGCTTTCTGCCTGCTTCGGCTCCAAATAAGAAGGCGGGAGCTGCTGCGGGGTGCAAAGGGGTCTTGGGCATTGCAGTGGCAAGAAGACCCAGAGGCCCCCCTCCTGTCTCTTGAACGGCCGTCGGGGCTACCGGAGAGGGCAAGGATGGTGGAGGCTTTCTGTGCTACCTGGAAGCTGACTGACAGCCAGAACTTTGATGAGTACATGAAGGCTCTAGGTAGGTAGAGAGAGGGGGGCTGTGCTCCTCTTAACCTGCAGCTTCTGTAGCTCCCACTAGATGGGCAAGTGGCCAGGACACATCCCACTGCCATCATCAAATGCTGGCCTCTGCGCTTCCCACAGGGGGGTTTTCAGGAGGCCTTCCCCTGCCTTCCTGCCTGGGGCTGAATAATGGAGCCACTACTCTGCAGGAGGCCAAGCTTCTCTACCTTTGTGTTTTCTCTCCTCTTATCACTGTGCATCCAGTTAAGCACCCGCAAGTCCTTACAGCTCAGGGGCTGCAGGTTCTGATTCAGGGGCTGAACGTGTCCTACTGACACTGAGGCTCGGCGGGCCTGGATTCCAGGATAGGAAAGCCGAGTCCTGCCCCCCGAGTTATTTTGGAAGTTGCCAGCTAACGGTGTTGCTTTTTCAGGTGTGGGCTTTGCCACCAGGCAGGTGGGAAATGTGACCAAACCAACCGTGATCATCGGCCAGGAGGGGGACAAAGTGGTGATCAGAACTCAGTGCACGTTCAAGAACACAGAGATTAGTTTCCACCTGGGAGAGGAGTTTGATGAAACCACTGCAGATGACAGAAACTGTAAGGTAAGGAGCTGCTCCTTCTCTGGGCTGGGGATGGGGAGCAGGGAGTAAAAGAGAGGTTCCTGACATCTCTCTTTGTTAGACGATGGGATGGGAAGGAGAGAATGTTCTGGGCACGTCAATTCAGGGAGGACGCCAGGATTCATTTTGCATTCTAGTGCGCACATGTTGTGTTCTGAACAGTGGGTACTGGCTGTCGCTCAAATCTCAAATCTCTTTGTCTCTCACTATATATATATTTTTTTTTCATATCTGTATTTCAGAAAGCTAACAGTGTTCATTTAAAAACAAAGATTGCATTTTGTTTATTAGTCTCTCCGATGGCCTCAGATTGATCAGTTTTGCCTCCTCGTAAAGCTTTGTTTAAAGAGTCGAGTGACTGGTCTGAGAGTACTTGTTCAGGATTCTCATTCCTAATAGATGACGTTTTTGCATTTAGATGCACCTATTTCAAGGAAATGTTAAATGAATAGAGTTTATATAACAATGACTCTACAAGCAACAGAGGATATGATACTAATAAGCGTTAATGGGATAATCAGTTGATCGCCATGTATTCAATTATGTAACTCCTTCAAAAACCACTTCACTTGAGTTTCATATCAGAAATCTAACCTGGACCTTTTGCTATGTTCTGCATTTTGTTGTCGGTCTCAGTCTGTTGT
The DNA here is from genome assembly GCF_003254725.2 of Canis lupus dingo. Taxonomy (NCBI): domain Eukaryota; kingdom Metazoa; phylum Chordata; class Mammalia; order Carnivora; family Canidae; genus Canis; species Canis lupus. The sequence goes on from NC_064243.1 coordinate 62,134,160, forward strand.
TAGCCTGGATGGGGACAAACTTGTTCATGTACAGAAGTGGGATGGCAAAGAAACAAATTTTGTAAGAGAAATTAAGGATGGCAAAATGGTTATGGTAAGTAATGGCAATCCCCCCTCTGTTCCCTCTTGCTGTGCACTCCCTGCTCCCACTTCCCATCTCCTTCTTTAATAACATTAAATCTGCAGCAAGACTCTCTGACCTAGGCTAAAACAGAAGAAATTAAAAATGTCTTAGCTAACTATACTCGGCTCTCTGCTTCTTTAATTATAGAAAAAAAAAAAGGAAAATTCTATGCAGCATAGTTTTTAAAAGTTGCCATTGACTAAGCTAAAAGTGTGAAAAGAATTGGTGCAGGATTACTGTGAATGTCTGAACCTCAAATGAAATCTAAATATAAAAATATTCATGGGGAGCTTGGGTGGTTCAGTTGGCTGAGCGTCCGACTCCTGGTTTCAGCTCAGGTCATGATCTCAGGGTCCTGAGATTGAGCCTCACGAAGGGCTCTGTGCTTAGCTCCAAGTGTGAATCTCTCCCTCTCCCTCTGCTCCTCTTCCCTCTCATGCTCTCTCTCTTTCTCAAATAAATAAATAAATAAATAAATAAATAAATAACATCTCTAAAAAAAATTCATGGAAATATATAAGAGGGAGTGATACAACTCTAAGAATATCGAGCTTACTGAATATCAGAGAAATTACAGCTGCTGTAATAAATAAGAGATTTTTAAACATTTTATATTTTAGTTCATAAAAGTTCTCTGAGTTCAGTGCAGATAATTTAGGTTATAGCAGAAAAGTGTAGTTTCTCCTTAGGGGAACCATCTTAATGTTACTTCTTTCCAGTCTTTCTTTTGATGCATAAGGTTGCCTTGTAAATATGACTGTTCAATACTGGTAGTCATGCAAAAACTATATGATATAAAAATTAAACTCCAGGGATGCCTGGGTGGCTCAGCAGTTGAGCGGTTGTGCGGTTGAGCGTCTTCCTTCGACTCAGGGTGTGATCCCAGGGTCCTGGGATGAGTCCCACATCGGGCTCCCCACAGGGAGCCTGCATCTCTCTCTGCCTATGTCTCTGCCTCTCTCTGTGTCTCTCATGAATAAATACATAAAATCTTAAAAAAACAACAACTCTAATGGTGGGGTAGTATCATAAACAGGGGAAAATTTTATGTTTTAATCTAACATCCAGGCACCTTTTTGTAACTGAGTAATGGTATTTTGATGACAGAGAGATAGTCAAATATAGCATTTTGGGGGTTTTTTCGGGGGGGGGGATAGATTTACATATTCCTTCTAGGATAATGGACAAAGGGTTTTTTTGTTTTTGTGATTAAAGGAAATGGATTTTTTTTTTCTCTTCTATCTGCTGCAATCAGCATTGTTCTAGATTAAGACACAGGGCTTACATTATTCATGGTTCTTTTCATGGGTTCAAGTGGGATGGGGAACAGAGAGTCAGTTTTCCCTTTGTGTGAACAAATATTTGCCCACTTATTTTTGCACTGATCACCGAAAGAAAGGATTTATTTATCGAAGATTCAATCTGAGGTTCTCCTTTATGCTTTTCTCTCCATTTCCCCCCCCCCGCCTGAATACAGGACACTGGTAGCTCAGCTTTGGCATGCATGACTGGTCAGTCAAGGCTGAGTTCAAAAAAGATTAAAGTAATGGATGACAAGGGCACGCTATATTCTTGAAAGTCAAGTCAATACATGAAAATAATGGACACTAAACCCCCCTCCTAGGTTTGGTAAAGAGGATTTATGCAATTCTTCCAGTGAGATTTGACATAAAAGTCCATGTTCCATATTACACCTGCCTAGACACCTAGGTTCACATCAGCTAAAGTTCACACCGGCCAAAGCATTTGTATGACTTTGAAACAAGTCATTCCAAATACCCTTTTCTAAAATGATTTCAATTTTCTAAAAAGTCTTCAAAATGTATCTATTACGAAAACCTACTATAAACTCCATTCACTTTCAAAGCAGATGGCTATTTTGCTCCATCACCTCCTCGATAATTTGAGGCAAAGGAATTCTTTTGACCTGAATCTACTTAATCTCAGTGTTTTGCTTCATTTTACTTTTAGAGACATGAACAATGTGTACATGGCATTCACTCAATAAATTAAAAAAAGTTTCTTTCCTTTTTAAGAACTGAAGAGCTTATGCAGCATTTAGTGTCTGTAAATGACATCATGCTTTTGCATATAAATTATATATGATAATCTTTAGACATTTTAGCTTCTGTTATTCTTGTGTAAAAAGATTTGATTATTTTTTGCATCTTCCAGACTCTTACTTTTGGTGATGTGGTTGCTGTTCGCCAGTATGAGAAGGCATAGAAAGGCTCCTGATCTGGGGTTGGAAAAGCTCTACGGTTTTTCTGTTTACTCAAGTCTCAGTGTTATCCTATTACAGCATGGGTGATCACTAACTAGAAGGTTATCTTTGATGTGGAGGTGGAAAATGGTGCTTTAAAAACTTGTCTTAAAAACTTTTTACTGCCACTAGCCCAATTTTGATCTGCAAATCGATAATGTTTTATAATTCATATTAAAAATTTTAGGCCACGTTTTAAAAATAAAGAAATGAATACATTTTATAATTTCCCTTGGAATGCAAATCAAATTGGAATAAAAATCTTACACCCATAAGAAATTTTGTCTTTGTTTTTAATATTACTAATCTGGCCGGGAATTATACATTGGGAGGTTTTAGACAGAATAACCTTTCTTATTGTCTAAAGCAAAGGTGGAAAAGTAAGCGCTTTGTTTAAAATACTAATTAAAAAGAAATAAGCAGAAGCCTGAGGAAAAGTGGAAATGCCACAGATTTGGTTGAGACTTGCATAGAGAATTTGTGACAATTAAATTCATTGGTAAGAACCCAAAGGAGCCTTGTAATGGTGGCTTGGGCTGCTATTAGGAACATGTAGGCTGATAAAGCAAAATAATATACATGAAAATGTCTTATTAAAAGGTAAATATAGTCAAAACTTTACATAATCAAAATGTCATATAATTCAAGTTTCGTATTGAAAGGTAAATAGGAAAAGAAAGTCAATTTTATCCTGGATTATAAGATGTGTCTCCAGACAAGTACGTTGAACTGAACTATCAGTGAAGTCAGTGAGAGTGCTAAAATGGAGTGTGCATAAAAGGAACTAAGGCATTCAAATTCCTTTTTTTGGGTGTGTGTGGGGGGCGGCATTCTTGGAACTGAGTTGACCAAGAGAAGATAAATATCTATTTGTAGCCTATTAGTGTTTGCCTTTGTAAGTAGACACAAACAACTGTTACTCTGTATTTCATTGTTTATAAAATGCTTTTTATCCATTTTCCCAAACCAACAATATGAAGGCAGATAGTAGTATTTTTATTTTGCTGAAGGGGAAATTGAATATTGGGTTTACATGTCCACATTCTCATAATTAGTAACAATACTGTAAACTTTGTGATTTTTCCTCTTCATTTATTCTTAAAAATTGACATTTCAGCTTAAATATTGCTTGGGTGGGGGGTGGGGGGCAAGATCTTAGTTTCCCTGACCACTCCTTAGGAAATCTTTTTCTTCTGGGAAGGATAATAGGGTAAATATTTTTCAGGAAAAAAATATGCCATATTCATTTTGATTAGCCAGGTGATTTCAGTAAATTTCTATAAATTCATTGAAGGCCCAATTAACTTACAGAAAGAAGCATGAGGAAACTTACTTTCACTTACAAAATTCACCATCATGATACTATTATCCGACTATTGGATTACTTTAGTTACTATAATGAAAAGTAGGAAAAACTAAAGTACAGCTATGGGATTTAACATATGAATACAATTATTACTGAATGCCAACAAAGATTTTCTAAGATGACCATCCCTAAAAGTACAGTCAACACCCCCCTACACTTTTTTTTCAGTAGGATCCACACCCTGAGTGGAGCCCAATGTAAGGGCTTGAACTCATAACCCTGAGATCAAGAGCCAATGTTTTTTTTTTTTAATTTTTTTAAGATTTTATTTATTTATTCATGAGACACACACACACACACACACACACACACACACAGACAGGCTCCACCCAGGGGGCCCGATGTGGGACTGGATCCCGGGTCTCCAGCATCAGGCCCTGAGCCCAAGACAGGCGCCAAACCGCTGAGCCACCCAGGCATCCCCAAGAGCCAATGTTAAACCAACTGAGCCACCCAGGCACCCCATGCTTTCGTCTTTAAAAGCATGAAACACAACATTGAGAGAGTTTGCTCTGAATTGCTCAGACAGCTTCGTCTTTGCTTCTGTTGAAAGACTGATTTCTCTTGGTGATTCCAGCCTATGCTCCAGTAGAAACGCAGACTCTGGCCTCTCTGTCCTTAAAGATACAAGGCCAAGGATGGGGATTCAGTAGCTTTGGCTCATTATAATTAGGCATCCTGTGGGCATTTATTTGCATAACAACTGTCTCATGGAGTGAAGAACGGGGCGGGTTTTGGGTGGCCTCAATGAGAAACAAAATTCCAATTACAAAGATCAAGAGCTGCAATGGTGGACCAAATGCATTTTTCTGGGAAGGCAATTAACGAATATCGTTGCTTCCTAAATGTTTACAGGGTAGTTGCCAGTCATTTTTCTTCAAGCAGTATTCTGGCTCACGTAGTAATCAGCCAATGTCCTAAGTTTTCTGGGTTGCCCTTTTTGTTTTTAATATAGTTCATAGAACAGGGAAAATTACCGAGCCTACAGGCAATTTGACCAACAGGCCCTGGAAAAACGTTTGTGAAATCCCAGGGCCTACAAACTTGAGTAAAGGCTGTCTTGTGAAATCCACAGTTGGATGATGAGTAAGCCGTGGCCCCCCCACTGTCACATGTGCTTTCCCTCACAACAAATGACTCCTCCACCTGGGACATGGGGGCCTAGAAGCTCATGTCCAAGCTTAAGGGGAAAACCCAAAATGTTGGGGCTCTGTAGCTTTGCACTTCTAATGGAGGAGGTATAAAGGAAAACAAAAGAAAACAGGGAGTAGAAGGGAGAATGATGTTTCTACCCTTTGTCTTTTATAGGATTTCAAGCACTGCTTAGGATTCAACACGTGCGTGTGGTATTTTATTCCTAGGTTCTGAACTGCTTCACAATCAATTCACTTCCAGTAAAACTTATTGAAATAGGTGGGGGGGGGGGGGGCGGGGGGCGTGGACCGAAAATTGCTATTTTTACACATTAAAAAAATCCTTTTCCCATCTTTGAAAACGTTTGGGCTAGAAACACACAAGTCATCGTGCTGTCCTTAAAGTCATTCTCTCTCATCTGTTGACCATTTTTTCCCCCTGTCCCTTCTCCTCCATACCTTTGAGGTGGCTGGCCTGAGAAATTCCAAAGACCATCCTGCCACCCCTGGGAAGCATTTTGCTTCTTGAAGGGCTCTCTGAGTGACCCTAAAACTGAGGCAGGCCCTAACTACGCTGGCAGCACATGAAACAAAACGGAAGCACCTTGATTCCCATTCATTGCAAAGCCCCTTTCATGTGGCCCATTAATTAAACCACGCGGGATATAATATAAGGTTTCCTGGGCTGGGAAACAAATACATTTTATAGCATCTTTTATGAGGCCAGTCATTCCGCAGGGTATTTTCCTCTCCGGAGGAATTCCATGTCCTGCAAATTGAAGCTGTGTGCTGGTGACCTTCAGGAGGCCAGCATCCTCATCAATGGCCAAAGAAGGAACCAAGAACCCGAGGCGGGCTGGGGGATCTCGGCCCCACTGTCGGGCCAAGTACCTTTAAAGATTCCTTAGAAGAGGAAGATCAAGAGGCTCTATTTCTGCTTCTCCGGCATCTCGGGGCCCAGACGCTGTCAACGAGCAACCAAGCAAAAGCCCTGGAACCTGGAGTCCCTGAGCCGAGCTCTCCAACGTCAGCATCACTGCAGCGTCACCTGGAGGGCTTTTTAAGAAAACACACCTGCTGGGCTCTTATCCCCCCCACCCCGCACCCCGAGTTTTCGACGGACTTGGCCCGGGGTGGGGCCCGGGAACCGTCACTCACTGCGATTCCCGGGGGCGCGGTCGCGGGACCTGCGGCCGGGGGAGGGCCCCCCGCTGGGGTTTGCCCGACGCATAAGAGGCCGGTGGTGGCCGCGGCGACCGAAAGTCCAGGAGCCCCGCGGCCCGGGGAGAGCGCACCTGCCGCCCCCGCCCCCGCCTCCCCGCCGCGGCGCTCCGGATGGCGCTGCTCCGCGCGCTCGTCTGCTGCCTGGTGGCCGCCGGGCTAGGCCGGCCCGGGCTCGGGATGCCGCTGGCGCCCGCCGGAGGCCCGAGCCCCGCCCCGACGGCCGGTGAGTCCCGGGGGCCGCGGGGGGAGCCGTGCGTGCCCCGGGAGGACGCAGCCCCAGGCCGCGGCGCGGGGAGGAGCGGCGCCCAGGGAGACCGGGGGAGCCGAGGGGACCGGGGAGACCGGAGGGACCGGGGGGACCGGGGAGACCAGGGACACGGGGAGGAGCGGGGGGACCGGGGAGACAGGGGGGCGCGGGGAGACCGGGAGACCGGGGGGACCGGTGGGCGCGGGCGACCGGGGAGCACGGGGAGACCCGGGGGCGCGGGGAGAGCGGGGGGCGCGGGCTGCCGGGGACCGGGGCGCGGGGAGACCGGGGGGCTCGGGGGACGGGGGAGCACGGGGGCACGGGGCGCGGGTGCAAGAGTGCGGAGGGATCGAGGGGCGCAGGGGGCGTGGGGATGCGGGGGGGCACGGGGGACCCGGGACGCGGGGGTCCGGGGGGACGGAGGGAGGTACCCCCGCCGGCGGGGGCGCGGGGGGGCACGGGGTCCGGGGCTTGGGTGTGCGGGGTCACGGGGCGTCGGGAGGGCGCAGGGGCCCGGGGGCGCGGGGCGTCGGGAGGGCGCAGGGGCCCGGGGGCGCGGGGCGCCGGGTGCTGGGGGACCGGAGGGACCAGGGGCCGGGGGGATGGGGAGGTGCCCCGCGGGCGGGGGCGCGGCCGGGGCGCTGCCGGGCCCGCGCTCTCCGCGCGTCTGTCTCCGGGGAAACCCGAGCGGGCGGCGGGGCGCTGCGCCCTCGCGGAGCCTGGGGAACCCGCGAGGTTCCTGGTCCCCACGGGGATGCACAGCTCAGCGGGACCGGGGTGACCTCTGCCCCCGTTACCTGGATGCCCCTGGGTTCCCCGGGAGTGGGACCAACTTTATTCTTTTATTATTATTTCTGTTAATTTTAAGATTTTATTTATTCATTCATGAGAGACACAGAGAGAGGCAGACACATAGGCAGAGGGAGAAGCAGGCTCCCTGCGGGGGGCCCGATGGGGACTCGATCCCGGGACCCGGGTCACTTCCCGGCCCCGCTGCGCCACCGCGGCTCCCAGCTTGATTCATTCTTGACCCTCGAATGCAGTACCTGTTGCAGCAGCGGCTGCCAAGCTGGGATGGGCCCAGCGCACGGGCATCACCTGAAGTGGTTAGGAGTGCGGGTTTCCAGGCCACCCCACACACCTATGGAATAGGAAACTCTGAGAATTGGGGTCCCACAACCTGCCTCACGAATTTCCCATTGTAGGATGCCTTTTGAGCCTTCGGTTTCAAAGATGAAGGTACCCCCACCTCCCTGAGTCCCTGGGAAAAGAATTGCTTTGTTAATTAGCGGGGCTAGGGGGGTGGGGGAGGGTTTTGATAGGTGGAGGTCTGTTTTGGGGTTAGGGCATAGCTGTCCCCAAAACACCGGCGCTTGGTGCCTAGACCCTCTCCTCTCCGTCGCTCTCGCTCTCTCACCCGCCTTTGGAAATGCTCTGAGAAAAGAACCTCCTCTTTGTCTGAGAGCCAAGTTCTCATGACTCAGCTGTCAGGCAGTTGAAAGCAAGAACTGTGAATCTGGTTTCCCAACTGTCAGTCATAACAAGAAGTTGTCCCCAAATACGTGTGTATGCTGCTTTCTGCTTTTAGTAAAGCTAGTGGTGTTTTTAGGATTTTGAGATAAAATGTCCCAGGGTGCCTGGGACCACCCAATGGCAAATTTGCTGTTTGGTTTTAAGGCTCTGATGGCAGAAGGCCTCGATGACAACTTTCTGGTGTCTAGGAGATCTTCACTTACAGTTCCCTGTTTTGATAGGGAGGCAGAGTCGCTTAGGGAGGGGGCAGGGGTGGGGTGACCCGGGTTTGAAGACCTGCCTAAGTGTTGATTCAGCACTTTCATTGGATATATTATTTTATTTGTTTTCCACTCAATGTGACGTTCTCTCTCCTCCTGACTCCATCCTAAATTGCTTCCTTTACAACACCCACCACGAATGGCCTCTGCTTCTTGGGGTATGTGTTTGTGTGTGTATGTGTGTGTGTGTGTGTGTGTAAATTCCCCGCCCTGTCAAGTCCCAGGGCTCAGAGGACAACTCAGAGAGACCTTACCTGGGTGTCTGTCTCCAACTCTTCAGAATTAGTACAGCAGGGCCTGCACAAGTATTTGGTAGGAACTGACATTATAAGCAAGCAAACAAAAATACCTGTTGGAAACAATAGCCATGTGTCCAAACATCTAAATTATGGTTTATTAGGTTCTTTAGGATAAATTATAATGTCTTTAGATAAATTATAAGTTTTAGGGGGATAATGTTGAGCATTTATCTAGATATGTTGACAGCTGCATATGCACATACATTTGCGGAAATCTTGTTTAAGATTATCTGCAGAACAAGACAGAAATCATTGTGTAGTAAAAAGAGCTTTGGACTGAGAACCAGGGAATCTATAGCAGAGTGTGGGCCACAGGCCAGGTCTTTGGCCTTAGACACACACACACACACACACACACGCATGCACAGCACTTTATATATAATTTCACTAGAGGTGGGAGGTGAGGCCTCCAGAGGTTCATTATTCATAAATCCCAGGTTAAGAACCTGTCAGAGCTCCTTTTGGTTTCTATTTAAAGACTTCCTTCAGTGCATCTAAATAATTACCCCTCACTTATCTGTATCTGGCAATGCAATATAGTGGAAAGAACGCTAGACTGGAAGTCTGGACAGACTGGTTCTAGTTCAGCTTTCATTGCGGAGTCACCAAGTGACCTTGAGGAAACCCTGAAATCCTCCTGTGCCTAATAGAAAAATGTTTATTGAGGACCCACTCTAGGTCAGAAATATTCTAAGATGCTCAGGATATATAAATCTAGGTACTAGAGGTGTGTTCTTGATATGTTCCTAGCTTGGGTTTCTACAATTTTAATATATTTATTCTCTCACACTCCTTAGTTGTCACAGTACCTCATGTAGGTGTTGTCATCTATTTTACATGAGGCAAGTGAGACGGAAGGACGCTTAAGGGTGAACACACACACAGAGGCAAGCGGTGCAGGGTTAAGAGCAGCGTGGAGTCTGGGATTGTATCTCCTGAATCCCTATCTTGACTCTCTTGTGATTAGTACATGTGACTTGGACTTAATCTCTGTATGCTGCAATTCCTTGCCCGAAAAATGAAAACCATGATGAGTTAATGCAGGTAAAGCATGAAAAAAAGAAAAAAACAGTACTAAGCTAACAGTAAGTACTTGATACATTTTAACTGTTGCTTGGAAATGAAGAGGTTCAATCTCAATTTCAAGCTTGGGGTCAAAATAACTGTATAACTAGCATCGAGTTTACTAAATGCCTGGTATCTTTTAAGAGCTTTTCTTCTACTAAGTCACTTAACCCTCATACAAAACGCAGTCATAATCTTCCCATTTTGCAGATGAAACAAGACAAGATCACACAGATTAGTAAGCGGAGCTTGGGTTGATTGATTGATTGATTTAAAATCAGATTGAGAGGTGGGGAGGGGCAGAGAGAGAGAGTCCTAAGCAGACTTGGCCCTGAGGGTGGGGCCCTACATGGGCTGGATCCCATGATCCTGAGATCACGACCTGAGCTGAGACCAACCCACTGCACCACTGAGGCGCCCCTGCATTTAAAGTCGTGATCAGGGATCCCTGGGTGGCGCAGCGGTTTAGTGCCTGCCTTTGGCCCAGGGTGCGATCCTGGAGTCCCGGGATCGAGTCCCACATCGGGCTCTCGGTGCATGGAGCCTGCTTCTCCCTCTGCCTGTGTCTCTGCCTCTCTCTCTCTGTGACTATCGTAAATAAATAAAAATTTAAAAAAAAATAAAAATAAAGTCGTGATCATCTCACTCGAGTCCCCACTCTTAACCGCAACACTGTACTGTTCTGTGTGCAGTTTATTATAATTTAACATTCTACAAGTGGTTAGAAATGCATGTTTACATAAAAGAAGATGTACTATATATTTTTATGCCAAGAAGGACAGCCTCCAGGTTGATTCCGAGCTATTTGCCTATCCCGCTCTGTGCGTTGGCTAACGTATGTCCAAGCTAAAAATACAAGTTGGAATATTCTCTGCACTAAAGAATAAAATAAATCTGGGCAGCCCGAGTGGCTCAGCGGTTTAGCACCACCTTCAGCCCAGGGCGTGATCCTGGAGCCCTGGGATCGAGTCCCACATGGGGCTCCCTGCAGGGAGCCTGCTTCTCCCTCTGCCTGTGTCTCTGCTTCTCTCTGTGTGTGTCTCTCATGAATAAATTAATAAAATCTTTTTTAAAAAAAGTAAAATAAATCCCTCTTGGCAAATGTTTTCAAATGGGGATGGAATACCAGGTAATCGATTGTAAAGACTAGTTTAGGTCTATTTGCTTCTGGATCTTTTGTCTTCCACTTCTTGGCTATGAAGTTCAATATGTTATAAACTTATAACAATGTTATGGAGAAAAAAACAGCCCAAATGTAACTTCCCTTTTGTACCTTAACAAATGAACAGTTTTCAGTGTTCTGCTGTATTATCCAGCTTTGGGTTCTCTTCAGGTGTTTGCTCACATACACACTCAGCTTTTATCAGCTTTGTCCAGAGAGATAAAAGTTCGCATTCTTCTTGTCTGCTCCACGGTCCTAGGGTAGCACCTGCTGCTATGTCACTTCTGACGTGTTTCTGATAAAAGTTAGTCATGATCAGAGTGAGCTCAAAATTCAAAGTGTGAAAAAGCCTCACTATGAAACTAATTTATTAGTTGTATATGAGAAGGCAGCCAAGTGGTAAGACAGTCCACGTAAATTCGCTGTAAGCAAACTGGAGGACTTTTCAAAATGGGGTTCAGATTTTGACCCTGCCATTTATTAGCTGTGTCTTCCTGAGCAAATTTCTTAATCGACCCAGCATTCACCTCGAAAATATGAACAAAGATTCTTACTTCAAGTGAGTAGTTTTGAGAATGAACTGAACATAGTATATTTAGTTTCCTTATTATAACACCTGGCACAAATGCTTAATGAAGAGAGGTACTACTATGAGTATTAGTACTGGTATTTCCTTCAATTAGAGAATCCTGTCCAGGCTATGACATGGGCTCTGGGTTTCTACCCATGGTTTCATCCTCTTTAGCAAATGCTTTCCTTCCTATTATTAACATTTGATACAAGTGTGCACTAGATGTTCCTATATTTAGTACCTTTTAAGAGCTTCTGGAAATCCTTCTGTTGGCTTAAAGCTAGTAGTTAAAGATTTATATATATATATTTTCCACTAATGTTAACAGGCGAGGGTTTTCAAGTCAAGAGGAGTGAGATTTAGCCCCTGGTCACTGTGGAACCCTCACAGACCACATCGTGTTTCCACAGGAAGAACATAAATAAATTCTGAAACCCTAAATTCTTCAAGGAAGGAACTATGCTATTAAGACACAATATAATTTTATCAGTGATCTCCCAGAAGGATATCTCCCCCTATTTCATGACGCAACTGAGTGTTTGTTGCGTAGTCTTTGTTAGGTAGTCGTGCCATCCCTAAGCTCATCAGTTCTGATATGTGTAAGTAACACATTTTAGTAAATTCTTCCTACTATCTTCAGAATCCTCACCTTCTGACAGGGAGGCATTGTATTTCCCTTCAGGGCAAATTGAAATTTCAGTTACTAAGGCTTTCCTCCATCACAGGGAGGACTATCTCTAGTCTGACTGTAAATACTTGTATGGACATTCCTAAAGGAGAGTAGATTTAACACCATTTCTTTACTTTTTTTTCTAATAATAATTTATTTTTTATTGGTGTTCAATTTGCCAACATACAGAATAACACCCAGTGCTCATCCCGACAAGTGCCCCCCTCAGTGCCCGTCACCCATTCACCCCCACCCCCCGCCCTCCTCCCCTTCCACCACCCCTAGTTCGTTTCCCAGAGTTAGGAGTCTTTATTTTTTTTTTTAATTTTTTTTAAAATTTTTATTTATTTATGATAGTCACAGAGAGAGAGAGAGAGAGAGAGAGAGGCAGAGGGAGAAGCAGGCTCCATGCACCGGGAGCCTGACGTGGGATTCGATCCCGGGTCTCCAGGATCGTGCCCTGGGCCAAAGGCAGGCGCTAAACCACTGCGCCACCCAGGGATCCCGAGTTAGGAGTCTTTAAACACCATTTCTTTTCTATTCCAACAGGACAGTTTTGGCATGTGACTGACCTGCACTTAGACCCTACTTACCACATTACAGATGACCACACAAAAGTGTGCGCGTCATCTAAAGGCGCAAATGCCTCCAATCCCGGCCCTTTTGGAGATGTTCTGTGTGATTCTCCATATGACCTTATTTTGTCAGCATTTGATTTTATTAAAAATTCGGGACAAGAAGCATCTTTCATGATATGGACAGGGTAAGTGATTATATATACACTCTTAGTTTCTCAATGCTTATCTCCGGTGTCCTCAGCTTCATTAGAATGCTGAATTCCTATGAAGATTAATTAGGTTTTAAGTTAAGAATTATTGGGGTTTTAGAAATGCTATGTCAAATTAATCATTAGATTACTAGAGATAAGGAAGAGGTCTCAGAATTTTTATTTTATTTTATTTTTCTAATACAGACTCTAGGAAAATGTTGATGTTAGCTAAGAGGTGACTCCACGCCTAGGTCAGTGTTTTGAGGTGTTTATTAATGTGATAATAGGTCTTGATCAAATAATTAAAGCAAAAGGCTACAAAGGGAGTTGACCTGTGATAGTAATTTTATAAACATCATCTGTCATTACAGAGTGACGAGGTCTATATTTCCTGTGCCTGCAGTAATGACCGTGATGCTATTTAGCCAATTTATACATTATAACTCATTTAGTCTTCACAATTGATGCTATTATTATTATTCCCATTTTACAGATGAACAAATGAAGGCTGAGCATCTAAGTAACTTGTTCAAGTGCACACAGCTAGTGAATGGCAAAGCTGGGACTTGACTCTAGGCCTGTTACCTGTGGAATCTGTGCTTTTAATTACAAAAATATTTGCCTCTCGTAAATCTTCAGTCAAGCAGTGTGATAGGGCTTGTGTTTGTATTCATATTACACAAATTTTTAAAAATAGGATTCTGGGTGGGAGAAAGGTAAATGAAGAGTATATCAACTCAACAATCATCTGTTGTTTTGTTGTGGAGGTGTGCATGATAATATGGCAAGTCATCATGCATAAGTCTAGTGACTTTTTATAGAAATTGATTTTGTTCTCAGGGCACTTGGGTAGCTCTGTTGGTTAAGTGGCCTTACTCTTGGGGTCAGGATCTCAGGGTCCTGGGATGGAGCCCGATGTAGGGCTCCATCTTGAGGATTTGCTCTCGTCCTCTCCCTCTGCCCTTCCCTGCCCCACTTGTGCTCTCTCTCTCTCTCTGTCTCTGAAATAGACATCTTTAAGAAAAATGGTTTAGAAATTGATTTTGTCCCTATGATTCTGTCTCCTTTTCAGGGATAGCCCACCTCATGTTCCAGTGCATGAACTCTCAACAGAGAAAGTCATAAATGTGATTGCTAACATGACAGCCACCATCCAGAATCTCTTTCCGAATCGCCAGGTTTTCCCTGCGCTGGGTAATCATGACTATTGGCCACAGGTAAATTTTTTTAAAAAACATTTTATTTATTTATTCATAGAGACACACAGAGAGAGAGAGGCAGAGACACAGGCTGAGGGAGAAGCAGGCTCCATGCAGGGAGCCCGATGTGGGACTCGATCCTGGGTCTCCGGGATCACGCCCTGGGCTGGAGGCAGCGCTAAACCCGCTGAGCCACCTGGGCTGCCCGGCCACAGGTAAATTTGATTTCAACTTCCAAAACTGTTTAAAGGATTTTTCCCAGCAGAACTGTCAAAATTAGGACAATAAGTGGCTGATGGTGGGGCCTGGGAGTGGGGTTCATGGAGGTAGAGTGTGCTCTTAACAACTATAGAAGAAGGTAAGACAAAGTGCTCTGAAGACGTTAAAGTGACTTTTACTAACCCATAACAAATTACGTGTATTGTGAGTTTTGGAAGCAAATTGCCTAGTTTATGGATTATTGATTCCTGTTTTCCTTCATAATCTTCCTCAATTTCTACTTTCTTTTAAATAATTTTGTCGTTCATTCACATTTCTGTGGTAAGGTGAGCAAGAAAGTTTAATATTGACAAATGTTTACATCTAGCAGGATTTCTATCGGGTGTACAAAGTTCTCCATGCTCTGATCCATGCTAGATTATGATGAACAACAAAAACATAGCAAACTCTCCTAAGAACCAAAGAGGGAGGTTCCTGTTCAAGTCTAGTTTATCTAATTAAGATGTAATTCAAGACAGAAATCGTGTTCAGAATATTTCATGCCTGATGAGCTCAGGTCTCAACCTGTTAGAGGGGCTGTTTGTTATGTAGCCTGTACGTAACAATTGGATACCGGCGCTGGCTACGGGGTCCTGTCTTAGTGGTGTAGAATCTTAGACTTGTACCAATTCAAGAGATCTCTGAGGTTGCTTAGCAGTTCAGGGCTTGCAAACTGTGACCTGTGGTCCACATTTGGCCTGCCCCTTGTTTTTGTGAATAAAATCTTATTGGTACACAGCCATGGCTATGCTTTCTGTATTGCTGATTTTGCACTAGATCAGCAGAGTAGAAATGTGGCAACAGAGACTGTACAGCCTGTGAAATAATTATTATTTGGCCCTTTATAGGAAGAGTTTACTGAGCCTTGGTCTAGATCAATTCTTCGTTTTATAGATGAGAAAAATGAGGCCCAGAAATGTCACGTCGCTTGTTCATGTGCTCACAGTCGCTTAGTGGTGGAGCACATGTCCTGGATCTTTAGTGCTCAGTTAGACTGACATCCTTTCATACATCCCTTGTTCTTGCCAGGTTAACATACTCAGCATTCCTGAACACGGTATTTACTTTCATGCCTCTTTTTGTCTAGTTTTATCTTTTTTTAGAATACTTTTTCCATCTCATGTCAAAAGAACACTTACTGAGGGTTTCGATCACCTAAATTTTGAAAATTTGTCTTCTAGAATGAGCTTAAGTTTCAAGTACCTTCTTGGCACTGGCCTCCAGGCTTGAGATGAACAATATATTAGTCTTTGGGAGTCACCCTCTAAGACAGTGGTCAACCTTGTTATTGTTGAGATATTAGGCCACACCGGGCAGAGGCTTGGGGATGAACAATCTCTAGAAGCCAGAGGCTGCCTACATTGCATTTTTTTTTTTAAAGATTCATTTATTTATTTTAGAGAGAGCTTGATGGGGGAGAGGCAGAGGGAGAGAGAGAACTTAAAACAGCCTCCTGGCTGAGGGTAGAGCCCAGCGTGGGGCTGGATCACAGGATCCCAAGGTCAGGACCCGAGGTGAAACCAAGAGTCGGCCTCCTAACCCATTGAGCCACCCAAGTGTCCCAGGCACCTTATTTTTATCTGCTTTAGGAGACAAGGCAGATTGGCACAGGGGAGAACACATGAGATTTAGAGTCGCATTCACTAGAATGCAAACCCCCATCCTGCTCTGCTCCTAATAGCTTGACCAATTTGGATAATTCACTTAATGTCCTTGACCCATAAGTCGTACATTTGTAAATAGGAGCAATAATACCTACCCTGGAAAGTTTTTGTGAGAATTAGTGATATTACGTGAAAAGGGCATGGTTTCCTACCTGGCACATACTAGGTCCTCAGTAAATGGAATGGCAGCTATTACAGCAATAAGCAGTGACATGGGATACACTTTTCCCAACTCCTTTGAGGATTTGTTTTATTTTACTTTTCTTTCTGTCTTCTTTTTTGTGAAGTGAAATCTTAAAATAATTCAAAGATATAGGTAATATCCAAATTCTAAAATATATCCTATGACATGTCCTGCTAGGGTATTTGAGCAGCCTCTATACCTTACAGAGTTAATTTTTTTTTTCTCTTCCTAGCTTATGACTTTATATCTGAAAATCTTTCTACCATTCTACTTCCATCCTTCCCCCTCACCCCCAGTTTTGGAAATATCAAATGTAATGTGAAAGCCCCATGACAAATTCTACAGACTGATGGTTGAGATTGAATTCTAGTGAATGTTAGTAACAAATACATTAGTAACAAATCAAGCAGATAATTTGATAAGTATTATTTCTCCATTATAATCTCGTAAACATGCACATAAACATAGTTACATAAACATACATACACAGATGCATGTCCCCACCCATTACATCAGAAGTAGATATTAGTGTGGGCAGCCCGGGGATTCTTTTCAGTCGCCACCCAAGGAAGCAGTCTGGGCCAGGGTCCTCATTTACTCCTACGCTGGCAAGGCTGGTGCCACCAAACTTATGGGTGAGTCACTTCTCATTATACCTCATTTCTCGGCAGTGCTCATGTCACAGCCAGAGAGGACTGAGATGATGGCATGGTCCAACAGATAATTAGACATAGGAGTGATGGTGGAAAAACCTGGGATTTAGACCAAGCTCTGGAACTGCCCAGCTGTCCCTGGATGAATCATCTAACTTCTCTGGTGCTCATACTTCTCATATCTAAAACTGAGAAAAGAGTCCAGAGTAATTTTATATAATTTTAAGATTATACATGACCACACTGCTATGTTGCCATGGCTAACATAAATGGCCAACACTTTTAGGGTTTTGATGATGATGACGGTGACCCGTTTTTAATCAGAATTCAGATTGGCTTATAAGTCATTGTATGGTTTCAGACAGATGCCTCTGATATATGACACAATTTGAAAATATACTTAAGATAGTTAGTTCTAGTTAGAACAAGTTATTTGATTATTACATTCCCTGAATGTACTTCTATTTTCATCATGTATTAGGGATATATATTAGGAACTAATGCGACTTGGGTGTCATCTTGAAAAATAACTAAGCATTTTAGCTGATGCTGACAGGAAAACTTCTTTAAGAGATAGGTCTATATCACCAATATACAGAAGAATATGAGGAAGAGTAAAGAAAATGGCTTCAGTTTATTCATATAATTTTTTTAAAACAAAAAATAGGGATGATTACTTAATTTCACAAATCATTTGTGGATTCTTATTGAGTATGTACTTTCTTAAAGCTTTGGGTTTTTTTTCCTTCCTTAAAGCTTATGTCACCATAAAGATTCTTTATTATAATATGATAAAACAGGGCACACCTGGGTGGCTCAGCAGTTAAGCGTTTGCCTTCGGCTCAGGGCGTGATCCTGGGATCCGGGATCCGGGATCGAGTCCCCACATCAGGCTCCCTACAGGGAGCCTGCTTCTCCCTCTGCCTGTGTCTCTGCCTCTGTCTCTCTCTCTCTCTGTGTGTCTCTCATGCATAAAGAAATAAAATCTTAAAAATAATAATATGATAAAACAGGATGATAAAAAATACTTTATGGTAATAAAAATGTTTTGGATACATATTGTTTAAGAAATCAAAACCTACTGATATTCTTCAAATCAAAAGCATGTGGTTGTAACTTTTCATTTAGAAGTTTTATACTGGTGTGAACATTTCAGGGAACTTTGGTTAATTCTAAAGTCCTGAAGTTTTCTCCATTCCCTCAGCATGCTATACCAGGCCCTGCGTGTTCAGGCTCAAGCCTGCCTCTCTCTCTTTAATGAGCTCCCTCCCACATCCATCCTATATCCTGGCCAACCAGCACGGGAGCTTCTTTCTGTATACAGCACTGTGTGTGTTGGTGTCTGGGCCATTGCCTTTGCTCTGATGTCCTTTCTTGTTACCTTGAAATCATTATTCAAGGCCTGGTTAGCATACTCTCTTCACTTTCCCCCCGACACCATAGGCCAGACGCAATTGTTCACACTTCTATCCTCCTAGAACCTCTGGGGTAGTGCACCTTGCACATTTTCTTATAGGTGATTGATTACATATTTTTTTGTCTCCTTAAATTACAAATGCCTTAAAGATTAAAGTCCATCTAGTATTCATCCTTGCAATTCCAGATATCCAACCTAGTACTAAGTGTTCAAGTAATGTTTAAATTAGTTAATCCATGTGTCTTTAAAGTTTCAATGGTGGGTTATATTGTTTGTGACCAGGATCAGCTGCCTGTAGTCACCAGCAGGGTGTACAATGCAGTAGCAGATCTCTGGGAACCCTGGCTAGATGAAGAAGCTCTCCATACCCTAAGGAAAGGTAAGTGAAAGATTTATTTGTCCTTATTTTGTCTCTATTTTTATTCATGTTGTTTAGACTAAGATCTTTAATGTTTGATTGGGTGTGTGTGTTCATTCGGGATGTGCCCAGTTTATCTGGAGGCCCATAAGTCATGTTCGAAAGCTGAAGAGAGGCACAGATGGTGAGTGGACCCAGGGCAGAGAGCAGGTCCAAGGTCAGGTGCGAGCTCTGAAAGTACCGTGCAGCAGACCCGGGGCGGGGGGGTTCTTGTCACTGGCTCCCGGGTGTGAGTGGGGTTTGCCTTTAAGCCTCATCCTCATGGAGACTGTAGTAGCTCTGGATTATATAATATCTCTTCCAGGAGATCTCTGGAAAGGTCCAACTGTGTTCCCAGTCTCTGCATTTTATGTCTCGTGGTATCTCTCATCTTAACTCCCCAAACATGCAAAACTAGGAGTTAATGCATTAATATTTCTTTTCTAAAATTTGATACCTCATGGTTTAGTGCCAAAACACTTAATCATTGTTTCATCTGGATATTGGATACAACTGTTGTTAGTTCGATGCACGGAAATGCCACCACTCAACGCGGCACTCAGTAGGTTTTCAGTAAGCATTAAACCCGATTCTTATTTAATGACAACCTATGTACGTGTGAACTAAGTAATAAGAAATAAGTATGACCTTCCTGACTGGCTTGTAAATCATAATTAAGAATTTGTTTTCATAGTCACTGTGAATCTGTGTGTGTGTTTTTCTAGAGTCTGTCTTACATTTGTTTTTATAGGTGGCTTTTATTCACAGAAAGTTTCACCTAATCTGAAACTTAGGATCATCAGTCTAAACACAAACTTGTACTATGGCCCAAATATCATGACGCTGAATAAGACCGACCCAGCAGATCAGTTTGAATGGCTAGAAAATACACTGAACATCTCTCAGCAAAATAATGAGAAGGTATCCCAGAGACTAAAATCAAGGGATAAACAGGGGCTAAATTTGTGTATTTATTAACTCAAACGGGGTTTGGTATTATTAATAAAAGTATTAAAATAGAAGACATTTTTTGCATGAAACACCTTATGATCTAATCAACTCTACTGTGTTTTATTTTGCTTTGCTTTTAATCCTTTGAAGATTGATTGACATCTGTTTTTTTATTTAAAAAATGATGTGACCAAGGTCACAGTTACCATATATCATCAACAGTGCAGTTTAAATGAGTTAAATGCAAAGATATTAATAGTTTTATAATTTCATCTGTTTTTGGTGATAGGAGGGGTGGTATATTTGCTTTCTAAATTTTAATCAGTATACTTTCAATCTTGGGTATCTAAATGTCATTTGGTTATGATAAATATGCAGAAAGATTCTCATCAGTCCTCGTTGTGTTTCTTTCTCCAGGTGTACATCATAGCACATATCCCAGTGGGGTATCTGCCCTATTCAGGCGGCACCATGGCAATGAGAGAATTCTATAATGAGAAATTGATAGAGATTTTTAGAAAATACGGCGATATCATTGCAGGACAATTTTATGGACACACTCACAGAGATAGCATTATGGTTCTTTCTGATACAAAAGGTAATATGTTGTTCTGTTTGCATCTCCCCAATCCAAGATGCTAGAGCAAAGCAGTGAATATCCAGTAATTTTTATGATACAGCAAATTAAAAGTTTCACTAAATCAATCTGTCAGCACCAGATTTTTCTGAATTATCTTCTATGCTTGTGAGTCAAGGGTCTAATTCATATTTAGGTCTGCAATTAAGTTTCTCCCTATTTGTTTCGTGGGGCCACCATCATCTGATAGCTGTCAACAAAAAAGGCTCTGAAACCCTCAGCTCCCTCAACTTTTCTTTTAGATCCTCAAGTTTAGAGGAATATTGCTGTTTGTTGTTTACCTCTTAGACTCAAGTTTCTTTTGATATGACTTATTTTACCTTTCGGAATTTGATTAGCAAAGCACAATTTACAACTGGTTTAAAATATAACAAGCACTCAATTTTAAGTGCTAATCAACATTGTCTCTACTCAGAATTAAAAGAAAAAATAGAAGCTCTAGCATCAAACAAATAGTGATTACTTATTTGTAAAGATGACTTCCTCACGAGGACAGAAAATTGGGAGTTAACGAAATAGGAGTTCTGATTTTTAGAGTAGCCAGCCTGGAAAAAAAAATTTTTTTTTTTCAGCAATTGGGGAATATTTTCAAAATGCATTACCTCTTTCTTTCTTTCTTTCTTTCTTTCTTTCTTTCTTTCTTTCATTTATTTATGAATTTATTTATTTACTTGAGGAGGGAAAGAGATAGTGACAGAGATAGCAAGAGCCAGGAGGAGAGGGAGAAGCAGGCTCCCTGCTTTACCTCTTCCATCTACAATGAATAGGCTTGGTAAAAATGACCATTTTTTCAGCATATGATAGCTGTTTTATTCAGAAATTTAGTTCTATGACAGATATATGTATAAAAACATGCTGACACTAATCAGATTCTTAGTATGTAATTATTGGCATATTGTTCTAGGTAGGTGTACAGAACTAACTAGTTTTGTATTTGTGTATGTGTGCGTACTTGCAATAACTTGGATTTTGTTATTATTAATATTTTCAAATATTCCAAATATACTTAAAAGCAGAGAATAATAAAATAACCCCTCCATGTACCATCATTTATATTTAACATCTATCAAGATTTTGCCACATTTGCTCTGTCCATTCATTTTTTTTATTTCTTTATTTTTCTCAAGCATTTGAAAGTGAATCTCAAGCATTAGATCTGTTTTAGCCCTGCATGCTTCTGTGTGCATTGCTAAAATATATGGATAACTTACATAATTATAATATGATTGACTTACTTAACCAGATCAACGATAATTCTTTGGTATCATCTGATACCAGATCATAATAAAAATTTTTCTAGTTTCTCAAAAGTGCCTCTTTATAGTTGTTTCAAGTCAAGATTCATCAAGGACCATGTCATTTGGCTGTTATGCCTGTTAATCTCTTAATCTCGAATTTGTTCATATTTTTAATAAAGTTAAGCTCAATTAAAAATATATGTTTATGTATGTATGTTTTGTCCAGGAAGTCCAATAAATTCTTTGTTTGTGGCTCCTGCTGTTACCCCAGTGAAGAGTGTTTTACAAAAACAGACCAACAATCCTGGCATCAGGCTGTTCCAGTATGATCCTCATGACTATAAATTACTGGTAAGTTGGCATAGTTTTAGAATTGACCCCATATTTATGCACGTCTTTGTAGTTTTCATTTGTTTAGTTGAATGTTTTCAGCTTAACTATGTAAGTTGTTTCTATATTGAAATCTCATGACGTCCTTCCTCTTTTTTATATTTGGCTTAACAGCACTTTCTAAGTATGGGTAAATGACGTCAGCCTTTGGGAGGTTGTTTCTGTTCATCTAAGGACTTCACATTTGTTTTGCACATTGGGAGGGCCTGATTTGTGGACTTGTATACATATGGAAACTTTTCACTAAGCTATATTTGTTCCAAATTATTCTTCTCTAGAACATAGCTGTGTAGATGATTGTAAACTCTGAAACCACACTCCCTCAAGAGTTGTTTTTACCTAACTTGCTGTTCCCAATCTATTCCTCTGTAAAACGAGGTTGAAACGAAGTATTACTGACCTCACAGAGCTGCTGAGACGATTACATGAACAAATATATGTACAGCACCTAGAAAAATGCTTGGCTTATAGTAAGCACTCAATAAATGTCAAAAAAATTTTTGTAAAGAAAGTAAAATTGAGCTGGATATTTATTTTTGAGACAAAAGTTCTCTGGAGCTTGTATACGGCTCTACTTTAGATCAGTTTAACGTCAAAAGGCTGGGATTTTTGCTTATGAGTACTGCCCCTTTTAATTAATAAAAATTATATTAATATAATTTGAAAAGAATTTTTCAACTAAAGTCTCTATTGATGTAAATGCCTTTTTTTCTAGATAAATTTGATAGAAGTAGCTTTCTTATTCTGCAGAGTGTGTTTTAATGAAGAAAGGGCAAGGGAAATCAGATTTATTCATAAACATCAAACTAAACGAAATAAAACAGTTGACTGAATTATTTTTACAACTATTAGTTCCCTATTTTTGGATCTGAATGTCAGATACACACATATATACATATGTATTATATATGTGTATACATGTACATGTACTTGTGTGTGTGTGTATATATATATATATATATATATATGAAAAGATACCCTGACATAGCACTAAATTATTTTTAAAGATTTTTTTTTAATTCATGGAAGACAGAAAGAGAGAGGCAGAGACACAGGCAGAGGGAGAAGCAGGCTCCATGCAGGGAGCCTGACGTGGGACTCGATCCCGGGTCTCCAGGATCATGCCCTGGGCTGAAGGCAGCACCAAACCGCTGAGCCACCTGGGCTGCCCACTAGATTATTTTTAAAAGTGCAAAACAATACAGAATATAACTTCATTTTTTGGAAAAGACAAAAAGATAGTAGGTATATATATTCTCAGTATTTATATTTGATTTGTACATGAAGTGTAGAACAACACACATACACGGGAGTGCTGATATATGTTCAGCAAGTTCCTCACTAAGGAAAAAGAACCACTTTCATTTATAGTGCCGATTTCCATGATACTCCCATCATGGCCAATTTTAAGCTGCTAAAGTGATGTCAATTAACTTTCAAGATTCCTGAAAATTTGGTAATGGGCTCTGTGAACTGATACAAGCTGCCCCCACACCACTGATTTATATGCAGCTATTAACAGTGGTTACTTCTGAGGTGTGTGAGTCAAAAGCTTTTTATTTTGTACATGTCTCTGTATAGTTTAGATTATTTTCTATTATGTTTCGCCATTATTTTTAATATGAAAAAAAGTAATATAGACTTTTCTGTCAAGACTTGTTTTTTAGCAAAACCAATTCTCATTTTTATCTAAAATGACTACAACTTTAAATTAAGAGTGTCACATAAATCCTGATAAGGACTCTTCTTGCTGTGTGGTACGTTAGATGCCAAAGAATGAACCAAGCTTTGTTACTGTTTTTGATATAGGATATGTTGCAGTATTATTTGAACCTGACAGATGCAAATCTAAAGGGAGAATCCAATTGGGAGCTGGAATATGTGCTGACACAGACCTACAACATTGAAGATTTACAGCCAAAAAGTTTGTATGGACTAGCAAAACAATTTGCAACCCCGGGCAATGAGCAGTTTATGAAATACTACAAATACTTCTTTGTGAGTTACGACAGCAGTGTAATTTGCGATGGGAAATGTAAGGCCTATCAAATTTGTGCAATTTTGAGTCTTGATCATATTTCCTACAAAGATTGCCTCAGACAACATTATATAAAGCACCATCCTTAAAGTATTTCACAGTTTGTAGAAAATGCAGCATTGTTCTATTTCTGAGATCAGTTTGTGTGAATTGTTACATAAATCTTTGTGAGTTAGAGCGGGCAAGCAAAATTCCTAGCTTGGCTTTCTTTTTTATAATCCTCAAATGTAGATATTTGTAACACTTTAAATCTTTACTACATCGAATATATTCAAACTGTGCCTTACTAGAATGATGTCTGGATGTGAATATCTGATCTTCCAGTTTATATGCCTAATTTATACTCTTGTACACTCTTGAAATTACCATTTATACAATAAAGCAAATGATTTCTCCTCAGGTGTGATGAATTACTTTAAAAAGGGAAATTTTCTTTTAATTCGCTCTTGTTAAAAGCTCATGTGTAAACTGAGGTTCAAACTGTTTAAATCTCATGTGTAAACTGAGGCCTACATTGTTTCCAAGCACCAGCTGCTGTTGGAAAAACACCAACGTCTCATTGAGGCCATCTAGGGGCTTATGCAATACTATGGGACATGAGTTGCCGTCTTTGCTGTGTGAGTGAGGCAAAGTCCTCTCCACTTTAAGGAAGTCTCTTCTCTTTAAGGAAGAGAAGGTCACAAGTTGTGTCTATTGTAAGTATAGTACTAGCTTAAGGCCTAGATCCTAGCCCAGTGCCTGGCACTTTTAGTAAATAATTGTTGAAATGAATTGAAAGATACGAATATTTCTCAACGAAATATGCCAAGACGCAGCAGTGGTGTTTTCTTTGTCACAATACTCCAAGAAGGATAAATATGAGCCTTTATTTTGTGGGATTGTTTTTAGGGTTCTCCCAAGGTTGCTTGCCTCTCAGCAGCTTCTCTCAAGCTGTTGTTTGCTTCCCGGCTAAGTGGGAGACTTCAAGTAGAAAAGAGGAGGAGGAGACGCAGAGATTTAGGAAACTTCAATACTTTGGCTAACTGAAGAGGACAAGAATCAGCAATCTGAAGTCAGTCAATAAGCAGAGTGAGACTCATTATCCTGTGATTGGTTTCACTTCGTGTAAGAAAAAGAAAAGTGACTTAAACATGTAAGATCTCATCATAATGAAACTCAATTATTCTGATTTCCAAAGGGCTGAGAACACAAATATTGCAAAGTAAAAACATAATATCTAAGAGACTATTGCTATTCATTAGGGAAATATTTTCTTAATTTTTAGGTTTAAAAAATAAATGAGTATGGTTGTTGGAAGTGAGAATGTGAAAACAAAGCAAAAATTCATTGTTATAAAATAATCACATTATTTCGATATCATCCTGCCTTCAATTACATTCAAAGTTGATATTGTCAAAAGGCTACATTATATATTTATATATTCTTACATATAAAGAAGTTAAGGAAGGGCAGAAGTTTTAAGGAAACAGGTTTGTGCTATATAAAAAAAAATTTTAAATGGCAAGAACCAAGGATGGTGTGCACTGACTCACAATGAGTCCCCACACTGGGAGTGAACAAGCTTAGGCTTGCAGGATCATGGTGGAGGGAATTCCTGCATCTGCTGGGGTTTGGGGCAACGAACAAGTAGGGTCCTTTCTACATTATTCTACAGCTTAAAATTTTTAATGCTATCTGTTAGTATTCAGGTTACTTTTCCCTTAAAATAGAAATAAATGGTTTTCCATTTCGGGTAATGTTTAGGGGTTTTTCTCAGTAATTAAATGAATTTCACCGTTCCAAAGTCAGAGCAATTTACAATGATTTATCATGGTCTATTTCAGATTATCATTAACCAAATCTCAAACTCAGCTGTCCAGTGCTTGAAAGGTCAATACAAGAGACAAGTGTTGATTGGAAAGGAATATGAACTTTATATTCAGAAGGCCAGCCACCTGAAGAAAAGGCAGATTTTTGTCCAAAAGCCAGTTCTGAGGTTTCTGCCTCGCCCAGAGGGTGTTTTTTTTTTTTTTAAGATTTTATTTATTTATTCATGACAGAGAGAGAGAGAGAGAGGCAGAGACACAGGCAGAGGGAGAAGCAGGCTCCATACAGGGAGCCCGACGTGGGACTCGATCCCAGGACTTCAGGATCACACCCTGGGCCGAAGGCAGGCGCTAAACCACTGGGCCACTCAGGGATCCCCCCAGAGGATTTTCAAAAGACAGGGAGTCGTTAATCAGTAAGGAGGTGCAGTGGCCTGAATCACTGCCTGACTCTATGTAGATCTCGTGGTGCCTACTTACAACTTTCAGTGCTTGAGGGTTGTGTAAGAGGTCTAATCCCTGTTCTGTGATGTGCGAGGGCTTTCTATTCGCCTTCTAGAAAGGAAAGTAAGGTTTATCAATTCACAAGGAGGGTTAGTAAGTCAATCATGCGAACTTAAGAACACCTATTAAAGACCATCAGGCTACTTAGAAAGATCACGGCAGCCTCAATTTCCCGCTGTCAATTTTACCATTCTGTATCTATGGGATTAAGGACCCAGGGCCATCTTCTGTAGCTTCTTCATGCTGTCGGAGGGCGTAGTCGTGACCTTGGAATGGAGTATGTTAATGCAGGCTTGAAGCATTCCTTTACGCACAACTGAGTTGACTTGCTCGCACAGTTTTGTTACACACATTGTAATGAGCTTAATTCCTATGTATACACATACTACTACTAGCATGAATCTAGTGAATCTTAATTTTAGAATGTCTTCTAATATGGACCTAAGTCCTGATGGTATCCAGGAGAAGGTGTTTGTGAACCAATTCCAACCTCCCTGGAGCAGAGGTGTATGGCAATCTATAGAGTTTGCTGCAGCCAAGTGGCTTGTTATCTGATTTTATCAAAACTGGTTTCCACTTCCGAGGAGCTATTGATATAAGCACAGTGAGACAAATTAGCCACACTATGAATTCCCCCTTACTCAGCTAGGATATAGTCTAGGGCCACATGGTTATCCAGGACAACTTTAGGGAATCTAATGATTTTTGTAAGGTAGCCAAAGATTTGGCGGTTTTGCGATGGTTGAGTTTGGTACAAGCTGCAAAGCACATGGTGATGGGCAGGAGCCTGCCACCATGGCAAGAACGTGTAACCAAGGAAATACTCATCCCCATAAAGGATATTGCCCTGGGAGGTCACAAGTCAGTCTTGTAGATGATTTCAGGGAACTAGCTCCATGTTTAGTCTCATTAACCAAGTGGAGGGAGAAAGGGATTCCTGGGGTGTCCAGGAGTAGGAAGGGTAAAAAAAATTTGTAATACAGTCTGTGGCCCAGGGGACTCCATCTAATTTGCAAGTAAAGACAAACCCATCCGGAGCACAATGATGGAAGGTGGAGTCCTTCTCAAGTCTTAGTGAGAATCCACTTACCAACAGGGCAGCTCAGTCCCTCCAATCTCTGCTCACCTGAACCTGGCTATGGATGTCATCTGTAGCCGAAAAGAAAACAGGGTTCTTGTTTACACATAAGGAGCTGGTCCCTTTTGGGAGATAGTTTCATATGATATCTAATTGGGGAATGCATGCCTATTTTCTGTGCTTTGAAAATAACCTCTTTTAGGATAGTTACTTAGAGGGACTATGAGACATTGAGGTGCTTCAAGATCATTTTGAGGGAATCCAGCTATTCTAAAACTATAGATTTTTAAGTTTTTTTTTTTTTTAAATTAAGTAATCTCTACGCCCAATGTGGGGCTTGAATTTGTGTACCTGAGTTCAAGAGCCACATGTTCTACTGACTAAGCCAGCCAGGTGTCTCCTAACCCTATGCGTTTTTATCTGGGCCTTAGCGATTGGGAAATCAATTGCCTTTGGAGATTTCTGAGGTGTTCGAAATGGAGTGGACCAAGGGTTCTCCATGGCCTAGCACCAATTGGGCTTTTGGATGACATATCCAACAATCAGTAGCATATGTAGTTGTAGCCAAAGTCTGAATTACCCATACTGGTGTCCTGTCTTTCCAATTAAAGCAAGAGAAGATGTGGTTATTATGGATCACAGAATGAGCATAGTTGTCATGGATTTCCTTTCCTAAAGGGGGATTTTAAATCCCCTCCAATAGGATGGCTTTCCCAGTGGGGGATTTCAGTGGCCTCTTTGTTGTCAGTAGGTGGAGCCCTCTTCATTCTGATGTGCATCTGTGGCTTTACCCCTGCAAGCTTCAGAGAAGTATGAGTGGTTAGTAAGACTTTCTAAGACCCTACCCATTTCTCAGCCAACTACTGATTGGGTCCTTAATTTTTCCGGGTCTTTAATAGTACTATGTCTCCAAGGCTGAGGGGATGTAGTGGCTCATCGGATGGATACATAAACCTAGAGAGGACAAATCTGGGCTAAACAGTGAATATTTGACTTAAATGTTTCACGTGTTGTTTACTCCTATTTTCACTTTCTTTGTCTAAAGGTGATGTCCCTAGAGCCAAGGCTTGACAGGGTCCATATATAATCTCAAAAAGCTTCATTTTAGCGTGCTTCTGGGGACAAGCCTAATGCAGAGCAGGGCTATCCGTAGAACCTTATCCCATCTCAGGTTTGTTTCTTGACAGCTTTTGGCCAAACCCTTTTCCATATATGATTCATTTTTTTTTTTTCTGTTTTTCCTGTGCCTGAGGTTTCCATGAAGCATATAATTTCCAGTTGATCTGTAATTTACTTTCTGCATTACATCAGATACAAAGGCAGGTCAGGTCCATTATCATTCTGAATAGTATAAGGGAAACCAAACTTAGGAACAATTTCCTCTAGCAGGAGTCTTACAATGTTTGAAGATTTTCCTATTTGGGTATGAAAAACTTCAACCCATCTCAATACACTAGTAAATATTTAAAATTCCCAGTAGTCTTAGGCATTGGGTAAAGTCTACTTACCCATTCGCCTTTATGTTATATCCCTTGGCTTGGTGGATGGCTCTCAGTTTTTGATTATTCTTTGCACATAGAGGGCATCTCTGGGTGACCATATGGGCCATTTTTTATAGCGATGGCCCTTTGTTGTGCTTTGTTGTGCTTGACCTGAGACCCAACCCCAGGGACCATCTTCTGGGCATCCTGTGTCAATTTAGTGTTCAAATACCGTATATGACCCTTGTATCTGCTAAAAAGTCCATCAGTTGGTTGCCTACTGTCAACTGTTCCTGGGACTTCTGTGGGGAAATTATCAATGACACATAGGGAGCCTCAAGGCCTCTTCATTCATTCCTATTGACCCTTTATCCTTTTGGAGCTTTTTCCATATATCAGGGGTGCTCTGTTCAATGAATTTTACATTTCTGGGGACTCTGGGTCAATATGTACATTTCTGACAGGCTTGATAAATTCTTTCTAACCAGGCTGTTGGGTTTTCAGTTATTTCTTTTCTTAATTTTTGAATTTTACTCAAACCATACTAGAATCTCCTTATTCAAACGTGCCATGATGCACAACTGGTAATGCTCATGTTGAGGTCAACCCCTCTGCTTGGGGGGTTGGTTCAACATGGGACAACCAACGGGAGGGCAGTTGCTGGGTGTGAGGCCTGAACTGGGTCTTCACGATAGAGGTGCTACACTTTCTCATCTGCTTTGGGTAGTACTAGCCATCTTTCACTGGCAGTTAACATCATATTCATTAAAGCTGGTATGTCTGCCCAAGTTGGTTGATTGTTCACAAAAATGCTCGGAAAGAGTTCCACCACCTTTTGGGTGTCACATCTATAAGAGAGATTGATATTTTTTTCAATTCATTAAGACTGAAGTTGAAAAACGAGTATATGTCCAATAATATCTGAGCAGCTATTCTTGAGCATCAGTGCTCCCTAATGGGTATTGACTTGAAAGGATATTGCCTAGGCATCACAGTGAGTGCTCCCTGTCCAAATTGGGTGCTCTGTCAGGTCTTAAAGGGAGAGATTATCCCAGGATTCCTTTCTCCCATCCCATAGGATGGTGGGATCAAAGCCCCAAGAAGGGGAGAAGGAGGTGGAGGTAGGAGCTCTGGCGGGAGTGGGGAGAGAGTGGGGAGCAGTAGAGTTAGATTTGCTATATGTCCTTCCCCCTCCTTCTCTCTTTGTTTTTTATTTATACATATCAAGACATGCTTTTGGTCCTTCTCTTAGTCTTTGCGCCGTTAAGTTACTGTTTTCCCAGGCAGCATCTTTATGATATAAAGTTACGAAGGCCCGAACACAGGGTATCTCATCATCCTTTCCTTTGACAAAAAAACTCTAATTGTAAAATAGTGAAATATTTTAAAGGTCCATTTAGGGGCTCTCTCATCTGACTCTAGATGGAACATTGGCCCGGCAGTATTAAAATAGAAAATCTTCTTTTTCTTAGTCATGGATTCCTGGATATATTCTCTCAATTTATTCAAAATCCAACCCAATGGGGTAGGTGGCAGGGTAGAGATAGAACTTCTCATTACAGAAAACATGATAAACACAAGCACATATACACACTCCCTAAAGCCAGATCTGCCCTGAATCCTAAAGAAATTGTTAATTCAAGTCCTTAGTTGCTCTCAAATGTTGTGCCTTTCCCAGAACAAAGGAGTACAGACAACAAAAACAAAAGTGCCTGACACTTCACAAGAAAACTAAGTGTGCACTTCTGAGAAACTTACCTGGTCCAGAAACTTGCAGAAACCTGGTCACCTTGCACCAAATGTTCTTTTCCTTTCCATTCAAGTAAAAAAGCGAAATTGGCAGTTACTGCTGGTTGGGAATCAGCGGGCAATTTCCCCCGAGACAAAAGAAGCCTCTGCATCTGTGGGGACAAATCTCTGATTCCCTCTTGGGAGACCATCTAACCCCTGGGCTGCTAACCACTTGCGATCTTCCAAGTTATTACCTGGGAATTAAATGAGGAAGCTCTGGTGCACTGCAGCAGCCAACTACTTCTCTTTGGGATCCCAGGGGTCACTGGATGCCACAGGGGCATCAGCTCCCGGCTGGCTCACCAAAATTTGTGACTGAATCCCAAGTTCAGCTGCTTGTCCCCACCAAAGGTCAATCAATACTCAAGAGACAAGCGAGGATTGGAACATGAGCTTTATTCGGGAGGCTGGCCACCTGGGGAAAAGGATGACTCTTGTCCAAGAGCCAACCCCCCAGGTGACCAGCATCCCTGAATAAAGCTCATGTTCCTTTTCAATCAACACTTATCTCTTGAGTACTGACCTTTCCAGCAATCAGCAGCCAAATTTGGGATTCAGTAACAGCATGTTCAAATACAGAGTAAATTTTATAATGGCCATACTGAAATTTATCTTGATTTATCTCTGTTTATTGATTGTACTTTGACAAATTCATAAACTACATCCTGTTTAGATTTTTAAAATTGCTACCTTGAAGCCAGTTTTGTTGATGGGAAGGAGGGTTATAAAAGTGAGGGAAATGACAGATCTTAATAAGAGCCCCTGAGTTAGGTGGGTAGAGAGATTTAAGGGCAAAATGTACTTGTTTATGGATACAATACTAGAAATAGCTATTCAAATGGATTCTTCCCATTTATAATAGTAACATATTCGCATATTATGAGTTGGTTGGCTAAACTGAACAGACATCTCCCATCTTGCATGAACGCAATAGAAGAATCTGCTTAGTGGATTCAGCAGCCCTCCCTGTGTGGCCTTGTCCTAGGACAAGGTCTTCATCCAAACTCCTGAGAGAATTCTACAAACTCTAGACTCTTGGCAGGTGAGCATAGTATCCACCTTCCCCTGACTATTGGAGCTGTTTTATCCTCCAAAAGAACTGAATCACTGCAAATAACTACAGCGGGTCGGTTCTATAATATAGAGTTGAAGATGAAATTCTCTGTTGCTTAGCAATTTAGTTTGAGGCATATATCTAAGAATAAACCCTCAAAAATATGCAGTAAAAATACAAAAATATCTATGGAAGCATTGTTTGTGGTAACAAAAAGGAACCTAAAAACCAATTAACTATGCATCAACGGGAGAATGGATGAGTGAAATAGTATTTGTTCAGAAGGCGGAATATTATACAGAACTGAAAATCAACATTCTTAAATGTCACAAGCGTACCAATGAGTGAAGAAAACCAAGTTGCCAAAGGACAAATACAATACCATTAATATCAAACTTGGAAAATGAAGAACTAGGATTGCTTAGAGACATATATGTAGCCCACCAAAAAGAGATATGCTGTTAAATAAACATTATTAAATATAGGAATGTTGGAGGTTAGTGAATGAGAAAGTTGATTGAGGAGAGATAAGTAAGGGGATTGAAATGTGTTGGTAAAGTTTTATTTCCTAATGCAGTCAGTGGGTACGTTGAGATATGCCCTATTTTTCTCTGTACATTTTATATATGCCAAATACTATATTCCCCTTTGTAAGGGGAATTTGAAATCCAGCCTTTAAAATTGATTTGTTTTAGCTCTTCTTGGTGAATGATTCATAGCGAAAGCATGGAGACACTGGGAGTGTTTGAAGTAGTCTTGTTGAGAGGGGACTGTAGGTGGGCGAAGGTGGTGGCAGTGGAAAAAGTTGCTCATTTTGTGATAGATTTTGGAAGTAGAAACAGCAGGAGTTGTTGACATGGATGTAAGAGATGAAGTACAGAGAGAAATAAAGGATTCCTAGATTTGTGACTGGAGAAACTGGTAGATGGTAGTGTCACGAGGGATTTGGGATTGTGGGATTGCCAGGAGAGGTGAGGGCTGGTGGGGAGTGGGTGGGGGACAGAGCAACAGACTGAGGGTTATTGTGTGTTACAGCTAATGCAGGCTGCTGAAGAATTCATCTAGTTCATTAAATATTTTGTGATTCCAATCATCTCTTTAGAATTTTAGGGTTTCTTTTAAAAATAAATTAGTATCCTAAGAAAGAAGCCAGACCACCTTAGATAATACTAGTATGACTGTTTCTACAATATTTAAAATGTGTTAGGAATAAATATGATTGACTTATAAAAAGTGTATCATCTAGGCAGCTCCCAACTGGGAGTGCTTAAACCATTCTAGACTAATGTTGAGGACAGTTAGGGAAAGGAAAACCAGTATTAATTCTATTATTGATGAGCTATCTATTCTTTTGGTGGAGAATGGATTTCCTCAGGCTACAGAATCCCCAATTGGTTGCTTCTTCTCTGAGTAATTACATGAACATGCATGATGTCGGCAACTGCTCCATGAAATGTTGAAAGAAATAATGAAAAAAAAAAAGAAATAATGAAAATATAAGGATCATATTGATTTTATAACTTTAATTTTTCAAGACGAATATTCTTGTTTTGCAAAATTGTAAATTAAATTAAATTTTACCAAAACTCAGCATCCTTACCTTTTAATAAGATGAATTCCTTTCTACCTTATGTATCTGTTAATTTAAAAAATGAAATCAGTATAAAACTTCTTTCTCTCATATTGTAAAAAATTCATCCCTTTTGTATTCTATTCTATGCATAAAACATTCCCTTTTGAAAATTCTGTGTCCTCAGACTGGTGATTTAGAAGGATGGCTATGGATGTATTCTAATTAAAATAGATGATCAGTTTCTAAGCACAAATGCAATTACCCATCTTCTTCACCTTTACTCACATTGTTCCTTTTCTCAGTTTACCCCCCCTACTCCATTTATTTCTCTTTCCAATATTATTTTTTTCTAAAAGACCCAACATAAAAATTGCCTTTGTCTTCAAAACTCATCTAACTTCATGTAGAATGAATCTTTTTCCCTCAGGACCACCTTTCACCTTATTTAAAAACACTAATGCTATTATCATGCCTCCTTTTTCTCTCATTTCCTCTCTTCCATTAGTTCTGAGAAGATGAGGGCTCTGCTTTACTCACCTTCTTATCCTTGTTGCCTAGCACAGCGCTTGACAATTAGGCAAATAAGCTTTATAATGAAGAAGGTTGAATGAATGAAATTGTATCTACCTTTGGAGATTTTTTTCCTCAATTTCTTGCTGCTGCCTGAATCCCTCGATGGATAGACAAAACTTACCATTGAGCAGAGATTAAATTTTTAAGACGGAGATGTTTGGGTTGGGTAATACATCGACTGAAACTTATTTACACTAAAGAGTCATGAGTTGATTAGTCAGCCATCTTACATAACTGAAGGATCCTCATTCTGTTTGAGGCAGAGAGGATGGATTCTGGCACTGACAGGTCAGAAAAGGGAACTGAGAAGGGAGGTGGGGTTTTGAGACATAAGAAAAGAAGGATATCATGTGTTCCCACCTTTGTGGTACCAAGGAGATATAGTGAGTAGGAGGTCTTGCGGAAGTGATATGATAAAGTGATGAGGTCACAGCTTCTAGTTAGAGGCATTCAAGATCTGAGCCCAGCTCCTCCACTCAATTTGAATGTGGTCAAAGTAACTTCTCTGTAATTAAATTTAACTCATCAATTAAAGGTGAGTGATAACATAAGTTGGTCTGTGATGTTGTAGGGATTAAATGAAAATGTCAAGTGCACAGCTCAGTTTCTGGACATAGTAAGCACTGTATTATGTAAAAATTATAAATATTGGTATTATTGGTATTATTTTGAACATTATTTGTTGCTCAAAGGAAACGGAGTAGATTTGACAGGGACTTGGAAGGGTACAGAAAATGGAAGATGAAGTTAAGTGAAAACAGAACCTCACACTCTTCAGAGTTGCTCTGGGGAACATTCTGTTTATATACAAATCAAATCATGGCCATTGGGTTTTGCTTGTTTCTCTCCAAAAATACATGCGGGGCTCCTTCAATGCTCCAGGCACTGTTGTAGGTGCTAGGGACACAGTAGTGAATAGAAGAGAGAGTCCTGCCTTTGCGGAGCTTATTCTAGCGTGCACATTGGTGTGACCCACATGTGTGTGCAACTTACCGAGAACATTGATTGCCTTTGAACCACATCATACAGAATTAAAACTGATTTAGCAATTAAAATATTTTTAACAGGATCACCTTCGTTACAATGGACTTCATTCCCAGAGACCTAATTAGTGGAGGCTGTGACTGTCATGTCACAAAAGTGTCAAATACTGACAATTATGTTACAAAGATGTCCATCTGCTTCATGTCTTTGATTCTTCAGAAGAATCATGAAAAGTTTCTAAAATGATCACTTTGCCTAAAATAATGCTCGGTACCTCAACATTGAAATGGTTACCACAATACAGAAGAAAAACCTATTTCTGATTAGTCTATCAGGCAAATTTTATTATTTTGGTGATCAGCAGTGAGGTGCCTGTCAGACACTTACAAAGTCCCTTTTTTGTGTATGTATCTTAAAAGCATTTGTTCTCAGATCATTCAGACAGCAATGTAATTAGGCTTGGAACAATGGAATTTTGTACTCAGAGCGTTTTGCTCCAGTGTGCATTTGTCTTCCTTCCTGCTAAGTCTGCAAATTGCTGCCAAGTGGTATCAAAACACCATAGCATCAGCCCAAGGTAGTTTCTACTCACCTGAACATTCATTAATCATCTTCCCCCTTAAAATCTAGTTGTAATCTTCAGCTGAAGTATGTGTGGTTTCTTATAATCCTGTACTTGTTAGGGAAAGGGTGGCAAAACTGATTTTAGAATTTATAGATCTTAAATTCCTTGGAAAATAAAGTCACTTAAAAATTTGAAATACCATCTACTCATTGTTATACATACATATATATATGTATATATATATATTTTTTTCTTTTTTAGAGAATGAGAGAGAGAGAGAGAGCACCTGTGTGCTCAAATGGGAGTGGGGGTGGGGATGGGAGGTGATACAGAGAGAGAGAGAGAGAGCATCTTAAGCAGGCTCACGCTCAGCACAGAGCTGGATGTGGGGCTCTGTCTCACAACCACTTAACCAACTGAGCCACCTGGTTACCCATACTTACTATTATACATATATTTGTTTTATTATTATATTTTAATGAATATGTTTGCTATGCCCTAAAGAACCAAAATCTTTCATATGGAATCTTTATACTTTAGAAGCAAAAGAAGATCTTTTCAATAAGAGTACTTTTAAGATGCTATCCATCTTCTTCAGCTGAGAATGAGAGTCTGGAGAATATTAAATTGTGGGCTCATTTGTAGCGTATTTATTTAAGTTACTCATATGTCCAACACTTATTTTATAGGAAAGGGAGGAGTGGATGCCTACATTTATTCATCAAACATTTTTTGCAAGATTTTATTTATTTATTCATGAGACACAGAGAGGGGGGCAGAGAGAGAGAGAGAGAGAGAGAGAGAGAGAGAGGCAGAGACACAGGTAGAGGGAGAAACAGGCTCCATGCAAGGAGCCCGATGTGGGATTTGATCCCAGGACCCAGGGATCACGACCTGAGCCAAGGGCAGATGCTCAATCGCTGAGCTACTCAGGTGCCCTCATCAAACATTTTTTAATGTCTATTGTGTACAGGGCCTATTCTAGGTATAAGTGTACAAAGGTGATTGAATCATGAAACAAAAGGGAAGACACACACATAAGTGAATAATTGAAAATTTTTATACTTACCCCAAAAAAGCAGTGGTAATTATGTGAGATGATGGAGGTGTAGGTTGCAGTACTATCGCAGTATATAAATGTATCAAATCCACATGTACACTTTAAACTTCCACTACATTTTGGGTCAATTACATCTCAATAAGCTGGAGGGGAGGGCTATTAGGCTGAGAAGTTCTAAATTCAGAAATTATGCCCACCCTTACAATTCATATAACACATTCTGGGAATGGAGAGCATTAAATGCCAGTCTTTGTGGTATTTTCCTGAACCGTGATATTTTTGTGCTAATCCAGTGCTGCCATTGAGTTTTTTATTTTTTTTTATTTTTTATTTATTTTTTTGGCCATTGTGTTTTAAAGTATATTTAAACCAAGAGTGGAGCAGAAACATTTTTAATGAAGCCTTTAAAAGGATTTACATTTAACTTAGTAATAAAACTTACTCTACTCTCCAAAAACCAGAATGGATAAATCTAATTGATTTGCTGTCTCATTTTGCCTGATTTTTCAGAATTACAAATTGCTTTTGTATTCAATTGAGAATTTTAACAAGGTTTCTAAAATTATTTTTGTTCTTTTGATAAATTATTTTGGAAATGCAGTCCCCCCCTCCCAAGTCCTAAGTTTCAGTGTTTGTGTTTGTTTGTTTGTTTGTTTTTCTTTTGCTGTGTTAGTTTTATATAATATCCATGTGGGCTTTTTCATGTCATTCCAACTGAGGTAAACCTGGTTCTGGATTTTACCAAGAGAAAGAAGAAATTTTTCTCATCTATAAACAGAGTTGCTAATAGTGCTTCACATAGAAAGTTGTTGCAATCAATTTTTTGTAGGACATGCTACAAAAATGTAGGTAAATAAAACTGAATATACATAACCCTTGATTTCATTCATTGTATCCTTGAGCGTTATGAACTGACCTAAGTCAACTTAGTCTTGGCTTCTTTTTGGCAGATAATGGTAGCCATCCTGAAATTGTTGGGTGGCAGGTTAAAATGAAAGCAGGTTTGAGTTAGATTATACCATACAGAGACATTTATAAAGTAAATGTTTATTAGTAAGGTAAGATAAAACAATAGAAAATAAAAACAAAACAAATATTTCGCACCACAGTTTATAGTCTCTAGAAGATACAGTTCATCCTCCTTTGAGGTGCTTTGAGTACTACCTGGAATGAACGGTTTCCTCTGGAGCCAAGTGCCAAAATTCTAGAAACAAGATATTTCAGTCCTGTAGCCTTCTCTGACACTCAAAAATCAGGGCTGTGAGTCACTAGCATCTGGTGCAAAATTTGAAGAGGTGCCAAAAAACTTAGTAGTCAAGAGAAATAATATTTTAAGTCAACATTTTAAAAGGTCAAAATGAATGCAAAACAATTATGAGCAAAAAGTAAAATTTTTAAATAAAGATGGACAATTGTTTGGTTTAAGTTTCTGCATTATTGTGCAACAGAAAAAGTCATTGCTGAGTAGCAAATGTTACTGGCCTTCCATAACAGTTTATGGAGTTTAACAGCGGCATCTGATCCCATCAGGCCAATGCAGGGTTTTATATACGGTTATATTTTTTATTATAGCGATTCCATTAACTTTCTCCATTTGGTTCAAAATATGGTAAGTGCATAAATTTTGGTAAGCACATAAAAGGGTGCACTTGTTTTCTCACTGAGCTCTGACTCCACTATGGCTGGACGGGGCACTACTCAAAGCCCTCATGAGTTCATTTTTGAGGGCAGAGGGAGAAGAATTTTAGTCTAAGGCATCATCCCTAAAGGCTGCTGATCTTTCTGGGCTCTTCTACTTTGCTTATGCAGTGGGAATGAGTGTCTTTTTAAAAAATACATGTATATATGTCTATGTCCATCCATTGATCCATCCATCTATCCATCCATCCATCCATCCATCCATCCACCTTTCTAGCTATGCTAATTGAAATACTTTAAATACCATTAAATTAAATACCATTAAATACCATTAATTTAACTAATTAGCTAATTAAAATACTTTAAATACCATTAATTTAACCTTTGAGAGTTCATTTCCACCATCTATTGTGCCTGTGCACGTGCCATTGTTTCCACCAATAAAAACTCATTTTTGCAATTGTGTGAAAATTGTCAGAGGAACAGCTTCCTAATCCGAACTCACACTGACCACTTCCAGATCTGTATTCTTGATGGAAAGTTAGTTGCTCATTTAAGCATGTGAACTTTTCAATTACAAGTGGACTGGCCCTGGAGCTGAAGCTTAAACTAAGTTACGCATACATAACACAATGTCTCTGATGGGGTATTTTAAAGTAAGTCACTGTGCAACACTGAATTTTAGTCAATGTATTATTTGATCTGAAGTTGGATGGCATATTGCTGCTTACCTCTAGGCCAATTTAAAAATATGCCAAACATATAGACAATAGGGTTTTGTTTGACTTACGCTGATACCTTGTCTCTCCTATTTGGTTGTCTGAGATGCTAAAACACCATTATTATGGGATAATGCATAATTTCTTGGTAGTATTTGGGATCAGCCTACCTCCATATACATATTGTTTTTTAAGTTATTTGAGAGGGAGTGAGGGAAGGGAGACAAGGAGACTCCTCATGGAGCAGGGAGTCCAACACAGGTCCCTCCCTCTCAGGGACCCTGAGATCATGACCTGAGCTGAAGTCAGACAGTTAACCAATCAAGCCACCCAGGCGCCCCATGTACATATAATTTTTTTTTTAAATGAAGGCTACGTCTCCCAGAGTTCTATGAACATTTCTCCTCCCTATTTCTTGCCTACTTATTTTCAGAGGAGGGGTGTCTTAGTCTAATTTTTTATATAAAGAGATAAATTGAAGATGAGGGAAGCTAGTATTCAGGTTTCTGCACTCTGGCTGGAGAAGGGTATATGCTTTGATTTCTGGTTGGTAAATACCTTGTGTTTCTGAGCCAGTGACAGACGAAGGGGTAGGGACAAACGTTTCTTTTCTTCTTTCAAGCCAGCAGTTTGCATTGCTTGATCGTATATTTTACAGAGATTGGTCATTGTTCTTCCCATTTGGTTATCAGTTCAAATACTTTCCAGATTCTCACAATAGGATGACTCCTAGTCCTGGTTAATTCACTTAGTCTTTCATCAAGTGTTTTTGGAATTTCTCCTTCATTCTAGGTGCTGTTTTAGGCACTGGGGATGTAGGGGCTTAAATTATTTTGGAGCCTTTTGATTTTATTCTGAATAAGAATTCATGGAGAAGCAGTATGGTGAACTGCCAGACAGATGTCATTTGACACTGAAGTCCAACCTAAAACCTTTTAGGCATATCTAGTGAACTTCAGTTTTTAGGGTGATTATCAGTTTAATCTATTCTAATATCCATAAGTTACCCATTAATGAGATTAAACATTTAAAATAAAACTGTATAGCATTTCACATATATCCTCCATGGACCTTCAAAGTAATATACTTTTTTTTTTAGCACCTTAATATTTCAAAAGCATTTTAGCCTACCTGCCACTTTACTTATGAGCAGAGTTGACTCACAAAGATTGAGTAACCTCCCCAGGAGATATATCCAATTAAGTAAAGAAGCTGAAACTTAAACCCACGCCTTCTGACTTCCGAGTTCAGGACTGTTTCCATTAAACTAGTCAAGTTTGTAGTTTCCAGGACTTTCCACAGTGATGCATGATTCACCAGGGTCACAGGACAACCAATAATAAACTCTTCTAGCAAAACAATTTTAGGTACATGTTTCACAACTGAGTCAGAAAGTGGATTTTTTCCCAAAATTGCCCGTTGGTATTTCAAAATGTTGTGTTTGTTCAGTAAGCCTCATG
The DNA here is from genome assembly GCF_003254725.2 of Canis lupus dingo. Taxonomy (NCBI): domain Eukaryota; kingdom Metazoa; phylum Chordata; class Mammalia; order Carnivora; family Canidae; genus Canis; species Canis lupus. Next base: position 62,174,157 of record NC_064243.1, read on the forward strand.
TCTCTCTCATGTTAGATTGTGCCAGCTCTGAGAGCTCAGCATCAGCACTCTTCAGATGCTACATGCCTTCTTGCAAAGAAACATCCATGGTTACTAATGAATTGAAAACACAACCAGCATTAAAGCTGCAGGATGTTGTCTTGACCAGTTTCTATTAAATGAAAACCTCCATTGTATATCTTGGTTTCCTTTTTCTCCCGACTGGGAGACATAATTTAGGAATCATGCAAGAAAGAGTTTATCCTTTTTCTATTGCTTCAGGGTAAGATGTAACCTTTCACGTATAAGGAAATTTTTTCCAATCTTGATTTTTATATATTAAATGCATCGTTACTTTTAATATGCTGCTAGAAAGCATTCTTTTATCCTTTTTAAACAACTCATTATATATTTAATGGGGTTCATTCAATTATCCATTTAACATAGTCTACTGAGCATCCATTTTATGAAGCTACAAAATTAAGTTCCTATACACCTGATTATTCCGGTTTATGAAATGACTTTCACGTTTCTGCACAGCTTCTGGGCCCCCAGAGCTGATGTTAAAAAAGGATCCATCACTTGGACATCCATCCACCAATCTTTTTGTTCAGAGGGTAAAAATCCTCCAACTGCATGAAGAAATAAAGGTTGTCCTTGTAAAACACACATCTACGCACACATATATACTTATGCCAATCTATATTATGTCATTATACAGAACTTTCTTAGGAAGTGATAAATACTATAACTGCTACAAACACATGCACTTACACACACATTAAGGTAACCCCATGAGAGAAAAGGCTTTCCACTCAAAGAGCATGTGAACAGGAAAGAAATACTTCTGTCTTGTTTTAGGAAGTCGGTTAAATTGCCTGTTCAATCAACAAGCATCTCTCCATATATCTAAAGACATAAAAATGAGAAATGAAAAAATCCAAATCTATTTTCTTAGTTTCTACCAATATAGTTTTTTTTTCAAAAACTACTGATATTATTTTTCAACCATCACATAATAATTATTTCCAGCAAATATCACTGATGGATATGAAAATGCTAGAACTAACGGGTGAAAGTTTGATGAGGGACAGTATATTGCATGATCACAATATATCTCCTGACAGATTACAAGTTAATTATAAAAACGAAAAGAGTAACTTTCTCGCACAGAAACCTGCCAGATGCCACCTTCACCAAGTCTTCATAGTTAAAGTCACTAACAAACAGGTGAGGGTCCTGTTGTGATTCACTAATGACACACTACTCCTGCCTGAGATGTGTAAATGGATGTGCACTTAAGGAAACATCAGACAAATCCACACTGAGAGACATTTTGTGAAACAGCTGTTCCATCCTCTTCAAAAAGGTTAATGTCATAAATGCAAACAGAAGATGAAGGAATTATTTTAGATAAAAAAGGAGGCTAAAGAGACTTGACACGTAAATGCAATCAGTGCAAAGTCCTGGATTGGGACAGAAATTTCCAAAAAAGAACATAATTGGGATAATTAGTGAATATGGAGAATGAGATGTATATTGTATAATATTGCATTCATGTAAAGCCTCAGACTTTGATAATTATGTGTAGTTATGTAAGAAAAGGTCCTTGTTCTTGGGATACACACTGAAGTTTTGAAGGGTAAAAAGTATGGTGTTTGCAACTGTCAAATAGGTCAGGGGAAAAAACCAACTGGCACACACGCACACACTCAAATACATATGCATAAAATAAAATGTGAAAAAGTCAAATAAAATATGAAAAAGTTAATCCAAGAAAAACTTCCAAGCTAAAAAACAGAAACAAAGCAAAAGTGAAACTCACTGAAACAACGATGGTTATGTTTCTTATAGTCTGGGGCCTGAGAAATAATACTTTAAACCAAGTGATAGAGCTTTGGGGCAAAACTGTGTATTTACACTCTTTTTACTTTCCATAAAGTCCCCCCCCTTTTTTTATTTTGCTTCATGTCATCAACTATTTCTTAATTGTTTTAGGTAGCTTACAAAATTTTGCATAGAAGGCAACTTAATTATGTTTTCTTGAATTTCTCTCTCTCTTGCTATCCTCACCACTCAGGCAGATGGTTGTTGCTGCCCTGAAACAGGGTCCTGCTGGATTTCACACAGCACCAGCCCCTGCCTTTATGTCCTCTCTGTTCACACACGGCGTGTTTAGCATCGCTGGTAAGGAGGCTGCCTGAACCATGGTAACCCTGTAACTCAGTAAGCAGTGGAAAGTAGATGGATCATTCTTTCGAGAGGCATGCTGTGAGGTAATCGGCTTTCATTACAGGCTCTCCTCTCCTGGAGGTGATGAGGGATTAGATGCTGTAAAGCCTGGGTCGAATCTATCTGTTCTCCCAAAAGGCCAAGTTCGAGATCTGTAGGAATCAGGCCTTTTACTTTCCCATTTTCAGTTTCTTTCTGAGCCTGTAAAACGGATCACCTTTCTAGCATGGATTCTTTCCATTTTCAACCTCTCTTCAAGGCATTTTCATTCCTCTAAATGATCCTGAAAAAAAGTCTTTCTTTCTTTGCTATATTAACTCGGCAATGAGTAGCTGGAAGCTATGTGACTGGGAGCAACATTTTCCTGGGGAAAGGAACAGCTTTTCCCATGCTGTCCTTTAAAGCGTAGAGGAGAAGGAAAATGTAAAGCTTTCTTCTGTGTATGCGGTTGTAATCACCTAATGTCTGCTGAAAAATCAAATACACTAATTTACATTTTCAAAATTTTAAGTTCTTAGTGATGAAGACTGGCAGGTTCTCATGAAAGAACTTATCCAGCACTACATGAAGAGTATTTTTATAAGATCAGTGACCTGGGATCTTCCTCATTTCCTGCTGCTTCTTGTTGCTATTAAGTTATTGTCACTGAAAGAACAACAGTGATTTAGCAACAGGGGATTTTTGTTGTACCTGCTTTCCACTGCAGAGTTGTGAGGCAGTTAGTCAGCCCTACTGCATCTCTTTCACTGTCCAAGTCACTGCAAACATGGTTCCCTAAATTGTATTTCTCTTTGAAGCATCTGGAATTTATTTTATTTTATTTTATTTTATTTTATTTTATTTTATTTTATTTATTTTAATTTTTATTTATTTACGATAGTCACACAGAAAGAGAAAGAGAGAGAGAGGCAGAGACATAGGCAGAGGGAGAAGCTCCATGCACCAGGAGCCCGACGTGGGATTCAATCCCGGGTCTCCAGAATCGCGCCCTGGGCCAAAGGCAGGCGCTAAACTGCTGCGCCACCCAGGGATCCCTGGAATTTATAATTAAATAGTAGTTTGCACTATTATTTGCAGGGGGAATGGTTGGAAAATCTGGCTTTTGTTGCAAATGAAGTAGCTCTTTGGCATGGGGATAATTATGAAAAAAAAATATCTTTGTCATTTGTAACAAGACATTGGGGCCTTACCCAAAAGTCCAAGAAATGGTTCTTTTTCTTTTCTTTCCTTTCTTTTTTTTCTGCATGTTTAACATTAGTTTTTGTTTGTTTGTCTGAATATAGATGGGAAGACTTGACATTCCCAATACCTATTCTAGCTCTAGGATTATGTAATCACAGCAACATTAGAGCTTGAAGAGAATATAGCTAAAGCCAGATAATGCTGACAAGAAATTTCCAGGGTCACTCTTTCTAAAAGTTATTTACCTAAGGAAGCACCTATGATATAGCCTCAAGATAGTCCATTTCTACTACCTCATTCATAACCACCTTCTTCCCATTTTTACAAAGAAAGATATTATTCTCATCTATCCAGGATCTTTCTATGGTTCCTGCCTTCCCCCACCCCTCTGCCCTGTGCCAAAATTTCCCACATCCAAAAATAAAGGGTTACTTAGAAATATTGCAATGTTGAAAAAGTGAATACACTTAATGACTGACTGGATAACAAATCCTGCTATAAGTGAGGTAGTTGCTTCCAATATATGGATAGATTTTTAGAGACAACGGAGATAGATTTTTAAAATCAACAGAGCATTAAGCAGCTGCTTTGAATGAATCCCTCTGGACCCAGCCTTGTGCCTCAACTCCTCAGGGTGGGTTCACCCCCAAGCAAATAGAGTTCCTGGAAAGGGAGTCCCATTGTATGTCTGGCTCCAGAATAGCCAGATACTGCCTGGATTCCTAATGGCATGACCCTCCTCCTTAATTGGCTTCCTCAGTACCAATAACTTTCCAATTCAGGCCTAAGAAATGTGCTACCTTGCTCCCTTCTGAGCTGTGTGGAGGAAGGAAAGGCAGCTGAGAGATTAGGGATTGGAACAGGTTTATAGCATGGCATTTTGAGGAGAGAGATGCAAAGTTGAGTCACTGTGGAGAACTGGGAAGGGAGGTGATGGGCAGCAGCCTGAGCCAAGAAATAGAGGATGAAGCTAGGTCATAGAGCTGAGTGCAGCCCACTTAGCACAGAGCCTGGGGACACCATGTCTTGCCACAATCTCTTGAGGGAATTTGATAGTTAATGCTCTTGAAAACATGGGTCATCATTGACACAGCAAATATAAAACAAATATTACCAGTAATATATAACCATTTACTTAATATTAGAAATCTAAGTTATTTCCAATGCTTTGCCATAACAAATAATGTTATAAGGGATATTCTTATACATCAACCTTGAATAGATTTATTTTTATTCTTTTCCTAGCACCACTTTCCAGAAATGGAATCACTGGATCAAATGATATGAAAAATTTTGGTTGATACCAATTTGTCTCCCTGTAAGAGTGTATATTCTAATTTCTACCTTCACTAGTAGAGTACACACTATACCAAATAATGATTATTATCATTTCAAAAGACTTTCAATCATATGATTGATGACAGTGCTATTTTACTATTCATTCCCTTGAATAAATCACTTTTGATATTGAGGAGTAACTTCTGAAAAAATCAAGAGGCAGGACTCTCCTGGATGAAACTAGAGCATGTTTTCTGAGGTGTCTCTTCGCCTCATTTTCATACACAAACTAAAAAACTGGCTGCCCCTGATGACTAGATTATGTGACTGAGTGATTGTTGATTCAAAATCCTGAGCCACCTTCTTCCCCCACCCTCCATGCCTCCAAGGCATTCCTCATTATTACACATTTGGTCTGACTGCAGTACTGCAGGCACAACTCCATCACTATGTAAAATCAGCTTCTACTTCTCAGTAATAGAACATTATTATTATCATTGCTATTTTTCTTGGTGTTTCAACAATAACCACAGGCTTTTAAAATAACCTAGTCTCGATTAATATATATAATCAGTGTTGAAATTACTCTTACACTTCGACAACATTTAAAATTCAGGCCCATATTGTTTGAAACTGTACTCTGTTAGGTTCCTAATTTGTTTTTGCTCAAAATTCTCTTTTTGACACTCTAGACCTAACTGCATATCCTGCCTTCTTTGATTATAGTGTGGCCTCCAGATGAAAATGTGACACATGTGATGATGTGTGCATATCTTCCAAAAGAATCATATGTGAAATATCCCAATTCCAAATCAAAGGGTAATTTTGACCCTTCAAGGCCAACTTTTAGAAAGTCTCTGGAATTCAATTTGGTTCAAGGCTTGGTCCCTCACCTTTGGTGGAAAAGCAGACATCAGATGTTAGCACCTGAGACTTTTCTACATTCGAGTCACTTAGCATTATGGACTGAAAGTCTGTGTCCCCTCAAAATTTCCCTGTTGGAATTCTAACTCCCCGTGCGATGGTATTAGGAAGTGGGTACTGTGGGAGGTAATTGGGTCATGAAGGTAGAGCCTCCATAAATGGAATTAATGCCTTTCTAAGAAAAGATAGGATAGTTTGCTCTCTTAATCTCCAACTACATGAGGATACAACAAGAAGATGACCATCTGCAAACCAGTAAGAGTTTTCTCACCAGACACTGGACCTACTGGCATCTTGATCTTGGAGTTTCCAGGCTCCAGAACTGGGAGAAATGAATTGTGGCTAAAGCCACATAGTCTTTGGTGTTTGGGTTATGACAGTCCCAATTAAGACACATAGTAAATTCCTCTTGTCTAACCCCTTTCTTATCCAGCATCTTTCTCATGGTTTGACTTCCCAGGTAGCTGGCATTCCTGCTGGCTAAGCTGATAAATAGTTTGACCTGCCTACTACTCACATTTATTTTTGCAAGTTAATCAACTGATATTTATTTTCAGTTAAAAAAATAGGTATCAAATTCCTTTAAATGTCTGATAAAAAATCTTAAACATGTTTTAACACAAAGAATATGTAGCAGAAATTTAAAGAACTCAGCTTTTGGATCTGGACTGCTGGGGTTCAGATCTCATTTCTGCTGCTCATTAGTTGTATGGCCCTGGTAAGTTTCTGGGCTTTGGTTTTCCTAATCAATAAAATATGATTAGTAATAGAATTTATATCACAAAATTGTTATATGTATTAAAGGAATGAATATTTATTAAGTGCTTAGAAAAGCATCTAGCAAAAGGCAAGCCCTACATAACCATAAGTTAGTATAATTAAATGAATTTGATAAATTATGTACACATGCAAAGAGGAATCTTTCACTTCACATCTCATTCTCAAAGTTTATATATCTCAGATCCAATCTTTTTTCATATCCTTATAGTAGGCTCAATGTTTTGTTTTGGTTATTCTGTTTAGCTCAATTAGAAGGAAATTGACATTTGTATGTTATCATCCTGGAATGAAACAAGTTTCCATATATGGATCTTACCAAATGTTTCTTCGAAAGAGTCTGTGAAAAAAGCCTCTAACTTTGTATTGCTGAAGGCTTTCAGAAGAGGAAGGTGATGACAAAGAGATGAATACAGCCAAGCAATACGTGCGCTACGTGGTGAGTGCTGGATGCACAGAAGGACGTGTAAGTCTGAAGGGGCAAATGCGTGGGTAACAAAGGCAGGTACCCTATAGATATCCTGTACTAATCCATGAGGAGAACTGGTTCAGACCTCAGGGCCAGATTAAGTCAGAGCTGGTACATTTTTTTCCCATACAACCCATTTCTGAGATGGTCAATGATGTGACCGTAAATAATTTATGGAGTATTAACCGACAGTCTCTGCCCAGGAAGAACAGAATTACGAAATAGTATTTTAGATATCGTTTGAGGATCTTCGGTCAGTGTTAAAATTGGTTATAGTGTTTCCAACAGAAGGCATTTGAACTTACAAGAAATGACTCTTCCTAATGCTTACATGAGAAAATAAATGACACCCAAAGTATATGCAATTCAGAAAACTGTGAGTAGGGGATCTCTGGGTGGCTCAGTGGTTTAGCGCCTGACTTTGGCCCAGGGCATGATCCTGGAGTCCCAGGATCAAGTCCCACTTCAGGCTCCCTGCATGGAGCCTGCTTCTCCCTCTGCCTGTGTCTCTGCCTCTTTCTTCCTCTGTGTCTATCATGAACAAATAAATAAAAAATCTTTAAAAAAGAAAAGAAAACTGTGAGTAAATAACTGAGTCCACTGGAGGCCCAAGGCGTAACAAACACCATCAGCTCCAATGTCACCACACACACCACATCTCCCTTCTTCTTCCTCTTCCCCTTACTTCTTTGTTTATTCTGTATCTTGGCACTTTCCTGCAACTCCTGGAGTTAAACAAGCAGCACTTTCCAAGTGAGCTTCAGCTGCTGTTCCATCGGTCGTTCTCTGTGTAGGCCGCACAATGCCCGTTCACAGGGTGGGTAGTAATGTGGGAAGCCTTCCCCTTCAGCAGCTTCAAGGATCTCCTTTTCTTTCTTGCTTTTGAGATGCTTTGTCAGCTTCTGAATGCTGCCTCTCTGGTCGCCTTTGTAGAGACAGCTTGTGCTCAGATGTGATTTAGCTGTAAGCTGACTGCTGCTCCATGCGTGAGAGGAGCATGACCTGTTCGCGGGCAGCCAGTCAGTGCGCCCCCAGCCCGTTACATCAGCATCGCATGATGGGGACCTGGGCAGCACCAAACAGGCTCGCCTTGTTGCTTTTGCTGCTGTTTTGTTTTGTTTTGTTTGCCTTTCAAGGAAACACAAGAAAGCCTGGGAAAAAAAGAGCAAGTCTTGCCTGCTTTGTCCTTGAGAATCACTGAATCCACTGTAACAACAACTAAATATATATATTTTTTTTTCATTGAGGTTCTAAAGTGAGAGGGGGAAGTAAAGGGAAACAAAAGATGAAGAAAAATTATGGTTTTGTGAGCAATGGTCCAGGATGTCAGCCCTGTCTGTCTGTTTTGATCCTTTAGTGACCCCTCTCCCCCTCAGAATTCCCTCCCCCCTTTTCTGGTGGTTGCATTACTTTGATCTGGAAACGTATTTGTACATTAGCAGAGCAGAGACAAAGAAAATAATACCTCTGTTTGTTTGGGTTTTGTTTGATCAAATGAAATAGAATGCATCTTCCGGGTTTCTTAATATCTTGGGCAACCTGTCTTCAGACCTCGGATTACCTTGCTCACTGTGGATTGCATGATTTCAATGGAAGGGGAGCTGGTTCCCATTCCCTCTCCTGTGTCATTCCTCGTCCACGGCACACACTGGTCTGGGGAGGTGTGTTGTATGTGAGTGACACACTGGTTTTCTTGACGCTGCCACCTGAGGACTGTCTCATCGATGCTCTTCTTTCCCAGAGAACCTGGAGCCATAATACGCCCCATGTCCTACTGAAACAGTTATAGTAAAAATTGATGACCCATTTGGTTTTGTGGCAATGCGTGGTATTTTGGTTCTGAGTTTGAACATTTGATCGAGAAAGTTTTTAAAATAAGGAGCTTTGTTCTGTGGAGGCCCACTAATATCTCCATAACATGTGGACCAAACTCTTGAACGTGCTTCTTGCTGCTGCTTATCTAGGACAGAATTGCAGAAATCTCTTTTCGATCACATGGGGCAAACAACGGTGACCCTGCTGATGATACTCCTCACAAATTCAAGAGGAAAGCATCCATGTTAAAAAAAAAAACAATAAAGTCTCCTTCCTTATACTTCTGAGAAGAGAGATTACTCTTGTAGAGAACACTTGTCACAGTTATGAAGCAGAGGCACCAAATCACAGACCTCCAATCTTTTTGTCACTTTTAATAAAGCTCGTTTATAATATTCCCTTATGCATGTCTCCTCTCCCGGGGTAAGGGAGACTCAACTTTATCCCAACAACTGAAATGTTAAGGAGAATATAGTTATGTATAATTTAATACTATTCTGCTAATTTGATTACATAAGTCAAATAACATTCTTATTGCAAAAAAAAGTCAAAATGGAGAAAACATAAAGAAGGAAACTATCCCATTATTCCATTACTTAAAGGTAACCTCTCTTAATAATCTCCTCATTGGTTGGTTGATAGAATATTTGTGAAGGGGTCCTGGAGAAGCATCAGACCTGCCAAGTTGATCAGGCACTTTTCCTTTGCAGCACTTGTCACAGATGAAATAATTTCATTCTTTTGCGCGTGATTTTGGAGGGAGGGGCTATCTCTCCCTTGGTAATAAATATAAGCTCCACGGGGACAGGTGCTTTTTCTGTTTTGTACACTGTTCTATTTCTAGAACCAAGAAGGATGTCTGACATTAGAAGGCACTCACTAAGTATTTGTCAAATAATACTTTAATGAATGAGCATGAGTACAGTCTTATTTCTTTGAAGAGTCCTCACCTCATTGAACTTTTCACAACTAAGCAATTTTGCAGCGCAGTATTCAAAACAGCATCATAAACATAATTTTTCCCTAAGCTTGTGTGTGGGATTCTTTATATAAGGCTGCAAAAGGAAATGCTAAGGGTCTTGAACATTATGCTTTTGAGTGCTTAGTATAGGATTCCTTTGTGTTTGCTATTAGATGATTGTCTTGTTACTGCATTCCTCATATCATCCTTTTCAAGCTCTCTTTCTTTGGTCTCCATTACCATGGACCAAAGGCGTGGATGGATGGCCATGCCTCTCTTCAGCAAATACTTCTGGCCTCACTGATTTTTTGGAAGCCGCCGAACTCCTGCGCAGGGCCTTTGCACAAGCTGTTCCCTTGCCTGGGAGACCCTTCTGTGCTCTTCAGAGGATGGTGTCTTCAGCTCTGTGCTTGACAGTCAGTTACCCAAAGCAGGCTTTCTTGACGTGCTATAGGAGTTTATGTACATTTATCGCTGTTGGATATTTTAATTATTTTTCATGCATATGTCTGTTACCTCTGTTCCTCCAGTTTTTACCAGAATGTTTTCATGAGAAAGTGAAATTCATTTTATTCACCATGGTATCCATAGAGAGAAGAAATAAATTGGACAATGCTTTTTTTGGGCAACATTTACTAGACTTACATGCTCTACCATGTTATGTGCTAAATACTAAGACTTTGAAGATGACTATGAAGATGACTATGAAGATGACTAGAGGTACCCACACACGTCGATGGAGCTAGGCAAAAAACGGCACACGCTTCTAGGCTGATTTTGATTTAAGATAAAATAGCGAGTGCTGAGAAGCCAAACTATGTGTCTGTTCATGTCCCCTTTTCCCAAAAATAAAGTTTGTGAGACATGAATGTGGATTCGAGGTTCTGGAATAAGTCAAATGCCAACACTAAGAAAAAAAAATAGAGTAGAAACTAATGCATTTAATCCCATAAAAAGAATTTCATTAAAGTCATATATCTGATCATGAAAAGAGGATTTCTCTTGCCGATGGTAGGAGGCTTCATTCTGCAAGGGTAACATGAGGTTTATTCTGAAATGCTATACTAACGAAGTGACGGAAATCCTATCCACAGAGCCCTCGATAACGCTTTAATTTCTTCAAACCAACAAAATGGTGAGTGAATTTTATTAGAGGGGCAGGAAAACTTACAATAAATGAGCCTAAAAGAGAATTCTCTCCTGTATGAATACTTTATTGCCTAGTAGCTGTTTGTAACTCTTTACTGCCCTCGCCTGATCAATTTTAGAGATGCTGCTTCTCTCGGAGAAAATTAAACTCTTCCATCATTAGGAAAATAAATTTAGTCATTTCCTGGAATGGATAAATCTGAATGGCCTCTTTTCTGGGGGACAATACCTCCTATGCCTCAAATTGCTGTACATGTTAGCTTCTCCCCAGAATGAATAACAAGGAAAGAAACCACGGCATGTAATGAACTCAGAGCCGTGGGAGCTCCAGATGGGTAGTTCCTTCCCTTTCCAGAAGTATTGCTCTATCTCATTAGAAGAATTAGAGGTGGGAATAAATAAATTGAGTGAAGCTCCCTCCTGCATATTGTCTTCACACACAAGAGTCTTTCCTCTGAACTTGTCAGGAGTTAATGAAATCCCAGTAGCTCGAATACAACTTGATGGGAAGCGCATTGCTCTCCCTTCTAGCTTGCTTATGAATTTTTAAACGGTAGGTTGGGTGAGCAGGGGTCTTGTTTAATTTAGAATCACAGAATATTAGGCCCAAAAGCGAAGCAGAGGTAAACACACCTAGGGCCAGCCCTTGAATGAAAACGTGAGGACCCGGAATGCCAGACCGTGAAGGGAAGCTCAGAGTCACACATTGGAAAACAGAGGTTGACTGAACTACCCCTGATTCCTCTTCTACGCAGATCCCGCTACATCACCTGGGTTTGGAAAAGCCTCTCCTCATCTGTGTGTGGACCAGGGTGTTGGTTTTCTCCAGCTTCCTTCATTAAAACCTGAGTGCTGTTGTGCTACCATCTGGTGACAAGGAGCATGTACTACAGCTGAGGGCCGAGGTCCAGCCCATTCCTTGATTTTTTTCACTCAACAAACATTTATGGAGGGCCACCAACTGCCTGCCACTGCTCTGTGCACTGGTGTTTCAGCAGTAAGAACAACATATGATGTCCCTTCCCTCGTGGACTTTACGTCCCAGTGCGGAGAGAAAGACCCTCCACACACTAGAATACATGAGGACTGTGAGGACCAATGGACCAGGGCCGCAGGTAGGAGTGTGTGGGCAGGAAGTTGCAACTTTTAGTAGTGGGTTCAGGGAAGGCCTCAGTGAACATCACGTCTGTGAAAAGGTTTGAAGGAAATGAGGGAATCGACCACAATAGTGTCTGGGGGGAAGATGACCTGGGGAGAGGAAAGGCAAAAATGTTGAGGGGAGAGCATACTTCTTGCATCTGAGGAGGCCAGTGCAGGCCTGAGCTAAGCGAAGGGGAGGGCATAGGGCACAGGACAGAGCGGTGCAAAGGTTGGGGACCAGAAGGCCCTATGGGGCCTGGGGGTTGCAGCAAAGTTTGGCTTTTCTTTTGACGAGATAGGGGACTACTCAGGCTTTGTGAATAGAGCTGTGACATGAAGAGTCCTACGTTTTTTACAGGATTCCCGTGACCTCTGAGCTGTGGATACATCCAGGGCTAGAAGCAGAGAAGCCATTCAGAAGGCTGAGGCAAAGTGTTGGAGGTGAGCACCACGGAGAGAGTTACAGAGGGAAGATTCTGGACACGTTCTGAACTTAGAGCCATGATTTGATGTAGGATGTGTGCCCAAAAGACAAGTCAATGTGGATCACAAAATTTTTGACCTTAAGATGGAAGGATGGAGCCATCATTAAAATGCGATAAGGAAAGGCTGGGCCGGAAGCAGATTTTGAGGAAAAATTCAGAAGCTCAGTTTGGGATATTGTAATCTTTATATTTATATTGAATTATATAAAATTATATTAAATTTTATATTTATCTACATATTTACCACTTATGGTACTCTTCATTCCCTTCCATAGGGCCAAATTATAACCTGACTGGTATAATTTTCCTTCAATCAAAACTTTCTTTAATATTTCTCTTAGTGCACCTCTGTTGGTGACGGTTAACACTTTTCTTGGTCTGAGATAATCTTTATTTCGCTTTCATTTTTAAAAGTTATTTTCATAGGAGATAGAATTCTAGGTCGAGAGTCTTCACCTTTCCTTCTAATATATTCAGTTGCTTCACTGTCTTCTGGCTTTCATAGTTTCTGACAATTCTGTTGTCATCCTGGTCTTTGTCCTCTGAATTTATTAAACCTTTTTTCTCCAACTGCTTTTAAACCTTCCTTATCACCAGTTTGCAGCAATTTGATTTTGATGTGTGTTGGTGTGGTTTCGTTTATGCTTCTTTTTCTTTGGGGTTCTTTAAGCTTCTTGATATGTGGGTTTATAGTTTTCATCCAACTTAGAACATTTTTGGTCACTGTTTCTTCAAGGACTATTTCTAGCACTTCTCCTTTCTGGATCTCCAATTACACTGTGTTACCTTGCTTGATATGGCCTCCCAGGTCATTGCTGCAGTGTTCATTTTCTTCCAAAGTCTTTTTCTCTCTGTGCTTCAGTGTGAATACTTCCTGTTGCCTTACTTTCACCTCAATACGTTTAAGTTGACAGATCTTTTCTTTTGTAGGGTCTTATCTGTGGTCATTTCTTCTATATTTTTTTATTTCTGATGTTATCCTTTCTATTTCTGCAAATTACATTTGATTCATCCCTCATCATTTTCATGTTTTCTTCCACCTTCTTAAGTCTATGGAGTAATTCATTGTCTGCTAATTTCACCATCTTTGTAAATTCTGGTACTGTTGGTACTGATTGACTTTCTTCCTGGTGATAGATCATATATCCTACTTATTGGCTGCCTTTTTTTAAAAAAAAAACTGAAGACAGACCTTATGAATTTTATGCTGTTGGGTGCTAAATTTTGTTGCATTCATTTAAATAGTGCTGGGTATTGTTTTGGCATGCAATGAAGTTACTTAGGATACGTTTGATCCTTTCGAGGTCTGTCTTAAGATTTGCTAGGGTAAATCCAGAGCACCCTTTAGTCTGGGTCTAATTTGTCACCAACATTAAAGTGATACTCTTCTGAGGGTATTACCCAATGCTCCATGTATTACAAGGTCTTCCTCCTTTGGCTGGTGGAAATATTAAGTGTTCTCAACCCTGTGTATGCTTTTCACTAGAATTTTTCTGCCTATTGTTTTTGGAAGTTTCCTTCTCCAATCTCAGTTTCCTTTCACCTACGTTCACATCAGTGCTCCACCAAGACTTGAATTGTCTCTGTGTAGCTCCCTCTTCTCTGGGATCTGCTTCACAAATTCTAGCTGCCTTAGACTCTCTGGACTCAAATTTCTGTCTTCTCAACTCCATTGGGCTCTGTCTAGGTTCCTTCTCATTGCTCTACAGCCTGGAAACTCTCTTCAGGCAGTTAACTAGGGCAAGCGTGGGCACACCTTGTTTGTTGCCCTTCTCTTGAGGATCACTGTTCACACTCCCTATTGTCCAATATCTAAAAACTTATTTCATATATTTCGTCCGGTTTGCTAGTTGTATTATGTTGGGCTGCTGGTGGTGGTGGGTGGTGGCTAAATCCAATCCCTGTTGTTTCATCTGGGCACAAAGCAGAAGTCCCGAGGGCATTTTAATTTTGAGACATGTCTGCTGAACATGCAAGAGAAGTTGTCAAGAAGGTGATGAGGTATATGAGATTGGAATATACATGATCCAGAGTGTAGATAAACATTTATAACATAAATTTATCACCTATTTCCTTGGATACTTTCCTCCCACCTTTGGCTCCAGCCTCCATATCAGAACTAAATTATTCCACATTCTATCCTATCAGGTCTCAACTAAGGAAGAGAGAAACTAAATAAGATGATATAATGTCATTGAGTCACTCTTTTCTGGTACATATTTATATGCTGATAAGGCCCACTCAGGGCAATCAATATCTTTGCCAAGGAAGTGCAAGCAGATTTTACCTAAAGTGCCAATTCCTGTCTATTAATAGTAGCTTCCTGAAGTGTTATGTGCAAAAGGAATCTGAGGCCATGCCCAGGCTCAGGAGGAGAGAATACCATGATTGATTACTAATTTCTGTTGTGGCAGCAGGAGAGAGAATAGAGGCAACTATACCATGTGTTTACTTCACCTGTTTTAGCATAACATAATAAATGGATATATTTGGGGCACATGACACACAAATGACACAATCTAGACTATCAACTCTTCTGCTTCCATTGAAAGAGATATTAATTAATTATTTCTGAGGAATAGCTCACTAGTACATTCTCCCAACCCCTAATTAGTCAAGAAAACAAATGCCTGTTTCATCTTCCCTAATGGTTAGAAAATAGAACATTTTATTATTCAGACCATTGGTAGTTTCATTTGACATAATGGAGGGTGGTACCAATAGGCAATAGGCTAAGGATACCTCTCCTCTGTGCTTTCTGTCCTGTTGGACTCATCACTAGGATCTCACTGTAGCAGGGCAATCTAAAAGGACAAACATAATTCTGTAACTTAAGAGTTAAGATTTACCTGTAACATTAGGACTAAACCTTCTTTAGATTATCCTAAGTTGTATATTCAATCTTGTTTTTGTTTTTTGAGAGGGGGAGGGGCAGAGGGAGAGAAAGAATCTTAAGCAGATTCAAGGCCCAGTGTAGAGCTCAATGTGGGGTTCAGTCTCACGACCCTGGGATCATGACCTGAGCTGAAATCAAGAGTCAGATGCCTAACCAACTGAGCCACTCATGTGTCCCTTTCAAGCTTGTTTCGAACAGTCTTTGGATACAGTAAGCTCTCAACGTGTATTTCATGAATGCATTGATATGGCTTTTCCACACCCTATTTCCATTAACGTGATGCTTTGGACTATGTTTAGGATTTTCCTTGGAGCAAAATATTGACACACTGGGCTTATCTCAAGAAACGGACACCTCAGCCTCATAAAAGCTTCTAACTAGAGCAGTTTTCTTCAATGAGGTGAACTTAAACTAGATGCCAGAGCCCATCATAACACAGAGGTTCCATCATTCTACACAGATCACCTATCATAATTCCTCCTCAGTTGACTCAAATAGAATGAGTTGCACAAGGGAATTGTGTTTGTGGTTCAAGTTTAGCTCAGCTTGACAAATATTTAATTAGAACCTACTGTGTGGCATAGTTTATCAACTTTAGTGTTACTGAGATTTTGGGTTGTCTAATTCCTTGCTCCACAGGGCCATCTGAGCACTGTAGGATGTTTAGCAGCACCGCTGGCCTCTGCCCACCCAAATCACCCATCAGTCTTGATAATGTTTCCAGACATTGTCCAGTGCCCCCAGAAGAAAATCGCTGCTGCTTGAAAATTATTGCTCTATACCCTCACCTTTGTCAATAAACCCTCCTTGAATGGTCTTAATCTAAGTATGACATCTATATCCTGTTGGAATTAGGGCTGATACACGGCTTGTGCAAAGCTGACTGAACTCAATACTCATTTTGTAAGGTACAAGTATTTGGTCTTAGAGTATTTGGTTAACTTCCGATTTTAAAAAGTTACTTTGTGTAGTAGAACGGGTGTTTGAAGAGCTAAATCTGGAATTAGGTGGAATGTCTAGTTAGCTACAAAAGTATTCAAGACATGCTACTAAAAATAGCTCAAATAAGCTTTCCTCAAGGAATGAAGGGGAAAGAGCTCTGCAGAGAGATGGATCCTCTCATCACCAAGGATGGTTGGAGAAATCCCCCACCTATTGTTCCCAATAAACTACAATTAGATTTGTTTACCTCTACAGCCTATGGATATAGTTATTTTTTATATGTAAAGTCTTTGGAAAGTATGGGAACAAAGGCCTAAACTAATTCATTGACAATAAGGATGGTAAAGAGGGGCTGGATTTCCAAAATAGTGAAGGGCAAACTTGATGTGACTTGATTCTTGCTTAATGTGAGAGTAAGAGACAGCGATGAGTCAAAAATGACTCATGTATTTGGTTATTCATGTAAAGTGGTGATTTTGCCAGTTAAAACTGGGAACTCCGAAGGAAGAGCATGGTTAGTGGTTCTCATTGTGTGTTTTCCAGATTAGCATCAACACATCACCTGGAAGCTTGTTAGAGATACAAATTCGGATGCTTTACCCCAACATATTGAAGTCAGGGACTCTGAGGGTAAGGCTTAGCAATGTGTTTTGACAAGATCTGTAAGCGATTGTGATGCTTGATAGAGTTTGAGAGCCTCTGAGATAAGGTAGTTATTTTCATCTGAGATCTGTTGAGTGTTCCAGAAAGACATTCAGGTGGAGATATGCAAGTGGCAAGTCACTCTCAATCTCACTGTGGTCAGCCACATGCATGTATTTGGGGAGGGGATGTGAATGAAGATGTCAGGCTTCTTCTTCTTTTTCCCCTCCCTCTCTCTTTCCTTAGGAGGAAACACTTCCTTTAGGAAAATGACACAAAAATGTGGTTGAGTGACAGTTATGGAGTTTATATTTCAGTCTAAAGGCTACTCTTTTCTTTCTTAGCTCTGGACTTCTGTTGACGGACTAATTGGTGGATTCATGGTCTACTTTCTTTCTACCACTGTCTTTTCTGTGCCTTACCTATAATTACTAAATGGCTTGAGTACTTCCTGTGCACAATTCTCAAGTAGAAGCAGGGATGTGTGCACACTTTAGAAGGTACTTTAGTGCCGTCTGGACTCATCACTAGGTGTCAGGAACAACTAAAGGATAAAGGTGGGAAGGGAGAAGTGGTGAGCCTGCCTGCCTTCTTTTTCTCCTTCCATCAGGGTTCTTCTTTACAGCCGTCAGCAATGGCCATTGGGCCGAATTGGCCCATGACTGGTTTTTATAAAAAATGTTATTGGAATGCTACCATGTCCAACAGTTTACACATTGTCTATGGCTCCTTTTTCACCATCCCGCAGAGTTGAAGAGCTGTGACAGGCATGGTACAAACTGCAAAATCTAAAATTCTCTAGCCTTTTACAGAAAAAGTTTGCTGACCTGGTTTGAGCCAGAGGTTCTCAAAGTTCAGCTTGTATTGGAACCCCAGGGAGGGCTTTTAAAACCAAAGTCCCTGGGCTCTATCCCTGGAGTTTCTAATTCAGTAGGTTTGGGGATACAGCCTGGGAATTTGCATTTCTTACAAGTTTCTGGGTGATGCTAATGCTGCTGATCTGGGGACCACATTTTGAGAACTACTGCTTTTGGTAGTAAATTTAAGCCCTCAGGACACCCATGACTAGATCAAAGTGAGAAACTACCTTAGCTACAAGTTCAAGGAATTGTTTCAGATTCTGTCTCTATATCAGCTTGGACTATCACTCTTATGAAACTCCATTTTCATCCTATGAGCGCTGGCTCAGTCAGAAAAACATGTGACTCCTGACCTGGGAGTTGTGAGTTTGAGCCTCATGTTGGGTGTAGAGATTACTAAAAAATTAAACAAATAAACTTAAAAAAACCACCACCAACAAAACCTGACAGACCTCTTATTGTCCTGAGATGAAATACATTGAAATTTTGGCATCCAGCTCTTTTTAAGAATTAGCAACTATTTTAATCAATATTTTTTTCCTTTGCTTTACTCCTGTATCTGTATACCCTCTTCCTATACTATATCAAATATATAGTTTTGTTTTGCTTATTTGAGTGACAGCTTCAAAGGAGAGGAAAATGATTTTTTTTTTTTTTTTTTTACAAGTCAGAGACATGATGGCTTCAAGTAGAATTTAGGGAGAAGTTGAGATTGGGTCCAGTAGAAGTGGTGGTTACTTTCCCCATCCTGATGAGTTAGGCCTTTACAAGACTGGTTTCATTACTTTGTTAGAGGTACTGTGACTTACTGCTAAAAGCAGGCTCAATGATAAAAGCTTTTGTAATAGCCACCACTCAGAACCATCCATGTGACTGTTTCCTTCCATCCCTACAGAAATGTAAACGTGAGTGGCTGAGTTTACCTTGGGAGAAAAGCTTGATATAACTTAATTTTGAACTTCAAATTCATAGAAAGTAGGGGTATATGTTATTGCACGACCAGCTACCAATAAAGAATTATATCCACCCAGTTGCTTCATAAACATGCAATAATATTTCTCTTCCCCCTACTTATCAGGGTCCATGGTTCATGGGAGAAACCACCAACGAGAGTTTATAAGTCAGTTTATTTTTCCCACATTCTTTCTGCCTTGAAAGAAAGTAAAATGGGTAGTAGGGAACTCTGATTAACTCATCATCCAACTTTTAAAAAACACGAAAATTGATGAACTGTTTGAGTGAAGAGTAAGGAAAACAACTACCCAATCTATAAATTGCTCAGCCAGAATGAAGTATTACCAGCCACTTTTTAAATATGAAATGTACTAGTACTGGTTCCATCCATTTATTATAGATTTTATGCCTCAAAAATATTCATAATGTATTACAATGGTGAAGTTCATTCCTCACTGGTTTATATATTTAATATTTCTCCCTCAGAAGATTTGAACATGGCTGAAGGCAAAGTTATATTTCTCCTTGATAATAATAAAATAATAAAGTGTTACACATAAAGGAAGTTTACTCTGAATTTATGGCTGAAGCCATGCTGTATTTCATGCTGCAGTAATGATGCTCTTGCTCACTTGATATAGTGACTTCCTTTAGTATCATTACTCTTCTGTCTTAGGATCTGGTAGCAAAAAGTCATCTTTTCAAAGTTGGCGCATTCAGATCTTGATAATTCAAGGTGATACACTCTCAGACAAACAGATAACTCTGGAGAATACCTTAGGGAAACCAAAGATCTCTAATTACTGTGTTTTTGACTTAATATCAAATAGGTAACAATATGACTAATATAAAATGGCAGGGTTGTTTCTATTTAAAAATGCATTGACAGAACTATTCGATGATGTTAGAGGATAGCATGGTTATTCCAATTATACCTGGAAGGTAGTCAGTCCCTTGGAAAAGGTATGAGGGGGGGATCCCTGGGTGGCTCAGTGGTTGAGTGCCTGCTTTTGGCCCAGGGCATGATCCTGGAGTCCCGGGATTGAGTCCTGCATCGGGCTCCCTGTGTGGAGCCTGCTTCTCCCTCTGCCTGTGTCTCTCTCTCTCTGTGTCTCTCATGAATAAATGAATACAATCTTAAAAAAAAAAAAAAAGAAAAAGGTACGAGGGGTCTTTTTTTAAGTGCTGGGAATATTCTGTTTCTCGATCTTAGTGCTTATTTCATGAGTGTATTTATTTTGTGAAAATTCATCATGGTATAGACTTATGATTTGGGTCCTTGATGTGTGTTAAATTTTAATTAAAGTGTTTATTAAATAAAGTATGATAAATTAGGGTAACTTAGAAAATCAATTCTGCTTTATTTATAGTTGAAATTTTCCTGTGTAAAAGTTACCTTTGAATTTAGAAAATATGCTTAAACTTTTGTTTATATTGCCCAAAGAAGATGATTATTTGTCCCTGGGCATACCTTCTACTAGTTATTGCCTTTGGGATTTGAATATTCCCGCTTGCTGCTGATACTACTTTTATTGTGGTATGCCCAGTTAGGACAGCTGCCCAAGAAAACATAGCAAGGGCTCCTCCTGCTTTTATAAAATTTGTTATAATATGAAGGTTCTTAGGAATGACCCTGAAAGATGCTGATCATACCTATTGCTCCAGCTTACTTCTGTTATTTGAAATAACATGTTAGGAACAAAACATGACAAATGTATGTATATATTGTATATTTTCATTCCATGATAGGATATATACATATAATATTTTCATTCCATAATATAGGCCTGGGACGGATAACAAGCACTATCCATTGGCATTTCTGGGGAAGAGTTTACCAGATACTGTCCTATGATCTTATAGCCAGCTGGTGGCAGTTCACTACAGAAGTTACATGATCATTTGTTTGGCTGGAGATGGAAAAGCCCAGGGCAGGTGGGGTGATTGAGTATTTGGGTGGGAAGCATGCTTCACATTTTAACCGAGCACCACAAAACCTGCTACAGGCTGTCGGTGACCTCATTTTGGCAATCCCTTCACAAGGAGGTTAGTTCCTGCAGATTTGGGGAAAGGAGCTGGGCGGAGAGGTGCGGATGGCATTGGAGTTGGCTCTTGCAGGTGCTTGAGTGCCAGTAACAGCTCCTTGCCAGCATGCACGATTGGCTACTCCAGATATCCAGGCCAGCCAGATGGACAAATGGTGGAAGGATCTAGCCCCTAAAATTAATAAAACCATCAGATAGTAAATGGCATCTACAGCTCTAGATTGGATTTCTACAAATGAATGCATCTGTGTGCATTGAAGGCACGTATCCATGCATTAACATCCTTATACTTCTAATGCTAATACAAACATTTCCACAATTCCAAATATAAAAACAAAGTAGCCAAAATATACACATGAAAATATTATGTTGGCATAACATTTCTTCATTTGTTGACACTGAAATTTCTCAATGTGACAATTAAGAGTGCATATCAGATCCTCCTATCTTCTCTACAATCTCCATTCTAAAAATTATTGGGTGGAAATAAACACCTGCAGAAATTTTTATTAGCTTTCCTCAGAAAGTAATTTATCCCTTAATAATATGGCAGAGAATAGTTTCTCTGAAATAAGCTCATTGATTGTATTTTATAAATTATTTCTATAAGCTAAAAAGCAAAAAAAAAAAACCCAGGGGGTCAATAGATCTGATAGTCTGCAGCTGAATCCCACAGAGAATGCACTGGATATCTCTTTGTGGAGAGTGCTTCTTGTTTATAATCCACCAATGTATTTTCCCCATGAAAAGTAAGAGTATCCTAATTTAACCTATGGAAACAAATAGCCCACTTGCTGGGCTAAAGAGAGAATAATGAGATGGTGAATCTGGACCAATTGCTTGGTACTGGTTAAAAGTATTGATCCTTCACCTCATTTCAAATAAAATGAAGACCAAGAGTTTCTATAAATAAAAAGAGAACGAGTGCCTTGGTCATATCAGAAAAAAAAAATTAGGAATCAGAATGTTTGAACCCAGACTACCATTTACTAGTTCTATGACTAAGCTCATAGCCATTCTGAACATTATCTTTCGATCATTAAAATGAGTATAGAACTGCTTAACTGAGATAAGACAAGTAAATACAGTAAAAAAAAAAAAAAATATATATATATATATATATATATATAGCTCCTTAGAAGCTCTAATTGTGATTGATACAGAAATACCAAGCACCCACTCTGCTCTGTGCCCTCAGACAACCCTGTGAAGCTGGCTGGAAGGCAGGGAGTGTGTTTGAGCAATCTGCTTACATGACAAAGCTTCCTTCACTTGAGAATGGATCAGCTTGAGAAACTGTTTTTAGAGAGACAAGCACAGAAAGGCGGGGCTTATTCCATAGGTTTCTATGGGGGGGGCAAAGAGGCAGGCATTCTTTAGCTCTTCCATTCTGCTCTGCTCTGCGTCATGTTTGCTAACCTGTCTCTATTAGAAAATAGAGGATGGCTGCCGCTGAGTACCTCAAACGAGAAGGAAAAAAGTATAACAATATCACCTGTGTTGATTATTTTGGATATAAATGAGCAAATCAAATCCTCTCTCTAGAGGGCGAAACAGAGAAGTATTTGACAGTGGGCGGTGGTGGTTAGGTGTGGGAGTTTCCCCGGGTGCTCCACCTTTAAAACAGGTCAAGGAGGCTGCACCCTGGGGGCTGAAGAACAAGTTTGGGTAATTCCAATTATTACCTAATGTCATCCTGAGTAGAAAATTAAAGGACATTGTTGGAAAATGCTCCAGATTCATATCTGTCTCTTGGTGTATGAACCTTTTGTTCCTGATGTATACATACATTGCTTGGGACTTAGCAGGGAGAGAGAGCCCCTTCCCCACCTTTCTCAAAAATTCCCCCCAAATACCATTTCTAGCATATAACAAGTGACATCTTTGACTATTTGGTCTCATCTCCCTCTTTCTTAACCTATTTCTAGGTTAGGTTGCTGAGAAGACCCTCTTCTGGACCGTAGACTCTGACTTCTCACGGTAGCCTCCCATGGCAGAAAGAGAACTGGGAAGCTCTCTGTGGGCTCTTTTATAACTATATGATATAATATGATATTATTATATTTTAGAGAGAGAAATAAGGAAAGGTAGAGGAAGAGGGAGAGAGAGAGAATCTCAAGCAGGCTCAATCCTCAGCACAGAGCCTGACTCAGGGCTTGATCTCATGACCCTGACATCATGACCTGAGCCAAAATCAAGAGTCAAGAGTCAGGCACTTAAATGGACTGAGCCACCCAGGCACCCACATGGGCTCTCTTAATAAGGGTACTAATTGCATTCATTAGGGCTCCACCTTATGACCTAAGTATTTCCCAAAGGTACCACCTCCTCATACTATCACATTGGGGATTAAAATTTTGACATATGAATTTTGGGGGGACAAATTTGGTCCAAAACAAACCATAAATTAGATTGCTGGGTCATATTACAATGTCTGACTTTATAAGAAACTAGCAAATTATTTTTTGAGTGGCTATATCATTTTGCATTTCCATCAGCACTATATGAGTTTCTCTTGCTCTGTATGCTTACCAGCAGGTGAGATATTGTTAGTGTTTTTAATTTTAACCACTCTGAGAAGTATTCAGTGATATCTCAATGTGGTTTTTAAAAAAGATTTTATTTGTTTGTTTATTTATTTATTTGAGAAAATGAGCAGGGGAGGGGCAGAGGGAGAAGGAGAGAGAGAATCTCAAGTAGACTCCCTGCTGAGTACAGAGCCTGACAGTGGGCTTGATCTCAGGACCCCGAGATCATGACCCAAGCCAAAATCAAGTCAGTCACGTAACTCTGGTTAGGTATCTGTCAATGTGGCTTTAATTCGCATTTTCCTAACAGCTAATAGTATTGCAGGTCTTTTATCTTCTGTATATCCCTTTGGGTGAAGTATCTGTTCAATTGTTGGGTCTATTTTCCAGTGGAGTTGCTTTTAGTCTACTGCTGAGTTTAGAGAGTTTTTATATATTCTGAATCCAAGTCCTTTATTGAGTATTTGATTTGCAAATATCTTCTCCTAGTTTGAAGCTTGTCTTTTGCATTTTCTTGACAGTATCTTTAGCAGAATATAAGTTTTTTATCTTGATGAACTCCAGCTTATCGAGTTTTTCTTTTTGTAGATCTTGTTTATGGTGTCATGTTGAGAATTCTTTCCCTAACTCCAAATTATAGAGATTTTCTATATTCTTCTGAGAGTTTTATATTTTTATATATTACATTTAGATATGATACATTTTGAGTTAACTGTATAAGACACGAGCTTTAGGTCAAGTTCTTATTTAATATTTATTTATTTATTTATTTATTTATTTATTTATTTTTAGTGTACAGATGTCAAATTGTTCTCTCACTATTGAAAAGAATATCCTTCATTGAATTTCTTTGACATTTTTGTCAAAAATCTAATGGCCACACCTGTTTGGATCCATTTCTTGGTTCTCTGTTCTGTTCCACCTATCTCTCTGTCTCTCTGCTAAGACCATACTATTTTGATTACTGTACTTTTTTTTTTTTTTAAAGATTTTGTTTATTTACTCTTGAGAGACACAGATTGAGAGACAGGCAGAGACACAGGCAGAGGGAGAAACAAGCTCCATGCAGGGAGCCTGACATGAGACTTGATCCCAGGTCTCCAGGATCACACCCTGGACTGAAGGCGGGGCTAAACTGCTGAGCCACCTGGGCTGCCGGGTTACTGTACTTTTATAGTAAGTCTTAAAATTGGTAGAGTGATTCTTTCAAATTTATTATTCTTTTTCAAAACTATTATAGCTATTCTAGTTTCTCTGTCCTCCATATACATTTTAGAATGATCTTGTCTCTATACACAAAAAGCCCTGCTGGGATTTTTATTGGAATGCATTAAGTCTATAGATAAGTTAGGGGAAAATTGCTGTCTTTACCGCATTGAGTCTTCAGATTCTTGAACATGGTGTGTCTCTCCATTTATTTAGATCTTCTTTGGTTTATTCCATTAGCATTTTGTAGTTTTTAGCATATAGATCTGGAAAATGTTCTGTTAGATTTATACCTATTTCATTTTGGAGGGAGTTATTGTAAATGGTATTGTTTTTGAGATCAGTTTTCAAGCATGCATGGCTAGTATGTAGAAATGCCACGGATATTTGTGTGTTTATTCTGTAATTTGTGACCATGCTAAAGTCACTTGTTTTAAGAATGTCATTACAGAGCTTTTCACTTTTCTCCAGATGTGCCTATTGAAATTTTAACCTTTTCCCAAGGGCTTTCTTAAATACGAATCCTTTCTGAATCCTTTCCAGTTTCCCTTACCAGATGTGATTTCTCCTTCATTAAATATATAAGTCATTTTGTTGCTACATGTTCTATGTCTATTTTCCCTCATGTTATGGTGAATCGGATACTTCTCTTACTCCTCCAGTATAATTTGGGGATTGTTATGGTTTTAAATACTTTTAATCATGAGTCTATTTCTTCTCATCTGGGATATTGGGCAAGTTTCCTAATCTTTATGAACTTCTGGTTTCTTTTTGTTTATAAAATGGGAGTAGTAATAACTATTTTATTGGTTTATTGTGAGGATAATGTGTTGGAAGCTAAATAAATATTAGTTTCTTTTTCCCTTTCTCTGGAGTTACGCATTCTTGAGAACCTATTGCTATATACTTGCTTTAGTCCTCTGCAGTGCCTAGGATGGAATAGGCCTTTGTAGACATATGTTTAATTGTGTTGACAAAACTTAGCACCGGGTAAGACACACCATCTGTGCTTAGGAAGCTCTTGTCTTACAACTCTTCATTGTTTCTATGCCAAATTTCAATATTAAATGATAGTGAGGATCTTTAGGAAATTAGCCAAATTGCAGAATTAACATAAGTAAGCCATGTGGAGAAAAGTTATCTAAGCAGCTATTTAATAAACCAAGGGGAAATCACCATAAACTGGGTGAGAGTAAGGGTAAAGGAGGCAAGAGAAATAGGCAGAATAACCAAGAGTAAATTTAACAGCAACTGAAGAATGGCTGGTGTATTGGATGGACTGTGGGACTTCAGGTGGAAAGGGCAAGCGAGGGGGAATCACCCCCCTGAGATGAGAAAGGATGAAGGCTAAAGAGTAGTATCTCACCACCACTGGTCACTCTGGAGTTCCCTGGTGGGGTTGCGATTCTTGTTATTGCTCTCACTATGCTGCTCGGCCACCTCAGAGGCCCAACTGCAAGCATGCCTGTTGATGCACCACAAGATTAACAAGAATGACTTTAACATTCAGAAAATCACTTTCAGTCCCTTGATACCCATTCAAGTTAACTAGTGTCTTAGCTCAGGCTGCTGTCACAAAAGTACCACTGGGTGGCTTAAAGAACAAACAGTTACTTCTCACAGTTCTGGCTTGCAGTCCAAGATCAACCAACGTACCAGTGGATCTGGTGTCTGGGGAGGCCTCACTTCCTGCCTTGTATACAACCGCCTTCTCACCATCTGTTCACACGGCCATGGAAGAGATACTCTTTCTCCTTTTTTTTCTTACAAGTACACAACTCACATTCACAAGGGCTCTAGCCTCATAATCTACATATTCCCCAAAGGCCTCACTTACAAACACAATAGGGATTGGGCTTCAAGATATAAATTTAGGGGAGGGCACATAAACATTCAATCCACTGCACTGAGAAAGAACAAACTTTTGCATAAACTGTTGGCATCTAAATATTTATTAGCTGGGTTAATCTGTGAACCAAGGAAAAGAAAGAAAATATTGGGAGGGGGTCATATAGCATTAGAGACTATGTTTCATCTGTGAGTGTTTGTTAAGAAGCTTGTCTAAGAGCAGGTGACATTTCCAGGGGAGCACACAGGGCACACCAAGAAGGAGAGGGACAGCAGCAGGAAACTGCAAACACATCACTGAGACAAAGGTACGTTTAACTGAGTTTATAATGACTTTCAATGCAGAATTACCCAGGTGAGGATAGGAGAATATTGGGATAGGAAAATTTCTGGAATTTCTGGAAGATTATTAAATGATATAATTTAGATATTTAATCTCAGTACATAGATTGAAAAATACCCTCCACAAAGAATCACAAGCTTTGTTCCTAAAACAAGTTATAGTAATTTTATTTTTTATAATATGAGCCCGCCACATACTAGGCAAGATGTTTTCCAGAGCTATTGGAAATTGCCATGCTTTTCCTTTATCTCATCATTACAGGAAAGGGTATGAGGATAGTATTTTGAAAGTGACACAATCAATCTTTCCTTTTGGCTCCAGTTATGACCAAAGAGGGCTATAACAATGTCGTCTTTGGCAATGAATGCATGTGGCCATTTTCTAAATGCCATGCAGCAGCCTCAAGAATTACTGATAGACGTTCCAACATGCCTACTGGACTTCCTTTCTGTCATCTCTCCCCTTCCACATGACCAAGTGTCCAGCTGAGAAACACATACGTGCCTCTTGGTATGAGGCAGGTATTCTCAGGGGACCACCAACCCTGCTTTAACAGAATGTCTGCAGTTCCAGGAATGTGTGGCCAGTTTTAAACTGCTCAATTACCAGCTTAATCTGCTCTCTGCTAGAAAAAGCAAGGCTGTGTAAGAAGAATGTTTTTTTGGGGCACCTGGGTGGCTCAGTGGTTGAGCATCTGCCTTTGGCTCAAGTTGTGATCCCGGGGTCCTGGGATCAAGCCCCATATCAGGCTCCCCTCAGGGAGCCTACTTCTCTCTTTGCCTGTGCCTCTGCTTCTCTCTCTGTGTCTCTCATGAATAAATCTTTAAAAACAAGAAGGATTCCTGGGTGGCTCAGCTGTGTAGCGCCTGCCTTCAGCCCAGGGTGTGATCCTGGGGTCCTGAGATCGAGTCCTGTGTCGGGCTTCCTGCATGGAGCTTGCTTCTCCTCTGCTTCTCCCTCTGCCTGTGTCTCTGCCTCTCTCTTTCTCTGTATCCTCTCATGAATAAATAAATATAATCTTTAAAAAAATAAAAACTAAAAAGAAGAAGAAGGAGAAGAAGCAGAGAAGAAGGTTTACTGCTCACACTAAGACATCTAAACATTCACTATCCTAACAACATCTAGATCTGGGATATATCACATGGAACTGTGTGTCTTGATGCAGTCACATGTGAATTGTGTCTAAAGCAGTTTTCTGAGTCTAAAACCAGAGTGAAAGGCAACCGTACAATACAATGGAAAGAGCTGAGCTGAGGACTTTAATAATGTCGAAATATGCAGTGTAGGGGCTTAGGTATCACAGTATCACAGTCTACACCCTGGGTTAAGAGTATAAATTATTTCTCTAGATCAGTGCTTGAGAGAGGGAACAAGTGAGGCTAATCTAAGCTTGGTGCCTTTTTTCTTTTTCTTTCTTTTTTTTTAGTGCCTTTTTTTCAAAGCTTTGGTTCAGAAGTGGGAAGACAAATCGGAAGGGCGTGGTTGTCAACATGACTTATTGAATGCTCCATTCTTTTCCCACTGAAGCAAAATGCGATTTTTTTTTTAAATTTTAAAATTTTATTTATATTCAATTTGCCAACATATAGGTATAACACCCAGTGCTTATCTCATCATGTGCCCTTCTTAATGCCCATCACCCAGTCACCCTATCCCTCCACCCACCTCCCCTTCCGCACCCCTTTGTTTGTTTTCCAGAGTTAGGAGTCTCTCATGGTTTGTCTTCTTCTCTGATTTTTCTCCACTCAGTTGCCCCTCCTTCCTTATGGTCCCTTTCACCATTTCTTACATTACACATATGAGTGAAACCACATGATAATTGTCTTTCTCTAACTGACTTATTTCACTCAGCATAAATCCTTCCAGTTCCATCCATGTTTATTTAAATGGTAGGTATTCATCCTTTCTGATGGCTCAGTAATATTCTATTATATTTATATGATATACATATATATGTATCATCTTCTTTACCCATTCATCTGTTAAAGGACATCATGGCTTCTTCCACGATGGCTGTTGTGGACATTGCTGCTGTGAACATTGGGTGCAGGTGTTCAGTCATTTCACAACACCTGTATCTTAGGGGTAAATACCCAGCAGTGCAATTGCTGGGTCGTTGGGTAGCTCTATTTTTAACTTTTGAGGAAACTCCACACTGTTTTCCAGAGTGGCTGCACCAGTTTGCATTTCCACCAACCGTGCAGGAAGGTTCGCCTTTCTCCACATCTTCACCAACATTTGTTGCTTCCTGTCTTGTTAATTTTCGCCATTCTCACCAGTGTAAAGTGGCATTTCATTGTGGTTTTGATTTCTGTTTCCCTGATGAGAAGCATTTTTTCATGTGCTTGTTGGCCATGTGTAGGTCTTCTTTGGAGAAATGTCTGTTCAAGCTTCTTCACAGCATAAGAAACGGTCAACAAAAGTAAAAGGCATCCTAGAGAATGAAAGAAGATATTTTCAAATGACATATCAGAGATCAAGGGCTAGTATCCAAGATCTATAAAGAACTTATCAAACTCAACACCCAAAAACTAAACAATCCAGTCAAGAAATAGGCAGAAGACATGAACAGACATTTCTCCAGTGAAATGTGATTGTAATCGCATACTGACAGATCCCATATTTAGATCTGTGTGTCGATTTTAGTTTGTTCCAGTGATTTATCTGCCTGGTCCTATGCCTCTACCTCACTGTTTTAACTACCCTTTGTTACTCATTTAAACATGTTTATTTTTTATTAATAAATGTTTATATAACACCATGTGCAAAAGTTACTTTTAGTGATTTATAGTTATTAAATCATTTCATCTTCAAATGATCCTATGAAATAGGTTCCATTCTTGAATCCATTTTATAGACAGAGGAGTGACATAAATTCCACATCCTTCAACCCATAGTCAATGGAAATGTCAGCAACCACCACAAGATTTCTAGGATTTCCAAAGGATTGAAATTCTGATGGTAATTTTTTGGTCCAATTTTATGTCTCTTGCAAACTCTTAATTTCAATAGTATTTCCTTTCACGGACCTGTGCCTACTAGGCTAAGAAAAAACAACTATTATTTTTTCCTGATGTCCCTAAAATATTCCTATTTCCACAATGCTTTTCATGTAATAGTCAAGTTGATGGAAAGTTTTGCAAACTGAAATGTCCTTCAGTTCACTCTTGGGGATATGTGATTGTCTATTTTTTTGTTCTGTATTATATACCCTCCTCAAAGTCATAGCCTTAGAAGGTTAGTTTTGACATCTGAAGTGTCCTATTAAGGTAGCTGCCAAAATAGTAAAAGGTTCATCATGTCCTCTGAATTGAAATTATGCCAGCTCACTTAGGGGCAGAAACATCTGTAGTAAATTGTAGCCTTTAGTAGTAATTGACCACCTTTTCCTCCTCATCATTAAAACATTGCTTGTTATATTACATTTTTGTTTACTAAAACATAAACTCATAAGTGTTACAACAGGAAGAGATTTTGGATATCACATAGTCTGAGTTCTCTTTCGTAGGCCTGTAGTTCCCAACTGGGTTGCACATTGGAATCACCTGGGAATTTTAACAATTACCAATGCCTGGGCATACCCCCAGATATTTAGATTAAATAATTTTGGGTGGTGTTTGGCCATTAGAATTCTTTTAAGTTCCCAGTTGCTTCTAGTGTGCAGCCAAGTTGAATATCACTATTATAGGTCCAGAAAAAGAAATCTACACAAAGGCCAAATTATTAGCTAGGGACAAAGCTGGATTTAAATTCAACTTGATAGTTAAGACCAAGTTCTGTCATTCACTGTGCTATCTTGTGTAACTTTCCTAATGATTCTCTGATTCACTACGCACACCACTTGTATTCTGGGCTTAGGGTTCAAAGTGGTGGGTGCCAGCATGGTAGAAACCAAGAAGATATGTACATGTACCAAAAAGTCCTATGGCTTTTTTTTTTTTTAAGTGCTCACTCGTGGAATTCCTTACAACAAATTTTCTGAAAAATTTATTTACTTTCAATTAATATGAAAAAAGCAAGATTCTCTAAGCCAGGTGCATAAAGGGAAAAGAAGAGTGATGGAATGATTAAAATAGCACAGTTTTCAATATATAGAAAACCCCATTATATTAGTTTCCTTTTGCTGTGTAATGAATTGCTAAAATCAGTGGCTTAAAACAGCAGCCACTTAATAGCTCACAGTTTTGTAGGTTGGAATTCTTGTAGGACATGGCTGGATTCTCTGCTCAGGGTATTACAACACTGAGACCAAGATGTTGCCTACACAGAGTTCTCAGCTGAAGGCTCTGGAGAAAAAAATCTTCCAAGGCAATTCTTAGCCATTTGTAAAATCCAGTTACTTTTAGCTGTAAGACTGAGGTCGTCTCTTCCATGCCGGCTATCTAAGCTCCTAAATGTCACCTATGTTCTTTGCCACATGGTCCCTTCGATCTTCAAACCAATGGTGATATGATAGTCAATTCTTTTTTGCGCTTTGAATTTTTGACTTCTTCCTTTGCCACTTGTCAAAGAAAATGCTTTGTTTTTAAAGGGCTCTTGTGATTTGATAAGCCCCATTTGATAATCTCCTTAAGGTTGGCTGACTTGGGATCTTAATCACATCAGCAAAATCCCTTCACAATACCTAGATTAATGTTTGATTGAAAAATTGGAAAAAGTGTGTGTCTATCAGGGCCTGGGGACCTCGGGTCCATCTTAAAATTCTGACTACGGCATCCTATTTAAGATTCATACTTGGTTTGACAGCTTTTTATTCCATATTCCATCCTCAATTCTGAGAGCAGCATTGCGGTTTTTGACAGACTTTCATAATATAGCGAATAAAGAGCAAATCTGTTGAATAAAATAAAGGAACCAAACAGCCAATCAATTTAATTCTTCAAATATAAGAAGTAATTGACCTTCATCCCCGACAAATGTTAAGGCAAGGAATTGTTTTCTCTTTATCAAGAATTTCTCATGGATAGGGACAGGAAGTGCATTCTGGGGACGGAGGAAACAATGCACAAGAAGGTGTAGAAGGTGAAACCAAGTGGTGCTTTCCAGGAACTTGAGGTAAAGCTATTAAGTGATAGAGGGACTTGAGCAGATTTATATTTTAAAAAATATCAGCCTGAAGCCAAGGGATGGGCTGGTTTGAGGGGAAAGGTTTGGAGGCTGGAAGGTTTGTCTGGAGGTCTCCAAATGGGAAATGATGAGGTGGTGGAGGAGGGGATAATATTTAGGATGAGAAATGAACAGGATTTACTGATAGATCAAAAGTGTAAGAGAAAGAGGGAAAGATTAGAATTCCCATCTTACGTCAGGTTTCATTTGGCTGTCTCCAGAAGGGTTGTAAAGGGCAGCTGGAAGTCTTTCTTGGTTGCTGCGTTTTGGGGTTGGGCTATTACAGGGAAAATAGGAAAGGAAAAATGAACTACAGCAACCACTTTGAGGGAAGAACACTTGCTCACTTTTCTAGAATACTGGAGAGAGCTCTTAGATGCCTCAGTACAGCACAATAGAAAGATGGCTTGCTTTGGCACCAGGCTTGGTTTGGAAGGTTTTGTTTACTTTCAAACGCCAACATTTTCTCCTTTTTTTCTGCCTTCACTCATCTGCACACGTCAGCCTCCTCCTATCTTGTGCCAAAAGAAACAACACCTAACGCAAATTGGTTACTTACATTAAGAACATTAACCATTGCCAAGTCCTTATCCAAGCCCTGATTTATTTGATCTTCATCACACCATTGTGAAGTTGGCAGGGTAGTAAAGCCATAAGGGAGTAATTATTATTATTACCCTAATTTTATACAAGGAAACTGAGGCACACCTAGCAAAATAGAGCATAAGGATTTGAGAGTCGAGTAATAGCCTGTCTGATTTTAAAGCCATGGGTCTTAGTCCCTAAATTGTACCTACAATGACTTCAAAACATGTAAAACACCATCAGCAAGTCAAGAAGTTCATTTTGTCATTATCAGCTATTCAAAAACACAAGAAACACACTTGTGCACCCTTATATTTAGGCACACACACATAAACAGGCCCAGTAATAGGAAGACCATGATTACTAGTTTTATTAACATTGCAATTTAACTTAGAGCTCCTGAATGCTGAGTTGAGCTGAGTTAACAGGTAGTATAAGAATTAAAAAGGGATTTAGTGTAATGAGGTAGAAATGGACTAGGAATTAGGAAGTTGAGTCAACGATTTCTCCCAACTTGTCTCCCTACCACAGACCAGCTCCAGGACCCTGGGTTTGCAATTGTTCCTGTTGTATCTGGTGTCCACAGTTGCACAATGTGGCATTTCCATCCAGTGATTGCTAAGACCCCTTCTAGTTAAGAAGGCAATAACTTTATATTTTTATTTATATTAGTTGAAGCATGTGTGTATCTATTTCCTTTTCTCTGGTATTTATTTATTTAACTATTTGGTCTTCAATTACTCATTTTATTTTTGAAATCTAATTTTATATCTTAATAATAGTGAAATCATGGTGATAATTATGATGATAACAGGTAACATTTATGAAACACTAAATTCTAGGAATATTTACGAATTATATGTATTAACTTACTTTATCCTCACATATGTCTGAATAAGTAGGAGCTGTTACTACCCCCATTTTAGAGATGTTGAAACTGAAACACGGTAGGGATAGTAGGGAGCCTGTTCAAGATCCCACAGCCAGTTTGTGGCAGAAGACGAAGTGAGGTAATCTGATTCCTGAATTTGTTCTTTAAACTATTACATACTAGCTCTCAATATTTTTTTTAGGTGCCATAAATGGAGGGTTTACATGCTAATTAGTGGAGTTTACCTAACGACCCCTTAAAACTCTGTGGAATTCCAAAATAATCAAGCTGCTTTCCACATTTTAATGGTATGTGATTTAATAAATTTCTAACTTTCTCAACACACACACACACACATACACACATAGCATACCCTGTAGCCTATTCCTTATTTTATTTATAGTCCAGGAGACAGATAATCTCTAGGATATTTCTTTTTTTTTTTTTCTAGGATATTTCTTTATGAGAAAAATATAAATGTCATATTTAGGGGGGAAAAAGCACATGTTTTTATGTTAAGGACATTATATCTCATGACTTGACTCTGCCTCTTGGGAATTTAATTAAAATAATAAAGCAGAGAGCATTACCATAGTTTGTCACATAAGTTTGCTAGCAGAATAGAAGAGTATAAAGTTAATCCCTTCTTTCCATAATGTTGCCTAATGTGCATTTGCAACCAGAAACTAATGATGCCAGCTGTATCAATAAGGGGCAATAAGCTCACTGCAGAATCTGCAGGATTGGCTGATTGTACAGCAGTGTTTCGAGTCTCAGCTGTAAAGATCTAGAAAATACACATCAGCACAGGAAGTTGCCTTCACTGTGGCCGGCGGTTACCATGGTTTCTGGGTCTGAAGGTAGGGCACTGTAGCCTTAGAGGCTTCTGAGTCCAAACCACTTTCTACTAAGGCAAAATACTAAATTGGAGTAATAATGTAGATAATTTTCACAAGATGAAACCAAGGTTCACCCCCCTCCAAGCCCCCAGGAATTATCTTTCTGGATAATAATTTTTAATCATTTGTGAATTGGCTTTTAATCATTTAATCACTGTCCGAGTAACATGCTGCTTGCCCCTCTTGGAACATGTGAATTAGCAAGAGGTAGACAGTGCTGTGCTTTTATTTAAAAAGGAACCCTTGCAGAAATGTCTGAGAATTTTGTTCTTCTAATGATATTTATAGGATTGTCCATATTCTTTACTATATACTAATTTCTTTTTAATTTTTTTTTTCATTTATTTATGATAGTCACAGAGAGAGAGAGAGAGAGAGGCAGAGACATAGGCAGAGGGAGAAGCAGGCTCCATGCACCGGGAGCCTGACGTGGGACTTGATCCAGGCAGCGGGAGCCTGACGTGGGTCTCCAGGATCGCGCCCTGGGCCAAAGGCAGGCGCTAAACCGCTGCGCCACCCAGGGATCCCTCTTTACTATATACTAATTTTATATTATTATATATTTCATAATATATGTATGTATATTAGGTATTTAGACAGCTGGAACATAAGGACAAAAATGAAACATGATAGTCTCCAACTCATAAATATATTACTTTCCTAAAGCTTATGTGTAAATAAGTTGTTTAGGAACCAGTAGAGCATTTTTCTATAGAAAATAACTGTCTGGCTGATATTCTTTTTCATTTTTACTGCAGAAACCAGGAAAAATAGCATGTAGTACTAAATATGTTCTCATAGAGTAAGAGTGGTTTTTGTTGTTATTCTTAGAGGAGGGAATAGAAGAAACTAGAAACATTGGGGCTGGGTCTATGGAAATTCCAAGTTTCCTTGTACTTCCTTCTGCCTCTTTCTCATTCAGCTGGGCCCTTGGGTTTCTCTGCTCTGGGCACTGAGCTGTCCTGGATCTCCCTCCAGGATACCACATTCACATGAGCCCTAAGTTTTCACAAGTATTGTTCCCTAAGTGACCTATGGATTATTCTCTAAATTCTCTTTATTTTCAATCAAAAGCAAGCTGAAGACTGCAGAGTTGAGCATCCATTTCTGGATTCTCTATTTTGTTCCATTGATCTATGTATCTATTTCTGTGCTAGTACCATGCTGTCTTGATGATCACAGCTTTGTAATATAGCTTGAAGTCAGGCATTGTGATGCCCCCAGCTTTGGTTTTCTTTTTCAACATTCCTCTGGGTCTTTTCCAGTTTCATAAAAATTTTAGGATTATTTGTTCCAGCTCTGTGATAAATGTCAATGGTATTTTGATATGGATTTCAGTGTAGATTGCTCTGGGTAGCATAGACATTTTCACAATATTTATTCTTCCAATCCATGAGCATGGAATGTTTTTCCATCCTTTGTGTCTTCCTCAATTTCTTTTATAAGTGTTTTGTAACTAATTTTTGACAAAGCAGGAAAGAATATCCAATAGAAAAAAAAACAGTCTCTTCAATAAATGGTGCTGGGAAAATTGAGCAGCCACATGCAGAAGAATGAAACTAGACCATTCTCTTACACCATACACAAAGATAGACTCAAAATGGATGAAAGACCTTAAAGTGAGACAAGAATCCATCAAAATACTAGAGGAGAATACAGGCAGCAACCTGCTTGATCTCAGCCACAGTAACTTCTTGCAAGACATGTCTCTGAGGGGAAGGAAAACAAAAGCAAAAATGAACTATTGAGACTCATAAAGATAAAAAGCTTCCGCACAACAAAGGAAACAGTCAGCAAAATGAAAAGACAGCCTACAGAATGGGAGAAGATATTTGCTAATGACATATCAGATAGAGGGCTAATATCTAAGAACTATAAAGAACTTATCAAACTCAACACCCTCAAAACAAAATAATCCAGTCAAGAAATGGACAGAAGACACGAACAGACATTTCTCCAAAGAAAACTTACAGATGGTCAGCACACACATGAAGAAATGCTCAACATCACTTGTCATCAGGGAAGTATAAATAAAAACCACAATGAGATATCACTTTATACCAGCTAGAATGACTAAAATTAACCAGACAGGATATAGCAGATATTGATGAGGATGTGGAGAAAAGGGAATGCTCTTACATTGATGGGAATGCAAGCTGGTATAGCCACTCTGGAAAATAGAATGGTTCCTCAAGAAGTTAAAAATAGAGCTACCCTACAACCCAGCAATTGCACTATTGAGTATTAATTCAAGATAGAGTTGAGGTGAAACAAAGGAGCACATGAACCCCAATGTTCATAGCAGCAATGTCCACAATAGCCAAATTGTGGAAAGAGCTGAGATGTCCTTTGACAGATGAATGGATAAAGAAGATGTGATATCATGGAATATTACTCAGCATCAGAAAGAATGAATACTTACCATTTACGTTGAGATGGATGGAACTGAAGGGTACTATGCTAACTGAAATAAATCAGAGAAAGACCATTATCATATGATTTCACTCATATGTGGAATAGAAGAAATAGTGCAGAAGACCATATGGGAAGGGACAGAAAACTCAATGGGAAAAAATCAGAGAGAAAGACAAACCATAAGAGATGCTTAACTCTGGAAAGCAAACTGAGGGTTGCTGAAGGGGAGGTGGGTAAGGGGGTGAGGTAATAGGGTGATGGGCACGTGATGTGATGAGCACTGAGTGTTATATGCAACTGATGAATTATTGAAAACTATATCTGAAACTAATGACATACTGTATGTTGGCTAATTGAATTTAAATAAAGATAAAGAAAAATTATATAAGAAAAAAAACAAGCAAAAGCAAGCTGATGAATATAATTAACAAACACAAATTCAGATTTCTCACACATAAAGGAGTACACAGATTTTTTAGTAGGTTTTCCCCATGTTGACTTTATAATTATTATCACAATATTATTTTTAAAATCTATAAACATATTACCCAATATAAATTTTTAATGCTTATTGGTTTTAATACAAGTATAAATTATAGTCATAAAGCATTTATAAATCAAATACAAACGAAGCCAGAAAATTCAAATAACATTAATATTATATAATGAATGATCTTTGGTTGAAATTAAATAATTGATGTTGGATTTAGTAGTAGAAAAATGTTATTGATATATTTTTTTTATTTTACTTGTTATTAGCTCTATTCTTCAGATTTTTGGAGATGAGATCATTAATTGTGTCAATTATATTTTTATTAGTTTTCCTTTTCAAAAGAAACTAATTGTTATTTTGAAGAGCCAATTAAGTTAATAGTGTATCTCAAAAGAAAACTTTGAAAAATATTATGTTTTAATACTAATCAGTTGTTCTTAGTTGACATATTAATTGGCAATTAGATGATAGTACTTATAACAACAGAATCTCCAAGGCATATCCACTCTTACTGGGAAGGAGAAGGGGCTACTGTGAATAAAGTTCTTTTGAATTTGGCAATTCTATCTCACTATGAGACATGCAATGACTCAGTTCTCTCATTGACTTTTTGCTGCTTGACCAGTAGGGAAAGTCTGTTCAAATCTTTGATAGGGATTCCCATATCACCAGTTCAGAGAAACTGTCAAGTATTTACAAGTATCTATGAGGCCATTCATGATTTGCTCACTTTCTTCCATGTGTTATATTTCTGACCCTAAATCCCAATTTTCTTTGAAGGCCTCTATTTTTTCTTTTTTCACTGTAAAATTTTACTGTCAGTCTTAGGCTATATTATAAACTGCACATGTAGATACTCAATGACTATTTGTCAAACTAATAAAGGTAATGGACAAAATTTATTAACACATCTAGTGTTACCCCATTGCTAAAGATGATTTTTTAAAAAAAAAAATTTTATTTATTTATTCTTGAGACACACAGAGAGAGAGGCAGAGACATAGGCAGAGGGAGATGCAGGCTCCTCACAGGGAGCTGGATCTGGGACTCGATCCCTGGACTGGGATCATGCCCCAAGCCAAAGGCAGGCACTCAATCACTCAATCAGGCACCCAGGTGTCCCACCTAAAGATAATTTTTATTCACTCAGCAGTTTACCTTCCCTCAGATTGAAGAATTTTTTTTCCCTGATGTTATGTTTGAGATCTTGTGATTCAGGGTTAGGCATATGGGCAGAAAGAGGGCTAGAGAAGCAAAGGAAGGTGGGAGCACAGACAAAAACCATTTGGTACCCGAATGTGGCAGAGCTTCCTGACAGCAGCGGGTAGAAAGGTTTTGGAGACTGACACAGTGTTCAAGAAAGGACAGACAGGCAAAGATTGTTTTAAGAAATGTTGCCATGAATTAAGATAAGAATTTTCTTTAAATTACTTTCAATGACTTGAGCTAGTAGGGGGATTTCTTTGAATTGTTAACTCTATAAAGATCCTTGCTGTGCCCCACCTCATAATCAGAGCGTGTGCACATTTATCCTTTTCTTAGACTAAATGGATTATGGATATGAATTTGTAAAACTTCATTGTATTTGGTTATGAATGATTGAGTAAAAAGGTGAGTATTTGAATGGCTATTCTAATTTTTAAAAATTATCAAGGAACTAAAGAAAAATTAGAAAAACATGTTAAAACACAGAACTCCAAGAATATAATAATTCCTGAAAATGATAGGTGCCCTCTAATTTTACCAGGGAGATTTTTCAAAGAATGCAGGGTACTGTCTGGGATGCCTCACCAGCTCAGAGAAAGCTCTCTGCATTCCTTAAGGGTGATTAGGGAAATCACCCCATTCTCCAGACCTAACACCAACTTTTCTCTATTCTTAAAATAGGCTTTTTCAATGGAGTTTAGCTTCTAGAAACTTTGGACTATTAATGCCTCCTGCAAAGGTCTAATTCTATGCTTCATACCAGACCCAGATGGAGCATGTTATATCTGGGAAAGTGAATAATTCACATCTCTGAGTATTGTACATGGTTTAGAAAGTTCCGATATCTTAATGGACTTAGGTTGAATTCAGGCATATTTCCTAGAATAGTGTTTCAAGTAAAATAGATAGAATTAGGTCTATTATGATGAAGTGATAAAACCTCAAGTATTAGCCTTCATGTAGGTTAATGACATGTCTTTCTGGGTGACAAGCATTAATAGTGGCATCACTGGCAAGATCCCTCGCCATTACGGAAATTGTTGCTAACCTCACTGCCTCTTTTGCCCATCTGTTCTTTTGGCTTCTTTGATCTCCACTTCCCCAGTTGCATTTGTCTTATTTCTGCTCATTTTTCAACTTGCTATACATCATGTTTTCTTAGGGGCACACTTGCCAACACCCAAGAATCACATGTATATTATTCGGATCCCTGGTAGTACATGTTTTATCTCAAGATAATTGGTAATTTAAAAATCTTAGCACACTTTAGTAGGCATACATACCTCATGATCTTTTTCACTAATGCAACTCTACTTTTTCATAGGCATCCTCACAGAAAATCTCGCACTGAGTAAAAACAACAGTTTTTTCCTGCTTCTTATCATTACTTTTATATTGAACATATACTTTTATTTCATACTTGTATTTACTTTTACACAAAATAAGAACCATTATCAACCTAAAAGGGGTATTATCAATATGAAATAAGTTTTAGGTATAGGCAAAAATGCATTTTAATAAGGTACCATGACTTGGAATAATAGAATTTAGAGATGAAAAAATCCTGAAGAATTGTTTGACCCAACCATTTACTTAATGATAGAATTTCCCCTACTTACAATACTTCTCCTGATGGACGACCACCTCACATCTATAAGACTATCTCTAATGAATTATTTTCTTGTAAGACATCTTATTCCACCTCTAAAGAGCACTGCTTGAAAGTCTTTTCTAACATTAACCCAGGTCTATTTCATCATAATTTCTAGTGATTAACTCCTGCAAATTCTCCTAAAGCTACTTCTAATAATTTGAATTTCTCAATAATGTGATCACCCTTCAAATATTTGAAGACAGTTCACATTTCTAGATAAAGCAAAGGAAATATCAGAAAATTAATGGGTGGAAGGAAACAAAGGCACAAATTGACTGAACCAAAGAAAGGAAAGGAATGAGACTCAGAGCAAGACGAAAGGCAAAGAGATAACCTGATGCACTGGACCCAAAGAATACGTGGGAGTTTTTAAATTCACGGAATGACAATTGACCTTCAGGAGGTGAAGCTGAGTGAAGCTCTGCAGCGCTAATTGGGATGTCTGAGGGAAAGCAGAATCAATCAGGTGGTTGGTGACTAAAGTAGAATGACCATAGGAAAGGTGAGCTGATGCCTTGGCAACACAAGGTAGATTAGTCCAACAAAAAGAGATGTTCTGTGATGATAATGGCTCCCCACAAGTTGTGATCACCTAGTGAGACCATCAGGAAGTGTTTCTTCCTCTTCTTAAAGCAAGCATGTGGGATGAGAAAGTGTCCTTACATAAATAAAGACAATGCATTTGTATTAGGACTACAATGTCCTATATTGATACTCATGGTTATTACTAACACACACATACACACACATATGCCAGCTGCCAGCAGATTGAATAGAGTTTTCTTCTATTTTTTTTTAAGATTTTATTTATTTATTCATGAGAGACACAGAGAGAGGCAGAGACCTAGGCAGAGGGGGAAGCAGCTTCCTACGGGGAGCCCAATGCGGGACTCAATCCTGGAACTCCAGGATCATGCTCTGAGCCACCCAGGCCTCCCGAGTTGTCTTCTTTACCAAGAACATGAGGGCAAGCATATTTGGGTGATGTACACTCTGAGTCATAACTAAGCTAGGCAAGCAGTGACATAGATCACACTACTCTGTACGTCTATATGTGTGACTATTTTCTCATTAAGGTCTTTTCTCAAGAACACCTTCTGTTTCCTTAAATTTGACAGCCAGCAGCTTAATACCACTTTAGTCTTTCTAATCCCCAGAAGTAGGTTGAGGACTAGAGGACACTGAAGACGTCTAATACAAAAAAGATCAGAAATCCCTGGAGGACTTGGGATTATTTAATTTAGGTTATACTTGGTAGTAGGTGGTCTAGGTGTTTATGATAGAGTGAACACTGGCCCCTGAGAAATATCCACATCCTAATCCTTGGAACCTGTAAATGTTACTTTAGATAGCAAAAAGGACTTTGTGAATATGATTGAGAATTTTTAGACTGGGAGATAGTTCTGTATTAACTTGCTGCACTCTAAACGTAATTCTTCCTTATGAGAGGAATGCAAAGGATCAGAGCCAGTACTAGGAAATGTAAGGAAGGAAACAAAAGATTCGAGTGGTGTGGTCAAGACAAGAAATGCAGGCAGCCTCTCAAAGTTGGAAGAGTCAGGAAACAGATTCTCCTCTGGAAACTCCAAAAGAAACAAGCTCTTGCAACACCTCGATTTTAGCCTTGTAAGACTTATTTGGGATTTCTGACCTCCAGAACTATGAGAAAATAAATTAAACTTGTTTTAAGTCCCTAAGTTAATGGCAGTTGTTACAGCAGCACTAGGAATAAATACCAACACAATATTCTGTATGTTTTCTATTGACTTAACTTCTTCCTATGATTCTAGTATAAGAGCATTTGTTTCTACATCAGATATTCTCAGGGTGCTGTGAGAGGAAGTAGTTTGGAGGACCATGCATTGAATCAT
Source organism: Canis lupus dingo (assembly GCF_003254725.2). Classification (NCBI taxonomy): domain Eukaryota; kingdom Metazoa; phylum Chordata; class Mammalia; order Carnivora; family Canidae; genus Canis; species Canis lupus. Next base: position 62,215,912 of record NC_064243.1, read on the forward strand.
ACAATAGTACATGAAACTAAATTGTATCAGTCAAGGTCCATTAGTTGCAAGGATCACAAAGCAACTCTGACAGATTTGAGCAGAAAATGAATTTACTGAGAGGATATTGGGAACATTATTGACTGTGGGATTTGAAAAATAAAAAGAACAAGGAAGCCAGGCTAAGACCTAAAATTTTAGTATTTCTGATATGGAAAGTTTCCATTAGGCTTTTATTTTGTTCACTTTATTTCTAAGCCCCATCTTACACACTTGGTTTTGAGATACTGTTTACGTAAAATTTTAGTTCAGTTAATGAGACAATTACAATGATAGAGTGAAATTAAATTACACTTGCACATTTTGGTGGGGGGTGCTTCAAAGTCATTAGTGAATTCCATGGCACTCATTTAATGAATTAAATTACCACTGAAAACTATCATACCTAAGAATATTTATACTAGGGTAGGGTACAGCTCATTCTTTGCCTTTTCTCCTTTCTCCTATAATCTTTATTTAAAAAAAAAAAACAAAAAACAAAAAAACAGAAAAACAGGTTAGGCTGGTTTTATTTCTTCAACTACCTATAACTTTCCAACACATCTTTGAAAATTCCCCAGACCTTGAGAACTCAAACCTGTGTGTGTGTGTATTGGGGGGAGGGCTTGAGATTTCTTTTTCATTTTTTAAAACTTGTAATTGGAAAATGCAACATACATGAACAATAGCATTGTTAAATGGCTCTACCCTTTTAGGGAGACCTAATCATTTTCCAAAATCCCCACCTTCAAATACCATCACATTGGGGGTTAGGATTTTAACATATAAATTGTGGAGGCCGAGAAAAATTAAGGCCATCCCACCTAAAGTTTAGCATTAGCACAAGTGCAGCTATCTTAGGCCCCTGTGAATAAGAGCTGAACTTTATGGGAAAAACTGCAGAATGTCCTTAATGTCCTCGGCAGGTAATCGCATATCAGAAAGACAACAGAGCCCACCCCCGTGGTAGAAAGTCCCATATTAGAATGAGAACAGAGCTCAATGCCCTTGAAAGCCCCATATCAGAATGTAAACAGAACTTGAGAAATTCCTCCATCCCTTCTGAAAATCCCCTAGACCAGCCTATTAAAAAACCAGCTGTAACCCACTTCGGGGTCCAAGTCCCTGCTCTGCTGTGTCGGGTATACTTGGACCCAAGCTCGAGCTTGTTAATAAACCCTCGTGCATTTGCATCGGTGTTGGCTCCTTGGTGGTTTCTTGGATTCGCAATCTTGGGCACAACATAAATCTGGTGAAGAAGGGACACAAACATTTAATCTATAGGATTCACACCCAATCCATCAACAAAATATACTAAGCACCTACCCATTTCTCATCATTTCTGCTTCTACAACCCGGTAACAAACCACCATCATCTTGCCTCCGGATTGATGGAATTAAGTCCTAGTTGGCTTCATTCTTCCCATCCCTTCTTTATATAACACAATAGAGCCAGAGGATCTCATTAGAAAGAATCTCAAACCACTCCTCATTTGAAAACATTCCAATAGTTCCTATCTCATGCAGGGTAAATGCCAAAGTCTTTATAATGTTCCAGGAGGCTCTATTCAACATGCTACCCTGCTGTTTCTTTGACTTAATTTCTTACTGTCTTTTTTTTTTTTTTTCATTTTGCGCTGCCATGTTGGCTTCTCTGCTGTTCCATGAATAGGCCCTAAGAGCTCCCACCTTAGGGCTTTGTTACTGGAATACTTGTCCCTAAAGTTGTCTTATGATCCATCTCCTCAGCTCTTTTGGGTCTTTGCTCACATTCCATCTCTCCAGTGAGATTCTTTCTTGACTCCCTATTTAAAATTGTACCTCCCATGTAGTCTCAAATTGTTTTTCCTAAACCTTCTGATAATCTTAATAAAATATACTTTCTGGTAAAACTCTTCTATCCACATAACCATAGCTTAAAAATAAAATTATCATTTATATAGTCAGTAAACATCTACTGAATGCATACCATGTATGCATGTATTGTGTGCTATGTTAGACTCTGGGTAAACTGAATGCATAAAATTTACTTCTTATCCTCCACCTACTGGCATCACAATTTTTGGCTCAAACATTAGCAATATTATCACTATCATTTCATGGATGGGAAAGTTAGACTTAGAGAACGTAAGTAATATTTACTCAAGTTCTCATGGTTATAAATAGAGAGGCAGGATTCAAATTCAGGCCTGAATCCTTATAATCTACATCAAATTTTTATGGAAATCTTCAATGGTGGATTTCCAGCTTTTCTGCCTGATGGAAAATGATATTCAATGTAGGTTTCAAAAACTTATTTGATTCCAAAAGTGACAAGAAAGACATTTTATTAGATTATTTTATTAGATTGGTATGTCTGATAATCCAATGTAAATGTAAAGTTATGATTCTTTTTTGTCTCACATTTTGTATCCAGGCAATTGCAAAAGAAGTTTCAAAAGTATTTCAACTACTGACAGACTCCCTGGAATTTATTTATTTATTTATTTATTTATTTATTTATTTATTTATATTATGGTTTTCCAAGGTGAAGTTTTCTTGGAAGGATAACTTTCAAGTATATGTGCAAGTTCTTTGTTTTCAAAAAGGTATTATTATTATTATAATTTTAGAGAGACAGAGAGAGTGGGAAGGGGAGGGGCAGAGAGAGGGGAGAGAGAGAATCTTAAGCAGGTCCCAAACCCAGCATGGTGCCCAAGGCGGGGCTCAATCTCATGAGATCACAAGCCAAAATTGAGTGTGATGCTTAATCGACTGAGCCACTCAGGCACCCTCAAAAAGGTATTTTTTTATTATTATTTTTTTACCATTACTCCAGGAAGGATTTTAAGAAGAAATAACTTAACTCTACTATTCATCATTACCAACTTAGGCCAATTAGTTTATCATATTTTTTCCATTATTTAGTCAACTCAAGGAGAAGGAGAGGACAAAGAGCTTCCGAAGACTAAGCAAAAGGCATTCTGAAATATAATAGATCTTACCATAATTTTGACATCAATGTACATTTGTATAACTGGGTAGTAAAAAGATTAGGATCTATAATGTCTCAAAATACTTTTTTTCAATATTTTGGCTCGGGCTTTGGGTCAACCTTCTTTAGACTGTAGTGTTTTTAATAGAAAGAAAATGTACTCTTTTTGTAGCACATAGAATTTACTTATCCTCATTGTTTGCTCACCATGTTATTTTTAAGGTGGTCTTCTGCCCTTTCATATTTTTCTTGATCATCATTTTAAATAAAATAAATAAGAGTCCTTTCATTCTTGTTCAGAAACACAGACAAATACCATCTGTTCCTTGACTGTTCCAGGTACAGTGACCACCTATTGCTCTCCATCTGTCAGTTGTACATTTATCCATGTCATCTGTGCTCTCTGTTCGTTTTACACTTTAAGACACTGACAATAGTTTTCTGCATCTATTTTATAGTCAGTACAATGTAGAATTTTCATCTACAAATAAAACATGAAACTATAGGACAGTGAATATGGTTTTCTAAGTTTCCTGGAAGGACAGTTCAAGGAGGATTTCCAAAAATGATTGCAGCATAACTGGCATATGTATTTAGCCTTTCAGAGTGAATTGTTTTGATGATGGCACTCGTTGGATGTTTACTGTTCAGTAAGTTAAGCTTTAAAGCAGTAAATCTTCCTATTTTATTATTACAACTCCTAGAATAAATACTATAATAGTAACTATGTTAGATAAACCTGAATAAAGGTAGGCCTTTAAGTAACAAAAATTTAGTATTGTACCTTCTCAATTTTAAATAGCTTTTATCATAACATTAAAACTGTCATTTAAGCAATATTCATATTTAAAATTTTGCCTCAAAATTTAAGTTAAATGAAGCTAAAGGGGGGGGTACCCTAAATATCATAGGGCATTTGACTATTTTTTAGGCTTTTAACAACATACTAAAATAATTCTGTTTGTCTTTATAGTTGAAGAAGTTAGCTAGAGATCTTAAAACAATTATAAAACATACCCTTACAGGAGTTCATGAAATAAAGGGTCCCATAGAAACTGCAGAATACAAAGTTCCAGGCTTCATAGTCCACAGAAACACAATTTAACTATGATATATGGACCAAATAACTTTATGAGAAGCCCAGAATCCAGTTTAAGGAATTGCCGTAGTCCCGATGAATACAAAACTGAGAACCATTACAGTAACATGAGTAAGAACAATCTCACTTTTCCTGTGTCAGCCTCTCCCCATGCAGCACATCTCAGTACTTGGGTAAGAGAGAATGGAGCATGCCTCCAAAAGCCAAGTCTTTTCGTGTACCACCCTAGGGTCCAGTTTCTGCCTCATTTCACTTGGAGAAATACTGTAATTAATGTAGTTTAGATGCTTCTGTTCAGTTAAAAACAAAGAAAAAGGGTAAGTAGCTTATTGTGGCTGGCACAGATCTGTAAGATGAAGAGAAGACAGGGGACCTGGGGCTTCTTTCCCTGAGGGAGGGTCTGGAGCACACCTCCACTAACTAATCCTAACCCTTCAGTGCTTTGTCTGAGGGGCTGGTTCCTGTCTCGCCCCACCCAGAGCTGGACAGAACCTGCATAGTTTGGTGGGCACAGCTAAGAACAAAAGGAAAGGACCAGCAGGGCTCTGTGAAATTGGGAGAAGGCACAGAATTTGAGGTTTCTCTTCACAGGAGAGGAAGGAGAGGAGGGAATGAGTGTGCCTCCAATGTCCCAGCCTAGCACAGTGGTCAGACACTAGAGGGAGCAAGACATTATGGGCTTCTGGGGAGGGAAAAAAAAAAAAAAAGGAATCCAGTAAATCTCCTTTAATTAGGAATCTACATACACAAGTGCAGAGTAGACACTATCTACAGAAAGTATAGGAGGATCCCAGAGTCTCTGGATAGGCTGATTGCTGAAAGTAATTTTCTGTGGAAACTAGTTCATAAAAACTGGGAAAGGTGACTGTTCTTCCAAATTCAGACACAATGTCAAGCTCTAGGGAATAGAAAAAAATCAGAGAAACATAACACAGTCAAAAGAACAGGATATATCTCCAGTAAATGTCCCTGAAAAAAATGGAGATCTATTCATTGCTTGACAAAGAGTTAAAAATGACTGTTTTAAAGAGGCTTAGTGAGTTATAATAGAAAACAAGAAGGCAACTAAATGCAATCAGGAAAATGATACATGAATAAAAGAAGAGTATCAACAAATATTGAAACTATAAAAAAGGAACCATACAGAAATTCTGGGGTTGAAAAACATAACAATTGAACTTAAAAATAAACTAGAGGGCTTCAATATTAAACTAGACCATTAGAAGAAAGAATTAGTAAACCCAAAAGTCATTTGAAGTTATCCAGTTAGAGAAGCAAAAAAAATAAATAAATAAAAAATAAAATAAAATAAAAAATAGTAAAAAAAAAAAAAAAAACATATAGGACACTAGACGCCATCCGAAGAACCAATATATGTATTATAGAAGTCTCAAACAAAAGAGAGAGAGTAAAGGGGCAGAAAGTTTATTTGAAGAAATAATGGCAGAAAACTTCCCAAATCTTGGAAGGTAAATGGGCATCCAGATTTGCAAAGCTCCAAAAGAACACTGAATAGGATCATTTTAAATAAATATATCTGGATACACATTATAATCAAACTGACAAAGACAAAGAATTTTGAAAGCAGCAAAACAAAAGTGATTTATTACATAAAAGAGTCCCCGTAAGACTCAATAAATTCTCAGAAGAAACCTTGCAGGCTAGAAAACAGTGAAATGCTATATTCAAAGTGCTATACCAAAAAAAAAAGTACTGGCAAACAAGAATACTATCTTTGGAAAAACTGTCTTTCAAAAATAAAGGAAAGATAAGTTTTACTGAGACAAACAAAAGCTGAACGAGTTCCTTATTTCCACACCGTCATACAAGAAATGCCAGAGGGACCTCTTTAGGTTGAAACAGTGGATGCTTAACAGCAACACAAATGCATATGAAAATATAAAACTCACTGATAAAGGTAAATATAGAGACAAATACAGAGTACGAGAACGCCGGAAAACTGTAAAGGTGGTATGTAAATTACTTTTAATCTAGTAAAAAGGTTAAAAGACAGAAGTATTAAGAATAACTATAACTACACAAACTTGTTAATAATTATACAATATAAAAAGATGTAAATGGTAACATCAATAACAAAGTATTGGGTGAGAGAATTAAAAGTTTAGTTATTGTGTGCAATAGAAGTTAAATTGCTTCAGCTTAAAATAGATTGATATGACTACAAGGTATATTATGCAAACTTCATGATAATGACCAAAAAGTACCTATAAAAGATACACACACACACACACACACACACACACAGAAAAAGAGAAAGACATCACAGGACATTACTTTAAAAAAAAAAAGAGTCACAAAGGAAGATAGCAAGAGAGGTAAAGAACCACAAAAGAACCACACAACAAACTAAAAAAATGAAAAAAAATTGGCAATAGTAAGTCTTTAATCATGTCAAAAGAGAATAGATTAAACCCCTAATAATGGCCATAGAGTGGCTGACTCTATTAAAAAAAGAGAGAGAGAGAGAAAGAAAAGAAAAAAAAAAGATCCAACTAAATGTTCTCTGTGAGAGACTCACTTTAGAGTTAAGGACATATACAACCTGAAATATAAGGGCATATGGACGCGTATGGCTACATAATACGTATGTGTATCAGACAAAATGACTCAAAACTGTCAAAGGAGATAAAGAAGGTCATGATGTAATGATAAGGGATCAATGCACCAGAAGACATAGCATTATCAATACATATGCACACAACATCAAAGCACCCAAATATATGAAGCAAACACTGACACAGCTGAAGGCAGAAATAGACGGCAACACAACCATAGTAGAAGATTTCAACACCCAACTTCCATTAATCTGCAGAACATCCAGACAGATCAATCAAGAAACAGAGGACCAACGCGATAGACCAAAGGAGCGAGTCTTTTACTGTTTCAATTCTATGGCCCTCCATCCTCGATATGCCCTGAGTTTTGTTTCCTGTTCTCTAGTCTTCGTGAAGAAGAGGAAATCAATGTACAAATTATTCCAATTCATATATCCATTGACATATGTCAATTAGACCAATGCATCGATACATTTGAGAAGATGTTACTTACAAGAAGGGTGAAATAGGTGCTTATTCAATCCTTTTGCTCGAAGGTTCCTAAAACAAAGTTCTAAAAGGAATGAACTACTCTGTGTAGATTTTGCTGTTATTTTTAAGAGCTTGAAATGATCTCATTTGTTTCTCCTTCATTGATTGTCATGTTCTTCACTGCTTTCCATCCAAGCTACTTTCGGCTTTTACTGAAAAAGTTGATTCATACTCATGGTGGAAGTAAAGGGTATTATTAGGCATGTCAAATCTGAGTATACACAGTTCATCAAGGATTTTTGTTCCAAAGTCATTTACTTTATCAGAATCAAATTAGAGAATTTACGCCTAACGCTTCAGTGTTAGGGCATAGATTATTCGACGGGAAACTCTATTGACCTTACAACAGCAGAAGTTGCAACATAAAAGACATAGGGGGTAATGAGACAGTCAAATGACATACTGGCATACTGAGAAACGTCTTGAGTCAGCCTAGGTTATGGAATGAAAAGGAAATTCCTTCTTTTAGGTCGATGATTACATTAGAACCCCAGGGCACTTCAATTTGGTTTTAGTATCCTTCAAGAATTACTTTTTTTAAAAAAAAATTAAAAGTATATTTTTCCTTCAGGCCATATCTTTAAACATGAAGCAAATTCTTGTTACTCCTCCCAGAAATATTAAACTCAAGTGAAAACATCTTTTTATTATGAAATCTATAAAAAACCCCACCTCTTTATGGGTAGGTAAGGGACACTGTCATACTTATAAATACATGTCTTTTTCTTTCAGTTTCCTGTTTTCTGTAATAAATTTAAAGTCAAGATCACGCTCTTGGTTGGCTGTGAAAGGGTAGGTCAAATTCCAGTAGATGAATCTGTTTCAGATTTGTGTTCTTAAGCCCTTGGAAAAAGTTTTCAAGGCACAAAAATACCAGTAAGAGAACTGGCTGCAGGATAAGGATTCATCCAGATATTGTATTTATTATGTAAGAAATGAAGTTGTTGCACTGTCTTCTTCACTTTATGATCTTTAATATCATCATGGGAAGATTAAGAAGTCAAGTTTTAGTGATTAAAGAAGTGGATGGAACGTAGTAAATGTATCTTAAAGAAAACACAGAAAATTGTAAATACAGTCTCAAGCGCTATGTATAAAAAATCCATATTTGACTATTCATAATGCCTCTCAAAATGCCTTGTTAAAAGGTGACTTAATGACTTTTAAGCCTTTTAACTGTTTCCTCTATGATTGTTCTTTTATGTCTAAGGAATACCCTCATATTGTTACGTTGTATGTTATCACTCTCACGTCTCATATTCTGATTTCTTGCATCGCTGGCTTATTTACACCATCTTATCCCCCTCCTTCATTTATTCATTCAGGAAATATTCACTGCGGCATACTATGAGCCAGATCGTAGGGACACAGCAATTAATGAGACACATAGGTCTCTATTCTCAAAGAGCGTATGGTCCTGTGAGGAGAGAGATGAGCATGTAAATGAGAAAATTTGGATGTTAGTGGGTGAAATGAAGAGAACAAAGCATGGTCATGTTAAGGAAAAAAGTGACTAATACAGCTTTATATAGGCGTGTCAGGGAAGGCTCTCTTGGAAAAGGTCTTCAGCGAGAACCAGAGCATAGAGGGGTTCCCTTTATACAAGTCTGGGTGACACGTTCCAGACTGTAGCGACAGCAAAGGAAAGACCCTAGAGTGGGAATTTTCTATCAATATAATAATGACCTATTTCATAAATGTTAGTATATTTCTATGCCTTAAACAGTTGTTTTTGTACCATTTATATCAGATAGCTTATACTCATTTCTCAATATCTAAGACAAGAATTTCAATATTTTCAAATTTCTTTTCCTTCTTTTTCATTTTAAGGTTTGTCATTTAAACTTTTAGATTGTTAATGTTAATAATACCTATATTATGCTCTGTGATAAAAATTAAGTTGTTCAGTTCTCCCAATAGTTAATTCTAAGAATTCAAAAGACAAGTAGTGCTTAATTAAATAGTAAAGTCTGGTTCTTTACAGAACCAGGTGTTTCCTATGAGCTTTGCTATCTTGGGTGTACAGTTTTTTGCTTTCCAGCAGTTTCTCTTGCATTTTTTCCCCTCCTACTGTGTGGTTTCTCATATTTTTATTTTATTTTACTTTTTATTTCTTTTTCTTTAAAAAATATTTTATTTATTTGAGAGAGAGAGAGCATGAACAGGAGGGGCAGAGAGAGAAGGAGAATGAGAATCTCAAGCAGACTCCATACTGAGCATGGAGCTCAACATGGGACTCAATCCTGGGACCCTGAGATCATGACCTGAGCCAAAACCAAGATTTGGATGCTTAATTGACTGTGCCATCCATTTTTTAAAATTCATTACCAAGTGTCTTTTTCTTCTATTTAAAAAAATTATTTAAATTCTAGTTAGTTAACATACAGTATAATATTAGTTTCAGGTGTACAATAGAGTGATTCATTATTTACATACAATACCCACAGCTCATTACAAGTGCCTTCCTTATATCCTTCACCTATTTAGCATCCCCCCCACCTCCCCTGTGGTGATCACAGTTTATTCTCTGTAGTTAAGAGTCTGTTTCTAGTCTTTTTATTTTTTGATCTCTCTACCAATTAAGAATTCTGTGAACTTCCCTTTTTTTCCCTAGAGGCTCTCTTTTGAATGCTTATTGTCTTTGTTTGCTACCTACAACTATTGCATAACTATTATTTTGAGATTTTCCTTATTTTTTGCTCTTTATTCCACAATCGCCTGAATCCCCTACCTTTATCTTATATCAGTAGAATAATTTGAACAAGTAACAGGAAGCCACACCCAGATGACTTAAGTGATCACAGAAATCATTATCTCACACAGAAGGCCTGAGATTTGGTAATTTTAGAGTTGTCCACTTCAGCGACTAAATGAAAACAAGATTGCAATTGACTTTTCATCTTCGTGCTCTGCCATCCTCAGCACATCATCTCTGTCCAATTCCCTGGTTGCTGTCAGTGTGACAGCACGGTTGCCACAATTCTAAGCATCACATGTAGGCCACGGACATATCCAGAGTTTCTTTTTTTTTCTCTATTTCAGGATTAATAAAACCTTCTCTAGAAGTCATGGTCCAGAGTCCTGCTCTCATCTCACTCCCAAGCCAATTATTGGCAAGGAAAATGGAACTGGTACGATGGTTTAAATAATCAAAATTTACCCACAAGGTCGAAGCTAGGATCACCATTCCAAGATCATTTGGAAGAGAGATAGACAACCGCCCTGCCACCCCTCACCTCCCACCAAAAGCAGGAATAATAGAAAGTTTGGCTTTTGAAATGTGTCTGCTGCACTTTTTCTTGGCTGAGATCTTTGTTGATTACATCACATTGCTTTAAATAATGTCCTAAAGAAAAGTGTGTGGATGTAAGTTTTTTGGATTTCTGCGTGTGTTAAAATGTCTCAATTTTATCTCCAAAAGGATTGATAGTTATCTGATTTTGGACTCCTAGAATGAAAACACATTTCCTCAGAACTTCGAAGGGATTGCTCTATGTCTACCATGTCCCAGTGATGAGAACTTTCACACAGGACTTTGCAAGTGATCAATTTAATCCTTGGGAAGCTTTCAGGAAATACTCATCATTCTTGGTGTGCTGCAACTTCATAATGCGGTGTTATGTTTTCTTTTTTCTTTCAGAGCCGTCCATCCTCAAATCTAGGGTCTTTTATCCTACTTCCACTCAAGGATATTTGTTTTTTTATGGCTTAAATAATAGCTGCCTTCCCTTTTTTCTTTAGTTTTTCTTCCTAGAATTTCTAGTAATTACATGTTTGATGTTATGAATTGGTCTTTTTCATTTTTTATCTTTTCTCTCACATTTCACCTATTTTTGATTGTTCTGACTTCTGGGAGATACTCTCCATTTTATTATCAAATTCCTAGTTGAATTTTTATTTCAGTCATCATATTCTTAAGTTTCATGATCTTTTTAAATTTACCCTCTCATTTTTTCCTTTCTCTTTGTACATTTTGTTTTAGTTATAGACACAATATCTCCTCTAGCCTAAACTGCATTTACACTAAAGTCAACTTCTCTCATTATTTACTAATAGATAGTGTGTTTCCTATATTTCTGAGTTGACAAAAGGATTGAAAGTCTATTTCTGTATAGAAATAGACTGATTCAAGCAGAATGGAGTATGTTGTATAGAAGGATCAAGAATATATGATACACACTCACAATGCTGATTTTAATGGTGTGGTCTTGGGGACATCATCAAGATTTACCATTATCAAAATTGCTAGGATGCTGAATTTGTGTTAAATGTTCTGGTTTTCTTTCCCTTTCCTATTCAGTATGGCATTTCCCTGATTTTCTCCTCAAATTGGTTACTGCTCTCAATTGGCTTACTCTGAGAACCAACTCAGGCCTTTCTATCCCCAAAGTTCACCTAGTTTACATATTCTATTCTTCTTTTATTAAATCTGCCAATCTTTAGCAAGAAACATATCAAAATTAGCTGATTAATTCATGCATAGATATGAATGATTGATGGTCCAAAGAGAGGTCTTGAAAACTTAATAATCCTTAATTGACATACTGAGAAAGAAGAATATTTTTTGAGAGCCTTTCCAGGACCTCTTCTTTTCTCTAGGCAAAATCTCACAAGCTCTGTCTCAGATATATTAAAACAGTATTTGGCAACTTAATGTCTTAATTCCGAAAGAACTTTATATTACCACAAATGGTTTGTAAATGCATCCAGTTGCTATAAATCTGTATATACATTATATAGACAGTTATCACCATCCTTTGGTTTTAAGTCAGAAGAGTATATTTGTCTTTTTATGTTTTTCTTTTCTTTAAGATTTCATTTATTTATTTGGGAGAGAGACAGAGAGAGCATGAGCAGCAGGGAGGGGCAGACAAGCAGACTTCGTGCTGAGCAGGAAATCTGATATGGGGCTCAATCTCAGGACCCTGAGATCCTGACCTGAGCCGAAGGCAGATGCTTAACCGACAGCCACCCAGGCACCCCATCTTTTCAAGTTTTTTAAGATCCAGATGCAATTATAGCTAATCTCTATACAATAAAGTCTGCAGAGAAATAAAGTTAACAAGAAGTCATCATACCTGATGTCTTTCCTTCTCAAAAGCCTCTAGCATTGGGGCACCCAGGAGGTGCAGTTGGTTGAGCATCTAACTCTTGTTTTCAGCTAGGGTCCTGGTCTCAGGGTCAGAGATGAGTTCTGTGCTGGGCTCCGAGCTCAGTGCAGAGTCTGCTTGGGACTCTCTCTCCCTGCCCTGCCCCTCTCCCCTGCACTCTCTCTCTCTAAAAATAAATACATCTTTAAAAAACCCACAAAACTAATAAGCCATCTAACATTACTGACATAGGAGTGCATTTAGAAGCATGTACCTGGTTCAGTCTGTTTATTGTAGACAAATTGCAATATATGGGCCATAGCTGCACTGAAGAATAAAAGTTATGTAGCCAGAGCAGAGCTAGGTGAGTACCATGACACATAAGTGCACAGAACTGCAAAACTAAATGGTTTCCTTCAGTTGAACTTGCCCTCAGTTTACTCATTATCATGGAAACTCACACTTGCAAGTGTGGGAAATGGACTTAGGAATCTGTATCTGACAGTTGGAAGCCTCTGCTATATTGAGTCTGGACATGGGACTTCAGATGTCCTATCTTTTGCTAAGCGTCAGTGAAGACTGATTGCTGGATTAGACTGATGTTTTGGAGCAGTGTATCTGATGTTCTCAGATCCTGTGATTACACAGTCTGTGTAAGTGCAGACTTCTGCCATTTACGGTGTGTTTCAAAGAAAAATGTATTCAGGCAAATGCACACATCCCCAACTGTATTTGAATATAAGCACAAAAGAGAAGAATTATTGTATAATTTAAAGGATAAGAACTTTGTAATTGGACTTAGGCTTGAATATCATTTTTGTAATTAATAGTACGTACATTTTAGCAAGCTACTTACCTCTCTGAATGTCAGTTTCCTCATTAGCAAGAAAAGGACATACCAGTAATCTTATGGCAATTAAATGAAATAATTAATTGATGGTACTTCAGTCTCATCAGATAGTAGATTCTTAAAATGCCTAATTTTCTCCTTCTCTTTATCCCTCACAGGTTATACTCGGAAACCAGTCTTTTCTGGTGTTGCAGTTACACTGTTACACTTGTATACATAAATATACCCAATTAGGCACATTCTGATATAGATGTATGCTCTTAGATTTATTGGAGGGATTTGATGACCATAAACAATGATAACAAAATAGGTAGAAAGATAGGAAAAGAAAAGTTTCTTTAAAATGTGAGGATCAATGATGCGCAGTGAAATCAAGTGTCAAAAGCTGAATATTAACCAAAGAATCAAGCTTTTCTGTTACAATGCAAACATCACCAGGTATGTACTTTAAAAAGATAGATCTAGGTTTTCAGTTTGGAATTATTTTTAACCATACACGCTATCCATTTGCCTACCTAACCCATTTGTAGTTTATATGCTAATGTCATGCCTCTGTCTATCGCTGCATCACCTGGGACAACCCATTGCCTAGAATGGCCTTTTCAGTGCCTGTCATACAACTATAGAGTGGGAGATTTTAAAACGAGGAAATCTGTTGGTTGCTAGTGACAATAATGAGGAAGTGTCAGCAAAAGATAGAGAATATTTGTCATTGTTGTTATGGAAAGAGTATTAGTGCTATTGATGTTTTTTGAAAGAGTTGCCTTTCTTTTTATTTCTCCAAATTTTTATTTAAATTTCAGTTAGTTAACATACAGTGTGATATTAGTTTCAGGTGTTTGAGATGGTGACTCAACAATTCCATACAACACCCAGTACTCATCACGATGAGGGCGTTCCTTTATCCCCATCCCCCATTTAACCCATCCCTCTGCCCACCTCAGTCTTCTGGTAACCATGAGTTTTTTCTCTATAGTTAAGAGCCTGTTTCTTGGCTTGTACCCCCCACCCCAATGTTCATCTGTTTTGTTTCTTAAATTCCACAAAGAAGTGAAATCATATGGCATTTGTTTTATCTGACTGACTTACTTCGCTTAGCATAACACTTTACCTCCATCCACATCGTGGGAAACAGTAACATTTCATTATTTGAAAGGATTGTCTTGACATGACTCCCAGAAAGATATAAACCTAAAAATCATAGTTACGTGTGGTAGATAATCTAGTGGTACAGGATACTCACAATGTCACATGTGCACATATTTTAAAATGCTTAATTATTTCCAATTATAATTTTAGCTATAGTGGGCATTGAACTATTTTCTGATAACTCCTTTGCTAAACAACAACAACAGTTTACATAACTTTATGAGGTACTGATTTTGACTGATATGGTGGGAATTCCCACTTGAGCACAAAATAGACATTTTTACAAGTTGTAATTCATCCTAAGAAGAGTAAACAATGCATGAAAGAATTGACTTAGTAAGAAAGCTTAAAGTAAGAGTGAATTCTTCTCTATGGAACATCAGTTTCCTATGGAACTTTGGCATTTTGAAGATAACAGTGCAACTCCTTGGGTGATGACAAAGTAAAGATTAGATATTTTAAAACTGCAAGAAAGACCTTTGGAGATCTTGTCAACTTGGAAGCACTTGTGAAACAAAGCCCTGCATGGGGTCCAGTGAACACAGTCTGGAGTGGGATGACATGAATAATCTCGACCTCAGAAATGAACTTTAATTGGTTCTGTACATGGAGGGAACTCATGGAGGGAACTTACTACCAGAAAGCAGAGGTTCTCTCCTAACACATCCACTCAAACACTCTCCAGGATTTATCTTTCTTACCTCTTCTCAGAATTTGGAAAAGATTTTATAGCTTTTCAGTCATTTTCAGATATTAAAAAAAAGCCAAATGTAAGTCAAAATTCTAATTTTACCTACAATTTAATGCTGATCTCTTTTCCTTACTTCAAGCCTATCCCAAAGCTTAAGAAGAGGAAGAGGATGAGAAAGAGAGAGAGAGATTAGAGAGAGCACCCGTAGGTAAATACCTAAGATGAGGTGACTATTTAAGAAAGAGCCACCCATGGATGCAGAAAATTTCCCTTTAGTATGACAATAGAATGGCATTTATAACACAATTTGGAAAAAAAAAAAGTTATCCAGACATTTCTGCTTAGATCATTAAAATGTAACAACTGAAATCTGTTTTATCCTTCTCAAACCATTTCTCCTGTGGCGTTGTGCAAAATGATTTAAATGAGTGATAATGAGAGCAGAAGGTTTTCATAGCATCCCAAATGTTTAGAATGTATATGTGCAAACATAAATAATACACCCTCATGCCTGCAAAATTGAGGTGTGGAAAATGAGAGCCTGAAGTTGGTGGGTGGTGATATAGATTGAGGTTACCCTGGAGGGAAATAAGACAAGGTAATAAATATTTATGTTCTTGATAAATATGTGAAGAATTTCTACTGTGGGTATATGGCTAAAATTGCTGTACTGAACTAAAGTTAGAGGCAACAAGAAATAAAAATATTTGAATGTGAATGATATTCAGTTGGCAATAGCTATTTTACAAGCATCTAATGAGCATTCCTTCCAGGAAATAAAAATTAGCGTTGATGTCATGATGCATACATATTTGAATTTTTGTGCTTAATGATAAATGTTTGAATTAAAGTTATTTATTTTCCTGGTTTTAAAAATCATATGTATTAATGTCCATTATATACAGTTAGGAAAAAAAGTTTAAGATTTTATTTATTTATTTGACACTGAGAGAGAGAGAGAGAGACAGAGAGAGAGAGACAGAGAGAGAGAGAGAGAGCACAAGCAGCCCTGAGAGTGGCCAGCAGAGGGAGAGGGAGAAGCAGGCTCCTCGCTGAGTGAGGATCCTGATGTGGGACTTGATCCCAGGACTCTGGGATCTTGACCTGTGCCAAAGGTAGACACTTAACTAACTGAGCCACCCAGGTGCCCCAGGGGGAAAAAAAAGTTAGGGATGCCTGGGTGGCTCAGTTGATTAAGACAGGAACTCTTGATTTTGGCTCAGGTTGCTATCTCAGGGTCTTGAGATCAGGCCCCCGTGTGGGGCTCTGTGCTCAGTGTGAAGCTGGCTTGTCCCTCTCCCTCTGCTCCTCCCTCAACCTTTCTCTTAAATAAATAAATAAAATATTTTTAAAAAATTAAAAATTAACATGACTTGGAGTCTACCTTCCAGAAATAACAACTTTATAAATAGTGCTACAATGAAAATTCTTGCACATATGCCTTAGGTGCTACTGTGGTCTGAATGTTGATGCCCTTCCCTCCCTCAATTCTTGAAATCCAACACACCCTCTGTGCTTGGAGGTGTGCACCTCTGACTGGTGCTTAGTCATGAAGGTGGATCCTCATGGATAGGATGGATTAGAATCCTTATAAAAAATATCCTACCAAGTTTCCTAGCTCCATCTGCCATCTGAAAATACCAAGAAACCTGCAGCCTGGAAGAGGGTCTTTATCCAGCCATGTTGGAACCTTGATTTCAGACTTCTAGCCTCAAGACTGTGAAAAATAAATGTTAGTCATTTATAAGCCATCCAGTCTGTGGCATTTTGTTATAGCAGCTTGACCACACTTAGACAGGTACATACAAGTTCATCATTGTTACATCTTTTGATGGAGTTGTACTTTTTTTTTAAATTTTTATTTATTTATGATAGTCACAGAGAGAGAGAGAGAGAGAGAGAGAGAGAGAGGCAGAGACATAGGCAGAGGGAGAAGCAGGCTCCATGCACCGGGAGCCCGATGTGGGATTTGACCCCAGGTCTCCAGGATCGCGGCCTGGGCCAAAGGCAGGCGCTAAACCACTGCGCCACCCAGGGATCCCCTGTACTTTTATTTTTATGTGTCTGTTCATCATTAGCTCCAAAACATATAAATGGCTTCAATCCATCTGTTGGGAAAAAAAATCAGATTGTTGGGTTAGGTTTTTGAAAGAAATCCACCTCTGTGTTACTGACAAAAGAAACATCCAGAACACTCACACACATACATACACATACATATACATACGTGTATGACACAGATGGAACATAAAATAACAGAAGAAAATATATTTTGCAAAAACTAACCAAAGGAAAGCCAAAGTAGCATGTTAATTTTAGACAAAACATAAATTAAGGAAAAATCCCTTAAAAGAGCTAATGATTATAATCAATGATTAATTATATGGATTTATTTTTGCAACTTATTTTGTGTTTTCTGCTTTTCATATTTTCCTTTCTTCCTGCTTCCCTGCTTTCTGTTCATTATTTCTTTCTATTCCTCTATTATTTTAGAAATTTCAATATTAATTTGGCATTTTATACATATTATACTAATGATTTTTTTTTTGAAGATTTTATTTATTCATTCATGAGAGACACACACAGAGAGAGAGGCAGAGACACAGGCAGAGGGAGAAGCAGGCTCCATGCAGGGAGTCCAACGTGGGACTCGATCCCCGGTCTCCAGGATCAGTCCCTGGGCTGAAGGTGGCGCTAAACCGCTGGGCCACCCTGGCTGCCCCTAACTATATATTACTAACTAATTATTTCAAACAGCTCCATAAGTTATGTACTTTTGATATGGTCATTTTATGGATAACAAAAGTGAGTTCTAAAGAGATTAATTCAATAATTAACCTACAGTCATGTAATAAATAGTAAAAGAACCAGAATTCAACCCAGACATTTTTGCTCCAGAGTCCATCTATGCTCTTCCTAATCACTGAGTTAAATCAGTGCCATGGACAAAATACAGGGTTTTGGACAAGGTTGTAGGGAGGTCTCAATATCACATACCATCACATGACATGGCAAGAAAGACCTGATTCAGAAGGTAGTATGTGAGCAGAGATTTCAAGGAGGTGAGGAAACAAGTCATAGAGGTATCTGGGGACTCTACCCAGAATTCTGGGTAGAAACAAGTCCTCAGCCTTGTGGTGGTAGCGACAAACAAGGAATCCTTGTGTCTGTGAGCAGGCAAAGATTCAGTATTGACAGTGAGCAAAAAAGACTAGGTCATAGAGTCTTACTGGTTACAAGAGAAATTTTTATTGGAACACAGCCACACCCATACATTTGCATTTTGTAGGACTAAACAGTAGAAGAGTGTATGGCCTCTTCAAAGCTTAACCTGTGTACTATTTGGCCCTCTACAGAAAAAAACTTGTGAACGTCTGTTCTACTCCACAGATGTTTGTTGAGTGAATGAATAAAACACCTAGATTTTGGTTCTTTATCATATAATTATATTATCATAGATAATAAATGTATATTACATAATAGGCAACTCAACTAAATTCTAAAGTAGGAACTGTGCCTTATAATTTCTTTATTACTCCTTTCCCATTTAACTTGGTGCTAAAGTATTTAATAAATACTTGAGTTGACATAAAATTGTTTAAATTATCTTAATTCTTACCCTACTGACCTGCTATAACCTTTTACTCCTAATTGGAGGCTTATATCAGAAGACAGGTATAAAGAGCTATTTGCGTGCAGGGTAAGTACAAGCTCCTTTGTGAATTGTGATTAAGGAGTCTCGGAGTTAATGAACTTCCTAAAATGCCTTATTAGCAACAGTTATACATAGGGAGTATCCAGTTCCATATGCCATAGTGGAGCTTTCTGTGTTAGATTTGTATGCTTCTTTTCCACAGAGGTTTTGGTCCATTTTCAAAGGTATGGACATTGATGGATTAAAAGGTAATATGACCAATATTTAAAACCATGCAGTCCTAAACTGCATGCTACATTGAAGCTGCTTAAAGTAGTGTAGCTTTTGTTTAAAAAGAAAATGTAGGTAGGAGAAATAAAAACAATTTTGTAGGAAGCTAAATCCATAAGTGAAGGGCAGTGATGTGCATTAAGTTGGAAAAAATATCTTTGATAATGTGTTCTGAGAGCAAAAATCTATAGTAGAGTTATAGTAGAGCTAGCTATCTCTTCAATTACAATTTTTCACTAGCTGTGTGGAAGTTTTAAAGAATCATAAACACTGCCTGACAACACACAAAATGAATAATCTTCTCTATGTTACACAACGGGCACCATTTGTATCAGTGTCATTTATCCAATGACTCCACAAACCATATAAACGATATGGTTCATGAGTGCACAAATCTTTCACAAGGGGGCATGAAATATTCAACTTTTATTGTATCAGCTTGAATCTGTTCTCCCTTATTATCTGGCATTAGTGTCCATCTGATGGACACTTTAGGACCTCTATGAAAAGGGTGGGGGTTTATGTCAGGGTGGAAGTTACTGAACCAATTGATTCCTCAAACTACAAGTGGTAGTCTGCAGGGCCTCATATCTCTCATGACTTTTGCATTTTGGCATTGTTATATATTATGTATACTTGGCTGACTAAAACCCAGGGTCTAGGCCATTGCCTACCATGTTAGTACATTTTCTTTTTGCTTTTATGTAAAAATTGCTGCCTA
This sequence comes from Canis lupus dingo, assembly GCF_003254725.2. NCBI lineage: Eukaryota > Metazoa > Chordata > Mammalia > Carnivora > Canidae > Canis > Canis lupus. The sequence continues at coordinate 62,235,536 of NC_064243.1, forward strand.
AATAGAACATGTCGAGTTTGCTGGGAGAACATTCTTTCTCCTCATAGATTTGGAACATGAACTGTCAGCTTTAGAGCCTATATTCCTATACCCCGATTTTTATAATATAATGAACAACAGTTCTCTCAGGCATGCAAACTTAAAATTTCATTTAAAAAAATGGGGCTGAGGCATAGGGGTGGGAAATGACAAGGGATTTGTACTAATCTTGTTCCTGGGAACAAAGAGGAGGAAAAAAAAAAACACTTTTTTTTTTTTTTTTTTTCTGGCAGAGAAATTGTATTCTTTCCTTCTGGGAACCAAGTGAGATTTGTTTTTATCTTAGCAAACAAGAAACAGAAAGCTCTTTCCTTGATAAGTCTAAAGGTATGTGGAGAAAGTAGTACTGAGTTTCATTATACAAGTAAAAAAAAAGGGTACTAATACTGAGAACTGGATGTGTGACACTGATAACATCTTTACAAACATCACATTTAATCGTGACAAGGACCTTACAGATCAGGTAACTAAGCTTTAGAGATAATGACATTCTCCGATTCATCCCATATGATTTGTTCTGCAACTATCAGAATATATGATTCAAACTTACATAGTAAGGATATACCCTGCATGAAATCCAAAGCTAAGGGTGAGCTTTAGTGTTGATGGATACAATTAACCAAATATGTTATCAAGGACTCTGGCCCTTGGTCTGTCTATGCAGTGATATACAGTTTGGGTTTCAACCTAGGGCCAGTACTTCCATGGTCCTAAGGTGCCTGCCAGTAGCAACTGAGCTTCGTGTTTCCTCATTCATATGTAGGAAGAGCGAGAGAGAACATCACCTCCGGAGGCTCTCTCAGAAGAAGGCTGACTTTCCTCAAACCTTCCAACAAGAGCAGCCTTTTCTTTGAATTTCATTGGCCTAAACCCAACTAATCTTATCACTAGCAAAAGGGATGAAATGACCCTTAGAGGAGTTAGACCCATCCCTAAAGCTGGTGGGTAGAGTCAGTGCATTGAGAATTAGGGCCTGAATGGGCAGAATTGATAAAGAAATAAAACTGAGTTCTGTTAGAGCTAGATAGTAGAATAGGAGGTCCCAATGCCTCCTTGTCCTTCAGAGACACTGAATGACAATACACAGACCAATTCCTTCTGTGAGAAATCTAGACACTAGTTAAGAAGCTCGTGTGCCCCAGGGAAGTGTTTCACCATGGTCCCCCCCTTCCCCCCTTCCTGGGGAAAGTGCAGCATGATTGGGAGAAAACTCCAAGCTTCAGCTTCTCCCTAGGGAGAAGATAGTATTGAGATACTTCCAACACTCAGGTTTTTCAGGAGCCTGCCCAAGGGACTGGCTTCTGTTTTCCCTGAATCTAAGCACTGAGAGCAAAGGGCATCAGGTTGGAGGCCTCTGAGAATATACATGACAGTTTGGACTAGAACACAGTCACTTCTCCGAGTCCCTACTCCCAGGCCAGTGTGAATAGGCAGGAGAAAAATCTCCAACTCTTTGCTTTTTCTTGGAGAGGAAAAGAGTTAGAGCATGCATACAATGTTCCAACTTTTCAGGAGGCTGCTCAAGGGACGGATTTCTGTCTTGCTTGTCTTGGAATGCTAACAGGACCAGGATACTCAATGCCTGAGGACTGCTGAGAATAAAAGAGATTTGTATGGCTTGTTGCTGCTGCAGAAGACAGAGGCTGATATAGCTTGGTGAACTCTCCTTTTAGATGGAGGAAGAAGAAGATAAGAGTGGAACATGCATCCAAATTTCTAGCTTCCCAGGGGCTGTTCAGGGGAATAGTTTCCATCTTGCTTGAGTGGGAGTGCTGACAGGGTCTGGCACACTCTTAGAAACCTTGAGGCTACTGAGAACATAAGAGGGTGTTCTCTCTTTGTAGAGAACCTACAGTACTACAGACAGACAAAAGAAGGAACAAGAGATTATAAGCTGCTGAAAAAAGTAAATGGAAAATGCCTATAACTGAGAATTTACATACCCAAGTCCAGAGATGATGTATCAACAGGAAAGGTTTGAGAAGCCCCCAGAATCTGTAGTTGGGCTGACTGGTGAAAGTCTTTTTCTGTATGAAGCCAGTTTGTAAAGACTAGGAGATCTGACTGTTTTTTCAAATGTATAAATCCCAACACAAAGGGAAAAAAATCTTTGAAAACTGACCCTAAAGGCATAGAGACATATGAATTACCTGATAGAGAATTCAAAGTAACTGTCATTAAGTTGCTAAATGAGCTCAAAATAATCATACCCACAGCAAATGAGAATATCAACAAAGAGAAAGAAAACATTTAAAAAAGAACAAAGCAGATATTTTGGAGCTGGAGAATACAATAACTTCATTGAAAAATTCACTAGAGGATCCATTTAAAACTATCAAGTTAGGGGATCCCTGAGTGGCTCAGCGGTTTAGTGCCTGCCTTCAGCCCAAGGCGTGATCCTTGAGTCCCAGGATCGAGTCCCCACATCAGGATCCCTGCATGGAGCCTGCTTCTCCTTCTGCCTGTGTCTCTGCCTCTCTCTCTCTCTCTGTGTCTTTCTTTCTCTGCATCTCTCATGAATAAATAAAATCTTAAAAAAAATTAAAAAAACTTATCAAGCTAGAGAAGCAAAAAAAAAAAAAAAAAAAAGAAGGAAAAAAGAAAAAGAGTGAAGACAGTCTATGGGACTTATGAAATATATCATCCAGTGAACTAATATGTGCTTTACAGGCATCCCAGAAGGAAAGGAGAGAGAGAGAAAGGGCAGAGAACTTACTTTAGAAAATAATGTTGAAAATCCCCAAATCTGCAGAAAGAAATGGATATCTAGATTAAATTAGCTGAACAGACTTTAACTAGTATGATTTAACGATGCCTGCACTGAGGCACATTATAATCAACTTGTCAAAAGTCAAAGACAAAGATCTAATTTTAAGGGCAGCAAGATAAAAGGGATATGCCAAGTGCAAGTAAACCCTGCAAGACTGTCAGATTTGTCGAAAGAAACCTTGCTATTCAGAAGGATGGAATGATATATTGAAAATGCTGAAAGAAAAAAGCTGCCAACTAAGAATATTATATCCACTGAAACTGTCCTTCAAAAAATGGAGAAATAAAGGCTTTCCCAGATACACAAAAGTAGATGGAGTTCATTAGCGCTAGACCTGCTTTATCAGAAATGCTAAGGAGAGTCCTTCAAGTTGAAAGGAAAAGATTTTAGCAATACAGCAATACAAAAACATAGGGAGGTATAAAGCTTGCTGATAAAGACAAATATATAGACAAATACTAGAATACTGTACTACTATACTGGTGGCACGTAAATTATGTCATGCATCTTTTGAGACACATTTCACTTAATTCATCTTATAAGAAGTGTTCTTCAAGAGTTCTGTGTAAGTAAGGACTGAATACATGTCCATTCTCTAATGCTAATACAGAACTCTTGAAGAACACTTCTTACAAGACATATATCTAAGCTGCTACTTGAAAGACAAAGTAAGATACATTGAGCACAGTGCTATTTCACTGAGTTAAGCACAGGATATGAAATTTGAAATAAAAAAGTATAAAAAATAGCTATAACTCTAAAAATGTTAATGGATACAAAGTATAAAAAAGGAAATTTGTGATGTCAGTATCACAAAATGTGTGTACAGGGTTGAGAAGTAAAAGAGTAGAGTTTCTGTATGTGATTCAAGTTATTATCAGCTTACAATGGATGATTATAACTATAAGATGTTTTGATGTAAGCTCCATGAAAGGGACGCCTGGGTGGCTCAGCAGTTTAGTGCCTGCCTTCAGCCCAGGGTGTGATCCTGGAGTCCCAGGATCAAGTCCCATGTCGGGCTCCTTGCATGGAACCTGCTTCTCTCTCTCTCTCTCTGCCTGTGTCTCTGCCTCTCTATCTCTCTCTCTCTCTGTCTCTCATAAAGATATAAATAAAATCTTAAAGAAAAAACAAACCACGACTCCATGAAAATGCCAAAAAAAAAAAAAAAAAAAAAAAGGAAAAAGACTATAGGAGATGAACAAAAGAAAATGAGAAAGAATTCAAAGCATATTACTACAAAATATCACAAACACTGAAAGAACTAGATAGGGGAAAAAAAGGACAGCAAATCTACAGGATAGAAAGTCAATTAATAAAATGGCAGTAGTAAATCCTTTCCTATTTGTAATTATTTTAAACACAAACAGATTAAACTCTTCAATCAAAAGACATGGAGTGGCTGAATGGATTAAAAAAAAGATCTAATTATATATTGTCTGGAAGACACTCACTTTAGATTTAAGGAGCTGAAAGTGAGGGGATGGAAAACATTTTCCAAGCAAATAATCACCAAAAAAGAGTAAGGATTGCCATATTTGTATCAGGCAAAAAAAAAAAAAAAAAAAAAAAAAAAAAAAATTAGGTCAAAACTATCACAAGAGACAAAGAAAAAAATATATTTTAAAGATTTTATTTATTTATTCATGAGAGACACACAGAGAGAGGCAGAGACATAGGCAGAGGGAGAAGCTGACCCTTTGTGGGGAACTTGATGCAAGACTTGATCCCAGGACTCTGGGACCACACCTTGAGCTGAAGGCAGATGCTCAACCACTGAGCCACCCAGGAGTCCTGAGACAAAGAAAAATATTATGTGACGATAAATGGGTCAACAGGAAAATAGAACAGTGATCAATATATATGCACCCAACACTAGAGCACCCAAAATATAAAGCAATTATTGCCAGAGAGATAGATAGCAACATAAGAAGATTTTAGTATCCTACTTTCAGTAACGAATACGACATCCAAACAAAACAAAAAGGAAACAAAGGACTCGAAAAATATGAGAGACTAAATGAATCTGATAGATATATACAAAATGTTCCTCCTAACAGCAGAAGAATATACATTTTTCTCAAGTACACACAGATATTCTCCAGGGTAGAACGCATATTCATTCACAAAACAAATCTTGATAAATTTATGAAGATGGAAACTTATACCAACTATCTTTCTGACTACACTGGAATTAAACCAGAAATCAATAGCTGGAGGAAAAATGGAAGGCACATAAATGTATGGAATTTAGATAATACACCGTTGAACAACAAAAGGATGAGATAAATCTAAAACGAAATTAAAAAATATATTGAGACAAATGAAAATGAAAACATAATATATCAAAACTTCTGGGATGTAGCAAAAACAGTACTAATAGGAAAGCATATAGTAGCATATGCCTATGTTCACTAAGAAGAAAGATTTCAAATAAACAAGCTAAATTTATATGGCAAGACATTTGAAAAAAAACCAAAAACAAAAACCCCAACAATCTAACCCCAGAGTTAGCAGAACAGAGGACATATTAAAGATCATAACATACATGAAATAAATAAATGAAAAAAGAATAGAGAAACAATTGAAAAAATCAATGAAACTGTGTTATATTTTGAAAAGAGCAACAAATCTAGCAAACATTTAGCTAGACTAAAGAAAAAGAGAGAGAGAAAAAAACCCAAATAAATGAAATCAGAAGTTAAAATGGAGACATTACAGTAGATGCCACAGAAATAAAAAGCATTGTACATACTTCAATGAATAATTATAAACCATCACATTGGATAACCTAGAAGAAATGGATAAATATAACCTACCAATGCTGAATTATGAAGAAATAGAAAAGTTAACAGATCTTTAGCTACTAAAAAGATTGAATTAGTAATCAGAAACTTTCAACAACAAAAAGAAAGGAAGAAAGAAAGAAAAAAGGAAGAAAGAAAAAAGAAACTTTAAATAAAGACAAGCCCAAGACCAGATGGCTTCATTGACAATTTTTGCCAAAATTTTAAAGAAAAGTTAACACTAATTCTTCTCAAGCTCTTCTAAAAAAAATGAAAGCGGTGACAACACTACTCATTCTACAAAACCATCATTACCCTGGTACCAAAGCCAAACCAAAAAAAAAAAAAAAAATTCAAGAAAATAAAACTAAAGACAATAACCCCAATGAATATTGCTGCAAAAATCCTCAGCAAAGTATAAGCAAATCAAATTCAATCGCATATTAAAAGGATCATAAACCATGACCTTTTGGGATTTATCCCAGGGAAGTAAAATATAGCTAAACCAATGAAAATGAATCAGTGTGATATACTACATTAACAGGACAGAGGATAAAAATCACATAATCAATAATGCAGGAAAAGTGTTTGATAAAATTCAACATGCTTTGATGATAAAAACACCCAACAATCTAAGAATGGAAGAATTTATGTCAATATAATAAAGGCTATATATGAAGAGCCCATAGCTAACATCATTTTGATGGCAAAACCTGAAAACCTTTAACGTCAGGAATAAGACAGTGATGCTCACTGTTAGAACTTCCACTCAGCATAGTAAATAAAAATTCTAGTTAGAACACTTAAGTAAGAAAAAGAAATAAAAGTTACCAAAATTGGAAAGTAAGAAGTAAAATCATTTCTGTTCACAGATGACATTATCCTATATATAGAAAACCCTAAAGACTAATTTTAAAAACCCCTGCTAAACCTAATAAATAAAATTGGGAAAATTTCAAGATACAAAATCAGTACTAAGAATCATTTGTGCTTCTATATGATAAAATGAATAATCCCCAAAAAGAAATTAAGAAAATTAAGAAAACGATCCCATTTACAATAGCATCTAAAAGAATAAAGTAATTAAGAATAAACTTAATCCAGAAGGTGAAATACTTCAAGACATTATACAAATAAATGGAAAAACATCTGTTTTCATGGGTTGGAAGAATTAATATTGTTAAAATGTCTACACAAGAGTGCCAAAATTACACAATTGGGAAAAGGTAATCTCTTCAACAAATGGTGTTGGGAAAGCTGGATTTCCACATATCTTATCTTTTGCACAATATCCACAGGTAGAAGAATCAAATCGGACCCTTATATCATATGTTAAAATCAACTCAAAATGAATTAAAGACTTAGAGACTGGGCCTGAAACTATAAAACACGTAGAAGAAAACATATGGGCAATGCTTCATAGCATTAGTCTTGGCAATGATTTCTTGGACATTACACCAAAAATACAGGTAGCAAAAGCTAAAAAACAAACAAAAATCCCCCCAAAACCCAAGTAGGATTATTTAAAATAGTTTTGCACAGCAAAGGAAGCAATCAACAGAGTGAAAAGGCAGCCTATGAAGTGGGAGAAAATATTTGCAAACTATGTATCTGATAAGAGGTTAATATCCAAAAAAATAATAATAATAAGTAATTCCTACAATTCAATAGTACAAAAACAAAAAAGCCAATTAAAAAATGGGCTAAGGACATGGATCGACATTTCTCCAAAGAGGACATACCAATGAACAAAATATATATTAAAAAATGCTCGACAACACTAATCATCAGGGAAATGAAAATCGAAAACACCTCCCACCTATTAGGATGACCATTATAAATAAAAACAACATAACAAGCCAGTATGGGAAGAAATTGGAACTTTTGTGCACTGTTGGTAGGAATATAAAATGACTGTAGCCACTATGGAAAACAGAATGAAGATTCCTCAAACAATTAAAAATATTACCATATGATCCAACAATACCATTTTGGGATATATACTCAAAAAAGTTGTAAACAGAATCTAAAAGAAATATTTGTCTTCCCATTTTCACTGCAGCATCATTTGCAATGGCCAAGATGTAGAAACAACCGAAATTTCCATCAGTAGATGAAAAGATTTTAAAAAGTGGTATATACATACAATGGAATATTACTGATCCTTAAAAAAAGGAGAAAATTCTGTCTTGGGCTACAAATAGACAAATCTTGCAGACATTGTATGAAATAATGAGTCACAGAGGAAAAATACTGTGTTATCTCCCTCATATGAACTATCGAAAGTAGGCAAACTTATAGAAGCAGAAGGTAGAATGGTGGTTGCCTGTGGTTGGAGGGACAAGAAATGGGGAGTTGCATCTCAGTGGGAATAGTTTTAGTCATACCAGGTAAAAAAAGTTGTAGTGATTTGTTGTATGACAACGTATGTATAGCTAACAAAATTGCACTGTACACACAAAAATTTAAGAAAGTAGATTTCATGTATATGGTTTTTTTTTTTTTTTTTCCACTCTAAAAACAAAAAACTACTGAGTCCTCTTAGGAAGAAAGAAGGGACTTAGGATAGATTGTGGGTAAGTAAATAATGATGTTGGTTATACTTTATTAAATAGGATCTTTGATTCCTGGAGAATCAAGTCTGTAGGTCAGCATTAGTAATGGGAGGTGCTGGTCTGGGACCAACCAGTTTTCATTTAATATAGAAAGAAAAATTAATTTAGGAAAAAGAAATGTATGGTCTACTGAGAAGAATATTACTAACTACCACTTACTAAGTACCTACTTGTGTCAAATTCTTCGGTAAGCTCTTTACTCGTGTCACCTAATTTAACCCTCCCAAAACTCCTATAGAAGTAGATACAACTATGTCTATTTTACCTGTACAAATAGGAAGATAAGAGAGTTTAAGCAACTTGCTCCAACTAAGTAAGGTGTGGAAGACTTCAAGCCTGAGCAGCATAACTGCAGAGTCCACTCCCTTGAAACACGTGAGAGAAAACTAAAGGGGACTCTATTTGGAGAAAATCTACATTAGAGTTAGCCTGCCTTAAATGATTGACAAAATCACAATGATAGCTCAAAAGGAACAGAAGTACTAACATTGATTCACAGCATCTTGTGTGATCCCTTGAAGGTAAAGGGGAGAATGGGGAGCATTCCTGATGATTGTACTTGTTCTCTCCTGGTGTGACTCTAACTCAGATTCTTTTCTTCAGTGTTCAAGTGCTGTATGCTCCTGACTTCCTGACAAAAATGGAATTCTATTGGCCATAGTTAATGCAGAAACCATTGGAAACTATTAATATTTCCATTTTTCTCTCTTAACTTCTGCCTACTTTCATAGACATGAACTACAATTAGATGCTCAAAGGGGAGGCCATAAATCATTGAAGGTAGTTGACCTCACAGAAAGTTCAGGTCTGTGGGTCTTTAGAAAAAATAGGAAAAATTGTCTTTTTCCCAGGGGATGTTAAATCTCTTGTTCCAAGTGTTACTCTTGGGTCACTATGGGTGGCGGCAAGCCCTATGTTATACATCTCCATTTTTACTTCTGAATTCTTGCTTTACGTTCCTTTCCCTTTCCAGATGGTGTGCTGAGGGCTGTCCCACTACATCGCTGGGCAACCATAAAAAAAAAAAAAAATCTCTAATTATTTTCCTGTATCATTCTTTCCCTGTGTTGCCATGTAAGGGTCTCAAAATAGTTGTCCAATGTCACGATTTTCAAGGGCAAATTTTTCATTTTTCTTCTGAATATGTATTAAATTTGTGCATATTCTTGGTTTTAATTGTAAATTATTTAAAATGATACTCTCTTAGTTCTGTTTAAAAATCTTAAATTTAAACTATGCCAAGCCATAGTATATAGAATTTGAAAATGACATATTCAAATGGTATTTTCTTATCATTTCCCTTTTCTGTATGGTTCTTGCCCATTGTTCTGAGAAGGAATTTTAATTTGGTTTTTTTTTTTTCTTATGCCTAATTTTACCTAGGACTGTTTGTTTAGTTAGATCATGGGATAATTTGACTACTTAGTGAACATTTTGGAAAGTGAAAGTTTTGTTTTGTTTTGTTTTGTTTTTTGAAAGGAAATGAATTTCAGCAGAATGTCCAGATCTAAAATTCTAAGAGTTGTAATCTTGGACTTTATCCAAACTACCTCTCCTGTCAGCATCAGAAGGAACCTTCTACTTGAATAATTTACCATCTATGCTCTCAAGTGTTTGTTTCAAAATCCTCTTTATTTTCTTTAAGTTTTTGTTATGGGCATTTTTCAAACATGTAAACATTAGAGAGAAGAACATAACGAAGTCCCAAATATTCATAACCCAGCTTCAATAATTACAGCCTTTTTTCCCCCATTGCTTTTAAAGTTTCCACCACTCTCAAATTTTTTCCCAAAATCGTCAAAGTAAATCCCAGACATCATGTCATGTCATCTGTCAATAATTTCATCTGCATAGAGCTCTTGTTAAAGAGTCAGGATTACACAAGGAAATATTCAAATGAATATGACAATCACACTTATTCCTCTAGATATGCTCATGTCCTAGGGAGTGGAAAGGAGACTTTGCAAGCTTTTGGTTCCCTTGAGTTACCAGTCCTAACTCAGGCACATATTAACAATGGGGTTCAGTCATGCACCTTAACCTCTGAGTCCTTAGTTCTTATTTCTAAGGGGAGAATTTTAAAATGTCTTTTACCTCAGAGACAAATACTAGGTTAAGAATGTAACATCTAAAGAATGCAAATTGGCTTTGTAAACCTCATATAACAAGGACGATTTATCAAGGCTTGATCATGTAAGCACCAAATAAATATGTGTTAAATGGAAGAAAGAATATGTAAAAATGAATTAATGTACAAGGCTGTATGAAAAGTATAAAGTGAGTCACTTCAACTGACATCAAGCAGGTAGCTATTTAGAAATAGCAATTGAATATATGGTGTATATAAAATATACCTTTAGACCATTTGACATTTTTTCTCTTTCATCAATAAAACACCATATAATCGACAAACATTTTCATTTAGATGCTTGTTATAATGTAGTAATAGCAAGAAAAGATGCTATGTTTTATGCATTGCTGCTTGCATTAAAACATCAGATCTTTGCATTTAGTTTACAACTTGTGTGTTTTGGGTGTATTGCTGCCTAATACGGTGACTAAATGAATCCTCTCACATGGGCTTTTAGAGATCACTGGGTGTTTGTGGTGAATACAGTGATTGACTGTTTGAGAAATTATGTTTTTCCCTAAGTGTTTTTTAAAAAAGTAAGATTATTTTGGATTGGTTAAAGTCAGTTCAATTAGACACAAAAATGTTGAGGTTTTTTTTTTTCTTTTTGGAGAGTACCATTTTTTTTGGTGGTTGTAAGGGACGAAAACGCCACGGGCACTGCCCTTTCAGAGCTTGCAGTCCTGTCACAGAGAAAAACATGAAAAAAAAAAAAAGGTCAGCTGCTAGACAGAATAAAACATGCACTTTAAGGAGGTAAAAATAAATTAGGACAAAGTAAGGAGCAATTAAATCCAGAGGAAAAGAAGAGTGGGAAAGAAAACAGAATGTTGAGCTAGTGGGTTGCAATTTGTATCCAGAGCCTGAAAAAAATAAAATATAAGGTAATGTATGTTCTTGCCCTGAGAGGCCATTAAAAAAATTGCACGAAACAAGTGTGTGGTCTGAAGAAATATACATAGATCTGTCCTTTCTTCTTTTTATCCACAAGCTCAAAGGAAGGTTGATAATAGAGTATTAGTGGTTGATAATGGAAAATGTTTTTTTAAATAAACATAAGAGGAAAGAGGCTTACAATCAGCAGTTTTTCTAAACGTCCTATATAACATCGTGTAATTAAACAGTTTCTGTGGGGAAAAAATGGCATAGAATTACAGTAAGCTTTTTAGTCAAGGCACCTGCTCTGATGGTTTTGTGTAAGGCTTACTGAGTTCACACTACCCAAAGAGCTTTCTCGGGCACCACAGTGGTTGCTCCCATTTTCTCACGCTGCAATATTCAATTGTCTGTATAAACCACGAAAGGTTTAGAACATCTAATAAATGGAATTGATGATATTTAAAGCTTTTGTTCTCACCATTCTAGAGCTATGTAACAAACCATGGAGAACCTGAGAATTTTATTTTATTTTTCCATTTAAAAAATGCATCTGAGGAACCTTTGAGCGTATGATAGCAGCATTTGGAGGAGGCATTGTGTAATTCTTGTTGCTATGAGGGATATGTCGATACCCAACACTTTAGAGAGTGTGCACTTTTATGCTTTTGCCCTGACAAATGCACACCACCTGGTTAAAATGGGAGAAGGGGCCTCTTCTGCCCCTGACCCGAAGACTCTCCTTAGTGCAATCTTCTTCCATGGAGAAGCCTGGGATCTCTCCCTGGCCACCAACACTTGCACCGAGGACCCTCTACAATTCCCCCTTCAGACCAGCTGGTCACTAAGTGGAATGGAGCAAGTCTGCTGGCCTGTGTCTCTTTTTAACTTGCTCACACATTCTTTGGGACTATCTTCAGCTTTCCTGGACTTCAATTCAGTGCTGCGCGACATACAGAGCACATCTCCTTCCTCCAGCCATCTTCATAGCTCCATTCGCCTAGACAGTGAGGGGGGAGGATCAAGCTTATTATACGGAGAAAGTCAATTGATTTCCATTCAGTGTGAGTCATGTTTGCTTTAATTGGTACATAATCAATGTCCATTCTACTAAGACAGTCAGTATGCTCTTTTGATGAATTGCTTTTAATTTTGCTCTGACAGTTTGTGGATAGATTCTCAAAGGTGATATTACCTTGCTCATCTAAAACTGGAAATTCTACATCTCGCCATATGGCAATGCTCTGACATTAAATCCTACTCATTTGAAGAAGTATAATACTTACATTTTGAATTCTTCATGCCAGCTTCTGTGTTGATCTAATCAAAGAAGGTAATGCATGAAAAAGTACTAATAATACACACAGCCAGAGCACAGGATCATTGAATTGATAAGTGAATTTCTATCTAAAGTTGAATCGTAGTGACTAGAATTGAATTACTAAGAGTAGATTTAAAAGTAGGTTTCAAGTCACCATTTATAGTAGAGACAAACTGTGTTCCACTTCAATTTTATTTAAAAATTAGATTTTCCATTCAGTAGCAAAAGCCCAAGAAACAAAGCAATTTATAAGGAGAGCATGAAAGATATTTAGTCAAACCACCATGGCTTATAAAGATAAATATTTTTTCCATTACTCCCATTTTACACAACTGAACAGAAGTAAATAAAACATGTTGTTAGTTAGGCAGTCTGGTAAGCATTTGTACTTTACATATATTCTACTTACATTTAATGCTATTACCTGAGAAAAGGATTTTAAGTTTGAAAGAAATGTTAGAAGTCACTTAACTGAACCTCTTATTTCACAAGTGAAGAAAAAGTAGTTAAGTGATCTTAAATAACCTAGCCTAATAGCACAGCAAATAAGAGAGACATAACTAATATCTAGTCTCTTGACTCTTAACGAATGCCATTTCTACCATATAATTTATAAAGCTATTTCTTATCTGTTTTAAATCACTGCTATTATATTTTATTTGACATGTTTATTCGAGCTTTTGTATTCTCTGAGAAACCTGGTATATTCCCTAAATCAGAAAACCAAATGATGTTATTCATTAATTCAACATGATGTTATTCATTAATTCAACATGTATTTATCATACCCCTACAAGACAAAGCCCTTGCTAGTGTTCTCTAGCACACTAGAGAACAAGATAAAAAAGGAGGAAGTGGGCGATTGCACTAGAGCATGATGATGTGTGATAAGAGTTTATCATACAGTGTTATGAGCACAGAATAGAAGCACAGATCAATCTTGGATAGGGGTGGGTAGGTCTTATAATGAGATTGATTTCAAGCTGAGTCCTGAATGATCAGTAGTTGTTACCATGATAGCGAAGAAGGGTGCAAGAAGTATGTTCCACAATTGGGGAGCAGACTGTGGATCAGAGTGTGCAAAGACTCAGAAGCAAGACTGTGCAATACTCTTGCTTTCAAGAATGTGCTAGGAGATTGATTTTGCTGAAGCCAAGTGAATGACAAGAGAAATGAGTAGAGAAATAAGCCAGGATCAGATAATACCTGAACTTTAAGCTGAGAGAAAGAGAGAACTATTGAAGGGTCTTAAAGAGGAGATATAAAGTTCGCTCTAATCGAAGGGCAGGGGCTGGCACCCTTGTGGCCAGGGTGATCACCTTAGTACGTGACTTTCCTACTTTCAATCATGCAATAGCTCCCAACCTTCATAGAATGGAGTCTAACTAATATCCTTACAAAATATACAGCGATCTGCCTCTGTTTCTTTCACCCTAATGTCAAATTTCAGCCATACTGCAACAGAATGTTTCATGCTAAGAAGACTGGCTTCTGGGATATTGAAAATGGTGCTTCTTACCTGGGACATGTCTCCCCTTCCTCTTTGTCTGGACAGCACCTACTCATGCTTTAGGCTTCAAGTGAAGTGTCACTTCCTCCAGGAAGCCTTCCCTGAAATCTCCCAGTACTACTCTAAGCTGGTTTTTATCTACTCTGTATCTTCAAGACCAAGTATGTTATCACTGCCATACATTGTCATCCTATAACACGATTGCACTAAGATCCTTGGGTTCTTAAAAAAAAAAAAAATCAAATGTGAATAATTCGTAAGTAATATTATATGGTAGAGGAATAATAAGGCTGGCATTGCTGGAAACAGAAGTTTCCAACAACTTCTGTTTCCAGCAAAATAAGTAAATACAAATTTACTTATTTTTCTCCCCACTGGCTATAAACTTGGCTCTGTAAATGCCTGTTGAATAGATGAATTGGTATAAAGCTGTGCTAATGAGACCAATACAAGGTGGTTACAGATAGGATGGAAGGCCTGACCAAGGGAATGGCAATGGCGTTGGTTGGAAGTGGATGAACTCTAGAGCTAAAAAGGAAAATCTGACTGGACTAGAGATCAGTTGAGAAGGATAAAAAGGAAAATCTGACTGGACTAGAGATCAGTTGAGAAGGATAAAAAGGAAAATCTGACTGGACTAGAGATCAGTTGAGAAGGATGATGGCACAATAGTGGTTGATCTTCAGGCTTCTGGCTCATGCAATGGCTTGATGGTAGCAGTCGATGAAGCTGGGGACCCAGAGGCGAAGATGGAAGGCGAAGATGAAGACTTTCAGTTTTATGCATGTTGCAGTTTTAGGCCTGAAGGATCTACATGCAGAAATATGCTTGAGACTCTGATAGGGGAGTCTGGAACTTCTCAGGGTCATTTGGCTAGAGAGGTGTGAGTCTTTGGCATGGGAGTGGCAGCATATGTGCACAGCGTAAGAGGAAGGGGCTGAGAAAGCAACCTTAAGGAATATAAATATAAAATAAACATTTTAGGGTTGGAAGAATAATTATGAAACCACAAAGGTACAGTGAGGTGACAATAATTGTTTGTTGTGGGCTTTCCATATTCCATGGTGTCAAGTGCTACATTATATCATTTAATCAATCTGACAACAATGATGTCATTATATCCCTATTTCTTACGTTCTCTTTCATATTTTGAAGCTATCAAGGTAATGTATGCTTTCACAAATTTCACAATGATGTAAATACATAATTTGGAAGGTAACTCTACATTCCATTCCATTAAAAACTTTTGGTCAAGTTTAGTGCATGTCCCTCTAACTTTTTCTACACTTTGCATATTTATATTGCTATTGATAATTCTTTTCAGGATTATGATCCTTTTGTGCAACTTAATTTTACCAGATGATTGCAATGGATTGATTAATGTTTTAAAATAGCTGCTTGGTATTTTATTGCATGGATACAGTAAACAATCCATGTAATGCTACAGTGAGCAATCTTTCCAGTGAGGAAAATTAGACGTATAGATAAAAATAGACTTAGGGTAAAACTTCAAGGGAAAATGGCTGATAAATGGTGGAAACAGGTCTCAGAGAAACTGAATGCATATCAGATCTCAGAAGCCTAAAGACCACTTGCTAATATGACAAGAAAGATGGGGGTATTAACAGTGCAAATGCTACAGAGATTAAGTGATATTGTCAGTGACATCCACTAACACCTGGCAAAGACATTTTAATGGAGTAAGTCCGAGGGTAAAGTCAAGGGCAACTGGAAGAGGACAAGGATGAAATGGGGGCTTAAGCAGCTTTTTAAAAACTTGTAAAGGAGCGGAGAGGAAAAAGATAGTGTGGTGGTTAGAGGGGTTTGTGAAGTTGAAGAACCCTAGAAGTGATACCATTTGACCATTTGTTAAGATCCAAGGCCATTTTGATAGCTCATCAAAATGTTTTTCTTTGATTTGTAATTAGATGAATGCATAATAGAGTATTATCTATTATCTATTACATAATAGATAATGTAATTAGATGAAACATCACAGAGGATGGGTGAAAAGACAAAAGATAAAATATGAAATAAAATACTATACAAAATATTAAATACAGAAAAAAACCCAATATTAAATACTAAATAAATATGTATCACATGCCTTGACCTGTATATAAAAATCACCAAAATATGTGTATGATTAAAGCAACTCCAATGTTTTCCTCTTTCTTAAAAGCTTATTATGAAACATTTAAGACATGGAAGTAGAAAGAATATCATGAGGAAATCCTTCTACCCACTAACATACTAAAAAAAAGTAGTAGTGACAAATTAAAGCTATGGTATCCCTCTGTGATCTTATCTCTCTGCCTCCATCCAAACAGTTACCAGTATTACGAATTTGGTGACTTCTCTGCAGAAGGCAAAATTTTTTTCTAAGAATAAATTTTCATTTTGTCATTTTCATGGAAATACGATGACAGCTGATAGGCATTAGTAAAATATCAATCTATTACTTGACATTATACTTAATGCTCCATTTTGAAAAGGCTTAAAATATATTTTTATAGAGAAGGGGGTTGAAGCTACACCAGCTAAGTTAATTTTTATGTAAACCAGCCTGGGCAATATAGCAAAATATAAAACTTAGGAGATAAGCTAAAGCTTCTGCTCTCACTGATGCACCTAATTGCATTCCATTTCCTTATTCTCATAGTGTCTAATATAATATTTTATGCTTAAAATGATTTTTTTCCAGGTTAAGCCTCTTAGGCTGAAGCACCAGTCTTCCTTGGGCATTATGCAGTTCATTTGGTGGAAAGGATGTGCTGTTTCTAAAAGTGAGTCTCGCAGTATTCAAGGTACCTGGCTAGTGGTGTGACGTGAGGGCAGATAAGATGGGACATTATTCCAGAGGCTCATCCCCAGAAATTAATCAAGCTCATTGCTCCTCTACATGATACTTCTCATCTATCCCATAATGTAAATCTTGGTCATGGGGTGCCTGGGTGGCTCAGTGGTTGAGCGTTTCCCTTTGGCTCTGGGCATGATCTTGGGGTCCTGGGATCGAGTCCCGCATTAGGTTCCCCGCAGGGAGCCTGTTTTTCCCTCTGTTATGTCTCTGCTTCTCTCTGTATGTCTCTCATGAATAAATAAATAAAATCTTTAAGAAAAACAAATCTTGGTCATATTATACCAGAGTACAGCTAAGTATTTCCTATAGAGCAGGAGTGTTTTTTTGTCTTGTTCAGAGACAGCTTCAATAGTTTTTAGTGTTCAAAGTGAAATAGTTCAACTTTATGTTAATAAAGAGATGCAATTAATTTTACCGGATTACTTGTCTCCCCCTTTTAGAAGTCTCAATTACATTTGGATTTACTGATCATTTTTGAAACAAATATATAGTCTTTGATGCTCTGAAAGACCCATTTATTTTCTTTGGAGAGAAATAATTTTTAGTTTAATAATCACAAAACATCAAATCAACATAAACATCCACAGCAGCTCCTTTGAGACTGGCTCGCATCAGGTGTTGGGAAGTCCATATCAGGAAGATTTGGTTCTTTTTTTTTTTTTTTTTTTTCAAGAGGCCCAAGGATCTCCTTGTGCCTGCTGATTCCAGGTCCTTCAAATCACAGCACATTTCAAAGGCTGAGATCACACGCAAAGACACGTTTAACTTATTCATTGAGTTTCTTTGAACTTCAAACTCTCCAGCTCTCAGTTTCTTTCACAGGAGATGGAGGCATGTCTTGGAGTCTGCCTTCCCTCCAAGAGCTAAGGCAGTCACATAAGATAAACCAGACAAATCAAATAAGCAGCTTCCCAGGCTGCAGACACTTTATTGACTTCCTATAGAAAGTCCCTCTTGAATCCACTGCTCATACTTCCCATCACCCCCTCGGTCCTGTAGGCATTTGCTAACCTGACCACTGGGTGCAGGGCCTTCATCATGAGGCTGCTCTTGCTCACCAGCTTCTTCCCCAATTTCTTCCCTGTTTCCATTTCCATTTCTTGTGTCAGTAAAATAGGCCCTGTTTTTCATTCTTAAAGTTTCTTTCATCCCCTCTGTAGGCAACAGATTTTTCATCTAGGCCTGCCAGATGAATTATAGGAAATTCAGTTAGATTTGAATTTAATCTAAAAACATTTGTAGAAGTATGCCTCAAGTATTTCATGGGACACGTTTGTGCTAAAAGAAAGTTTTATATTTTGTTTATCTGAAATTTAAATTTATCTGAGCATCTTTTTTTTTTCTTTTTTCTTCCTTTAAAATAGGCAACCCTTCTTTCAACTGGCACAAGGTAGTCCAGACCCCAGGTAGGTGACCATAAGGCTTTGGGCTCCTGGACGTTAGTCAACCTCTAGCAAGTTTGCAGCTCCCTCTGCTGGGAAGCCAGGCCTCATGTGGCTCGAGCTCTGCTCTGAAGCTGCGAGCAGGGAGTAATGGGTATCCAGCCCCAGGAGACGGTATCTAATAGAGGGAATGAGAAAACCCATATGTAAGAAGTTAGGGTTATTTTGAAGAATTGAGCGGCTTCTTTTTCCTCAGTTGTTTTGTATTTTAAGAATTCTTATAACCTTATAAATTTACTTATTCTTTGATAAATTTTGAAATCATGACATCGATATTTTATTTCTTCTGCTCCATAGTGGATATACATCAAACTCTTCTGATATTCCCTAGTAACATGGATCCCAGAAAACTTGAAACTCTCTTTGGAGTCCTGTTTTGTAGCTTCTAGAGGATTACAGGATCAAAAGATAGAAGTGGGGTATTACTTTCAGTGGTTAGTGTTCTGGCAATAAACAATTTGAAAACTCTAGCTGGATAAAATTGCTACTAATAGGTTTTTTTTTTTTTAAAGATTTTATTTATTTATTTGAGAGAGAGAGAGAGAGAGATTGAGAGCACAAGCAGGGAGGAGGACAGAGGGAGAGGGAGAAGCAACCTCTCCACTGAGCAAGGAACCCGCAGCAGGGCTGGATCCCAGGACTCCAGGATCATGACCAGAGCTAAAGGCTGATGCTTAACCAACTGAGCCACTCAGGAGCCCCTAACAGTTTTTTTTCTTATTATGATACTATTTTGATTATGTTTTGCTTCATTGTGAAAGTTGTTCAAATCTTTTTCCATAGTAACTTGATAGGCACATACTGCAAAGCTGCTGAGGTTTGGGAAACATTTATCATAAATAAGTCTCTTAACCTTTGTAAGCAGGTAACGTGAAAATGGGCAGCTAACACTTTGAGCCAACTGCCACGGTCAGGCCTATTCTGGGCTGCTCAGGTATATTGCAATTTTGAGAGATTCAAGAACAATGTTGGTTAGACAAAGGAAGGAAGATGGAGCCAAAAGTACCTACTCTCTGAGATGTCGCTGAGCCTCTGGTACTTTTCTGGAGGTGTCTAAATCTTTCCCATGCAGTGTTGGAGGAGAGATGTGCTCTTGACCTTGATCCCAGAAGCGGTGGGTTCTGGGGCCTGGCCTCATGTTCAGGTAGTCAAAGTGTAGCTGGCAGTCCGTGGACTGGTAGGGGAACATTCAGAAGTCAGAGAGGTCATGGTCACCTTCTGGAGAAATTGCCTATTAATGGCTGGTGCCTGGTATCAGATAAAAGGCAATATTCTAACCACAATGAGAGCAACAGAATAAGCAAAGCCAGAATAACAGAGACCCAATCAATACACAAGAGTCTGGGACATGCTTCATCGCTCATTCCTGTGGGCTGGGTCCACTTGTGGGTCAAATACAAGGCAGTTCTGAAGGTCTGTGATCTGGGGACTATACCAATGCTGGCTAAGGCCAGCTTCTGGCACAACATGACCCAGGGAGTTGAGTAACTAAAGTGATGGGGGTGGTGAGATGAGGACAGTGGAGCAGCACAACGTGAGGATGCAGGAGGTGCGGTGGGCCACAAAAATCTCAGGTTTGAAGCATGAGAGAGGAATAGCTTAGGCGGGAAACAGTAACTAATGTCAAGAGCTGCAAACGGGCCGCACATGCTGATGTTTCGGTGGCCTGCACGGTGTGACAAGATGTCGGTGTCCTCTCAAGTCAGCCAGTTATCAACATGCTCCATGCGTGGCCTTACCTGGGCTGCTTCACATTTTAAGATACCCCATGGCTGGGTCCCTCATGGCATTTGAATTCGGAACTTCCGTTGATCTTACTTTTGTTTTGATTGATTTGAAAAGCTGAAAAGGGCCAGGATCTTCAGAAGCACCCTGTTGGGATTCGGCCTTGAGGAGCTGGGTCTACCAGAGGCAGAGAAATGAAGGAGGCAGCTGACATAACTAAACACTGTCATCAACAAGTAGTTGTTATCAAAAAAAGACATCTAGTCATTCAGACACAGACACTAAATAAATTTCACATCAACGGATGAGGCCAAGACCAGCACTCTTAATTACGAGAGCCAACAGACACCTTTTGTAAAGATCAGGTGTGAGGTGCCTCACATCACATTGTGACCACTAAGACCTAAAGTACTGACATTTGGAAATTGTTCATCTTCATCCTACAACTGAGAGGAGGATTTGGGTTGGGTTTTTATAACTCTGGCTTCCTTTCAGATACACTTTCTTTGAGAGGAGGAATCCTGGATAAGGCAAGCTTTCCAGGGATTGCACGAAGCCTGAAGGCCTTATCTTATCTATGAATTCATGCGATGATATCTGACACAGGCCAGGAAAACCTGTATGGAGTGGCTCAGAAAAATGGAACTGTTTTTAAAGGGATGCTAAAAGGGGAACTTTTGGGTTATAACATCAATTTGAAAGGCCAGACTATCACTGGTAGTGGTCGTTATCTTGAAAGATTCTGTTTAAATTTATACAACTATGCCTACCTTAAACTGGAAAACGTGACCTGAGCAATATAACCCTGAAAATGAGGCGTTGGTAAAATAAGCCTCCAATAGTTCAGATAATTTGTATGTAATGTGTCCCACCGAGCTGAAAATGAAGCAGAGTTGCCTAGCATAGGGCGCACATCATAATTGGTTCTAAATAAATACTTGGTGAAAGAACAAATGAATTAGTAAAGGACTGGAACTCCATTTGCATCTTTAAACAACGTTTTTTTCAAACTTCACGGGAGGATCAATCCATGACTTCCTGGAATGATTTTTTAAAGCATTCTTTGTATCACTAAGAATGTCATCTTAATAATCCATCAACATGTAGCCGCCTAGACAGTTTCAAGGCTTTCTTCTACAGTATAATCTTCTTTAGTAAGCAAGAAGATAAACAGTTTGGGAAAGACACATGGGTGTCTGTAACTGCAGCTTGAGAGGAAGTAAACCATTGAAAATCTAAGGGAAACATTTTCAAAGGATGATTTAAATGAACTGCAAAAAAAAAATCATAGAAAACCAATTTATAATACATTGAGTCAAATGTCAGAGAACTACTTTCATGAATCTAAAATATGTTACTTGTATATTTTGAGGACTATTTCCATGTTTTAAAAAATGATCTTCAGATGAAACACATATGGTTTTATTTTTTTAATTTTACAAGTTTTATTTTTCTTCCACTTGTTTTCACTGATGGCTTTTTGAGTTTTAATGCATGCTGAGCATTGGGGCCGCACAACAGGGCAAACATACATATAGTTTCTATGTGCTGGTTGTAGAAAATTTCTAATACTCATGAAATTTAGGTAATCATATTCTATTAAAACAAACTTAGGCCCTATTAGATGATTATTAGTAGATATGACACAGTAACAGAATTGTTAATATTTTTTTAAAGACTTATTTATTTGTTTGAGGGAGAGAGAGAGAGATATCACACGTAGGTGTACAGGTGCCTGTGGGAGTTGAGGGGAGGGACAGAGGGAGAGAAGGACTCTTAAGCAGTCCCAGTGCTGAGCATGGAGCCCAATGTGGGGCTTCATCTCAGGACCCCGAGATCATGACCCGAGGTAAAACCAAGAGTCCCCACTTAACTGACTGAGCCACCCAGTTGCCCCAGATTGTCAATATTTTCAAGAACAAAATTATTCCTGAGAAAATGGAAGAGATTTAAGTTTGAGCAGTTGGTATAAAAATATGTTACAACTGAAATTATATGCCTCAAAACAAGAGCAATGAGGCAGAACTGAATTTGTTCTTATCTACTGACGAGACATCACCAACAGGGTGACATTTAGTCACTGGCATGTTCACTACATCGATAAGCCTGGATACAACTGCATTCATTTAAGAAATGACAATTCTGAGAAATCCAGCCAAACTGTAGTTTTCCACATGTTTATCTATTGCAGTATCTTCACGCTGACAGACTCTTTAGTGTCGTAAATTGGGAAACTCATTTCAGGGGAGTTAGTATTGTTGATCCCAAACTATTGCCCAGGGAGAAAGAACATGTCAGTTTATTATGATTAAAATAGCTGAGGCTTATATACATCCATCCAGACCTTTGTTGTTCTTTTTACCTACCTACATACACACACACACACACACACACACACACACACACACACAAATACACACCTCTCAATCTTTGATAGAGTGTTTTTCCTTAATGATTATTTTAATCTAGTTTCACCTGTGCAACTCTATTGGAACTATTGACAGATGGAATTAAGTGACCTGGGCAAAGTATATCCATTTAGAAGTCTTTATTAAAAGTAGAGAGAAACTTTGCAAAATAGAATAAAATAACCAAAAGATTAATTTAATATAGATCTGTGATATGAAATGTTATTAAAATAGTCATATATATAATTTATTATAATTTTAAATAAAACTCACCAGATTAATAAGATTTAATATAATCATCTCCTTAATTACATTTACTTCTCTGAAGGAAAGAAGAGCAATACAATCACCTCCATTGCATCTAATATGGTTTCTGAGAAGCCTTTGTATCACCAGGGGAATAGCTGGATCAATTTCCTATTACTGGTTTCTGTGAAGGTGTGATATCATTGGTAACACAACACTAAGATGAAATGAGAATTTGTCAACTACATCTGCAACACCTAGTCAAACCTCTGGAGGAAAAAAAATTGCCTATTAGCTACCACAATGGAGATTGTGTACTATGATTGTGACGATGGAAATGGTCAAGATATTATTTCAAAGTTCTCTTAATGTTCTGTTATGCTAGGGAAACTACTGGTTATGAATCCTCTAGTGGAAGGAAGAAAATTCTAAAATCTCAGTGCATTTAGATATATTAGGGGCATGGTTTTGGGGGCCTGAGAGTTAAGCAGAGCTAAAAGAAGTGGATATGGCTATGAAAGAGTAACAGGAGGGATCCTTATGGTGATTGAAATATCTGTCTCCTGACTGTATCAGTTTCAATATCCTGATTGTGTTGTGTTACCATTGGGAGAAACTGAGCTAAGGGTACATGAGATCTCTGTATTATTTCATAAAACTGCATATCAATATAAAATGGTCTCAAAATAAAAATTCAATTAAAATCTTCAACTTATGATTTTAATTTAATTAAATTTTAAACATATAAACATTTTCTTATATTTTAAGGATCAACTGTCACTTGTCTGCAAGTGGAACTTACAGATAAAATAAATAAGCATTTGAGAAATAACTACTGAAGGAAAAATTTAGAAATGTGTTCTAATGTTAAAATAAATTTTTATTCTTTTCATGAACATGTGAGCTTCTCAGAGTGATTTAAGAATGCAGGCATTGTTCCTACAGGTAAAATAGTTTTATATACCTCTTAATTATACATTCTAGATGTAGATATATAATTATGGTCTCCAACATTAAAAAATGTCTGCCAGTACTAAGAGAATTTGGAAACTGGTTTAAACTATCCTACAGTCTCTTAAGAAAAAAGAACTCAGTTTGGGTATTTTGAAGATTGATAGGAGTCCCGAAGACATCTAGAAGTGACAATCAACAAAAGGAAACCCTACCTAAAGCTATCAGAGAGACAATAACAGAGAATCAGAGGGAAGAGCAGGGATGCCCGGTATTGGGGGCCGCTTTTTCCTGAGGGTCATTTTATGATTGATGAAAAAGAAGCTGAGAGTTTAAGAGGCTGATCAATACTTTTGATAGCTTCAAAAGTCTAGGGAATAGGTGTTAGACTCCAGGGCCCACCATAGGGAAGTATACTAGAAATGTACTTGTCCTTATACAGAGTGCAGCTCAGTTGCAAATAATTTTACTCCCTGGAATAAGATAAAGTTGATCTGTAGTTCTAGTGCCCAATTGTTCATATGTATGGACACAAGGTGATGGATAAAAGCTATAACAAAAACTCTCTGGAGTAAGATAAAGTCATTCTAGATCTTAATTTATTGATATAAATACCTTTGTTAGTTCATTGACCAGGATGCAATTTTTTTAAATAGGCAGAAACTCAAGGAAATAATATAATTAAAAACAAAAACCAGAGAAACAATGGAAACAATAATTAATAATAGAACAGATCCACCAGAAACCCAGGTATTGGAGTTATTAAAGAATTTAAAATCACTATCTATTACATTTGTAGAGATAAAAACAGATTATAATTCCAGCATAATTGACATATATGTGTGTATCTGTCTGTGTAATATGTGGCAATCCTAGAACTAGAAAATACAAAATTAAGAACTGAATGACAGACGGTTAAAACAGCAGTAGACTAGCAAGAGTTGATGAATGATTTAATAAACTGAAAGCAACTCAGACAGAAAATATCCAAAAGGAAAGATGAGGCAAAAATGGGTGGAAAATGCAGAGGACACATAGGGAGACCCAGAGGAAATGGTGAGGAGATACAATACCCATGTAACTGAAATTCCAGAAGCAGAGGAGAAAGAAAATGGAACAGAAACAACATATGAAGATATTATGACTTAGATCGTTCTAAAGGCACATGAGAGCCCTCAAGATAGCATCAGGAAGCCCTCTAACTCTCAAGAAGGATTTTTTAAATTGTATAAAGGAATACAAGAATGAAACAGTGATAAATGAGCAAAGTCATAAAAGGAAACTGCTAAAAATGAAAGGAAGAAAAAATAAAATCAGCTAGAGACAAATAGAGATTACTATCAAAAGAATAATGAAAAGGTGAAAGCTAACTTTACAACAGAAATACTACAAGACAGAAAGAGTTGGATTATAATATTTGAAGTGCTGAAAGAACATAGCTGCAAATCCGGACTCTCATACCCAGCAAGATTATTCTTCAAGGGGAAAATCAAGAGAAAGTGGCTTTCAGGCAAACAAGACAAGTCATTTTTAGCCCTCAGATCTGTGTTAAAGGATATGTTAAAAGGGTGTGCTTCAAGTAAAAGAAAAATAACTATTTGTGGAAACTCAGAGATACATGGAGGAAAAAAGAACAATGAAAAGGATAAATGTGTATGTAAATCCAGAGCAATGATTCCTTTTTTTTTTTTTTTAATTTTTATTTATTTATGATAGTCACAGAGAGAGAGAGAGAGAGAGAGAGAGAGAGAGAGAGGCAGAGACACAGGCAGAGGGAGAAGCAGGCTCCATGCACCGGGAGCCCGATGTGGGATTCGATCCCGGGTCTCCAGGATCGCGCCCTGGGCCAAAGGCAGGCGCCAAACCGCTGCGCCACCCAGGGATCCCCAGAGCAATGATTCTTAAACATTAATGTAAATTAGAGTCATGTGAAAGGCTGGACAGACAATACTGTGAGATCCCATACCAGGATTGTGATTCGGGATGTCAGAGGTGGGGATTTACACTTCTAACACGTTCCCAGGTGATGCTAATTCAGCTAATTCTGAAGCTTACACTTTGAGAACCACTGAGGAATAATACTGTTTCTAAAACAGTGACTTGTCTTGTGGGATTTAAAATTTATATTGAATCAAATCTATGCATATGTGGACAATTATTTTGTGACAGTGGTAGCTTTTCTGTTCAATAGGGAAAAGATCATCTTTTCAATAAATAGTCTCAATAAATGGTACTCAGTCATCTTATATTCATATAAAAAATACTCTCTCCCTTTCTCACACCATACACTAAACTCAGTCTCAGGTGGACTGTAGGCTTAAGTGAAGGACAAAAAACAATAAAACTTCTAGAAGGAAATATCAGAGAATATCTGAGTGACCTTGAGATATTCTTAAAGAGGACCCAGAAAACACTATTCATTGAAGAAAAATTGAGCTATATTAAAATTTAAAATGATGTTAATCAAAAGATTAAATAAGAGAGCAATGGCACTTCACACAAAAGTTTTCTACAAATGGCCAAAAGAATATGAAAACTTGTTCTACCTCGTTAGCGATCATGGAGATCATACCCAAATCACCATGCAATATACCTGTTCAAAATCAGAAGGGATAAAGTTAAACCGATGGATAATAGTAAGGTACGTGAGAACGTGGCACAATGAGAAATCCTATATACTTTTGCAGAGAGGGTGAAATAGCACAACCGTTTGAAAAATAGTTTGGCATCATCTAGTAAATTTGAAGATGCTCATTCCATATGACCCAGCACTTCCATTCCAACGTATGTCCATGTGCACCAAGAGATGTAGATCAGAATGTTTATACATGGTGATTCATAAAAGCCCTAAATAGAGAAACAACTCAAATCTCCATCAGCAGTAGAACAGATAAGTATATTGTTTATAAAATGGAATTCCATGCGTCATCACTGAATATGGATGAACTCACTACACGCAACAACTTGGGAGAAGGAGTCCTATTTCACAAACATAATATTGAGTAAGAGCAGCCAATCACGAAATTACAATGAATGATTACATTCAAGTTTAAGAAAAAAACCCAGGAAAAACGAAATTATGGTGCAGAGTCACTTAGTTTGTAAAATTTTAAAGAAAAACAAGGAAGTGATTATTTTCCAAATGAAGATGGTGTGGCTTCCTTTGTTGGAAGGCAAGGCAAGTAGTTAGGAGAGGAGGAGAGAGGTGCTTTGTGGGTACGAACAATGTTCTCTTCCTTCAACTGGGTGGGTATCTATACAAATGATTGCTTTGTAATATCCCACAGAACTATACATCTTGTTTCATGCCCCTTTTGGAACGTATATTTTATTTAACAATAGATGGGATGAAATGGTTTAAAATGTAAATTACTTACTCTGTCCACTTTAAATATGGCAATAAACCAAACTGCTTTCGGGTTCCTTGAAAACACCGGAAGTCCTTAATGTAACTATTTTTCCAACAATACTTTAATGAATCCTTTTGTTTAGTTAATGTATTCTCCTATTCTAGTTCCTACATAACTTTGCGTTAATTTGGGCAAGTAAATAAATGTTGAATGGGAATCAAATGCTCTGAAGTCATCTGGATAAACACCTTGTTTAACCCTTAGATTACTCTGTATATTTATTTTGGTTTCAGAACTGATTTCAATTGTTAAAGTAGAGAGAGACTAGTGGTAAAATTACTGGAGTAAGGACTTAACAGTTTGTGAATATAATGAAAAAATTCTTGCATATTACCTACCTGACCTACTCCAAACAGACCTACTGCATGATAGATGTGATTTCCATGACATATTGATAGAATAAAATGAATCTTATTTGAATCAATGATTATTGATAAATAATAAAAATATCATCAATAACTATAAGCCACACCATACCTTGGACCAACAAATTTAATTTTATTCCTTTCTAAAAATATGCTCTACTGCTGAGAAGGGTCTCAGAGAACAAAATTAAGTAATTGGTTTTTAAGCACCTGTCGGTTCTAAGATGTAACCCCACTTGCAAGCTAACTTTAGCTGGCCGGAGTTTTATGTCTGCCATAGAAGAAGTTGCGAAACCCTTGGGTTAGAGAGAAACAACTTTATCACTCAGGCACAGAAGCAGTCTAAGCACCAGCATATTTCATGCTTGTTTCCTGAGCCCGGATTCCTACAAGCCTAAGAGAAGAGGGTCAGATATTGGTACACATAGTGGGTGGCATTACATACAGGACGGTAGCTTTGAGATCAGGGAAGCAAACCTTACACTCGGATGGAGGTACTACTATCCCTAGCTTCCAATTCCCTTCCAAAGTTGTGCACTATACACACTGTACACACAGCCTTGAGAAGAGTCTGGAAAACAACAGTTCATGCTCTGCGCCTGAGGCATTCAGAAATACAAGAGGTCTATGGAGCGCTGTCTCTCCGTATCAAGGAAATCTCTTTATAAACCCTCTTGCTGCAGTTCATAAGAACACACATTTTCTTCAAGTTCTAGAATATTGGCCAAAAATAAATTTTTCAAAGGTTTTTAAACTGTGAACCGAATTATTTTAATAGTTCACATTATACTCAAAATGCTTTTGAAGAGTCATAATTATATAAAGTCCTAGAAGGATACTATATATGGGTGTGTATGAATGAGTGAGCGAGTGTGTGTTAGTTTCTTACTTAAAGTGTAAATTCCTTGGGAATGATGACTGTGCGCGTGTGTAATGTATTCTCTTATTCTGTTTCTTTCAAAACTTTGCACTAATTTAATTAATAAAATGCTAGAGGTCTGTCCTCCCTCTTTTTTTTTTTTTTCTCTTTGTGAACACCATTGCTGAAGAACAACGAAAAGTGTGCACCTGTACCCTGAGTGTTCTGACGGTCATCGGGGAGGACAGGTTCTCCCAGCTTGGAGACCACCTATTCTACGCATAGAACCCAGGGCAATGCCCACCCCGCAGTGGAGCTCAGGAAACACTGGCTGCACTGTGCAGACTGGAATTTAGGACTCGTTCTATCTAGTCTGTAAGCCCAAGTTGCTCTCCGTGACACCTCGGGAATACATGCTGTGCGTTGAAAAGAGAAAACATTCCTTGCCCTCAAACCCTTGGAAGTCACCTTAAGCCCCAAGACATCCATTTATGATGATTCTAGTCTGCAGACGGATACAAGTCCGGGGAACGAGCGCACGTGTCTGCAGAAACCTTTGCTTCATTATGAGATGAGAAATGAGTCGAGGGGTGTCCTTCCTCTGGGACTCTTTTCCTTTTCCTTTCGCGGGCCCAGGTGGTCCTTGGCACTCCAGCAGCCGGGCCTTACGGCCGGGACACTATTCGTAGAAGTTCCTCCGGAGGTTTCGTCATCCACGCGGCGCTCTGGAACCCCTCTGCTCCTCTGGTCGACAGCAAACATTTCTGGCGACAGGCAGTGCCCGAAGTCCCGAGGATTTCCGGACACTTTGCACGGCGGCGCGGTCGCCCGGGGGCCCGGAGAAGGTGAGTTGGCGCGAACCGACCGCTCGGGGTCTCGTCCCCATAGGGCGGGGGGCGCGGGGCGCGGAGGGGGGGGCGGCCTGGGGAGGGGGCGCTGCGGGGGGGCGCGGAGGGAGGAGGGGGGCGCGGGGGGGCACGGGGGGGCCACGGGGGACCGCGGGGGGCGCGCAGGGGGGCACGGGGGAGCTGCGGGCGGGCACGGGGGACCGCGGGGGGGCCTCGGGGGGAGGAGAGGGGGCGCGGGGGGACCGTAGGCGGGCACGGGGGTGCTGCGGGGGGGCACGGGGGGTGCGGGGTGGGGGGAGGCGGCCGGGCATCGCGGCCCCGCCCGGCCAGGTGTCGCCCTCCCGGGGCCCTGCGGGGGAGCGGCGGCGGGAGGAGGCTGCGGTCGGGGCCGGTCTGTTTGGACGCGGCGGAGGGTGGCGGCCGGGCCGGGGCGGCGGGAGCGGGGTGCGCGCGCGAGCCGAGGGGGCGCTTACGTCGCAGCTCGAGCGGAGCTGGGGTGGTTAGAGCCGAGTCCTCCGAGCCGCGCAGCCCGAGCCGCAGCCGCAGCCGCAGCCGCAGCCGCAGCCGGAGCAGCAGCAGCCGCAGCAGCAGCCGCCCGGAGGGGCGCGCCCCCCGCAGCAGCCCCGCCGCCCCCCGCCGCCCCCCGCAGCCCGGCGCACAAAGGCGGCGGCCGCCCGCCCGGCCTCCTCCCGCCCGGCCTCCTCCCGCCGCCTCCAGCCGCCTCCCGGGGGCGCGAATGGCCTCGCGGGGCGACGACCTGGGGCGCGGGGGGCCCTAGGTCGGCGCGCCCCGGCCCCACCCCCACCCCCACCCCCACCCCCACCCCGCCGGCCGGGAGGGGGCGATGCGGGCCCGGGGCCCCGCCGCCCGCCGCCGCCGCGCTGCAGCCCGCGGAGCCGAGTGGGTGCCGCCGCCTCGGGCGCCGCTGGACGCCGGGGAGAGCCCCCGCCCCCGCCCCCGCCCCCGCCCCCGGGGCTGCCGGTAGGAGGCTTCGGGCAGCTAGGCACCTTCCCGTTTGGGTCCCCGCTGCC
Source organism: Canis lupus dingo (assembly GCF_003254725.2). Classification (NCBI taxonomy): domain Eukaryota; kingdom Metazoa; phylum Chordata; class Mammalia; order Carnivora; family Canidae; genus Canis; species Canis lupus. The sequence continues at coordinate 62,265,729 of NC_064243.1, forward strand.
CTGCTCCACCTCCTCCACCCCACCCCACCCCACCCTCACATTCTGGAAGCTCCGGGGTGGGGGCGATCCCTGCCCTCCCTGCGCACCCCCACCCCCGGGACAGCCCCGTGGGAATAAAGGGCTGGAGGCAGGCCGAAGTTGCGGGTGGGGCTGGGGCTGGGGCGGGGGCGGGGGGGGGCAGACCCTTCTGGTGCCTTCTGAGATCACCCTGTGTCTGCCTCGGAGGGGAGGAGGGAAGGTGCGCGATCTGCAGCGTCTCCGCCTAATTGGAACCTAATCGCTTTAAACAAAATCTTACAAACGTCTTTTTTTTTTTTTTTTTAATAACCTCTTGGAATAAAGCAGAAAGAAAAATAAGCTCCTTTCTCCGCCCTCCCCCCCCCCCCCCTTCTTTCCCTTTCTCTCTTTTTCTTTCTGCCGAAGACGCTCCCTCCCCGCCCCGGAGCTCAGCGCCGGAGAGCCACCTTATTATTAATCGGAACTGCCCCCGCGGGCCCCGGCAGGCGCATCCTTCAGGGGGGACCAGGGAAGCGGCGCGGAGCTGCGGCTGAGATGTGCGCGGGGGCGGTGGTGGTTACATCTCGGAAGAGAAGAGGACGCTCCCCGGATCAGTGCCAAGCGTGCAGGGTGGGCTTCGGGGCATTCTGTTAGGATTGAGGAAGGACAGGGGGTGCTGGGCCCTCCGCAGGTCCGCATCCCTGTAAGGGAGAGGGGAGAGGAAACCAAAGTGAGGCGTCTTTTTTTTTTTTTTTTTTAAGAGGTGGGAAAAAGAAGTTTATACCCCCCAGAAGGGGAAGAAAAAAAAAAAAAAGAAGCTGCGGGAAAGCAGGAGCAACAGGGTACTAGTCTCGACACCGAGACAAAAAAAATTTCCTGTGCAGAAGAGGAAGCAGGCTGCAGAGAGGCCCGGAGGCCGCACGCAGCGCGGTGGTGGCCAAGGCCAGGTGTGTTGTCGCGGGACAGTCAAGAGGAAGGGAAGGTTCAGGAACAAGCGGAACAATGACTCATTTACAAGCTGGTCTCTCTCCCGAGACCCTGGAGAAAGCTCGCTTGGAGCTCAACGAGAATCCAGACACGCTGCACCAGGACATCCAGGAGGTGAGGGACATGGTCATCACCAGGCCGGACATCGGCTTTCTGCGCACAGATGATGCCTTCATCTTACGCTTCTTGCGGGCCAGGAAGTTTCATCACTTTGAGGCCTTCCGCCTCCTGGCCCAGTACTTTGAGTACCGGCAGCAGAACCTGGACATGTTCAAAAGCTTCAAGGCCACGGACCCTGGCATCAAGCAGGCTCTGAAGGATGGCTTCCCTGGGGGCCTGGCCAACCTGGACCACTATGGCAGGAAGATTCTAGTCCTTTTTGCAGCCAACTGGGATCAGAGCAGGTAAATCCTAAATTCAGACTTGTATTAGGGGTTCTTTTACTCTCCCATTTTCCAGAATTTACCCTGAGTGTCATAGTTTTACAGCTTTGATGTTTGTGCTCATGTGGCTGGGGAAAAAGAGAAATTGGAACTACAAACTGGGGTTCTGGGAGGGTCATCTAGGGGTGGGAGTAAGGCTTTTATTTTTACCTTTGAAACTCAGGAAGTGAGCACCTAGTCTCTACTGCAGCTTTAAGTGCTTCCTGAACCATATCACTGTGCTGCAGTCTAAAAGCATTCAACTTCTAAATAAAGCCGCTAAATTTTTCACCTCTTGAATAAGTTTACTGTTCTGTGGAGAAATGAGGATGAGGATGGAGACAACTTTTCCTCCTTCCTCCTAATGAAATTCTTAAGCTAGATTCATCATCATCATCACCATCACCATCATCATCATCACCATCATCATCATCGTCATCATCATTTCTCTCCTTAGTACTGAGGTTTTATTTTTTAATAATAGCCTGGCATTCAACCAAGATCAAGTAGTTTTGTTGCTTGGGAACTTTTCTGCTTGGTGATGTGTAGATGAAGGAATAATATGATGTGTGTCACTTCAATGAGAAGGAAGAGTTGTACCCTCTGTCGCTGAGCATGCCTACTGACACTGAAAATAAAGACTGACTGGTGTGCTCGTTCTACACCTGTCACTAATCTAAGGAATGTGTTTCCTGTCTGAAGTGATTTTTCATCTTTCATGAGGAAGTGAAAAATGTTCAGACATGGTAGTTGGTAGACTTTTTTTGAGCTCTCTTGCTTTTTAATGGAGGAGAAATTATATTCTTATTTCATCTGTATCATAACAGACAAATGCAGAGGGGGACTATTTCACTGCCTCAATCAAAATTATTTTCTCAGACTGAAAGACATAAACAAATTATGAAAGGGTCTTGTGTAAGGTAGTTTCAATTAAGTTCAAAGCTAAATATATTTCATGGGACTTGAAAATGTTACCAGAACTATGAATCATGAGGAACTGGTTGTTATAACATTGGTGTATTTTTAGTTCTGTGAATGGTGACTTTTGATGCATCTGGTTAGTTGAAAACATCTCTGGAACAATTGTAAAAGACTTTTATAGTTACTGAGAAAGCTTATTGATCTTATGGCTTTCTAGAAAGGCTTCTCAGACTGTTTTGTAAATGAATGGGTTTTACTCTTTAGTTATTCACCTGTTCCCTGTGAGTCTAAGTTGAGAACTACTCTAACTTCTTTTAGGTAAATACAAAGAAAATTACTACCTCAGGAATCATAAAGCTAAGAAACTTACAGAGTTAGCTACTGAGGGGGAATGGAGTTCCATTCCTTATTTTGATTACTCATTCTACTTTTTATTGGGTGGCAAAGTTTAGAGGATTGTGAAATGCTACCTTCTGACCACAGTTTCTCTTTAAGAAGTTCCCATCCATCTGAGATGTACATTGTAGGGTCATATAAACCAATTATTGTATATATCAAAATTGAAAAAAAATATTCAAGAAAGAATCTAATCCATATATGTCAGTGAGATTGGTATTCTGTTGATTGAGCTACAGTGAAATGGGAGCTATGGAGATTTTACATTTAAATATATCTCAGAGTCTGTCAAAGATACCCATAGAGGGGCAGATTGCATTCAGAGACGTGCATATAGATCAGAACTTTTTTCACTTATCTTTATAAGTGAACTGATATTCACTAATTAAGATGAAAGTCACTTATAGTTCTCATGTATATGGGCAGTTGATGACTCCAGATTTACTAAAGGAACTGTGTTTTAGTTGTCTGTCTTATTCTTTCATATAAAGGGTATGGTCATGAAGATCTAGCTCCTTAGAAATCTATAATGGGAGATGATTTATTATTTGGTATGTAAAATCATTTTTTGTTAAATCTACACGAAATCCTAGACATTAGAATTTCATATATGTGAGGTTAACAATGAGAAGCTATGCCCTGTACAAATACTCTATCAGGACTTATAGACTACAAATTGTGGATTCTGTTTCTGCAGTTGGAAATAAACATGTATAACCAAAAAGTTATAGTTTGTCAAGATCAGAAGGTATATGAGTTATTTAGAGCTGGTCTAAAATTCCTCCTAAATCATTCCTTCCTTCTTCCTACCTGCCCCCCATCTCAGATCCGCATATATCCAGTGACAAGGACTAGTGGATCAACAGTTCTATCCTCTTGACATACTCTCTAGACTTTTATCATTGGGACATGTGCATAAGAACTGCCCTGAAGCCTGCAGGATGGTTTCTGGCCGTACCTTCCTTCCAGTATCAGGGTAGCACCATCCCTTTTCCTACCTTGGGTCTGAATCTCTTTCCTTTCTACACTCTGCAGCCCCCCTTCTTATCTCACTTACTTTTACAGAAATCTGTGCCTCCTTCCCTCCATGTTTACCTTACTACTGTTCTGTTAGGTGGACATGCCACATGCCGAATTCTCTTGGTCCCCATGCCTCTCCTGTCCTGTGAGTCCTATCCCACTCTCATCCTGTCAGACCACACAGCTTGGGTTTCTTGAGAAGACTGCACATGTGATCATAATTCTGACCACCTTCCTTAAGTTGTTCAGTGAATTGCCTGGCTTTCAACATTTTTTTTTTCTTTTAAGTAGTGTTGTTTTAAGAAAGTAAAATAGCATTGTTTTAAAGAAACAATAGATGGGAATGTCCAGGATTACACAGGGAAATTCCAGAAATGAAAGTGTCCCTTTTATTTGGAAAACAGGCTATTTCCAACTTCCCGAAGGAAAAAGCAAGATTTTTTTTTTAAGAAATTTTGAAAAATTTTGGGATCCCTGGGTGGCGCAGCGGTTTAGCGCCTGCCTTTGGCCCAGGGCGTGATCCTGGAGACCCCGGATCGAATCCCACGTCGGGCTCCCGGTGCATGGAGCCTGCTTCTCCCTCTGCCTGTGTCTCTGCCTTCCTCTCTCTCTCTCTGTGTGACTGTAATAAATAAAATTAAAAAAAAAAAAGAAATTTTGAAAAATTTTGTAAAGACCTCTGAAATAACTGATCTGTATAACAGAAAAGACAAAATCTTGGTCTTATCATATTTATAATAGCATGCGAACCAGAGTTAATGCTAATTGATATTTGTTGCAGTGAGTTATGCATCAAAAAATATTCTAAGTAGGAAGTTACCCGATATATACTTTATCCTATGTTAAATTTGTAGGACAGTGTTCTGTGCTCCTCAGGAGACTAGCAACAGTAAATGTGTGTGAGATAGTGACTATAAATAAAATAGTGTCTCTTTCTACTGCAGTGTGGTGCAGGTTAGTTTCAGGTTATGGCAAAGAATTGGACCATTTCCAAATCTTTTATAGGAGACATGGAATCTTCAGGAAGACTAAAGTAAAATAATAATGTTTACAGTGTACCTGCCTTTCAACATATCTAAAAAATAATTGAAATACTGAAATGTCAGAATGCCTTCCAATGTGGTCTGTGGGTGTTCTAAAAAGGATAGACCAGGGCCAGATGATTTATTACATGTGTTGAGATTCATGGTACATTTGTTGAGGACCTTGGTAAAGATTCATACAGTTTTATCTCATTTCTCTCAGATTGTTTAACATAAATTTCTGAAAACGAGCGAATTCCTCAAAATTAAAAACGATTAATTGTTTAGTACGCCAGCTCACTAAGGGTGGAGTAGTTTTCCACACATTACATGCTGTATTTCCTTCCTGAACGATAGTGCCCGGCTTGGGACTCAGCAGGTACCTTCAGTTGTCGCCCTGATTGCAACGGTAGCGTATGAGGATCATGTAACGTGAAGCAAGAAGAGATCATACTGTCTCAAGAGAAGGAAGTTTGGAATGAAAGTAGATCACAGTTTAGACTCTAGAGCATAGGAGCAGGTATCTGAGAGGTTGAATTCACTGGAAAATAAATCTTGTGAATATTCATGAGTAAATTGGGTCACCTGAAACATAATGATGACATGCATTCTGATAGTCAGCCTGTAGGTCATAAGTAGTATTTTACCTCACTAGACGTATAAAGCAGCTCTCTAAATATTTGCACATCAATCAAGCATTTATCTGGAATCCGGTTAATAACCATTGGAAAACAATTAAATACAGTTAAACCAAAATGATTCCTAATATAGAGGCAATTCAGAAGTGCTGACCATCCTGCATTATGTTTGGCTTGTGATACACATCGATTATCATTTATAATACTGAAGCTCTAGAAGGGGTGCAAGAGCCACGGGTCAAACATCATGCTGTGATTCTCTAACGTATCCTGGAATTTTCCTACAAAACATATTATTGTCAGCTTGGCTTGTTTGTTCCTATTGTGTGGCTTTTTAACAACAACAAAAAAAAGAAATAATGACATCTGCAAGTTCAGATTGAATTATGATTATGCGCCCATGTATTCAAATAATGTGGTCAGTCTCCAAATTGAAAGAAGGTCATGTTGACAATAAATTAAAATTTTAAAATAGCCATAGACTATACAGATATGTTTTAATCCCAGCCACAAAGTCTTACTCTTCTCTGGAAGTACACTAAAATCAAATAAAACAAAATACAGTAAAAATTACTAAGAATAATCAAGGGTAATCAACTAGATAATTAGGGAGAAACACTCATACTCAGGAGTCTTAAGAGCAAAAACCAAAACACCAGAAGAACATAGGCTTACTTTTGAGGCCTCATTTTTGAAGACTTTGTGTCCCTGTTTATTAAACTTTATATTTATTTTCTTTAAATATATTTCAACTTTTTGTTTTACAGTGTTATATATCATGTCAAGCTCAGGAATCCTCACCCTTCAAATCCTGGAAGCATTGTTGTGCTGTGTTATGGGTGGATTTTGAGATTCAGTGAAAACTGGAAATGGCAAGTGTGGATTCCATGGGACTTCTGTCCCCACAGAGCTTCTGTGTTGCTTCCTATAAGGAGGCTCTTTTCACAAATATTCTGGAAACTGCAGCTCATTCCAAACCATGCTTTGGTTCATACCATGGAAAATGGAAAAGAAAAAAAAACGTCCTGACAAATGTTAGTGGAATATTGGAACAAATTTCTGGAAAAAATAGGACGGTCCCTAGAAACTGGGGCAATTATACAGTAATTAGTGAAATAATCTTGAAATAACCACAAAGACCAAGAGTGCCAACCTTAAAGTAGGATGTTGATGGGGTCTGGCTTGAACCGGGCTATGTTCACATTTTAGATATGCAACTTTAAACAAAATTGAAGAGAAGCGAAGGATCTGAGGTTACTACACTGCACTGAAAGGATGCCTCAAAGGAAATGTTGAAAGATATTTTAAAACAGAGACCAACAGTTAATAAATTAATGTAGTCCTTAGGAAATGAATACATTTCCTCCATTCTGAGAAAGATTGGGCTCTTTTCCCTCACTGAGTGCAGGTACATATACTTTACTAACATAATAGACAACACTACTGACAGGAGGGAAAGGATGTCCTTGTATGTCAAGTCTTTATAACATCAAATAACAAACTGAGCAAATAGTACTCAATTCAAATTATTTTTGAAAAAAAAGTACGCCTGAGTTGAGCATTTGCTACATACATAGAACTTTATAGTAGGTGCCAAGGGGCAAATAAAGACGCATAAGACGTTGTTTATACCATCGAGGGACACATGACCTTTGGGAAGAATAAACATGAGGCGTCAAATCACTACCAGAGAGACTCTAAGTGCTTAATGAGGGTACTGTTTGCCCTTGATCGAAGTTCAGGGCTAAGGGCCAGCCATGGCCTCTTTGGCGTTGTGCCTCGAGAGCATCGCCTTCTCTGGTAACTTGAATTCAACTATTTATTGTTTCATTTTAATTAATTAATTAATTAATTAATTAATTCGTTTAAAATACTTTTATAACGTGCGTGGTGTGCAAGGCACTCCTCTAAGCCCTTTACAGAATTAATCTCTTAAATCCTATCGCATTCCTCTAAGGTGGGCCTTACTGTGCAGATGAGGAAGGTGAGGCGCTGGTCAGTTAAGACCCTCGCTCATGACCATACAACCAGTAAGTGAGTTGGTTAAACGTGTTGTGTGTGTACACACAGTTACCAGCACGAGTCTAGGGAAAAACAAACCGAGGGGAAAAAACTGCATCTATCATTTAGAAAATGTTGAATGAATGTCAGCATAGATCATTAGAAAGTTCAGTTCCTAGAATAAATCTTCCAAAGACAAGGACTGCACTCAGCAGACGTTTGCTTTCTACCCTGAAAAGGAGAGCTGCCTTTTTGACCTTTGCAGTTTTTTTTCCAGCACAGTTCTGTTTCATTTTATTTTATCTTATTCTGATGGCAGTAGGTGCATGTTGTTTTACACCCCCCCCCCCCCCCCCCCCCCGATGAAAGACATTATTCCTGTAGATGCTTCCGTTTGGGTGATTCACTTGTTCTCACTCACCTACATCCCCACAGCAGTAAAACTAACGCAAGGCTCAGACAGCTAATCATCTGAGCTCCGTGATAGAAGCCAGACAGAGGAGTGGTTCAGAGATCATATTCTCTGTAGGCTTTGTAGACCTCTCCTCTTCCCACTGAGACTCATGAATGTCTTCTTGGCTTTCCTTCACCAAAGCCTGCTGCTGGGGCCAGGCTGAAGCATGCCCTGGAACCTGGCACGGTGCCACACTGGGAATGGGCTTCCCCTGCCTTTGGACATGCGGGCCATGGAGACCTGAAACAGCAGGACAGCGATTCATGGGTGTTCTGGGGGTGAGGTACCCTGGGGAGTGCAAGAGAACCCAGGTACCCTGGGAAGTGCAAGAGAAACCAAAGACCTGGCTTCTCCTGTAGGCTCCCCTGCCGATTCTGGGCAAACCATTCACATTCTTGGAGACCCTGTGCCCTTATCTCCGAAATAATAGGAGCAGAGCCAGCAGAGGGACTTTGGGCTTGTTTTGAGTTTAAGATCATGCACTTGAAATCGCCTTGGAAATCTTCAATGATGACACAGATGAAGCTATTTTTATTATTATTAGCACTCAGTAAGATACAACACCTAGATAGGTCCGTCAGCCCTAGCGCTGATGATACCATGAGGCATCAGAGAGGCGATTTGGGGCCTTTTGTCTTCCCCTCAGCACCCTTCTAATAGGAAGTGCTTCAGATGGGAGAAACGTGGCTTAATGAAAACTGAGGGGTGGGGCAGCCTTAACGAAGGACTTAGCTGATTGATTTAGTGACAAAGGGAAATTTCCTGGCGTGGTGCTGTTCAGTGTGTTGCCCAGGTGCCAGTTTTTCCTTGTCAGGCTGAAGGAAAAGGCTGGGGAACGGGAAGGAAATGACCTGTTTGTGATTTAGGTTGCTCTTTGCATGGATTGTAAATGGTAGGGGACGCCTCTCTGTAAGGCCCAGGGGAGCACAGGCCGCTGAGCTTCCCCTGTCCTTGCAGGGCCAGAGGCAGCGAGCAAGCTGCCCTGCTCTTCTTGACTGGATGGCTAGTGAACCACAGATACAGGTGTCAGTCTCCTCCAGACGGTATTTACATAGCTTCGCAGCTCCACTGTCTCTCAAGAGCAATGGTCTGGGTAGTCTGGTGTCCCAGTTGTAAAATTCCTTACCGGTGTTGGTATTTCTTCTTACTCCAGGCTATGCATCATCCTCTCCAAGTTGATTTCAGATTCAGGCTTTACTTGATGATGTTTTGGGAAGCAACGTCAAGAGTCAAGAGCTGCATTAATGTGCTAGTTTGTTATTTATGGCTTTCTTCCAACATACAAGGGAAGAATAGCAATGGTGGAGCTCCTACAGTTGGGAAGGAGGCCTCAAACACCAAGGTACTCATTGCGGTGGCCTCAGGTTTGTAGATTATAACAGGTAAAGATAATTTCCAACAGAAGAAGAATGACAGTAGGATTCCTGAAGATATAAAATTCATAAAATCCTCCATTTCTTTGGGAGATATTTTACAGACTTTGGCAAGATCTCATGTCCTAATGCTCTGCTTATGAGTAGCCTGCTGAGCTGCTAATGGTAGCGATGTGACATGTTTGACAACAGGGGACTAGAATGTCAAGAGTGGCTTTGACCTGCCCTTTGAATGCAGTCAGCTGAGATGTTTTAATGTTTCTTTGCTTCAATTTGGACACCAAAATGATTTCTATAAAGATCAGAGGATTCTCTTTTTGAAGAAAGCTATTACATTTAAAAACTTGGTGAGGTTTACACTTGAAAACTTTGCAAACCTGATTTTCTCCTTTGCTGATCAGGGGATTTGCCTTATTATATTTCCTTGGGAATGCTGATAACGTCTATAAATTTTTCTCTTGATTTGGCCTCAGTTTTGAAAAACCATGCGTGAAGTGTGTTATTTAAGATACCTTGCATCTTGATTTCTGCCTTTACTGGTGCTATGGTTTGTTCTCACTGAATATAATACATCATCCTTCCAAAGCTGATTTCAGATTCAAATTTATTTCATGCTATTTGGTGTTAATGCTCTTTGGTGTTCCTATAGGTAACGTAAAAGTGGGGAGAAATGCTAAATTGGGCTTTTCTAATTAAAATTTTTTTTATTACCATACTATTATTGTGGATGTCAGGAACTAAAATGAATATATTTTTTTAAAGAGGTGGCTCAATTTAAATCAGAAATGCAGCCTTCTTCTGCCATCTTTCCAGTCTGTGTAGATTTATAGGCTTTTTGTCATAACACTGGGTTAGGCCATCATATTTATAAAGGAGATAAGCCAGCCATGGAGTGACAAATAAAGGTATCCAGCTATATATATTTTACAGGTTTAAAGACAAATAGATAATAGAGCTCTACACAAAATTTTATTATCTTATGTATTCAGAAGTATTTTATAGGCCTAAGGATGCTATATCCTTAAAATATGCTGTATACCTTCCAAAAATTTAAAAATTATCTCTCAGTCCTTGCCTTTTATAAGAGTAATAAGCTGTCTAAAGATCATCAGTTTTTAAGTGTAATGTACAAATAGCCTTCAGTTCCGACTATATCCTTCTTAGTACTCTGTGTCTATGTGTTACCCTTACAAAAAAAAAAGTATGTTCTGTTGTATTCCAACCAACATTACCTGAACACTTGCTGTATACGTAGCACTGTGGAAGTGCTTTTACGTGAATCATGTCTTTGACTTTCCTCCCCATCCCCACCTCACCTCCCTACTGCCAATGAGATAGAATAAGATAATTACAGGTGCTCCCATTTTTTCATATGAGGGCACTTCCATTTCTTCATATACTCAGAAGTATAGATCAATGACATGTCCAGGACCACACAGCTAATGAGGGACAGGGAAGAGATTCCATCTTGAAGTCTTCTGACACCATGCCCTATGCCTGAGTAATGCTGGGATCCCAAGGGGATTGTATTCCAAACTACTGATTTTATAGATGAGGAAATGAGACCCAGAGCAACTGAAAAGTTGCCTGAAGTTCCTTTCTGGACTACTGTGCTTTCTCCATTCGCCTCCAAATGTTTTTAGAAGTAAAAAAAAAAAAAAAAAAAAAAAATGGAACTCCTCCCTCATACGTGCTCACTACCTCATACTGTTTTCCTGGTGAGCCCATCACTTCCACTCCGTGCTAGGGATTTCTACTCCTAATCCTCCACCCCCCCCCCCCATCCCACCTGATTTCTTTCAAGATTTCTTTGTCTGGTGTTTCCTAGATGTCTATACCTGAATATCTGAGGGGAAAACCCTGAAATGTTAGCGTTTTTATAAATTTGTTTATTCCTCTTGAAATGCTGGGATTCCTTTCTTGAATAACACTCTGATTTGCTTCTCAGCTGTGACTCCATGACCTCCTTCACTTACTTGAACTTAGGCTCTGTATGTTTTTGACTCTGGAATTTTCTCCCTCCAGCTTTCACGTCAGTTTACGGTCTACTTTTTCTGATGTCTCCTTAATATATCTTTCTGGATGGTCTACATACTTCTAGATGCAGTGGGTTTTATTCCAAACTCTACATTTCCCACCATCTCCCAACTGTCTCCTTGTCTTGCATTATTGATTTTGATGAAAGATTTTACCATTTACTTAGGCATGGAAGCTAGAGAATCTTTGTGTCTTCCTTTACTCTTCCTTCAATCTTAGTTTCTGTGTCTAAGTATCGAATTTTAACAAGTTTCCCTCTAAAATACTTCTCACATTTGGCTTTTTCCTTTGTTCTTCCTTCTGCCTTCGCTGAGGCAGTATCTTACATTATAATTAGTGTCTTTGCACTCTCGTCTACTCCCATTTTACAGGAATGCAAAGAGCATTCATTGGGTTCCTACAACATGCCAGGCACTGCACTAGGGTGCGAGGTTGAGAAAGATATAGACTCAATCACATACCCTTCTATCTTTAATTGCATCTTTATGATATAAACTCCATACGAGTAATTAAAATATACTAAAACTTTTAACCATAGCTGTTTAACCCTAGTATTCGTGTTTATTGGTGAAACTCCTTCAAATCTCATTCTCAAATTTTCCAAATGTCAAGGTGTGAAATGTCAGTATTACTGAGGCCATTCTTGAGCTGCTTCAGAAAGCACGATGCCTAATTTTCAGGATAGTTAAGGTGAGATTTTAGAAAATCCTAGGAAGGCCTGGAGGTAAAGGAAATGATTGTAAAATACGAAACAAAATATTTTCAAGAGCATTTTCGTTTGTTTTGGTAGGATACACGTTAAATTCTAATATGTCCCTGAAGTGCAGCTGGTAAATTTCTTCTTAGGAGATTTCTAAACAAAATTATCTTCAGACTCCTGAGGTATTTTAAAGGGAATTTTCAGTGTGCTAAACAATTTCTATAGTTTTGAGGAAAGTGGTTGTTAGATTTAATGCAGTATATTTCTGTTGCTGATAGGTACACGCTGGTGGATATTTTGCGTGCCATCTTACTTTCTTTAGAAGCCATGATTGAAGATCCTGAGCTTCAAGTCAATGGATTTGTTTTGATCATAGACTGGAGTAACTTTACCTTCAAGCAAGCCTCCAAACTTACACCAAGCATGCTGCGACTGGCTATTGAAGGCCTTCAGGTAAAGATTTACAAATTACCCAGTTTCTCAGCCTTTTGCATTTGACTCTCTTAGCTAATATGTTAGAATAACAAAATATCTTACTAAAAAAAGAATAACAAAAATATTTTTTAAAATAATTTTTAAGCCCCAATATTACAACACTGGGCGAAGGATGATAGAAGAAAAGTTGAAAGATGTGGACCTTTTAACAGACAGAGTTGGTAATACTGGGGGCAAACCTCACTATGACTAAGCATAAATATTGATGATGACCTGAGATTTTTTTATCTTGATAATCAGAACAAAGAGCACATTTTGGATTTTAATTATTAGCTATTTAACCTGGTAGATTGGGAATATGTTTCATGTTGCACAGAAAACTGTTAGGCAATCAAGGGACGCTTGGGTGGCTCAGTGGTTGAGCATCTGTCTTAGGCCTAGGGTGTGATCTTGGAGTCCCAGGATTGAGTCCCACTTTGAGCTCCCTGTGGGGAGCCTGCTTATCTCTCTGGCTGTGTCTCTGCGTCTCTCTGTCTCTCATGAATGAATAATAATAAGAAGAAAAAGGCAATCAATATGTCTTTTGATATCTATGATTTGGAATCACTGTTTTGAACTACTTCTCTAAACTTTTTTTTTTTCCTTTTTCTTTTTTTTTTTATTGGTGTTCAATTTACTAACATACAGAATAACACCCAGTGCCTGTCACCCATTCACTCCCACCCCCCGCCCTCCTCCCCTTCTACCACCCCTAGTTCGTTTCCCAGAGTTAGCAGTCTTTACGTTCTGTCTCCCTTTCTGATATTTCCCACACATTTCTTCTACCTTCCCTTATTTTCCCTTTCACTATTATTTATATTCCCCAAATGAATGAGAACATATAATGTTTGTCCTTCTCCGACTGACTTACTTCACTCAGCATAATACCCTCCAGTACTTCTCTAAACTTACTTGGGGTTTTTGTTGTTGTTTTGGTGGAAGGGCTGTCATATGGAATTTACATAGGAATGGTGCATCTTCCAGTGAAGAACTGGTTAGGAACTATAAAATGAAAAATCAATGGTTATTAATTAGTGACATGTCATAAACCTACTATTGACTATTTCTTTTTAAATTTTAGGATGTCTTTCTTCTGCTCTCTCTGTAGTTTATCATATTTCACATACAATATCTATGGAATAAATTTTCGATTCTTTCAAAACTTTGCAAATGAACCCTCCAGTGATATTAATTGCTATTTGTTCTCCATATATTCAACATGCATTTTAGAAGTTTGCAAATCAACAGTTAATTTTTGTAACTTTTACTGCTGAAAATATCACTTGTTTTAAAATGGCTAATTATATCTCTGTCATTCATTAGGCCAGAATGCTAGACTTTATTTTTTTATGTTGAATAGCCAAAATTATCCAGATCTCTGTTCTATAGTAATTTCTGACTGTGTCTGTAGGCACCTAAATTGATGGCTGATGACTCACTAAAAATGGTCCACTTCTCCAGGCAGCAGGACATCTTAACCAAATTCAATTCACAGTTTGGATTATGCCTGTGAAGTGAATAAGGCACACTGATCCTTTTCTCTACATAGCTTTTCCCTGGTGCAGGTTTCCTGACTTGCTCTGGGTGAGTCAGCCTTGCTCCTGTCTTCTCTTAAACAACATCTTTTTTAAAACTCCATAGAGGCAGTTAATGGGGGTTGGGAGAGGACACAGGATAAGCATGTTTGGAAATGTGTACATCACATAGAATCAGTCCTAATCTGCTCCCTTGCCAGCAGTGTACAAAGCATCCTTTGCTTTGTAAAGAAAATTGGTTACCACAACCGTGTTACTTAGCACAGAATAGTAATCTAGCCTTTTATATATTTTTTAAAAATTTAATCTACCATTCTCTTTTTGCACAAGCGATAGGCCAAACCTTCAGCTACATGAAGAACTGGAGGCCTCATATTATTTGTAAGAGATTGGAGAAAAAGAAGTCTCAAGAATAGACTTGGTATCTTGCTATTTGCCAACTTACATGCTGTGTGAAGTCCTGTAATAGTAGCATTGTCAGTCATTCCAGGGGAGGGATACTGACAACTGGGACACGTTTAGAAGCTTCCCCATTAGCTGTGGCCACTATCAGAATTTCTTTTAAGTGCTAAGTGTCAGCATGACAGGATCTGTAGTCAGTTTAAGTCTCTGTGTTTATGTTGGAGAGGGAGACATCCCCTCCTCAGCAGGGCAGGCCTGGAATGCTTCAGTCCCTTTCCATTCTTCCAAGACCCAGACTGAGCAAGCGAGGTTGAGTTCCCCTGGTGGCCAACTGGGAAGCCACTTAAAAGAAAGGAACTCTTTCTGGGAAATAAATTTGACATGTTACTAACCTTTATTTTATTTTTCAAATATTTAATTTATTTATTTGATAGAGAGACTTGACAGAGCATGAACAGGGGTGGGGCAGAGGGAGAGGGAGAGGTCGACTCCATGCTCCATCCCAGGACCCTAACATCATGGACCTGAGCCATAAGGCAGACACTTAACCAACTGAGCCACCCTGTTACTAACCTTTTATTTTTTAAATATTTTATTTATTTATTCATGAGAGACAGAGAGGGAGAGGCAGAGACACAGGCAGAGGGAGAAACAGGCTCCATGCAGGGAGTCCAACATGGGACTTGATCCCGGGTCTCCAGGATCACACCTTGGGCTGAAGGCAGCGCTAAACCACTGAGCTACCCGGGCTGCCCAGTTACTAACCTTTTAATTCCAGTTTTTCTCCAGTTTGAACTGATTTTTTAAATGCTCTGAATCAATGTGTCTATCTTGTGTCTATATCTACGTCTAGATCTAGATAAAAAAATAATAGTAACTCCAAATAACAATAGAGAATGTGCTAACAATGTTCCATTTATTGAGATGTGCGTGATTTCCTAGTTTGTCTGCTACTGGGGTAACATTTTATGACTTTTCTAATCACTACTCTGTTTTACTTCGCATATGCTCTGTGAGAAGCATTGTTGCATGTTGATATGTTTCATGTGAAGCATCAATAAACTTTTTTTGAGATTAATGTAACACCAAGAAATGTTTGAAGTAAGATATATACGAAACTTTAGGTTGTGCCATCACCAAGACTACCAGTACTACCACAATAGTAAACCCCTTCCAATGAAGCCAGTCAGGAAAATTAAGAGATGAGGATATTTCTAATAACTCAGTGATAATTTCTATCATGCTATCATCATGCTATAGTATGATACTTTTAGTTTGACAAACATAAAAAATATTCTAAGGAATTGAGCTCAAAATAAGAAAGGCCACCAATGGGTCTAGTGCCAGGAAGAAAACTCTCTTTAATGATATATATTATTAATAAGATAATGTAACTGTGCTTTCAAGAGGCTCCATCTTTTTTCTTCTTTAGGTGGTTGTATAACCTGTCTACATACACACACCAACCTCTTTTTTCTCAGGCATGAGTATTTTGAATGACTTGGCTAGAGGTAGCATCTGATAGCATCCTAAAACCATTGCTTTTAAGACCTACCTGTGATCAAAGTGCAGGCTGAAAAGGTGAAAGTAGAATGGGCTTTAGAGGCAGATAGGACTGGGTTTGGATGACAAGCCTGTTACATACTAAATACTTGGGCAAATTACATTATTTTGTTTGAATCTCAGTCTGTTCATTTATACCAATTTTAAAGTATTACATTCAAAATGATACATCTTGTACCTAACAGGTGATAGCAATGCTCAAAGTAATTGATGTGGATAAGCTCATTTGTCAGGTGGCATATTTTTCTGCATATGTGCTGGTTTTCTCACAATTCAGTGACTAATTAAACTATTTAGATTTAAAGCTGATTAGGAATCTGAATAACACCATCTTTTGCTTTAATGCTTAGGTTATCAATACACAGATTGCATTTTTTAAAAAAAATCACTTCGCTGTGTGGTTAAGTAGCATCTAGATGTTTTTATGTTAGGTGGTGGGTAAAATATTTTTTCATGTTGGAAGCCAAATGAAAAATGAGATTGTTTCACCTGGTGAAAATTAATCTTTTGTTTTTTGCGGGGAGAAACTCCAGGCACAGCTGGAAAGGTGGCAATTGTGGGGATATCCGTGGCCTGGAAGGATGAGCAAGAATTTGCTAAATGGACAAGGATAGGAAGAACGTTTGGGGCAGGAAAACCTTGGGGGAAGTGCTTTGAACAAACATAAAGCTGTAAGACGTTGAAGCTATATGATAAATCTGTTTTGAGGTGGCTAGTCTGAGAAGTGAATTGAGGCAAATGACCAGAGATGAGCCAAGAAAGGCTGGCTGGGATGGAGGATGGCATCCTATGTGGTTTGGCCTCTATCTCCACACAAATTGGGAGGGTTGGAACAGGCAAGTGGGCCTGGTCACTCCTTTGCTTTGGAAAGATATTTTGAGTAGAAGAAAGGACTTGGATAGAAGGATAGAGACGTTAGATTTAGAGAGCCCTATACCACCATGGAGCTAACTAGATTGATCTCATTTTGTAGGATGGGAAATGAAACTTCAGGGAGTTTAAGAGACTTACCCAAATTTTCTCAAACGACCTAAGGGCTTGAGTCCAAGTCGCCTGACTCAAAAGACCAATATCTTTCCTGGATCTTGTTTCTATTGTTTCCAGAGCTGTGTTTAAGAAGTCACGAATGGCTAGCCTGTGGCAGAACCATTTTCTTCTTCCCCGTGAACATCCTCCTTGAGTGATTGCCAGCCTCTCAGTTCAATATGATAAAGGCCACATGAAAGGCAATTTTCCATAGCCAAAGAGAATTTTTATCAACACAAGCACAGATTGATAAGCCACTCGTGATATATGGTCCAGGGCAATTCTGTATGCTTTCTCTGTACGGGATCTGTAAACTTTTTTTTAAGCGGAAGGCCTCCAACATTTTTACCAACATAATGTAGTTCCTTGATAGATAAGAGGCAACATCAGATATTTTTGTGGAAATAAATTATTCAGTCCTCATTGGAAAGACACAAGAAAGAAAATTATCTTGCTCCTTATAAGAAGTTAATTGATTGGGGTAGTCATGGTAACAGGAAGCATCTTAGAAAATCAATACAAGATTAAGTGGATGTGACTTGTAGCCCTGGGAAGCCAATTAAAACATGAAATGTTTGGAAATACCTGGAACATCTTGGACTGAATTTACAGTCAAGCGATGTTCTTTTTAATATTTTTTTGTCCTTGTTGTTCCATTTTAATTTTTTTCTCATAAAATACTATCATTCTTAAAACTCTTTAGCAATGAAAAAAAAAAAACTCTTTAGCAATGAAAAACTCCAACTCTCTTATGAATCCAGAATCTCTTACTTGTCATCTTTTTTTTTTTTTTAACTTAACACTAACGCTACCTGTGTTGTTCATTGTTCCTTGGATATATTTATCTGTTTTTCCTTCTTAGTTCTGTCCTGTTGTGTCTCGGTGCTTTTGTTTCACAATTTCACAGGAATCCCCAAACTCCATCTGCTGAACAGTACATAATGTAGTCAAGGCCCGGCTTGCTGTCAGGGGGTTTGGCTCTAACAAGGAACTGAATAGCTCTTTGAGTTGCTACATAAAACTCAGATGTAAGGGCCGTCACAAAATGCCAAAATCAGTGCCAGATATTTTAAGAGCCCTTAATAAATAGGACTTGTGAAAGAATAAAGAATATGTAATCAATTCACAGTACTTAATGCCAGCCCTTTCTTCTATCTAAAGGGTCTAGTGTTAGGAGCAGCCACCAATCTGCCAGCTTTGGGAGCTCTGGTCATTCATGTGGAAGGCAGAAAGTGCTGCTGCTACAAATTCTGGCTCTGACTGTTTGGAAGCCCAGTCCTACCAGGGGGAGCTTGCCAAAAACAGAAGACATGCTAATGACTTGGAGCATCACTGTCCAAGCCTAGCGGGTGAGGAGCCCCATTAACTCGGTCCAGCAGTAGTTTGTGCAGTCCTCTAAATCCGATCTGCAATTTCTGGCAGCTTCCAAATTCTGTGTGTGTGTGTGTGTGTGTGTGTGTGTGTGTGTGCACGCGTGTAGGGTGGTTAAGAGACAATATCAAAAGAGAACTCAGTGAGATATTGAGTAAACTTGGACTTTGTAACAAAACAAAAGGACTCCATGCTTTGCAACCATGTTCTCTGCAAGGGTTGTTAGCCTGCCAATAGCTTTCAGGCTTCACGTGCCTTGGACAGCAGCAGAAACTTCTTGCATTGGAGCTGCCTTGCACACTTAAGGCGGCATTATGGTCCCTTGGTGGCCGAGGGCTGAAACAATGCCTATCTTTTTCAAAATGAACACAGATTCATGAGCCGTATTCATTCAGACAGCCTGAAGGTGGGAGCGTTTATTTCCACATTTCGTATGCACAAGCAGAACCATCCCGGGAAACAGTGACAAGGGCAGCGTGTAAAAGAAGTGACATTTTGTTCACTGCATCGCTGCCTGAGCTAAGTGTGTTTCCTCTCGGTCCTTACTTAACCTAAAACAAATGAGTGAAACCCTTAACGTTGCTTTATTTCATGGTGTGAGAATGTGGTGGCTTGGCTGAGAGGTTCAGTTCCCAGAAGTAGGACGTTGGCAGTCTTTTTAAAAGCTGACAATAGGCATGTAAAAGCTATATATAATATTCAGTTCAGCAAGCAAGCTAAGGATTATATAACCTTTGATGATGGGCTAGGAAAATTCTGTGGATGCCTATATATACATAGATACATAGGAATGTGTATATATATATATGTGTGTATATATATATATATATATATATATATATTACTATTTTTTCCTCGCATTACAATTGCTATTTTATTTTCTGATTACTGGCTAAATCTGTTTAAAATGTCTAGTTGTAGGAAGGAGGTGTCAACCTTGACAGAAAAATGAAGAGATGGGTGCTCTAGAGTTACTTAACACGTACTGACTTAGAGTAGTAATTGTCAATAAAATGTAATACCTCTACACTTTTTTTCCTCCACACTTTTAATTTAATACCTCTACACGACGGAAGGATATTATATTCACTTCACGTAGCCAAATAATTGCAGTGACAAAAGGGAAAGAAGCAAGTGGCAATCTTTTGGTCTGAGTCAGTGAGATAATGATAAATGGACAGAAAGTAATTATCTATAATGAAAAACTGAACGAACCATATGAGCTGCTCTGCATTTCATTTTATTGGCTATGTTTAGACATGTCCTTAACTAGAGAACAAAAAAGATGAGTAAGTGCAAGTTCCCTTTTATTCTTTTTAGTAGCAATGCAAATGCATCTTGATATATCCTTCTCCCCCAATCGGACTTTATTTTTTCATTCTCTGCAATTCTAAACAGCAAAAATGTGAACATCCACTTATCCTTTCAAAAACTTGGTTTTTAGGATGTCTGGGTGGCTCAGTGGTTGAGCGTCTGCCTTTGGCCCAGGGCGTGATCCTGGAGTCCTGGGATCAAGTCCTGCATCGGGCTCCCTGCCTGGAGCCTGTTTCTCCTCCCTCGGCCTGTGTCCCTGCCTCTCTTTCTATGTCTCTCATGAATAAATAAATAAAATCTTAAAAAAATAACTTGGTTTTGACACAATGGAATACTACTCAACCTTATAAAAGAAGGAAAGTCTGCCTTTTGCATCAGTACACATGAGCCTGGAAGACATTACGCTAAGGGAAATAAACCAGGCACAGAAAGACAAATGACTGCATGATCTTACTTACATGTGGAATCTTTTAAAAAATCAAATTCATAGTAATAGGAGTAGAAGAGTACTTATCAGGGGCTGGGAGATGAGAGAAATGGGAGATGCTGGTCTATAAGCTCTCAGCCATAAGATGCAGAAGTCCGAGACCTAATGTCATATAGCATGGTGACTATAGATAGTAACAATGTACTATATTGATGCAATTTGCAAAGAAAATAGATCTCAATTTTTTAAAAAAGATTTTATTTATTTATTCATGAGAGACACACAGAGAGAGGCAGAGACATAAGCAGAGGGAGAAGTAGGCTCCCTGTGGGGAGCCCGATGCAGGATTCGATCCCAGGACCCCAGGATCACACCCTGAGCCAAAGGCAGATGCTCAACCACTGAGCCACCCAGGTGCCCGATCTCAAATGTTTTTATCACTAACACCCACACGCATCCCTTTCCGCCAACAGTCATTATGTGAGGTGACCAATGTGTTAATTAGCTTGATTGTGGCAATGATTTGACAGTGTATGCATATAACAAAACATGCTGTGTGTCTTAAATATATACAATTTTTATTTGTCAGTCATATCTTAATAATGAGGACCCTTATGTCATCAGATTTTTCTACAGAGGTTGATAAAATTCACATGTCTATTTTTCAAATGTTTAGTCATTTCACCTTCATAAATATAACCTTAGGTACATCTAAACCGAAAAATCTGAAATCTCAAACTAAGGTGTCATTTTTGTTTTCATTAATTTTAAAATTCTGGTACCATATTTCCAGAATCCTGGAGATGAGTGATTTTTCCGTCTCATCCATGGATAACACTCTTGTTATATTTTCTTAAGATTGATCTGGAAGGAAAATATATCCTTCATCATAACTATTTTGAAGATCTGTTTTTAATGGGCTTAGTCTTCTTCACATCTGCAATTGGAGAAACTACAAAAAACTCATAAAAGGAATACTTCTTAGACTACTATTTGATGCACAATTAGTGTGTGTGTTTAAAGATTTTATTTATTTATTTGAGAAAGAGAGAGTGGGAGAAGGAGCAGGAGAGGGAGCGAGGGTGGGCAGGGGCAGAAAGAACGAGACAGAGACAAGCAGGCTCTCTGTTCAGCAGGGAGCTCATCCCTGAGATCCCACATAGGGGCTCATCATTGAACCCTATGTGGGGCTCAAACCCAGGACCCTGAGCCAAAGGCAAATGCTTAACCTATTGAGCCACCGAAATGCCCCAACAGTGTGTTTCCATAACTTAAAGTCAAATGCTTTTGCAAGGTCCCAATTAATTGGAATTTTAAGATGTGGGTGAGTGTGAGGTAGTTAGATAAAGTGGTAATAGCTGCTATAACAAACCAAATATGTACACTGACTCAGCCATCTTGCCATGAAGTCCAATAAGAAGCTTCTCCTAGTGAGTCAATGACTCATGTTCCTTCCATCTTGTTGTCCTGCCACTTTCTAGGTACAGTTTTTCAGGTCACTTTGCTCAATTCCATTCCATTTCCCAATAACATAAAAAAAGTATGGAGGATCACCCATGATATGTTTCTATGGGCCAGCCCTGAAAACAGTGCACATTGCTTTCTTTCACATTTTATTGGCTAGAAAATTCAGTCAAGTAGATATCCATAACTACGAAGGTGAAGAAATGTAGTCTGGTTGTGATCCTAGGAAGAAGAGGAATGGTGGACATCTTGTATTCTCTTTCACAAAACTGATTCCCTGAAATAACTCTTTTTTTATGTTTGCTTATGTTCTCTGAAAGGAAGAGGTGATAATTAAACAGTGTTTCAAGGAAGTTTAATTGCTACATTCAAGCACAATGTAATAAATACATCTTTTCTATAATTCATTCTGTGTACTGACTGCAGTCTCTGTACCTGACTAGTTTTGCTTAGATAAGGGGCTGGCAATTTCTGTGTATCTGGTCACTACAACTATATCTCTACAAAGGTAACATGACTGCGATTCAATCAGTTCGACTTTCCTAAGGAGTATTCCCAAATATGCTGAATTTAAAAGGAGGAAAAGCTAAATAATTCCTCTGTAAACTTAAGACAGTGTCCAAGATAACAATGATCGTGATGCAGTTGCTTTAGCTTGAAGTTAGAAATCCTCTGAATTTGGGACTTAATTTTTATAAAATGAGACTATGACTTTTTTAAAAAAAAAAGATGAGAAAGAGAATACATTTTTTAATGAGGTGACCTAACTTGAGAAACTCCCAGAAAAGATTATTAGCTGCTAACACACTAAAAGGATTCTCACTATAGAGTCTTGTAAGGACTTAGAGAATACAATCTCTGTCAGACTAGGTTGGAGAGTCCACAAACACTCAACATTTATCAAATGCTTTAAAAACCAGGTGGAGTTTTACTTATTATTTAGTCATATAGAGAAAACATGCAGAAGTCAGTATAATTTTAATCAGTACAGAAATTAGTAAAGTCAGGAAGCCTGGGTGGCTCAGCGGTTGAGTGCCTGCCTTCAGCCCAGGGCGTGATCCTGGAGTCCCAGGATCAAGTCCCACATTGGGCTCCCTGCATGGAGCCTGCTTCTCCCACTGCCTCTGCCTCTCTTGCTCTCTCTGTGTGTCTCATGAATAAATAAGTAAAATCTTAAAAAAAAAAAAAAGAAATTAGTAAAGCAAAAGTTACATCATCAGTACCTAGTTTTTCAATCATATTGTGTACTATCAGGAAGTCACTTTCCTCCTGAAGATACTCTTGGAGCTCTTTATTTCATGTTACAATTTTTACCTATCTCAAGCTGCCACCTTAGAAAATTTTAAAATTTCACTTGTGCTATATTAACTGTTTCCTGGATTTCATTTCCTCAAGTCTTTGCATTCTTTCTTGTTTTTGTTGTCGTTCGTTTTTACCTGAAAGAGTATGAGGTAAGAGGTAAAATGGCAGAGTATTTGAATTTTTTTTTTTTAGCGAGTATTTGAATTTTCTTAAGTGGTTAATTTTCACATTGATTGATAGTTTTGCTAGATATAGAAATACAAACTCAAAATAATTTTCCCTCAGTACTGTGAAATCATTTCGTAGTTGTTAAACATCCATTATTTTTTCTAAGAAGTCTGGCTTTAGATAAATACTTGTTACTTTGTAAGTGTTTACACTTTGTAAAAGATTTTAGTATCTTTATCTTTGGCATTTGCAAGTGTGCACTGGGGAGCATGTCTTTCATTGTGTCTACTAGACCATATGAAACATTTTTATTGTTCTTTCAGTTGGAAAAAGAAACATTTGTATTATTCTTTCCACTGAATTTTTCTCTGATCCCTTTTCTCATATTTCTATAGCATGGGCTTTGTATCTGTGACCTTAATCCTTTGTCTATCATGTTTCATGATCAAATGTATTTATTTATTAAATTTTAAATTTTATTTTGATATCATTGTAGATTCATGTGCAGTTGTAAGAAGTAGTACAGAGAAATCTCATATTTCCCTCATTGGTAAAGTCTTATAAAAATACTGTACAATCTCACAATTAGGATGTCAATGATGATATTGTAGGGAATGAAAGTCCTGATTGATTGGTCACCCTTCTCCGATACCACTCTGGTAGGGGGGTGGGGTGCCTCATAACAGCCTGGAAAAGATGCCATTCTAGACTTCCCTCTCACCTTTTGTTGATGTGGTGGTGATGAGGTCACATGGTTTTCTTTTCTTTTCTTTTCTTTTCTTTTCTTTTCTTTTCTTTCCTTTTTTCTTCTTTTCTTTTCTTTCTTTTCTTTTTTCTTTTTTTTCTTTTTTCTTTTCTTTTCCTTTCCTTTTCTTTTTTTTCTTTCCTTTCTTTTCTTTCCCTTTTCTTTTTCCTTTTCCCTGTGGTATATGGCTGGAGTAGAGTACTTATTGCTTAAATGTTTTGTACGTTGTGAATGTACAACTTTCTTGATCCTTTACCCAGTGAGAGCAAGATTTTGTTAGGGCTCTTACTTTTTTATTTTTATTTTTTGGTCTGTGCTCATTGGAACTTCCAGTTGCCCAGTTTCTCGAGCTTGAAACCTGAGATATATAAGGCAAAATCAAATCTAGGGAATTTACCTAGGTCGTTCTTTGGATCCTAAGGTTTCTGGCTGGTCTACTTTCACTTTTCCTAGTCTTCTTATGTTTGTTTTATATACAACTCCTAGTTTTTAAGATATGCTTAATGGGAAGAATAAGGAAAAGTGTGATTATTCCATTTTCTTGGGGGTAGAAGTCAGAACGCCATGTATTTTTTCATCTTTTAAAATTTTATCCAGGGCAGCCTGGGTGGCCCAGGGCATGATCCTGGAGACCCGGGATGGTGTCCCACGTCAGGTTCCCTGCATGGAGCCTGCTGCTTCTCCCTCTGCCTGTGTCTCTGCCTCTCTCTCTCTCTCTCACTGTCTCTCATGAATAAATAAATAAAATCTAAAAATAAAATTTTATCCAATCTCTGATTTATTAATATTACTTTGCCTCTTTCCTGGTGCTTTTGTAAATTTACTATAAATTTATTATTGTTTGTACTGTTTACTATCATTTAAATTTATAGAGGGAGGTGAGGACATTGAGTTTATTCAGTCTACTGTATTGATGTGAAAGCTCCTTACTACCTTAAAGCCAATCATTATCTAGTTTATGATCAGAGGATGATAGAAATGAAGTTCATGAGGCATCATTTTTTAACCTTTATATATGGGTGTAGAGAGAAAGCATTATTCTCTCACGTGGTAATAGTTTTGTTATTATTGTTTTTTAATCTAAATTCTCAGAGATATTTTTTCTAGGGTGAAATACAGAATAAATTTATTTCCAAAATCAAAATTCGAAGGGATGTACTCACAATTTTTTGCAAATAAGTATAGGCCCACCTAACCTAAGTAAGACTCTGAAGTTCAGAAAACCAGATTTATTTGCAACTAGGTAGTGATTCAGGCAGATAGACAACTTAATCACCTGGTTTCAGTAGATCTCTAAGAGATGCCTCTGATTATCCCATTATCTCTGCTAATGTGGCTAAGGAAAGCACACTCTACTCCACACAGGACAATAATGGTTGCTACGTAGCTGGTAAACAAACTATATTTAGTGGCAACTGAGGCCTGCTGTCTCAACCCAGGTAGATAGTCAGCATCATAGTAGGTTACTGTTACTTAGAGATGGTAAACTTAGAGATGGTGGTAAACTTAGAGATATAATTAAGTTAGTGAAAGGAGAGTCAGCTCACTCTACTATAAATCATAAGAAGCTGTTTTCTAGTTTTATAAATGTTTATATCTGGAAAAGACCTTAACCCAAAAAAAGAGCTGCATAGAAACCATCAAAGGAGGCTTAGGTGGAATTGAGCAGCACCATGGAGAGCTCCTAAAATTCCGCGTGGTTTGCCATTTTCTGCTTTCTAGTTTTGATTTTCTCTCGTCATTATTGCCTCTAAAGTAAAGCTCATCATCCTTTAGAATAAGTCACAATCCCTGCAGAATTAGAGGGCTTTTTTTTTTTTCATTATCCTGAGTCTCATATGTGTTTGAGTTAAGACTACATTTTTTGTGTGATTCCATGTTCTACTTTTAAGACATTTTCTTGGGACACCTGGGTGGCTCAGTGGTTGAGCATCTGCCTTCAGCTCAGGTTGTGATCCTGGGGTCTTGGGATAGAGTCCCGAGTCCCGTATCAGGTTCCCTGCGGGGAGCCTGCTTCTCTCTCTGCTTATGTCTCTGCCTCTCTCTCTGTGTCCCTCATGAATAAATAAATAATATATATATATTAAAAGAATATATATATATATATATATATATATATATATATATATATATATAACAAAAAGACATTTGTTTTATTATCTAGCTCCTGTTTTTGGAATTGTTTACTGAAAGTTCACATATTGGGATTGCCTTCCCTTTTCTTTCCTCTGAGAGGCATCCCACTTGTTTATAACCTAATTTTTAGAATGTGAGCCATTCTTAAGTTGGATTTAGGGTAGAAGAAGTGACACTGTGAGTTGTTTTTCATCATGATACCAGGTAAGGAAGAAAGAGATCATTTTGTTTCACCCAAGCAAACTGCTTGGAAAGTCATGTTCAATTATCTTCTTTCTTTATAAGGAGTTGTTTGGAGAAGAATTTTAGAGCATATGGTTAAAAGCAAAATCATCTCCTCTTGACAATTGCTGGAATAGGTCAGACTTTAGAATCAGGTGTTCCTGGGCTTAAATCTTGCCTCTACCACATCCAGATTTCAATTTTAGATAGACTGCTTAACTGATACAAGGCTTTGTTATCACATCTTTAAAAATGGGATTAATACCTTCCATCTGGTATTATGATGAGGATTAAACAAGATATCCTATATGAGAGAGACAGGCATGATACCTAGTCAGAAAAGGCTCTTGGTTAAATCAGTTCTGTCCATGAACTTCCTTTTTGCCCTGTGCTCCAGAAGAGAATGTAAGCAAACTTACTTATTAAAAAGGTTACTCCTTTAAAGTATGATTTTTACATAATGTAACTAATCAGCCTCACTTGGCAGATCATACAAAACTAACCAACTGAAGTTATGTGGGAAGAACCTCCCCTCCCCCAACACGCACACAATTTCTTGCAAATTACACACCTTTTAATAGTTTCTCATAGAAGTTTACAGCCCCTGCCTTTGTCCTTTCTGGGTGCAAATAATAGTTTAATATGATCATAGTAAGTATTGGTGTTTTATGGTACATGGAACTCATTAGTTTATTTCTAGGATTAATGACTCCTGAGATTTTCACTCTAGGGAACTTCAAAAATATTTTCTGTTGAAACCACATGAAGAAACTTGTACAGATGTGATTAATATACATACCTCTCCTCACTGTTCTCAGCCGTACAGTAAGCTCCTCAATGGCAAGAATGACATTGAGTTCAGCCAGATAGCTCACAAGTTGGCTGGCAAGAAGGATCATAATACTGGTTCTGGGTGGACTAAAGGTGTATTGTAGAACTGAAGTTCTTAAAACTTTCACCTGTGGTGAAGTAGGATGGGATACTTTTGGGAGAACATACATTGGAAGGTGTAATATCTCAGGCATTTGAGAGATTCAGAAGTGGTAATCAAAAGAAGTATGGGAAAAAGATAGCTGATGCATTAGAGAAAGTCATTAAAAGGACTTTGTGACCAGTAGGAGTGGCAGGATTCAGAAATATTACTGGCTAGGAGATGACATTTAAACATCAGAAATATGTGGAGAGCAAATATAATGAGTGGCACAGCTGGAGTGGCAGTCATAAGGGCTTGGCCTTTGGGGGTTATGGTATTCCTATGGGAAAGGTAGATGGGAAGACTATAAGTGTTGCTTAAAATATTCAGCCAAAACAAATGAAAAGGAATGAAGACAACTTTCTCAATGTAAGGTAAAGATACTATGCTTAGTTTTCTGACCTGAGCCAGTTCTCAGCCTCAGAATCCATGACCAGAAGGAGAATATTGGAATCCCCATAAAGAAGGACCCTGCAACACCATGTCTTTTCTACTATGGGTGATCTTTCAACTCTTAGGAGTAATTTTGCAAAGAGTTTGTAATAATATGGGCAATGGTTATGTATAACCTTAAGTAAAAAACATATAAGTGAATGTAAAACATCATATTTATGCTAATAATGTGTTAAAAAAGAGCAGAAAATGTATTGGAATGTAAACAATTATTACATGGGAGTGATAGGACTATGTGAATTTTTTTTCTAATTTCTGCATTTTGCACATTTTACCATTGGGGACATAGTATTTTAATTACGAAATATTTATTTCAAATAGCCATGATATACAGTAGAAAATAAAGCAAATTATTTAATAAGAAAAAGATAATATGCCATGTTAAAAAGGTTATCTTCTATTTTTAAATAATATTAACATAGGTTGATAAGTAAGCTAATAGAATCAGGCAGCTGTAGCTGCTTATCTTAAGAAAATTATACAATGCTAACATATAGAGCTGTGAAGGGTCACGTTTAGGGGCCACAAAAAATATCTGCAGCAGAGTCAGTGGAAATGTAAATATGGTTTGGAGTAAAAGATCAGACATGCTTATAAAAACATATTTAATGAAATTACCAGGCTGGAATATAATCTGAAATATTATACTAATATACTTGGCATGTATTAACTAGTTTTTGGTCTGAAGAAGAAAGGAAGTTGAATTTAAACAGCCATCAATAAGCCTTATTTAAAAAACACTTTTATGCAAATGAATTAAAAGACAAAAAAGTGGACATAAATTACACCTCATAAAGACAATCATGCTTTTTTAAAGAATGCCTACTATTTCTGTCAATTTTATCTTTATGCGATTAAAATTAATTAAATCAGTTAAGTAAATGGCAAAATAAATTTTATAGACAGAAATTGTTTAATGGTTCAGAGGAAAGGATTATGCTATATGACTAAAAACGTTAGAAAGGTTTTACAGAAGAATTGAAAATTGAACTAGTCAAGAATGAGATAATATGGGTATAGAGAGACATAAGGAAGGAAACAGCAGAGCTAAGGTTTAGAGGTGAACAAGCTTATATTGGATTTTGAATATGTAGTAAGTCTAGGCAGCCTGATGTAAAGGGTTGATGCAAGATAGGCAAGAAAGATAAGCTGAAGGAATCTGATAGTTTGGGGCCAAAATATTAGGGACTTTGAATTTAAACCATATTTATAAAGAATGGAGAATCAATGAGTACTTTGAGGAAAACAAATCATGAAAAATGGCCAATACAAAAATTAATGAGACATCACTCATTTGTTCATGATTGCATTGTACAAATATGTATCGTGTGGGATAATTTTAAGGAAAGGATTTGGGAAAGTGGGAATCTAGAAAGCTTTTGTAGCAACCCAGCATGGATTTGCTGGAAGTCCGCAGTAGTGCAGGCCAAGTAATATTGAAAAAGAAAGGGAGGGTCCTTTTTGTCTGTCTTTTCCTTTTTTTTTGGTCTGTCTTTTCCTATCCACTTTTCTTCGTGTCCTTATTTAAATCTTGTCTCTCACCTTGGTTATTTCAAAAGACAGATGAGTGGCCCTGAGTCCAACTTGCCTCTCCTTGACATGGTGACAACAACTTTTTTCCTAAAACATGATCTTATACAACCTGATGTATTATTTGTATGCTTTAAATATTTAACGGTTACAGGTACATGATTGGATTTTTTTCCCCCTATACACTCTCTAGACTAATAACTAAGAGCAGGTGAATAGAAAACTGAGTCTTAAAACATTAGAGAGCTTCCTAATGTGATCTGTCTTATCTAATAGGGATGCTATTTCTTGGCATTTTATGTGATTCTTTATTGGGCTGTTGGCCATTCTGTACAGATCTAAGTCAGTTTTAGTAGGTGCACAACACAGGAGCAAATACTATGTCAAGTGCTATAATGAAAAGATTAGCGTAGACATGTCTAGAATCTTAGAATCTTAGCATTTGAAAGAAACTTAAACATCACACAGGCCGTCTTACATAAGAATTACTTCTGTGTGGTAGTCTTAAAAGATGATTATGCAACTTCTGTTTATACACATTCAGAGCCTGCTAGTGCGGCTTCTAACAAGGCAGACCTTTTCATCTTTAAGAGTTTGGCATCAAAGCTTTTCTTAAATCCAGCTAAAACCCGCCTCAGAATCTTGCACTTTATACCACCTCTTATGCCAACTCTTGAGCACAGGATTAATGCCACTCCACCTAATACACTCTTTTATATAAAAATATTTCAAAAACATACAGTGTGTGTTCCTTTGAACATTACAAGTGATCGGATCTTTCATTTTATAATTTCCTTCTCCAAATACATATTGCCTGTTCTTCCATCCTTTCTTGACATAGTTTTTAAATGGTGTATCATTCTGGTTGACTTCTGAACTCAAAACATTTTATCAGTTTTTTCTCCAAGTGAAAGTATAATTATTCTACATGTATTTTGATCCATTTGGCAAATATTTTCCACTTGCAGGAAATATGCATTTTATATTTTAATATATATTACTTATACATTATTATATCATATTATATCATTTATTATGTTATCTACTTTACTTAGTATATTACTAAATAACCAATGATCTATAAAAGTGCAAAAAGGACAGGGCAATTATAGCTTACTTAGGGAAAGGATTAGGAAAAGAGATATCCATAGATGGCCCTAGAAGGATTTTGAAAGGAGGATAATGCATTGTTAAAAATCTTATTGGCTAAAAAAAAAAAATCTTATTGGCTGAGAAAAGATGGGGGTGGGGGGAGAACAGAGATGAATGTGTACATAATGCACTTGGATATTATTAGCAAGTAGGTTAATTTAGTCGTATCTTAACATTCATGAAGAAGTAAAATAGGGAGCAGGGTTGGAAAGGTTAGTTAATACCTAACCATAAAAGGTCATGATTGCCACTCTTAAGTTTTTGAGTTTCTTCTGTAAGTGATCAGTCAAGTTTCAACTTGACAGGATAAGAACATTTTAAGAGATCAGTCTAGTGGTCCTGTGATAAAGGATGGGTTCCGCGGAAGGAAGCATTGTAACAGTGACAACACGCTGTTGGCTCACGTTAAGCAAGCCATCAACCATATTTCTAACAAATACTTACTGATGATGAATTCCTAGGCAGCAAGGAAGCAGTGTATTAAAACACAGATTGATGAGGCAGTTTTTGTCAAAAGCCCTGTGAGGATAGTTCTCATGAATCATCTTACGTGGAGAATGCTGTTCGACCTGAAGATGCATCACCCTCACTTAGTGAAACGCTCAGAACCTCTGCACACTGGACATCCAGAAGCCACTCCGAGAGTGCAAAGCTCTGTCAAAGCACGGCTAGTGCCGACTGTCAAAAGAGGCAGGAAGTTACATCTATCACCATCACAGTGTTGTCTTAGAACATCCCAAAGTCTCCTTTCATATGACTTTTTTCTTATTTCTTTGAAACAGGTTTTTAAATAGGCTGTTAATAAAAGTGTGTAAATTTAGTTCTTTTCTTGTCCAATTCTATCTGTGCATGATCTTTGATCTCATCTCTGGGCCTCTGGAGCTATTATAAGAGACGAGCAAGAGACAGGCTTCTTGAATCCATTGTGTAATGTTTAATCTTCAGTGGAGTCCCAGTTATCTGAGAATCTTATCTCATATTCCGTGTTAACGTTCTCAAAGCCATAGCAGTAAGAAATAGGAATGAGTCACTTTGAAGACACACTATATGTCACCTGAACCTCTCTGTTGTTCAGACTCATATGAGAATGCTTGGGGATTGTTCACTTCCTGCTGGCTAAGCATAAAGGTCACCCCTACCTTCAGCAACATTTTTTTTTCCCCAGAGGTGCTTCCCTTTGTCTCTCTCCATAGCTCCCAACTGGACTTTGCTGTCCAGGTAATATTGGAGGGGTACCAAGCAGTGCAGATCCACACGACAGTGCATACTTCCTCCTTACCATTAGTATCTGAGACTCCGACTACTTTTGCCAAACCCCCTGGAGTAAATCCCAGGGCCTTCCATGCTGCTTTATTGGCTATGTGCTGGGATGAGGTGGAAATAATTTTGTAAGGAGCATCTTAATCCTGTCTGAAAGGTTATCATTAGTACACGACAGAGCAGAGGAAGGATATATTTCTGTCGGTAGGTGTCGTCGCTGTTAGGTGACGTCTGTGTTCTCAAGCAAATGCCAGTTCTAAGTCCAGCTCATATACCTGCTAAAGAATCTGATGAACTTTTAAGTGACCATTTTCAGAAGATTGTCAGGGAGTACACCTCCCGATTCTGCTGCTAAAACACTCAGGGATATGTTTGCACATTTTTTCTTGCATTAGTCTCCTGATTCTGCCTCTTGGTCTTACTGTTCCTTCTTTTATACTTAACTCCATTTAAAAATATTATATTGATGGGGCGTCTGGGTGGCTCAGTTGGTTAAGTGTCTGGCTCTTGATTTCAGTTCAGGTCTTGATCTCAGGGTTATGAGTTTGAGCCCCATGAAACAACTGTATCAGGTAAGATATTTACTTCTTTATAAAAAAAACTAAAGAGAGGAGTTTACAATGAAAAGGAAAAGGCCTTTTCCCACTATTCACTGCCAAAACTTTATGGTTAGCTTTTCATAGTATTTACTGATGAAATTTCTTCTATTCTTTCAAAAATCCTTCTTCTTTTAGGCTAGTGACTTTCTCTTCTGATTTGTCTAATTGCTTTCTAGTTTTGCTGGATGGCTATCACTCTGGATCATTTTTCACTGGACTCCTAGTTTAAATCTGTCATTTCTAGTTGAATATCTTTATCCTGCCACCCCTGCTTTTCACACCTGTATTGCTTTTGTTTTATTCATTAGACTTTTATCTCCTTCTCCTATTTTAAAAGTGCTTTGAAATAATTTATGCAATGATTATTTTTTCTCCACTTCTCTCACTATTAACGGTTTTCATTTCCTTTAAAAAATATTCATCTTCCATCACTTTAAATGAAGTCTCAAGAGTAAGGGAGATAAATATATGTGCTCAGTCATTTTAAATCAGAAAATACTCATCTACCATTTTTTAAAGATTTTATTTTTAATTTATTTTTTGTTTTTTTTTTATTTTTTTATTTTTTTTGTTTTTGTTTATTTTTTCATGGGAGACATAGATGGAGAAGCAGGGTCCCTGCAAGAAGCCCAATGTGGGACTCAATCCCGGACCCCAGGATCATTCCCTGAGACACTCAACTGCTGAGCCACCCAGGCATCCAGAAAGATTTTATTTTTATGCAAACTCTACACCCGACATGGGGCTTAAATCAACAATCCCAAGGTCAAAGTCACATGCTCTGATTTAGTCAGCTGGGTGCTCCAATGCTTATCTACTTTTAAATAATTTTATGTATCATTGTAAGCCACTGAAATCCTCCAGGGTGAAACAGAGAGTAAAACTTTATTTCAACTGAGGGGCAAAATCCATAGGTGGCAGGGATGGTGTCTTACTATCACTAAGGGGATGGCAAAAAATGGGGCTTAACACATGTTCATTAAATATCTCATGTATCTGTGTGTGTGTGTGTGTGTGTGTGTGTGTGTATATATATATATATATATATTCAATAAAATTTGGTTTTCTTCTTTTCCTAAACTAAGAAAATGATAGTATATGTTGGTTATAGAGTGATCAAAGCAATGTCACTGCTGTGGGAGTATGTGCCATATTTTCTTAGGATGATAGTCCTTATTTAATATGCAAATTTTCATCTCTTTAATGAATACAAACTTAGAGCCAATGAACTAAAAAGAAGATTTGAAACTATGGTTAAGTCCATGCTTTCCTTGAGTAATAACAGCTTGATTAGAGGTTTACTCTTTTGAATTTTTAAGCTTTCTGTGCCTCGTTTTTCTCATTTATAAAATTAAGATGGCACAATAACAGGCTGGTCCAAGAGATTATGGGCGTTCTGTAAATCATGAACACTGAAAGTTTAGTTGTTCTCTATTTTATCTATGTGAGATTTTTAAAAACTATTCCTTAGATTTGTGTTTTTTCCTAGTAAATTTTCTCAGTCTTCAGATGTATAACTTTGACTCAAGATTGTGATTTATCTTTTTCATGTTGGCATATTAATCTTTAAAAAATTTTTTTAAGATTTATTTTTATTTGAGAGAGAGAGCTTGTGCACATGAATTGAGGGAGAGGCAAAGGGGGGGAGAGGAAGAGAATCCTCAAGCAGACTGCGCACTGAGCATGGAGCCCCAATGCAGGGCTGGATCCCAGGTCCCTAGGATCATGACCTAAGCTGATATCAAGAGTTGGACGCTTAACTGACGGAGCCATCCAGGTTCCCCGCTTGTTTTGTTCAGAGGGAAACATTTCAAACTAATATTATTTGGCTTATGAAATTAAAAGATTCAAAGTGACAAGCTAATTTTAGCTTTTCTGGGTAAGGCACGGTTTTCTTAAAAATCCACTTTTATTTAACATTCAGAGAACAACATAGTGTTATATTTAGAAAATATTTTAAATTTACATCCTTAAAAGAAATAGATTGTCCCTTTGTGTGTGTGTGTTAAATTTATATAACAGCAATAATATTAAATGTGGTAATGGTTACACACAGCCATACAGGTGATAAAATTGCATGGAAGTACACACATATGCACTCACATCTAAATAGGCTCTGTGGATTGTACCAATATCAAATTCCTGGTTTTGATGGTTTATTCTAGTGAAGTATCCCACTGGGATCCGGAGGCGGGGGATGGGATCTCCTTATTCATTTTATAATTTCCTGGGGGTCTATAAATATTTCAAAATTTAAAAACAGTTACTCAATAGATAGATACGGATACCTTCTGAGTAGTGAAAAAAGTGAGATATCACAAAGTCTAGATCCTACCGCCAGCATTGTGGCAATATATAGTAGAAATAGTAAATAACTGTTGAATGAGAATGAAGAGATGATGTCTGTTATCTCTTTTGAAGAACACCATAAGATAGTATTTTAAAAAGCATTTTTATTTTGAATCATTAAAAGAAGTTGGATTTTGTTTTTAGTGTTTCATTTTGGTTTCGATTTTTTGATAGGAAGAATATTAGAGATAAAAGCAGAAGTCTTCAAAGTAAAATCCTCTTTGTTAACATTTCATGTAAAGGAATGTTTTGATGACTTTACCTAAATGTGGGGATTGTTTTTTCAGAGTTAATACATAAACCTTCAAATAGAACTTTCCTTTGGCTACACACACATACACACACACACACACACACACACACACACACACACACGAGCATGAATACAGATAAGACCCATATTGAAGGAATGGGAAGCAGATGGTAAGAGAAAGGGATTATCATCAAGATCTGATCTAACGGCAAACTATATAGATGGGGTGGGTGACTATTGAAGATATAGATGTTGGAGAAAAGATGTAACTGTGTTTTATCTACAGAATTTCTAGAGTCCACCTAAATTGTAACTCACAGTTGAACCATGGTCTATTTTAAAAAGTAGAGTGAATTTTTAAAAAAATCTATAAATCAAAATAGCAGCCTAAATATGTCACATACTTCAATGTCTAAAATGACATGCATCGGCCTAGCCAGAGTCACATGTTACATAAAACAGATCTTTACCAGTTTTGTCACTAATTCAGAATCGTTGTGTGCACTTAGGTTTCAAGGATGAGTGAAGGCAAGGAATATAATCTCTTGCTTATACTCTTGAATTGCAAGGAAGAGGTCAAAGCCAGGCAGCTCTCTTAACAACACAAGCATATATCCACACACACAGCCACAGTTGGAAACATTTTTTTATTCAGGAGAATCTGTGTGTCCTTGAGAGCTTGTGTAACTTAATGGGGCTGGAATGGAAATTTTGTGTTTTTATTTACGTGCCATTACTGAGATTATGGAAAGAAAAATTGCAAATGTGTGTGGTTGTCCTGATGTGAATGATTGATCAGATGGAGATGCTTGTGTATCTTGTTTATACAAATTGACAGACCAAAGACTAACATGAACTCTCCAATTGCATTGCAAGATTCCAGAATAAATGGAGACCTTAAGTGTATAATACTGCTATGGGGAGATGGTTAAGGCTAATTGTTGACTTTGCCATTCCAGTGAAGTGCACCATGGGTCAAAAACTTGTTGAGTATTCCTTCCTAAAGAATTTTATTTGGAGGAGGGCTTTGCAGCAGTGGGATGGAAGATGTCTAAGGAATAGCTCTGGATGATGATTACTTGTCAATTAAGTAACAGAGGGTCAAGCAAAAGACAAAAGAAACTGAGGCCACATAGATTTCCTGGTGGTTAATCAGAATATTCTCAAATTAACCAAAATTGATAAGTATCTATAAAATTTTGGGATACACACAAGAAAAGCACAGTGAAATCTTTGAAGCACTGACTTAAAGGTTCTTTTTGTAGTTAGAGGTACACTCATTAATTATCTTTGAATTTTGGGGAGGGGATGATGATCCGAATTTGAACCCTCGCTTCCTTCCTGTCGTAAAACTAGAAAATAAGAGAAAGCACATATTCCTAGATTAGCTAACCTGAGGCATCATCTTGCTTACCCCCAGCCTTGCAGGGAGGTGTTCAGAGACTGAATGGGAATTCCTCACTAGCAGGCAGGCAGAGGGGGACTGCCTACACCGTGAGCCCTAGTCGTGCTGTTTTTCATGCGTGCTTCTTTGAAGGACACGTGCCTGAAGCATCTTTAGACTCTCTCAAGCTGTCTCTATAATCCACTGCCTCACAACCCATATGGACATCACACAGTCTTGGAAGGCGGTGGTAAAGCTAAAAGTGTTCTGGCAAATGGTTGGAAAACATCATTCTAGCTTCAGTGACCTCTTCTCTCCAACTCCTTACTCAAGCCAGTCCTTGACATTGGTCAGGAACTTAAATGAGGGAAAAAAAACTGCATATTATGATTATGTTAATAGTACACAGATTACCGTAGCTTTTTGGTATATTCACAAATCTTAATTTTTTTTTTTTTGCTCCATTTCTGCTTTCTAATTCTGTGTGAGCTCTCCAAGCTTAGGGGTATCTTCACTTGTATGGCCTACAGCACTGAAATCTCAACATATCAGACCTCCTCTTAATCTGATCTTTTCCTTATGTCAGTTTCTGGTACAATGAGTGGTGAATAAACCCAGGTTAAAAAACAGCAGCCTACTTTCAGCCATTCTGTGGTAGGTCCCCTGTGCATCCGGTCATTTGTTAAGCTGTATATTCTCCATATTTTTAACATGTGTAACTTGTTTTCCTTTTATGCTTTTAGGCCTTAATAGGACTCAAATTCAGGCTCTAGTGCCTGTATCGTGCTAATAGATTTGAATGCATGTCTCCATCTTCTTGAAATCAAGTAAAGTAGGATATTTTGTAGGCATTCATTGAACAAATTGGGCAAGTCAAAGGATCAAGTCACCATTTTCTATTTCAAGAAATGTGCACCCAGGATGATATTATGCTGAGTGAAATAAGTTAGTCAGAAGAAGACCATTATCATATGCTTTCACTCATTTGTAGAATATAAGAAATAGTGAAAGGGACTATAAGGGAAGGGGGGAAATTAAGTGGGGAAAGAACAGAGAAAGACAAACCATGAAAGCCTCCAAACTCTGGGAAACAAATAAAGGGTTACAGAAGGGGTGGGTGGGTGGGGTAACTGGATGACGGGCATTAAGAAGGACACATGATGTGATGAGCACTGGGTGTTATCCTGTATGTTGGCAAATTGAATACAAATAAAATAAAATTAAAAAAATATGCATCCATAACCCTTATTCTATCCTTATCTCTAACAGTTCTAACTATAGCCCTATTCCATCCCTATCCCATCTCTAACCCTCATCACCTCATCCCTGCTGCTCCATGATGGGTGGTCATGATAAAGGACCTGGTAGATGGTGGGTCACACATTACTTGATCATTTAAAAAAATAATTAGACTAAAACTCTAGCTGTTTTTAAAATTTTTAACCTGAGATAGAATGTCTCCACATCAAAGTGGTTGCACTAAAACATAAATATTACAATGTCAGATTTCTGGAACAAACTACACACCCCTGCTGGGCTAATGTTCCTACAACATAACTGTAGCATACCGCTTTGTTCTCAAGAATGCCCAGTACAAGCCCCCTCGGGCAAGACAACCAGGATGGTCCACATAGACTCTATAATGATCTTCTCAGCCATGCTGCCAACATTTTCTCACATACCCTCAATTCCTGATAAACACTTCGAGCAACCGTTATCTTAAAGATGGCTCAGTCTTCACATCTTTGGTCCTACTGCTCCTTTACCCCAGGACACCCTTCCACTCTCTCCATTGCCTCATCCACAACTACCAGATTCTCATTGACACCCCAAGGTCTGTGCCATGAACTACCTCTTTTGGGAGTACTTTCATCATTATTCTAAATTTCTCTTCAATCTGGCATCGTTCCTTTCCTTCAAACTTAAACACACCTTGTATAAATTATTTTTTCTTGATTTATGTTATTCTCTGTTATTCCCTTTAGCAGTAGTCTATAATTTCCTTCAAGGTAAGGCCTCTGCTTCATTCACATTCCCCTTACATTTCCCAGGCTTGAGTAGGGTTCAATAAATATTTGCTAAATTTAATAGATGCATAGACAGGCATATTGCTGTCTTTATGTTGATACTTTTAAAGTATTTGACGTTTTTACCACTATACATATTTACAAGTGTGTGTGTTTGTTTGTGTGTAGTACATGGTCATATAAAAACATTTGAAAAATATAAAATATGCAAAGCATAAAAAGAAAAGCCATCTATTATCCAGTTACACAGAATTAACACAGCTAACATTTTGATGTATTTTTCTAAATATTTTATATTCCTTTTTAAAGTAAATTAATGTTTTTCCTAATTTATTAACCTATTATAATATTTGATTATTTTCTGTCATTAAAAATTCTTTGGAAATGCCATTTTAATTGCTCTTGAACATGAGCAAATATATTATTCTTTTATTCACTGTTTTGTTAAAGTAACTTTAAATTGATCCCAATGTTTTCCTCATTACAAAATACGTATAAAAAACACTGTTGTACATAAAATCTTACTCTAACAATGATTTCTTTATAATTGGCTTCTAGAACTGATATTAGGGTACAAAAGGAGTATATTTTGAGGTTTCTCTCAGGAATGTTTTACCAGTTTATATTCCCTCAGCAGAATCTGACGGCTCCTGTCTTGCCAAACCCTTGCAGCATTGAGTTTCATCATAAAAAACAATCTGGTCTAGTTTTGCATGCCTGATGTAGGCAGGAGTGTCCTGAAATATCCACTTAAGGACTTCTGCCTAATTCTTTTTATAATTTGCTCTTCTCAATTCCTCTAGCTGAAGTTCTGCAGCTTAACTCCCCTTTGGCAATTTTGAATATGAGAATGTCAGCACTTCTGAATGTGTGTTACTAAAGTAGTTTAAAAGTTTAGTGAGAGACCTAATCATTATTGATATACTGGCTGGGGTAGTAGTAAGGTCTACTGCATTTGACTTCTAGATTGGAGCTACAGGCCTCAAGACACAGGTCACGGAAAATTACTACGTATTCTATTTTGATGAGAAATGGCACAACTATTTGTTACCCTTGCTATGCATCCACTTTTGATAGAAGAGCCTGACTTGGAACATGATGATGTAACAATTTCATAAGTTGGTGGTTTTTACTGTGGGTTCTCTCCTGCTGTTATACTTGATTGGAATTGATATTTCATGAATTGTGAAGAGGTGTGAGAATGGCTTTGTGTCACGTTCTCCAGGCTGCCTTGCCTCCTGCATGTACCAGGCACACACCAGCCTTGTGTCTTCATGTTAGGGCTCTGTGGCTGTGATTTGCTTCCATCTGTTATCACCATCTCTGACAGAAAAAAAAGTAGCTGGGAGCAACACGTATGTTGCTCACAAAAGAAAGATCTTCCTGCCCATTCAGTTATAGGATGACCAAACATGTTCTAAGTAGTTTTCCATGTTGGTTTTGCGTTAAGAAATAGTTTTAGCTCAGAAGAGCTCTTTCGAGGAGGAATATTTTATGTAATATCCCACTAAGTTGCCTCAAGACTCAGACATTCCCCTCTCCGTGCAAAGTTGATGCTACTGAGTCACCAGTGTAATTTGAGAGTTTTATCCGAGTGGAGGGATTTTTCTAAGCTAATAAACCAGCATTTGTGTTCCAGGGACCCTTGCAGGGTGAGGAGGGCTGTGTTTGAAGCCAGGTGAGCCAGCACCAACTGATTAATGGTGGGCACAGGAAAAAAATGACAAAATAATGATTTGTCTAGAATTAGAGTATCCTTGAGATTTTGAGATAGATTAGGCGGTTCTAGCCCACAAATTTCAGAGGCCCTGATCATACAGTCATAGTGTACTCTAGGAGACATTCTCTCCACAATAGTACTCTGTTCTATTTAGTAATTCTGTATATGTGGCAGGGATACTTTTGCTGACAGAGACACATTTGTCTCATGGGTAAGTAGATTTATCACTGGAACCTAGAAGCCAAGAATGTATGGATGATTTCAATACACGTGTTCAAAACGAGTAGGAAAAGAAAAAAAAATGGAATAACATTGCATTTTTTTCTGTTGAATCAGTATATAACAAGTTATTATGTCGTTATTTTAATATATTTATTGACATGGTATTTACAAGTGATTGTTATGTGTACTTGTTATTTACAAATGATAATTTACCGGCAGAAAAGGAACTGGGGTTATTCCTTGTAGATTTAAACAAGTCAGCTATGCTGTTATTTAAGATTTTTAAAACAAAATTAAAAACTTAGAACTGATGGTCTATGTTAAGATTGCAGCAGCGTTAAGAACACCACAAAACACTCATTTTTACTCAAGCAGATGATAATCATGTGTTATCTTGGAAGAGGAAAGCACAATTCCTTGCTTTTCTCTGGGCCTGTAGCTTTATAAACTGGAGAAGCCCTTGACCACCACTGTGCTCTGAGTGACCTGAGAAGATTCCTCTTAGTGTTCTTGAGTGGAAGTTAAAAGACTCTCTTAGTCCAAATAATAAATTCTGATTGTAGAATCACGAAAGCCATGCAATAAAATCCCTTTGCATTCAACATGTTGGTGTGAGACCTGAGCTGCCTACAGCATATGTCCACTCACAATTAAAGGTGATGATTATTCTACACTTTAGAATCCCTGTGGCAGGTTTCCTAGTAATTTGCCTTGAGAACATACAGCCCTTCAGAAAATCCTTCTATGCTTTCTTTTATGCACCCTATAAAGGAGAACATCAGGCAACATCATTGTACATGGGCATCATTTCTAATTAACTTAAAAATTAAACCAGAGGACACCCTTGGATAAAACTGAAAAAGAACAAATCTAGCCCATATCTATAATGAGAACTGAATTTCATAAAAGGAGAGTGACAGAGCAAAAGAGAATTATTAGGAGTCACAGTGTCACGAAGTTTTCATTAGCTAAATATTGATGTATATAGAATGGGGGGAGGAATGGCTACTTTTTAAATAGAAATGTCAGAAATGACATGTATTTGCCTTTGGGTAGAGCACATTCTGTTGACCACCCTTAAGAGAAATACATGTTGACACACTTGTATTCATGATAGTTTAAACAATAGCTGACATTTTGCCAAAGGTCTTAGAACAAATAGATATTGTAAAATATGCAAATACAAATCGAGGTACATTAATTTTTAAATTAAAAAATCTAAAAAGTTATCTGTATTTTAGTGCATATGTAGATTAGGATTTTAGCACTTGGGAGGGCAAAATTATTTCAAAATATATTCATATCTTAAAATTTTTTAATTCTAAAAAAATGTTTACCTACGATGCCACATATTAATGGGAAATTAATGTATACTATTAATTACTCTTTTAAATGATCCGTTATGGTTAATCAATGTTTCTTAAAACACTTATTAAATTATGACATTGTTTTCTGAGGAATCATTAAAATTCAAGTCTGTAATTTATGTGCATTTTGTTTCAGAGATTGCTCATCAAATAGAAAACCTTGCTAAGTGCTTATTTTGAAATAAAATGTGATGTATCTTTGAAGGCTGACTTGTTTCCTCTAACAAGAATTGACTATTCATTTTTAACCATTTAATTATTTTTTTCTCTTTTCTCAAATTCCAAAGTGTTAAGTAAACTTTAGAAAATGTTAGTAATTATTGTTTCCATACATGTCAGAGCAATTACCTGTTTTGGTGAAGTTTGTTTCTACGCAGTTCTTTCCGTGTAACCCAGTTCCTTTATTGTCTGCTTACCTGGATAGCATGAGGGTTTAATGGGCAGTTAGAAGTTAAGAGGTTGGAGGTGAAGCATCCTCCTGCATTTGTACAACCCCAGCTTAAATGCTTATCTCTGCACCAGGTCAAGAGCCTTTGTTTTCAATCTGTTATTTGCATCCATTTACACATGGCTCATTACCAGTTATGAGGCAGGCATAGAAAAAGACATTCCAATTAGCTGGTCATTAAATAGTTTCCTGGCTGTTTTCTCTCAATTTGGCAAAACACACGAGTTAGAATATTTTGGTAAAAATCCTTGTTTCCCTCATGAAAGCAATGGAATGACTTACCTAGATGTGCCTGTCTGGTATTAATGAGACTACATATATGGGATTATATATCCCAGCTGTAGCTCCATTCTCTTTAGTTCCAGACACTGCACAGAATACTAGAGGTGGGAATGGAAGCAGGGCTTTGGAACTAGGACAAACCTGATTTCTTTCAGGAATATTAATCTTTTTTTTTTTTTGGAATGTTAATCTTTTAGAAGATGTGTAGGGTCTGCATACAAATAGCTTATTCAACATTCTAAAAGATAGGTATGAGTATACAAATGCTACTATACCAGCTAG
The DNA here is from genome assembly GCF_003254725.2 of Canis lupus dingo. NCBI lineage: Eukaryota > Metazoa > Chordata > Mammalia > Carnivora > Canidae > Canis > Canis lupus. The sequence goes on from NC_064243.1 coordinate 62,308,147, forward strand.
AAAGAATATCTCCAAAAGACATATTTAGGAAAATATGGTGTGGTTAGTATATCCAGGCACATCAGTTATTCCCCCTACCATGTCCTGATTTTCTTTATTAGATCGGCTAAGAGAACAGATTAATAAAATTCTCTGAATTCTCTCTTAACAGAACTCCTAATTGAGGCCTTCCTACAACCGTTCAGAATGTTAGTTATGTATTTTCCACATTGGCACCTTTCACAGGCACTTTTGCATTTCTACTCCATTCTCTTCAATATTCTGGGCTGCATTTTAGATCTGTCCTTCTGGGGGATGCCTTCCCCATCCTACCTTCTTCCTAAGACATCTTTGTAAAGCAGCCAAATCTTAAATTTAAACATATCTGAAGGAAATTAATATTGATGCAGTCTAAGGAACTAGTAGTACCAACTGCTGTAATAGTTACCTTCTACTTTCTATACCTAGGCAGACTTTAAGAGAGAGGGTGATATTATTATATATGTTGTATACATATTAAGGCTTTGTAAAAATTATTCTCATAATTCTAGACTTTTACATATAATTTTATGTCATCTGTATAAAACTTAACTGAAAAGAATTAGAAGCATCCCCTAAGATGCTTAAAGTATTCCTTTTGTCTCTGGTTGATAAGGTGATGAGCACTTTTCTTTATTGTGCTTTATTTGATGTTTAGAATTTCTACAATAATCATGCTCAATAACTTTACTGAAATCATCATAATAGTGCAATATTTTTAATCTTAATATAATTCTAGGGATAGAGTTTTGAATTAAAATTGTAACTTCTAGGTGTTGCATACTATGATTTATCATTATATGCACTTTGCCATAGTGCATATAACAGTTGAAATTATGTGCTTCAAAAGTGCAGTAAAGGTAGAAAAGAAAAAAAAAAAACGTTAAAAAAAGACTAATGGGGGTGCCAGAGTAGCACAGTCACTAAGTGTGTCTTGGTTTCAGTTCAGATTGTGATCTCAAGGTTGTGAGATTGAGGCCTGCATTGGACTCTGTGCTCAGTGTGGAGTCTGCTTGGGACTCAATCTCCCTCTCTCTCCCTTTGCCCCTCTTCCCCAAGCCACATGCTCTCTCTCTCCCTCTAAAATAAATCTAAATAAATAAATAAATAAATAAATAAATCTTTTTTAAAAAGGCTAATGAATTTAGTTTTGAATGAGTGAGTTTTACATACAGTTTTTGCCTATGTTTACATGAGGTCACTTCTTAACACACTTGATCATTTTAGGAATCCTAGAGAGTCTTGTGAAACAGGACCAAAGTTGTAGATTAAATTCTCATAAAAGAGTCTATTTTGTTCATGTTTATGGCTACAAACTGTACCTTGATTGTACCAGAAATTACATTGATTTATGTTGTTCTCAAGACTGACTCCTTGTGATAGTATTGTCCTAACACATAATTTTTTTATTTCACCAATATCAATTAAAGAACTGAATACTATATTAATGGTTCATTTTCCAAGTTTTCTTTTTTGAATGGCCAAACATCTGAGGCAAGCAAATTTTTGCTAGAAATGTGTGCATAACTTACTTATGTATATTTGATACATGTACATATATTTACCTCTCTCCAGAATACCCATAGTGCCAATATTTATAGTGTCTATATCACTTATATGCCAATGAGGAAAAGGTAGAGGCTTTGCTTTGATTGATATTATTTTGTAATTGTTGGCAATAGCAATCAACTTATAGGGAAACTCATATCTTGCATGAGGGGAATATTTCCAAAGTCATCTTCTCCCAAAGAAAGATTGAGTATATAGTCAACAGAGGCTTGGAGAGATGTTGAATTCCACTAGAGCTTTGGCAGCCAAGTTTCCATTAACTCAAGTACTCAGTCAAGATAATCCAGCACACTTTGTACATCCATCAAAAAGTGTACCACTCAAGAATAAAATGAATGGGAACAGGTAAATTGCCAGAAGTTTTTAGAAGGCAGAAATTCTGTTAACTTTCTTCAACCAATCTTGATTGTACTTTCACTGACTGCAAGGTACTTCTTATTTCATCATCTTCAGTGAAGAGCATTGTGGCCAGCAGAGTCAACGATCAGCATATTGTATGTTGCTATTTTATTTTATTTTATTTTATTTTTTTATTATTTTATTTTATGTTACTTTAGATTTTATTTATAGGAGAGAAAGAAAGAGAGAGAGCATGAACAGAGGGGAGAGGCAGAGAGAGAGGGAGAAGCAGACTCCTTGCTGAGCAAAGTGATCAAGCCAAAGTGAGGCTTGATCCCAGGATCCTGAGATCATGACCTGAGCTGAAGGCAGACATTTAACTGACTGAGACACCCAGTTATCCCTGTATGCTGTTATTTTAAATATTATGTTATACTATGTAGTGTTTTAGGACCAAACAACTTCCCATTAAACCACATTATAAAATTCCTTCATGGTCATTTCCATATGTATAAAGTAAAAATTGATATTTAATATGGTAGTCCAGGACTTAGGAGGTGTGCTTAATGGCTATGGTTGGCCATTAACAGTCCTATTAAATGTTTCAATTTTGCAGATAAGGAGATTGAGGCTCAGTTTACATATGTAGTAAGTACCAGAATCTATTCTATTCAAGAAACATTCATCTAGCTCTGCTCTAGGACACACACACACACACACTCTCTCTCTTTTAAAATATTGGGAATGTAAAGATGAAATCATACACAGTCTGGATCTGAGTTAATGTGCAAAGTAGAAATCTCTCTGGATGGTTCAAGGACAGATGAATTAAAATACAGGGAGCTTGTGCTTTAAAATTTCATTAGAAAAATGGGAGGAATTACAATGTCATTAGGGAGCTGTGTCTGCTTTCTTGGTTTTGAGGTCCCAACCCTGCAGATGTGATCCAGAGATCAAGAAACTGCTGTCTTCACCCTCTCACTACTGCCATCCCAGCAGCCTCTCACCTAGTGATACCTAGAAAGTGGAAGGTAGTATCCAGACACTGCCATAAACAGTTGCTCCCCTAGAGTTTTCCTAGCAGCTGCAACTGCAACAAAAATGTGACTGTGGCCTCCGGTTGGTCCTTTAAATCTTGTTCAAGTGTCTCTCACTGACAGAACTCTTATTTATAATCCCAGCTGTAGGATTATAATTATGTTTTAGCCTTCTATCCCCTGCCCTATTGGGTGGGGCACCAAGTGAGTGGAAATGGATGCAGGCCCATCTCCAACAGACCATATAAAACGCAAAATCAAGCCTCAAAGAGCTCACATTTTAATAGTGGAAGCAGACAAATGAAGAGACAGTTTCAAGGTTATACAGGCAAGCGCAATGAGAGACTTAGGCACTGTGCTCCTGATGGCAGAGACTGGGCTTTTAAGAGAGAACAGGGCATGGAAAAGTGAGAGAAAGGATCAAAAAGAGCTTCCTGGAGATGATGTTGCCTGAGCTAGGCCTTAAAAGTTCAACATGAGAGGACAATGCAAAAAGGGAGGGGAGGCTATGCCAGGCACATGGGAGAGAACAAAGTCAACAAGCTTTAAAACTGCAAGTGGACTGCAACAGACATGAAGATGATGCAGGGAAGTGATGTCGTGCCAAGCTGGGAGTGGACACAGTGGATTTTGGGTTTTACTATGGCCATGAGAGTGAATACAAAAATATGAAGCTACACAAAGCTGAGGATATAAATATTGGAGGGCTTGGGGGCATGATTGGAAGCAAGTGGCTTATACTTCTGGTTTCTTGTTCTGCTTGGAAGAAGGTTGGAAGACTCTACCTTGTCCTGACAACAAATAAACAACCAGACTGGAAAATGAGGTGAGGTAACAGGGAAAACCATTGTTGCCAAGACTGGAGGGACAGGCAGGTAAACACAGGGAGTCTTGGCTTACTGGAGCAGAGATCCAGAAGGGGAAACAAACCATGGTGGGAACCAATGTTGGGGCAGGATATCATGAACTTTAAGTGACAAATTGCTGGAAGCTCACTGGGAATGAGGCTAAGAGTTAAAAATTCCAAGGAGCCCCATCCTAAGGGCTCCCCACACTTTTGTGAGATTTTCTTCATGGGTTGGATCAGGTTTTTAGTAAATATTAGAGAAAAATCCCCTTGTGTTTCTGTCAGAGGAAAAGGAGAAGAAACCATTTTGAAATATGCCAGAGCACTCTGTTGTTGTTGTTGTTGTTGTTGTTGCTGTTGTTACTGTTTTTCTCTTTCTGCTGGGGTATTATTAGAACCTAACTGGCCTGGGGGTAGAAAGATACCCAACTCTAGGCATCCACATGGGGAAGGGAAATACCCAACTCTAGGCTACCTGTCCCACCTCAGGGAAGAAAAAAAGACTGAGAAACACTTGGGAGTTCACAGTCCAGAGACAGACTCATTAGAAGACCAAGACCTAATCATAAAACTATAGAACACTTCCCTCCTACCACACCTACCACTGCATTACAGTTGGCTGATTTACAGCCCTTCCTTTTATCTGGTACATCATGTCTGGCTATCAGGAAAAGAAATTAAAAGGCGTACTAAAAAAAAATTAAAAAAAACACAACTTGAAGAGACAGAGCAAGCATCAGAACCAGACAGGGCAAGGAAGTCAGAATTATCAGACTGGGCATTTTAAACAATTTTGATTTATATACTAACTGCTCTAATGGATAAAGTAGACAATATGCAAAAGCAGATGGACTGTATAAGCAGAGAAATGGAAAGTGTAAGAAAGAAAAAAAAAAGATATCTGGAGATCAAAAACACCCTAACAGAAATGAAGAATGCCTTTGATGGACTTATTAGTGGACTGGACATGGCTAACGAAACAGTCTCTGAGCTTGGAGACTATGTCAATAGGAACTTCCAAAATGGAAAGCAAAGAGAAAGAACGTTGGAACAAAAAAGGAATAGAGTAACCAGGAACTGGAAGCCAGGTACAGAAGGTATAACATATGTGTAATTGTAATACCACAAGGAGAAGAGAAAGAAAGGAAACAAGGCATCACAGTGAGGAGAAGAGAGGAATCAAGGATTATGCTGTCATTGTGTTGCACTTTGATGCCTGAGAGGTGGCACTGAATCAGAATTTTAACCTAGATTAATTTGATTGCAAAGTCATTGCTTTCCCTTCCTGTGCACCCTGTCTCAACTGTGATTTGGCACTGATCAAGTCCTTCTTTATGTAAAGATACATCCAAGAAATCCCATGAACTCATGTGTATGTTTTGTGTATACGTGTGCATATTTATTTTTCAATAGAAGAAGCATGACCTCCACGGGATTGTAGTTTAAAAAAATCACTGAGCCAAGACGTTTGGTTTAACAACTTGATAGCTGATGTTTATTCACTTTTGTTTTAGAGATTAAATGCCTCTTCAGGACTGGATTTTAAAAGCATTCTAAGTAGTTCTGCTTCAGGTAGTGCAGCAGGTTAAAAATTCCTGAAGATCTTCCCGCCATGAAACACAGAGTGTTAGATAAATCACAACAAAAATATCTTCAGATTCTTTGCAGAACTCTAGGGAGCAAGAAAGAAGTCATTACCCCTCAACTGCCCCTTGAACCCTAAAGCAAGAGCACAAAGTCTACTGGAAAAACAAAACAAAACAAAAAACAGGAGAATAAGTGAAGCCTAGGTGGTTCTGGAGGCAAATGTTGACTGCAGGAACCTACAGCTTTAGAGGGTAATGAATGCCTAGGGCCTGGGGTGGATAGAAGCAAAGACTGGGTTTGCATACATTGTGGGCAAAGGGGGACTAGCTGTGAGACTGCATTCGTCCAGGTGCTCTATCCTTAGGGAAGGTTTGTGCAAGGAGAATCTCTGCTGGCTAGGAAACCTTTAAGAAAACCTCTCTGCCTCTCTCATAAGCAGGTGGAAAAATAATAGTAACGATAATAATATTGGTATTAATAATAATGATAATGTCTTCTCTGATAATCTGAGACCATAATTGTCTCCTCTGAGTCTGTGATTTTTTTTTTTTTAAGATTTTATTTATTTATTCATGAGAGACACACAGAGAGAGAGAGAGGCAGAGACACAGGCAGAGGGAGAAGCAGGCTCCACGCAGGGAACCCGATGTGGAACTGGATCCCAGGTCTCCAGGATCACACCCTGGGCTGAAGGCGGCGCTAAACCGCTGAGCCACCAGGGCTGCCCTGAGTCTGAGATTTGAATGCACATTGTATAATCAGAGAGATCCCCCCCAAAAGGAAATTAAATTAAAGCCAAATCATGTTGATAGCACCTAGTAGGAACTGATACAGACCTTATCTGGAGAAAGGCATTCTCAAACTAGCTCTTTCAGGATTCCCAATGATTAATATTAACCAACTATAAGTTCACCATAAATAAGATCAGCAGAGAAAGTAACCAAATTCAGGGTCCCAAGGACTAAGACACAAAATACCTATGTATTAAGTGATTATGTTATTAAGTAATGTTATTAATGACAGAATTAAAATAAACAAAGTCCAAGTGACTAGGGAATTAAAGTTACATGAAAATCTATGTCATAACCTATAAATTGGCAAAAATTAAACAGATTGACGATACCAAGTGCTGTATGTGGAAGAGCTGCAACGTTCCTGATTGCTGGGGGATGGAGAGGCATAAATTGATGTAGTTGCTGTTACCAATTGTGTAAAGTATGTACACTCTATGACTTAAGACTTCAGATATATACCCCACATATACACTTGAACATGCCCAAGACGCATGTCCATAAACGAAGTCTACAGAGCAGAGGTGCTGGTGATGCCTGGTGATGCACACCAGACAAAATATTTGTAAAACAATGTGCATTGACAAGAGAAAATAAATTATGACCTATCATACAATAGTATACCATACAATAGTGACAACTACAGTTGCACATGTGTAAAACTCAAATACGAGGAACTTCAAAAACAATATAATATGATGCTAGAAGAATACATTCATATATTTAGAAAGTTTAAGTACTTAGAAAACCTAACAGTATCTTTTAGGGGTTGTAAGTATATCCATAGCAAGAAATATAAAATATAGAAATAAATAAAATATACAAAATTATAAAATAAATAAGGAATAAGATATTTATATATTTATAATGCTTATAAAATATAAGAAAAACATTTATAATATAAAATTTTAAAATGTGGTAGAGGAACAGAGAATATGAATAAAGTCAACTCTAAGGTTACCAACCACGTTCTATTTCTTTTTTTTTTTTTTTTTTTTTTTTTACCACGTTCTATTTCTTAAGCTGAGTGGAGGGCACATGGATGTTTATCTTAGCATTCTCTTTATTGTACATAGATTATTTTCCTTTTATGTATAAAAATATCATAACTTAAAAACATACGATGTCTATATTTCTATGTAATTCATTTCTGTTATAATAAATTCTTGAGGAATGAAAACTACATGTTTATAAAAGAAGTAAGGTGCTTACATAAAAGGAGATGTATTTTACTTTTAGTTATTCCAATTTATTTATTTTTTAAGTATTGTTTTTTTATAGTGCGTTGCTGCCAGAGATAGAAATGGCTTTGCAAAAAAAAAAAAGTGCTATTGGCTCTGAAAATCAGCATAGAAAACCATGAATTAATTACTAATGCTCCTAAGTGTCTCCCCAAAGGTAAAACATGCACAGCATAACATAATAGGGTTATGCTGTGCATGTTTTTGACTAGACAATCTTTAAAAAAATTTTAAAAATGCACCTATGATTATTTCAGTTCCTTTAGTTTTTCTTTGTTCCCATTCATGCTCTAAAAAAAATCCAGAAGAATGTCAGTTATTATGATACTTCCTGAGAGACACCTCTAGTGGTATAGTTTTTGTTGTTTTTTTTAAGACTTTCATAGTTGAGTGTGGGATTTCGAACTAGTAGCAAGGATCCATTCATTTATGTGGAATCCATAGCACACTCAAGTGAGGTCAGATGTTGCAATCTATTCAGCTTAAGGATTTCCTTCATATTATGGAGTGAAGTGGGACGCACCTGTTTAGTCACAGATAGGAAGAAAAGACATCTTTACATCACTTCAGATTCAAGCCTTACTACACAAGTGAGTTCCTGCTGAAGAGGAGACTGGCTTTAGGATAGGCCTGTTTTCTTCCTGAAAAGGGGTGAGCTCAGAGGGTTTTGACTTCACCTAGCAATAATGCATCCCCAAATTTCCCACACTACAACACAAAGTTTTTATTTTGCTTAAGCCTGTTTACCCCCTGTTTTTTACAGCTGAAATAAGGGAAGGAGAATGTTTATAATGAAGTTGACAACATAGAATAAAGTGAGTTTTGATACATGGTAGTGCTCACATTGTAGATAACTATAGTGACATTTAAGAAAATACTTTAATTTAGATATACTTTAAACAATTTAAATAAAATGCTTATCTAACATAGATTCAGTATTTGACAAATCCCTCGTGTCTTTTATTTCTGTTTCTTGGCCAATAGTGACTGTTAACAGTTTGTAGGCTTAAAATACAGCGTTCCTAAAAATGCTGAAGCTCTTATCAACAAACTGTTCTTGAGAAGGATTTGCTTTATTACGTATTGCTTCAGTTTAGGTCTGAAAGTTGCAATGTTTAGGGTGGTAAGTTTCTTCCTTCTTTCTTAGTCATCTTAACTCTACAAATAATCTCAGCTAAGTGTGCGGAATAACAAATTTATACACCGTATGACCTTCCTCAAGCCGTCTCAGTATATTAAAGCACGTGTTGGTTTTTCTCCCCACTCTGTGTTCCTCTAGGATAGTTTCCCAGCGAGGTTTGGAGGAATTCACTTTGTCAATCAGCCATGGTATATCCATGCCCTGTACACCGTGATCCGGCCTTTCCTCAAGGAGAAGACTCGGAAAAGGGTATTTGCTTGTTTCTTTGTTTTTGTATTCTTTTTCTTCCCATGTTCAACAAATTACGCTGCAAAATGTGTATGTAGTACTGGCCGTGGTAAAATCTACCCCTGTAGTGCATATAAGTATACTTTTAAGACATTTAAAAATTCTTCAAGACCCTATGATTAATTCTGATCAGTGTGTGTATGAAAGAAATATTTAAAAGCCTGCTCATTGGCTTTCCCACAAATGGGGAGAACATTGCAGTACATCATTATATAAAGCCTCAGTTTAAAAGTAAAAAAAAAAATAATAATTATGCCATGTTACTAGATTTTTATTAGTACACTTAATTTCAAGTAAAATCTAGATCAAAGTTATAATTTTATAAGCTGACAATGAATGTTAGTCATTTCATAATATGTATCACATTGAATATAGAGAGTTTTGTAGTATCTAACATAATTTTGTAGTGATTGTCATGTTCAATCATGCTTTTCAGAAAGAATGCTGATGTGTAGAGATATTAGTATTTCTTTAAATGACAAGTCACTTGCGTTTAAAGACTCGGTTTCATCTAACAATGAGGATCATTCAAAGCATCTACAACATAATAATCGTTGTTTTCTGCAAATAAGATAGTTTGTATAAAGCATTTGGCACAGTGCACGTACATGGTAAGGGCTGAACACATTTATCGTTATTATTAATAATATAGATTGCAAAATGCATTTTAATGTCCATTATTTCATTTTATCCTCCAAAAGCCTCTGAAGCATAAATTTAGTAAGCCTTATCTCCTATTTCACAGCTGAGAAAAGTAAGTCTTAAGACGGTTAAGTAACTTGCTTACTCATTTACACAGCTGTAGAGTTGTAGAGCTAATATATGAATCCAAATATTCCAGATTTAGAGCTATTTTTGCCTCCGTGCTGTGACCAATTTTCAAATGATTAGTTCCAAAGTAAAATATACTTCACTTCTAAATGTGTATTGAAAGTAATTTTCCATGTTTCTCAGTGAATGAGAAGGCACTTCAGGTATCTCCAAGCCATGTTATAGAGGCCTCATTGTGAGCATAAAGGGGAAATAATTGCTAAATATGTGTTTGTATCAACCGTTATTGAACAGAAGGTCTTCTGTATATGAATTTGTTGAAAATGTTCCGGCAGTAAAGGGGGAAGACTCTGTAAAAAATTGTAATTTATATCAGGAATTGTTTCTACCAGTGAGAATGAAATTAATTTACATGTTAGAGTTCAGAAAAGTGTATTGATGTGCTTCACAAATAACGCTTCCAAACTTTGTTTTATGAAGAGATGATCAGGATCCAAAACACCTGCTGGGGCTTTTAGTACATATTGCACTAGTGAATGCTTCTGTAGTATTCACTCTATGCCACATGCTGTTCTAAGGACCTTACATATGTTAATTCCGTTAATCCTTACGAGGACAGCTCTAGGGGAAGCACTGTTATTTTTCTCCTTCTAGGGATGAGAAAATGAGGCACAGAAGGCTAAGCAAATTGCTCTAAATCACACCTGGGAGATAGTAGAGCTGACCATGTGGATTTATTAAGAAGATCGTTCCAGAAAGACAAAGGCCCTGAGGTAGAAACTTGCCTGATATACTAGGCAAACAGCAAGAAGGCTCAGAAAGCTAGAGCAGAATGAGCTACTGAGGAGGGTGATACACGATGGGATAGAAGGGAATACGGTGTGCCAAATCATGTGGGGGCTTGTATTCAACTGCAAGGGTCTGGGCTTTCAGTCAGAATGATGGGGAAAAAGTTTGAAAGACTTGAGGACAGGGTGACTTGTTCTGAAGGGTGTTCTGTGGAAAAAGACTAAAGAGGATCAAGCAGGGTGTTCTGCTCTGTGGAAAATGACTAAAGAGGATCAAGTCTAAGAAAATGAGGAAACCTCCAGGGCTGGGGCTATTTGATTGAATTGAGTAATTTTGACAATGCTTAGAAAAATTCACTGCTACTAGCATTATTCTAGATGGAAGGGAGGTATCTGGGCCTTACCATTTTGATTAAAACTATACGACTTGTAAATCTTCATATGAGAAAATAGTTATAGGTTAAAACACTTTTTGGTTTCTACCTATAGAATCAATATAAAGCACAAAGCTATTATATTTACTGGTATTCCAAGTGATCCAGCATCATAATATTACTCAAATGCTTTATACCGCAGATGCTATAAATCTGTGCTCTGAAAAACTGGTAAAAGAAAACTAAGGAACAGTTGTGAATCTTTTGTCACAAAAAGGAAATACCTGGTTCTTTCTTTATTTTTTTCTGATTAAATGAAACCTGACTTTGAGTCTCCAACATACTGGACTGATGGGAATATCAACCCTAGGTGGTATAGAATCCTTTCTTCTCAAAATCTCATTAATATCTGGAATCTTTTGCATGGAGTCAAATTTCCCATCCAATATGGCCTCTTTGGACATCCTTACTCTTCAAGCCAGTATTATTTCCTTGAATTAAGATCTCCTTCTGCCCCCAAGTTGTCTGTGAAAAAAAATAGCATCTCCACTAAAGCTAGAACCCAAATGGCTAGTCTTCAACCCCAGGCACTCTTTAGCTATTCTAGGGTTATGGTCTCACCACTCCCCAAGAGCTGACAGGAAAACAGGCCTCCCCACTGATTGGTGCAACTTTCTACCTTTTCCTCAATATGATGGACTCTCTCTTCTATTCTTTGCTGATTCCCAAACACATTTTACTTCCCTCCCTTCCACTCAGGTCACCTACCATAATCTTAATGACACAGTATAGGGAAGTAAAATAAAAGTATTATTTAGGCTAATTCTTAGAATGGTAAGGTAATCGGAGGCAAGGGAGCCCACAAGAACAAGACATTCTTGCATGAAATGGTGGAAGAGAAAAAATGTAAGGAGAAAAATAACAGGAAAACTTGAATAAATGAAAGGCTTTCAGGATATGAGAGAAGCAGCCATGGAGATATCTAAAGGCAAGAATCTTCAGTCTCTTGAGACAAATGTGTGCATAGTGTGTTTCACCAGGGAGGAGGTATGAGATGTGTTCAGTGAAAGAGTTTATGGAGAGCCTTAGAAGATTTACTCTAAGGGAAAGGAAAAGCCGATGGAGAATTGTGAGCAGGGACACATGATCTAACTAACGTTGTGATATGGTCATTCTGGCTGCTGTGTTGAGAATAAAATGTAGGTGGTCAGAGTGGAAGTGGGGAGAACAGTTAGAAGGTTAGCACAGTAATACAATTTGAAGGATGATTGTAGTTTGATTAAAGGTTGTAGGGGTGAAAAAAAAATAAAAATAAAATAAAAAAAAAGGTTGTAGGGGCGGAATTGGTCAGATGTTCAGATTCATGATATATTTTGAATGAAGAACCGAAAAGATTTACTGACAACTTAGAAAGCAAATAAGGATGAGTTGAAGGTCTTAGCCTGAGAAACTAGAAGCAGTCATACCAGTAACTGATGTTCAAAAGAGAGAGGAACTGATTTCGGGAAAAAAAGTTGTAAGTTCAGTTTTGGACATATTAAGTTGGAGGTGCCCACTGACCTTTTTTTTGTGTGTGTGCCCATTGACCTTTTAAGTGGAAATGTCAAGTAGAGAGTGGAAAGAGCAATCTGAAGTTCAAAGGAATGGTCTGGATTCGATATATAAATGTTCACCGTGTGAACAATACTTAGGGCCAGTAGACTGAATGAGATCACCAGGAGTAGTAAGTACATTTAGAGAAAAGGATAAATCTAAGAAGTAAAGTCTGGAGCTCTGTGACACTAAGATGTTGGGCTGATGAGGAATAATTGGTAAAAGAGACTGAAAAGAAGCATCTGTCAAAGTAGGAGGAAATCAAGAGATGCTGGGAATAAATGTTTCAATGATGAGAGTCATTTATATCCAATGCTGCTGAGAGTTCAAGAAAAATAAGGGCTGAGAATTGGACCCTGATTTAGCAATGAGAAAAAGCCCGACAAGAGCTGTCTTCATGATGTAGAGTGGGAGGCAAGGCCTGTCTGGACTGGATTCAGGAAAAATGGGACTAGTGTATTTGGAAGGTGAAAATAAACAACTCCTTTGATGAGTTTTGTAATAAAGAGAAGGAGAGAAATAAGATAATAACTGGAAGTAGAAGTCTGGCCAAGAGAGGTTTTGTGTGTCTGAGGGGGGAATGGGAAGAGAAGAGTTGGCAAGTTTGTCCTCTGATGGAAAAGATCCAGCAGACGGAGGAAATTTGATGATGTTGAGAGAGACAGAAGAGAATTGCTTGAGCAATCTAACTGAGTAGAGGAGAGGGGATGGCTTCTAGTGCACAGGTGGAGAGGGTGGCCTTTGTAGAGTTTATCTTTCCATTGTACTAGGAGCGGAGGCGCAGCATATGGACACAGATGCTGGTGGGTGGGTCGCATCTGGTTGCCCTATTTTTTCAGTGAAAGAGAAAACAAGGCCAAAGCTGAAAGTGATGTTGAGGGAGGAGGTAGCAGGATGTTAGCAAAGAGAGAGGAAGTAGTGTGCTAGGATTTCATTTACTTCTCTAAGGATTTATTATGAGAACTCACGCATAACTTGAAAGACGTTTCTTACGTGAAGAAACGCTTCTAATGAAATAAGGTCGTATAATTAATAAAACAAGTTTTAAGTGTTAGAACTTAACTATCCCCCCCAAATTATTTTGATTTTTTATGAGAAGAATCTAAGCTTGTGTGTGTGTGTATGTATGTGTGTGTAGGGGGGGCTATTGTGCTCTGCAAAGAGGAGTGGGAAGGTGTAAACTTTGCAATTAACCTAATGTACATTGGAGCAGATGGCATCTTCCACCTCTGTAGGCTCCACATCAAGTATTTCAAGCAGCCATTTGCTCTGCCTATTTTGGCCAGTGACCTGCTCTCATCTGCTTTTCCTGGTCTGAAATCTGTTGAAATTACTTGTTAGTTGATAATTTCCATCCCTATCATTTTGCTGTATGTTGTAGACTGGTTTTTCTTTGTTTTTCTATACGTTGACGTCAGTCAACTCAAAAATTATGGAAAGCAAAGATAATTATGTTAGTCTATTCATCATGAACCTGAAGTACAAGTCCCTTATAAGCCATAAGTGACGATTTCTAAGTTACTTACAAGCTATAATCATTAAAAAATATGACATAAATTATATGAGAGGACACGAATGCTTTTTCAGAGAAGGCTGATCTATAGTTTTGAGATGGAAATGAAGGAAGAGAAAAGAGATAGCAACTTATGGGAAAATGAATCCTGAGTATGTACCTTGAATAATTTTTCCGTGTAATGGTTTATTTATTTATGAGAGAGAGAGCAGGGCAGGGACAGAGGGAGATGGAGAGAGAGAGAATCTCAAGCAGACTCCACACTGAACATGGAGTTTGATGCAGGGCTTGATCCCACCACCCGAGGGCATGACCTGAGCCCTAAACCAAGAGTTGGAAGCTCAGCTGAGTGAACCACCAGGTGCCTCAATAATTTTTCAGTTTTTTTTTAAACTCTAGGAGACAATCATACCAATAATTGATGTATACATACAGCTTTACATTTCCACTCCATTATTCCATTTTTATTTGAATAATAAGCGTGGTAGAAACCTCTAGTAGAGAAGATGCTGGCAACATTATAGAACACAAGTCCTTTGGGATGTGAACCTTCACTCAACCTTTCATTATGATGATGCTAATCCACTTTTATTTACATCACACACTTTGCATTACAAAGCTGTAATTTAGTGGTTACAGTGTTCTTATTTTTATTGATGATAAAAAAGAAAGCCATACTGGTAACAGCTTTTGGGCTTAATAACTTGGATGGGCTCTATAGTTGATGAGTCCCTCATGAGAAGGCTCTATTTTAACAGCATGCATTATGCACATCATTAGCTTTGCACAACTAACATCAAGATGATGTACAGATCAGCGTGTGCATTGGATTCTGCTCATGTCCTCAACTATAAAGTAGGAAATCAAGTATCAGGTTCCAGCTCTTTAACCTAACCACTGTCTGACTTTCGAGAAACTGCTTACAATGCCAACGCCTTGGAATTTTTATAGGAAATAGTAGGATAATAGTGCCAGCCCTGTTTGTGTCACAGAGTGAATAAAGGACTTAAATATTTTAACAGACATGGAAAACTCTTGTTTTTGCTTTTCCTATCCTCACTTCTTCCTCCTAGCATTTGGATTGTATGAATCCTCCCATGCGTGTTTCTTCTCCTCACCCTTCTTCTTGCATTTGTAGATATTTTTGCATGGTAACAACCTGAACAGTCTACACCAACTAATTCATCCCGAGATCCTGCCTTCTGAGTTTGGAGGAATGCTGCCCCCTTATGACATGGGAACGTGGGCGAGAACACTGCTAGACCACGAATATGATGATGACAGTGAATACAATGTAGACTCCTACAGCATGCCTGTGAAGGAGGTGGAAAAGGAACTCTCCCCCAAGTCCATGAAGAGGTATGCTGGAGGTGGCTGGGAAGTGGGCAGCAGCCAGCATAGGGATACCCCACGTTAACTCCAGGGTTTGTAATTTGGGGGAATATGTATTTGGTGGGATCTTAAATCCTTTTTCATCCCCATGATTAGACACCTAGGAATTTTGAGTCAAAGACAAAGTCCTTCAATGCTATGTCAACTCAGTTTTGTTTCATATTCACAGACAATCTAATAAGGCTGTTAGGGGTCACTAAATCCAGTGGTTTTCAAACTGTACCCTTAAAGTTCTGGGGGGAGTGTCTTAGGCCAAGCAGGTGGGGTGGGGACAGTGCCCGTGACCACAGTGAGAACAACTCTCCTCTATCCAGGCAATTTACTAGACTCTAGTATAAGATTTCATTGGAAGAAAGAGATCCATGGCAAACACACATGCGCACATATTTCAAACAATACATTTAAAACCTTATATACTCCCTTTAGTATTTCAGTCATGTTTCTGATTTAAAACTGTAGCTGTTCCTGGGGCAAAACATTCTATTTTCCTATAGCTTTACTCTTTATAAAGTTCATTCTTGAGTGAGATGCTGATTCCCTGCTTTGATTCTCAAGGTACTTTATGCCTGTTTTCTTTCCATCAGGACAGATTTGTTGAACCCATGCTCTATAATACGCACCTCCCTCGGTGTTTTGGATTCACAGTGGATACACACACACATCCATCGCCTAGTGGTGATGGAGGGTGGGGGAGTTGCTGAACATACCCAAATGCATAACTGCCTCTGAGCTTGCATTCTGTAGCAAACCAGAAGATACCTAATTTTCAGCCTCCCCCAGGCCGCAGCAACCCAGAGTTCACCTGGATGATAGTAATGAGTATTATTTCTCAGCTTATTTCCCATTACAGAAATTTAAGAACCACAGCCCTTGCAAGTCTCTCTTCACCTAGCTCAGGGAGGACCAAGGCATTGCCCCTGTCACCCCTCACACTTGCCTCTTTCTCTGATAAAAACCTTATGGTCCCTTGGTCATAGTTCTGCTCACGCAGGGGCACCTATGTTCCCGGAGGCGGCCCTTTTTGTACAGCTGGTGCTGTTGTTGCTACTGTTGTGTGTGTGGTGTCCTCTTCTCCCCAGGCTGCTCCGCGATGTGTTGGAGAGAAAGGAATGACTGGAGACATCTCCAGCTTTCATTTCTTCACCAATAAACAACCTTATGTATAAGCCAAGTCTGGGCTTCTCAACTCCTTTCTCTTAAAACAGGGCTTCTTACTGTGAGTTCTATGCTCTCCCATCAAGCTGGTCCATGGACGGGCTCATAGAGGCATCTGTTAAGTGCTAAACATTATATTCAAAATTGCATGTGTAGGTATGTCCAGCTATATATATATATATATATATATATATATATATATATATATATATATATTTGTGTGTTTTTTCTAGAGGAATGGCATATATTTCATCAAATTCTCAAAACTGTTTTTCTAAAACAAAAATTTAAAACCCAGTTTCCAAAAATAAAATAAAATGAAATAAAAAATAAAAAATAAAAAATAAATAAAACCCAGTTTCCTAAGAATAACTTCCTTCTGATATAAATAATGATCCTAATTGTTGTTACAATCTGCCATTTACTATGTACTTATCATGAGTTGGGACCTTTTGAGATATCTTTTTTGTAACATTAATTTATATAATCCTCACAGCCACCCTGTTAAACAGATATTGTTTCTTCAAAATCACACAGTCTGCATGTAGTGGACTGGGATTCTAATCCATGAAGTGTCGAGCCTTCCATGTTGTTGATATAAATCTTCCTCATCTATCCTTCCAGATAGTATGACGTAGTGCTCTCAACTCTGGAACTGAGCTATATAAGGATTTGGAAACAGCTGTCATCTGTGATCCTTGGTTTTTCTCCTTACCAGCTAATAATGCTCATTTCCTTCACCCACTTCTTCTGTGACTTGTTCACCAACATGGTCCCCTCCTCTGAGCACATCTCTCTCCATATCCTACACAATCTGTGCGTATCCTATCACCTACAGTCTGTGTGCCTGCATTCCTCCCAGACTTCCTACTGGTGTCTTTGCCTCTCACCTGACCCTGCTCCCCTGGCTCCCATTTATCATCCACGTGGCAATCTAAAAGATCTTTTTAAATATAAGTCAGATCATTTTACTTCTCGAATTTCTTTTTAGTGGCTGCTGATGATACAGTGAATAAAATAAATTCTGTAGCATGGCCTACAAAGTGCTACGTGATCTGATCCTGCCCCCCTCACTCCTCTATGTGTCTCCCACCTTCTCTCTCTTCCCCATATTTCAGCCCCAATATCCTTCTTTCTGCTCCTGTAGCCTCCTTCTCTGGCTCAATCCTCTCCAATGGCTACTTGTCATGGCTGCATGGGATCCTCTTTTCCTGCATCTCCCAATCCAAAGTCACCTCGCTAAAAGAGCCATTAGGTCTTTATCAGGCCCTAGGTCTTAATCAGCTGTATTTTCTCCTCATGCTGGTCTCTCCCTGTCAGTCACCTCATTTATTTTCTGCCTGTCAGTTGACTCATTTTATTTAGTGTTATGCCCCATCCCCAAATTAGGCTTCATGAAGACTTCAGTGGCTTTGTCTGAATAGGGGACTTCTCAGGGGAGGAGGGCGGGGGGTGGGAGTGAATGGGTGACGGGCACTGGGGGTTATTATGTATGTTAGTAAATTGAACACCAATAAAAAATAAATTAAAAAAAATAGGGGACTTCTGATGCTATTACTACTTGAGCTTCAGTACCAGAATGCTTTGCCTAGCATTTGCCCTCATTGGCTTCCTTTGGTGTCTGTTGTTGACTGTTGCTGCAGTTCAGGCAGCCAGAGCACATTGCTGACTCATATTGAACTCCCTAGCACTAGAAGAGCCTCTTTACTTATAGATCCATGTCTTCATAATTCTCTCTTTCTGTGTTTAGCTTTTTTTTCCAAGCAGATCATTTTAATTGATTAATACCATCTTGTTAGATTTGGCTCAGTCTGTCTACCTTTTGAAGTCTTTTTGGATCCTGATTTTCCTTTCCAATTAATTAGGCCATTCTGTCCTCTTGCAGACTTGGCTCACAGCACATTGACCTCCCCAACCCTGAGTTTCTTGCTTCTGACGTGGATTGATTAGAATTTCAGACATGCTTTGTTTGGTGTAGGTTTTATATAATATGAAGCTTTTAGGGTTTTATCTGAAAACTTATGAAGAATTAGCTTAAGAAAATTACTGTATTTGATTCTCACCTTCTGTGTGTCAGGGAGTGCCAGTTCCCCATCAAGGATGGGAGAAAATTGTTCCTAGTTTTCCCCCTGGTCTCCCCTCATCCATTTTTTTCTCCCAGTTTTGGAATATCATTAGATTGAGAGGGAAAAAGAATCATTTCTTCACCAAAGACTTGTAGATATTTCCCCCGTCAGGGGAATTTAGCTAGATGTGTAGGAAGATGACTTTGTGCCCCTGTATTAGTTTGTGGAGGGATAACATAGATAGTCACATGAAAAATACAAAGTTTGGTGGATTGTGGGGCCTTATACTAGGGAAAAGTCTTTCACCTTATATCTCTGGTACCTAGGATAGTGCCTAGGATAGGCACGTAACAGTGCAGTGAACCATTGCCATTGTGATATGAGCTCCGATTTTATTGAATAATATTCAACATCTACTGTTACTACTTGTCAGACTCCATCTAATAATGCTTTGTATATATTGACTCCTTTACTTCTGTAAACAGTTGATTAGATAGTGCTATTCCCCTTTCTTTGGTGAGGAGACCCAGATACAGAGAAGGTAAGTAACTTCCACATGTCACATAGCCACAAAGTAGCACTGCTAATATTGAAAAACAGGCTATGCAACTCCAAAAGTCATCTCCCTAACTGCAACCACTTGCTTTTTTGCCAGAATTTGTGTTGTGGTTTACATACGCATCATTGAACTTGATCCTTAGTACATCTGTATGATGTAGGTGTTATTTTTCTCCATCTTGTAGTTAAAAGAAGAAAATCTAGGAAGTTTACTTTCCTCCTGGTCCTAAGAGCTAGTAAATTAGCAGAACTAGAATCAGAATCCCTTTCTGTCCAAAATCTATCCTCCTACATTAAGGTATAGCACAATATTGTGGGCTCACGGCAAATGGATACATGATACCTGAATAATTAAATTCTTGGGTTTCGTGAAAAAAAGAAAAGTTATTTATTGCAAAGACAGCAGAGGCTATGTGGAGTCCACTGAGATATGCTATGAGTTAATGATAAACACCTTCTATTGCAGCAGAAACAGACCGATGCACTAATAGGTTGTGGTCCTGCGCAAACAGCCCTGTTGTTTTGGATAAGACAGAGAAAAATCTGGACTAAAATAATGGTACATTTGGGACAATTAAATACCAAAAAAAAAAATTCTTAATCAGAAATCATTTCTGCCTGACTTGTTTTATTGAGGAATTGTTCTACATATGGAGCCAGCATTCATCATCCAACAATCCTGATACCAGTTGTGCATGATAAAAGCAAACTAGAAATTTAATTCCAGGTTGATAGTGCACTGTAATTTAAAATATTTCATTAAAGTCACCATATCCTCTAATCATTTTTTTAAATAGTCAAGGAACATAAGGATTTAAAAGATTGTATGTGGGTGTGCGTGCCCATGTGTGTACATGATATGTGTTTTAATAGAACCTCACAGCAAATGCTTAAATTGCGTACTTTGTGCTGTCTGAAGAGCTTTGGTGTGGATTAATTGATGTCATTAAGATAGGCATCAACATTTATAGACTAAATCTAACTTTGTGAGAATTTTGAAACATATTTTCTGTTAAGAATTTCTTTTTTTTATAGGTAAATTGCTTTATCTTTATTACTCTTTGTTTTAAATGCTTAATCCCAAAATTCTTTCAGTCTGCAAACCATTTCTTGGATAGAATTGAAGATATGGAGACAGTGTTGTGTAATAGCCTCTATGATACACGTTGTGCTCACCATAAGGAGAGAAACTGATGAAGTCTCTGCTCATGGAACTTATGGTTTAGTGGGGACCAGTTGTCAAGTTAATACTTCAGTATAGGACATTGAATGAACATTTTTTTTTTTTTGTATTTTAGCATGGATTTATCTGGGGAAATATTTTTTTTTTATTTTAGTCTAAGTAAAACAATATTAAAGGTCTAATTCCTAAGTGTTTTGTGCAGTTGTCCACTGTGTTAGAATGTATTTTATTCTTGAGATAAATCATTTTTCCTAAGATAAATTATTATTGCACTTAAAAGTGATGCAAAATCCCTTCTTCTGCTTCCTCTTCTTTTCCTTCTCCCTCTCCTTATCTCTCTCTCTCTTTCTCATCTGCTAATTCAACTTTAGTTGATCTCCTGTCTGATACAGACATATATTGACCTATAATGTATTATTGAGATAAAATAGTGAAAATGACTTAGGAAATAAAACATTCTTGTTTTAATGTCCTCGCCTTTCTTTTTGCTCCCTCTTTAGAAATGAATTTAAGTTTATTTAAATGAATGCGTCAATTAATCAGTTAATCCTATAATTATTTTTGCTTTGATAATTAGTTCCATTGCTATTCTTTTTCATTAGCATGTGCAGTTGTATTTTAGCTTATAGTCTTTCTTCTTGAGAGTTAATGAGGTTTGCTAAGAGGCATATTGCCACAGCAATAGCCAATTGGCTGGAATGCAGCAGCAGGGGGAAAATTCATTACCGAGGAGAATTTTAAAAGGGCAGCTGCTTCTTTAATGCCATAGCTATTAAGAATGCAGTTTCCTGCCATAACAGTAGCATGTTTCATTGACTTTCCTCCTTCTCAGTTTCATGTTGTTTCCTAATGATGAATTGAGATATAATTCCCACCTACTATCAAAAGCGTGTGTAAGGAGTTCAGATACTTGCTCTCCTAATCAGAAAGTGCCCCTGCCTAGACAAGAGAGGTTTTGTTTTTTTGTTTTTTTGTTTGTTTTGCTTTTTAAAAAAATCTTAAGTCGGTTCACAAAACTTTCCAGAGTAAGACTGATTTTATTTGGATGTTCTAGTGGGGAATCTGACAAAGTCTCACATTAAAATTTTTTTCTAATGGGGTCATTAGAAATAAAAAATGATGGTCAAAAAATGCACATTCATGTTGAATTTGTTTCACAGACCTCCTTTTCTTTAAAGACTTATTTATTTGAGAGAGATAGAGGTTGCAAGAGAACTGGGGGAGGGGTGGAAGGAGAGGAGGAGAGAGAGAATCTCAAGCAGGCTCCACCCCCAGATTGGACCCCAATGCAGAGCTCAATCTCACCACCCTGAGATCATGACCTGAGCTGAAATCAAGAAGAGTCCTGGCTTAACTGAGTCACGTGGGCACCCCTCATAATGCTCTTTAGGAGAGGAATCAAGGTTCTTATTGTTTCTATTTCATTTCTCATAACAGTAGTTTCACTGTAATAATTTCCTACTTGGAAATGTTCTATTATCACAGATCTGTCCTATTCTATAAATTCTCTGTGAAGAGGAGAATGTAAGCCTATTATGGTACATTCAGAAGCCTTTGCTGTTCATTATTCTATTTAGAATTCAGAGGGGATTTTTTTTCTTCCTCTGATGCAAAACCCAACGTAAGTATGCCCCACTCTAATTTTTCAGCATTCTCAGTTCATAAATTCCTTGATAAAGGGAAGATAATCCACATCTCTGAGACAGGTAATAATGGAGAAAAGACAGGGAAGGGAATGTGATTATTTGATAATTACTCACTGACATTGGCCTTATCATTTCCAGATCCCAATCGGTAGTGGATCCTACAGTATTAAAACGCATGGATAAAAATGAAGAAGAAAACATGCAACCTTTGCTCTCTCTGGACTGATAACTTCTCTGCACTCCCCATGGATTAGAAATGGAAGGTACTTGTTTTCAGCAACAGGGACAGCACTGTGGAGGAATGACCAGCTGGAAACTTATTTATTCATGTTAATGTAGCATAATATAAAATAAGACATTGGGCTTTCCCATTCGCTTGAACCATGGGTGCCCTGGTCTGGAGTTAAAGAAAAAAAAAGTCAATAATTTATTCTGTAAGTGCCAAGTTCTTTGTAAATATAATGTAATCTTCACATCAAGTTTGTAAACTTTGGTAGTAACTGAAATTGGAAAAGATTGGCTCATGAGTCCATGCCAGTGGTATGAACTATAACAAAAAAACAGAAAAGACACGTACTCAATGGAAGCTAATTAAATGTAGCCCTGTTTCCTATGAAGCCATATTTCAGCTATCATAGTGATTGTTTCAATGTTTTTCTCTGAAACTGTCATATTCCAATGTACTTTTAATGGACACAGGTGACTAGATGATTCTAGGAAATTAGGATGATAAATGTAAATCCTGTCTAGCGATTTTCATTTCACAGAAAATGTGTCCTAGTGATTATCACTGGCCTTGAATTTTGGAGAAAAGGAATGGCAGAGGAGCTGAAAAACTAAACACTTGAACTCTTCTATGTTGTTTAATTCCTGGAGTCTTGTGAAGAGATATTTCCCCAGATTAAGATGTGGAATTCTGAAAGAGAGTGGATTTTTTTTTAAACTGCTGTGTTCACAGTATGTCTTTCATTTGAGACCCCATTGTATCCTTGTCTGATGTACTTAAGAACATTTCCCCCCTAAAATCCTTTGACCAAGAGAAAGAGAACTCATATGTGAATAGTGTTCTGACAACTAATATTGGACATAAAAGTTGCCATGTGTAAGGGGCTAATTTCTAATTCTTGTGCTCTGGTTGGAAATATATATACATACATATATGTATATATATATACACACACACATATATACATATATATGTATATATATTCACATGCACATATATATATTTTTATTGAGCTCTAATAAATCCTTGATGTGACAGGCTTATAAAATAAATCATACATATTCAATGATCTTACAGATGTTTAAATAATTACATGAGATGCTAACTCTGGAAAACTATTTCCACTAAAGTTAATGAAAATGAAGTATAGTGAAATAGACTTTCAGTGAACCTATTTTAAGGGAATTCTAATTTAACTTGTAATGAAATCTTGAATTTGTGCCATTTTAGTGAATAAATTTTTCCTTCAGAAAACAACAGGTCTCAACATAATGTAGGTAGTATCAGGTGACCAAGAATAATATAATTTCTCTCAAATTCAAGTTAATTATCCTAATGAACCTATAAGTACAGATTTTCTTTCCAGAAAAGATTGAAAGAACATATTGTATCCATAAGACATAATGCATCTGAGGGCATCTGAGACAGCATATTATAGCTTAAATCTAGATGTGGAATCCTTATGTTATTTAGTTTTTATTTCATAAAAATCCTGCAATTATAACACATTTTAAAAATATTACTTTAAATTTCAAATTCCAGTGTGAAAAAGCAAGATTTTTACCACCTTTTCAGAGTGGTAATTTTTGAGATTGAAAATTTACCACTAAAATATTCTTTTGAAAGAAAAATATCTCAAGGAGCTCTTGGAAACCGATAGAAATAAATGTAACAGCCTTTATATACTTTTTAGCCAAAAGCTTCAAAAATTCCAGTTATAATTCTATACCAAAAATCTTAAAATCAAGATCAGTACGCCAATCTGCATAAGTATCGCAAATGGACTGTTCGGTGTTTGTAAAAATGCATAAATATGCATAAATAATATGATTGAAATCTACCTTGAAAATGCCAACCTCAAGTTAAGTCTGGAAGAATAACAACTGTCAGGTCCTCTGCTCTACCCATAAATATTATCGAGATTGGAGTGAATTGGGGATAAAAAGCCACGGCAACTCTTATCTCTGTAAGGACCCTAACCACAGGATTCTTATATTTTTGCCCAGCTGATATACATTTTATAGTCTTGGACTTTATATACAATAGAAGAAAGTGTTCAGCAATACAATGCATTAGTATAAACTAGAAACAAGGTGCAGGATGATGGTCAACTTTTCATTCTCCCATGTTTCTCTTGATACACACTGTTTATTGCCAATTTTTAGACCAGCTTCAGATGTCAAGCAGCAGAGCCAGCTTCTTTTCTCTCTCGTAAGGCTAGTGTCATATCTAAAAATAACCAGAAAGGCATATTGTATGAATAACTATTCAATTATAAGTATGATTCCCACTATCTCCCTTACCCAACATTTGGAGACTTTGCATCCTGTGGCTGTGCGTCTGCTCCTCTTCAAACGAGCAGTTGAGAGTTGGCTGCATTGTGTAAAATATTTTTAAACGAATGAACAAATTACGACGATGATGCCTTTTGAAATTGCTTTATCGAGTTCAATCTGTGAGTAAACTCATTGGCCAGAAATGTTTTTGGAGCTGCTTAGTCAAGGGATATTTGGTCAACTTTATAGATTTTCCCTTCCGTCTCAGCTAATTAGCACCATTTAGGGATTTCCCCCCCTAATTTAATTTCCTGTGTTCTGTAGTTATGTCTATTGTCATGTAACTTAGTAAATAAGCACTCCTGTATGTCAGTTTAATTGTGATGGAGTCCTCTTTCTCTCTCTGTCTCATGCGCACGCATGCGCACACACACAGCTGTTGGCCATAACGAACATGCCTATTTTGAGATCTACATTTTCCATTTGTAGCTGTCTTGTCACTGAAAATATGTAGACATCAAAGAATTACCACATTTGATTTGGAACAAGCTAGTAGTCGCTGCTTCTCTCACCCTGCCTGTTTTGCCAGCTCCTTCTTACATCCTTTCTTACTTCCATTGTTTCAGGGGCAGCTGCTTCCAAAGCTGGCGTAAAAATAAATACCTTTACTCTTATTGTCAGTGATATTTGCCTGATATCTTCAAAGGAAGAGATTGTTGTGAAAATACACTCTAAGAAATGTGAAGAAGTGCCTCTTTAAAAATGAGATAAAGCAGTGATACCAGAATGTGGATTCTATTGGTAGTCTCTTCTGGAAAATAAATCCATGCATCTAAATCAAAAGGGTGAAATATGAGTACCATTCGAAGAAGGATCATTGAGGCCTTGCCTGGAACATTCTCCTACGGTATTAAGTCTTTATCGTGTCAGTTCAATACCGTAACTGGAGCACGTTATTTACAAATCTGGCATTAGGCTAAAACAATACATGAGTCTTTACAAGGAAGTGTTTAAAGTGGGCATGCATGATTTCTTTTATTTCAAGGATAGTTTGCATAGTGTAGGCAGATATTCCTTAAGTCTTTTCACAGAAAATGCTGGTCCACTTTACAGGCCTGAAAAATTCATACATTCATAAGCAGGAAAGCCAAGCAGCTAGGTTCTCTTTCATATTGTTAACTAGGTCACATTGTTAAATTAAACATTTGAAGTTTCTGGAATATTCCTGAGGGAGCAGAGGTCCCTCTGATGCATCAAGAAAATGGAGCATTGTTTTAGACCTTGGGGAACATGTTTATTACTCACAAATAGAAGCTCTTAGAGCCATGGCAGTGTATCTTCAGAAATCGACTTCCTTTCCTTCTACAAACAACCTGAAGGTTTATGGATATGCCTGTGGTCCTTTAGAGGGATTATATCAAGAAAACTTACTGAGAGGCTATGTACTCTTCTGTTGTTTTATCTAAATGTCTAGCTGGTCTGGTTAGTTAAAATCTTTTTAAATTATTTTGTGTGTATTTATTAATGATTACTTGAAAAGTTGCCATCAGCCATGAGGACATTTTAGAATGATTTTCCACACACAAAGTAAAAGGAGCAGAGCTCTGGCATGGTATTTGAACTTTCAGATGTAGTATCCACATTTTTTATATCAATAAGCTCATAGGCATATATTCCACTTAAATATGCTATGTAGATATATGGCCTAAGAAATAGTGGTGCATTTTAAGTTTATGAGGCCATTAGATCATGTAAGAATCAGCAAGTTGTATGAAATATATTGGCATGAAAGTGGATTGGCTAAATTACCAGGCTGCATAATTATCTTCCCTAGTGAAAAGAATTTGTTTTCTTTGTTTTAGTTGGAACAAAACTGATTTTCAATAAGCACTACTTAGTATTTGAAAGGTGACAAATAAGTAAGAATACAAAAGGAGGCATGACTTTGAAACATTAATATCATGATCATAATGGCTTAGAGAACATAATTTTTCATAAATTCAAGTTTTGATTTGGTAAACATCCATACATTAACCCACACATGGAGATACTGTTATGAAGTCTATTTTGTGATGAGTGTGGGATTTTACTCCTTTGGATTGTGGGGAAAAAAAAAAACATTTAAGAGCAATTCTGTGGATTGAAATAGCCAAATTGTACTATTTTTCAAAGATGGAGGGTGCAAGTGATACTGCTGAAATTAAAACAAAAAAAAAATAAGCATAGATTTAGATGCAATGAATGCATTTTTATAGTAGATAGTGGACATTGTTACAATGAAGAAGGTGGTTGGTCAGTATTGGACTTAGTTTCAAGTTTCAATACAAATATTTGTGTCCTTAATGATGTTAATGCATTTATTCTGTCAAAATTATTTTTGTGGTGAATGAGAGGGACCTAGATGAAAATCAAAATAAATGTTAATGGAACTTTTAAGAGTGAAAAAATCCTTAACAATTTTAAAAAATTGCAATGGGCTATAATTGGTTTACATATAACAGAGATTCAAAGCATTGTCCAGTTTTCAGTTTTCAGACTTATTTAAAAGATAAATAAAATTCCAAAACCAAGTAGTTTTTGTTTTCAAAACTATGAAAAAAAAACAAGATGTCTAAGAGGTACTTCTACAAGTCCTTGATAAGAATACTAAGAACACTTGTTTACTATTTGAGGGAGCTCTTTATTCCAATACAGTATTATAACTGGTATGATATAATTTTTGAATAAATATACATTTCTGCTTTAAAAAAAGCATTCATTTTGTATTTGGTGAACGTTGAATTTGGTAGTATTGAATCTGTTGCACCTGTAAAATGCAAATTTCTAAAATGTCATCTAAAAATGGACAATATTTTTTAAAGAAATTTTAGTTAGCTATTTTGGTTAGAATATCTGAGATTTTCTGACACGTCTGTTTGGAGCTTAGCAATTCACTTAATCAAAATGTCATTTTTAGTATTCTATCACTTTTAGACAAGATTTCAAAGGATGGTCTTAATGAAGAAGTAAATCAACTTTTAAGTTCCTTATGGCAATGGGAAGGATCAGTAAATAAAATTTCATTTTTTATGTAAAGTTATCACATATGAAACATAAATTCAAAATTATAAAGAAACATTGATTTAAATCAATTCTATTGGGCAGCCCCGGTGGCTCAGCGGTTTAGCGCCACCTTCAGCCCAGGGAGTGATCCTGGAGACCCAGAATCGAGTCCCACATCGGGCTCCCTGCATGGAGCCTGCTCCTCCTTCTGCCTATGTCTCTGCCTCTCTCTCTCTCTCTCTGTCTCTCATGAATAAATAAATAAAATCTTTATTAAAAAATAAATCAATCTATTAAAAATACTCCAGTATTTTGAAAACATACTTTCAAAATATTTTTTTTATTTACTTTCAAAATATTAAGTGAAATTAAAGTATTTAGCCTGACTTGAAAAAAAAAATGCTTAACAAATTACGCATTTGTATCTGTGAAATTCCTTCATTCCTGTAGATGAAAAGTCATCTAATGAAGGAAAAGAGACATTTATCTAGAACCTTCTTTGGTAGACTTTACAACTTTCTCTGGCTCAACTGCAGATGATTTCGCACAGCAAAGACATCAGCAACCCCCGTCTCTGAATTCACTTCTCTCAGAAAATAAAAATGACTATGCTCTCTTCTCCCTCCTGCCTTTTTTTTTTCTAACTGGATTCATAAAAGTATCAGACAGAAACCATAAACACTCGGCTTCCTTTTGAGAAAAAATGTGACATTATACACATATAAATACAATTCACTGGTTGCATAGGATTAAATATTTGTGTCTTGATTTATAAATTTTTACCTAAAAGTTTCTCAAAAATCTATAAGATTTTAGTGCTAGAAAATTCTGAAATGTTTTTTGGATCTACCATTTATGGAGAAGACCAGTAATATCCATCCCTTCCTTTAGATGTATGAAATGAAACATCTCATATTTAACATTTACAAAGAAACAAACTTCTCTTCTTTCCCCCTGAACTTGTTTCTCCTTTAACTCTCCCATCTCCCTAAGTGTTGCCTTAATCTTCTGGGTTCCAGAGCTCAAAACTTTCCAATCATCCTCTTTCCACCCCCCTCTCTCAAAACTACATAAAAAATCAGCGAGCTCTTACTGTGGGCTCTTCTCCAAAATGTAATATCCATACTCTGACCACTTCTCTAACCATGACATCACTACCTGGTTTCAAAACTTCAACATTTTCCACCTGGAATATTTTAATAATCTGAAAATGAATCTCTTTGCATCTGCCCTTTTGCCCTAAAGTGGATTTATAATAAGAATGAGCTCAGATCATTTTACTCTTCTCAAAACCTGCAAGAATAAAAAACCAATGTCCTTATAATGGAGAATGAGGAGGTTTGATAGAAAGTCTGTAAGCACCAGCAGAGCAGAATGGCATATTTTCTGATTGGTTTGGACTTTTTGGGTGTAAAATGCAAAAGTAATTGTTAAATAGTTTAGTCTCTTGCTTCTAAAGTTCTACGTAATATACCCTCTTACCCCTGACCTTGGCTTTTCTTAGAGATTTCTTAGGAATATTTCTCCTACTCATTATTCTCTTGCCAAATTTCCATCCTTGCTGTGCCAAGAGTTTGCCAAACATTCTTCCAGCTGAAAACCTTTGCATTTTTGTTCATTCTGTCTCATTCTACACCTCCCTCCCCCATATCCACATAGTTTTCCCCCCTCATTTCCTTCATCTTTATTCAAATGTCACCTTCTTAGAAAGACCTCTCTGAATTTTTCTATTTAAAATTACATGGTTCTTTATACTTCCCTTCTCTGGCCTATTTCTTCCCCATAACTTTTATCACCTTCTAACACACCAGATAGCTTATTTATTTTGTTTATTTTACTTTTTCCTAATAGAATACTAACTCCACACAAGCAGGGAGTTTGTCTGTCTTATTTACTGTTGCATTACTGGTGCCTTAACAGTGCCTGGAATTTAGTAGCAAATCCAAAAAGATTGCATGAAGATCTATAATTTGTTTCAGCATGGTATGTTATGTAGTAGCCAGTAGTATGCATTTAAGGATAGTTTTTTTTCCCCTAATAAGAAACATCTTTTTCCTTATTCATTTCAAAGAGGGAATTTTTCCCTCTCTGATGATGGTGGAAACATGAACCAATAATTATATCCCCATGCTTCCTCAAATCTGGTCTCTACCCTAGAGCTTTAGTTTTATATTAGTGTTTGAGCTCTGTCTTTGGAAGTTACTCTAAGTTTATTGGCCCCTTTATCTATAATATGCATGGCTTACACTCACTTTTGGAGAGGCTACAAAGACAAAAAGTCATTTTGAGCTCAAAACCATAGTAATTGTTCTTCATTGATTAGCCTTGTTCATACCGATTTAAAATTTGCAGGAAGTTGAAAAACCGTAACTCCTCCAATACTGGAAGGCAGAGTCAGAGAAAATGCCAAGATAGTTACTTTTGCTGGAAAGGATAAAGAAAAGAAGAGGAGGGGGGTAAGAAATTGTGATCACTCCTTCTCTGAAATCGTTATAACAGAAATGAAGTTCTTTGGTTCTTCTGGTGATATTAGAAATACATATTACAACAATGTAGTCTGGAAACACTTTAACAGAAGTCATATCAGTTGTGTTTTATATTTGATATCTTTCTAAATTTTTTACTTTGGAGGCTGATAGTTCTGGTACCACATGACAGGAACCGCTCGTGTTTACATGTTCTAATTAGCTTTCTCCCTTCTCTGCATTTTGATAACAACTATCATTTTCTGAACCTAAAGTCATATTTGTCATCCATGACTATCCCCATACTCCCCCCCGCTTCAATTTGGGCTGACTTCACCATAATTTTAGTAGCCAAATACCTTAGATATTGGTTCTTGGTGTGATGTGTTGCTGATTTTTATCCTTTGCAGTTTATCGTCTCATTCTTACCAAACCTATGTTATTCTTTTCCCTTCACGACCCCATGTCCCTTTCCCTACGTTGGAATCATTCAAGCTTCCAGCCTTACCATCTCCTACTATGTCTTCTACTAAGAAGACACTGAAAATAAGTGTGATGTTGAAGGTGAAGTTGAAGAAGGAACTATAACCTGAAGAATAAGACTAGATGTTGAAAATGTTTTCAGAAGGCAATCAGTCTTTCAGTGGCTTTAAAATGGGGGACTGTGTAGCCTATGTAGATTATGTTTCTTGCCAATTACATAAATATATAGCAGTTAGGGGTTAATGGGTAATTTGGAAAACCTTCTATAGAGAAGAGATTAAATGGCCTGTGCTTGGGGAAAAAGAATTTTCTTACTTTTTTGATCTTTAACCATGTGGAGGGCATTTGCCTCTGTGACCTCCTTTTTTGCCAGTCTTCAAGAATGTGTTTAGCATCACTTCAGAAATAAAGGGTTCAATTTCAAGCATACACAGTGCATGTCATCTTCTACCAAATTTTTTTTAATGCATTATTTTTATGATTGAATCCTAGGAATATATTCATTGGTAAATTTTATTAATTCTATCTACTTCTACATGGATTTAGAAATTTTGTAGGTCCTCTATTATATTCTTAAAACCATAGTATTAATGTTTCACTTCTTGTTGAGGTTATTTCTGTCCCTTTTGATCTCTGAGGATGAACGGGCTTCTGTTAAATAAAATGTCACTAAATGAAATTTTGGATTCAGAAATGTGAATGTGAATATATCTTTCAATCTTTTTATCATAAACTAAATTCCTGTAAATTTAGAAGATATAATAAATAGCTATGAATAAATTTGTCATTAAAATATGGAGACATGACATTGGTGTTAGTATTTGGGAGTATATAATGCTTTCAAATGGATTGTAAATGTGTGGGCATGTTATAATGTTATTTTGATTTATTCTTGATTCAATCTAATATATTTGATAAAATTGGTATAATTCCAAATCATTATAAAGGCACTTCTTATGCCTTCTAGAATAACAGGATAGAGAGACAAGCCAGGGTCTGTTATAGTCTACCCCATTAAGCCATGGAGTGAATGATGATTTCAGTTTATTTCAATATTAACAAATATTTATTGAGCACTTCCTCCACCCCAGTAACTGTTCCAAGTTCCAGGGATATGGCAGTAAAACAAAGCCCCTGCTCTTCCACATTCTAGTGGGGAAGACATACAAACAGCAGATAAGCAAGTTATATACGGTCACTTGGTGTTTTAAGTGTGATGAAGGCTTATCTAGTTTAATTTGTGTGACCTCTGGCACTCTCTCTCCTCATCTGTAAAATGGGCCAATAATTGTATCAACAGTGTGAACTAATTTTTGATACCTGGCCCCTTCCTTTTCATGGAAAAATGTAGCATCATCTTCTCATATCCATGCTGTGTTGAGGGTGACTATTAGGGTTTTTTGATTCCTTCTTTTCCACTTAGGCTGGAGGTAGTTACTAGGGCTGTTGACACTCAGGGGTAATGCAGCTCACAATCTGCTTTTTGAGGTGGTCCAAAGGTCCTGCACAATTTTCAATTTTGTCCCTTTTGAGGCAGATTCTTTACTACTCTAACTCATTATAACTGAAAAACAAACACATCAGAAAAGAAGGCAAAGAGAAACCAAAGATAAATTCAGATAGACTGTATGATTTAATCTTTCCGTTTCATCTATGATTTTCCCTTATCCACAGAGAACCACAAACCCATTGTTTTCTGGAACAAATTTGGGTATATTCTATGTACCACAGTTAAAGGAAGCTCTGACCATTGTACTTCCAGAGGTGCTAATTTAGATAGTATTAAAAAGATTATTTCCTCCTGATATGTGAAACTTAATGAGAAGTTTTGCTTTTTATAGCAAAGTCATATTATAAAATACCTAATGAAACTCATCATGGGAAAGTTTCAAAATATGGGTAGAGTAAAAGACACCATTAATACTCATTATAACTCATCTAGGAGGAGCCATGAGTAAATAAAAGTTTCTCTTAAGAAATATAGAAAAAAAAAAGAACAGCAAATAACTTCCATCTTAAGGAAACGTGGAGCTTCTCTATTTCTGTTCACATAGAAAATCAGGAAAATGTCTATGTTAGGGCAGGCTAGATGGCATGTTAATCAAAACCGGAGTTATTTCACATACAGTCTTTTATAAAGAGGTATTTAAGGACATCAACAACTGACTCATTACATTTATGAAGGAAAAACATAATTTATTATGGTCATAATAAAACATGTAGATTCTAGAAACAGGAAGGTAGAGACACCCTTCAGATTGTCTACTTTTGTGAACTTGTTTGTTTACGGAGTCTCTATACACTTATTTCCCTTATTGATTATATATGGAGGATTTTAGTTGGTCTCAGAAAAAAAATAGCGATTTTTACACAACTTATTTACTAAAGGGTAATTGAAAACATTTTCCTGGAACAAGGAATTTTGAACCTTATTTTATCACAATTGCTCTTTTGTCATTTAATGAGCATTATAGGCATGTTTTAACAAACTTTTCTCAAGAGTAGTAAAACAAACTATATACTTCAAAATTTAAACAAAAATCTAAAAATATGTGACTATACATATTTTTAACTTGGAATAATGATGAGAATATTTACTAATTGTAAACATATTTGATTAATGGAAACTGACAGATTATTATTAACACTTGAATTAAAAAACACACACACACACAAAACAAAAGAAGTTTTATTATTATCCTTCAGGTATGGCCCCCTCATCTGAACCAAAAACTACCTCTGTTCTTACATCCCTGAGAATAACGGATGCCACTACTGGAAGATCCTAGAGATTAAATAATCTAAATTGCTCTTGTTATTAGTATATAAATGGAGACCCATAAATGGTCTATCTTGCTAGATGTCATACAATAAATTTAAGGTAGAATTGGTTCTACCAATATCAGTCCAGTGATATTGTTGTTGCTTTTAATAACTTTCCCCTTGTTCTCCTAACCCTTTTTCTATTTAACTCGGTTCTACCTGCATATGAACCTGTTTCTTTTGCACCATACTATTTACCGTGCTTGGAATTCTCCACCAGTATTATGTTAAGTAAACATCTACTCATTCAAAGAGGGCAATGCTCAGGGATTTTCAAATTAGAGACAGACTGTACATATCCACTATTCCCAAACTTTCAGGATCTTTGCAATCAATAGCTTCAGGCTAAGCCCAGTTCTACAGGAAGATGAAACTTTATCAGGCCTATCTCTAAATAGTCATTTCATGAAGCCAGCGATCATGGTTAGAAGCATGTGTTCCGGGGATCCCTGGGTGGCTCAGCAGTTTGGCGCCTGCCTTTGGCCCAGGGTGTGATGCTGGAGTCCCGGGATCGAGTCCCGCGTTGGGCTCCCTGCATAGAGCCTGCTTCTCCCTCTGCCTGTGTCTCTGCCCCTCTCTTTCTCTATGTCTATAATGAATAAATGAAATATATAAAAAAAAAAAAAAAAAAGAAGCATGTGTTCCTTGATTTCAAGAAGAAAATGGGATGTGGAGCATCTCAACACAATTACTCCACTTAGCTCTTGACCATCTTCTCTACATTTGTCAGTGAGTTAAGGCAAGTAGGACAGGATGTTACTACCGTGATAGCTGCCAAACCACTGTGAAGATATATAGGAAAGCTGTGCTACTTTTTGGGAGAGCTTCCCATGAGTCCATTCAGGTGTTTCCCCTACTGCACATTTATGATGTGCAGTTCTCATAGAGCTTACTACAGGAATTTTGTGGACTGGAGTATTTAACAGATTGGATTTTCTGAAATCTTTAAAAAACATAGAGTTATGGATCTTAATAAATTGGCTAATCTAAGCATAAACATTTAAGTCAGTTCACTAAAAGGGAATAAAAAGGCTCTGCATTTTACTTGAGATTATTTCAGCATTTCCTGTTGTTGAGTTTGGAAAAGGGTGGTTTGGAATTACTTGGCCACTATTATTTTATGTGACTTTTTCACTGCTTTTTTATGGCTTTTAAAATAATGTGTGAAGACATTGTATTAGACACACACTGAAAATATAAATGATACACAGAGTCATGCTCTCTTAAAATAATGAATTTTAAAAAGATGTAGTATTTTAAGTTGAGAATGATCTATTTAAGATATGATTTCTCTTTGGGAAAATAAGTTATGATTAAAAACAGCATAGCTCCATACATCATATCATACGTTACAATAAATTTCAAATATATTAGTAATTTCAAATTTAAAAAAGGGAACCACAGAAGTGTTGGTAGAAAGCATGAAAGAATGCCTTGATAATCTTGAAATAGTCTTTTATACTATGATTCAAATTCCAGAAAGTTTTAAAAAGAAGGATACATTTGACTAAATTAAAAAAATGAAATTAAAAAATTTTGCACGGAAAAAAATCATAAGCAAAGCCGAAAGGCAAATGAGAAACTGGGAGGACTTTCAACTTACAGACATAGAGTCAAGTTTTCTAATATAGTAAGAGGTTTCTAGAAATTGATGATAAAAAGGAAACCCAATAGAAAAATGGGTAGTTGATATGATCAGATGGGTCACAGGAAAGGAAATATAGTATCTTTAAAAATATGAAAAAAACAAAAACAAAAACAAAACAAAACAAAACAAAAATATATGAAAAAAAAATGCCATACCATACTCAAAATGAGAGAAATAGAAATTCAAACGATGGAGTAGTTTGATAACATACTCTTTCTCAAGGCAGCTATGAGGAGATAAGCCCTTCTTATATTACTTTTAGGAAGGATGACAATTTGGCAATATATATCAAAATTACAAATGGTACTAAACTCCAGCTACTCTTTTGGGGATTTATCCTTCAGACATACTTGCACACATGAGAAATATTTCATAAGATATATTCGAATATGCTTCCAAAGATATCTATAGGATAATTGTTTGCAGGAACAAAAATTTGGGAAGAAAAATCTTAAAAATATATGATATATCCATGGAAAAGATACTATGTAGATCTAATATAATCTGCTTAAATAAACAAGAACACTATACAAATCTAAAAAAAAATGAGTAAATGCTTTATGTGCTGGAATAGATTTCTAAATATATTGTTGAGAAAAACAGCAAGGGACAGAATATTGCACAGAATATGTTATGGTTAATGTAAAAAAGTGGAGTGGGAAATAAAATATTCATATTTGCCTATATGTTATGAAAATGCAGAAGAATATAAGGGATTAATAACATTTGTTGTTTGGAAATTGGGTGGATTAAGACAAGGGTGAGAAGGAAATTTTTATTTTTCACCTTTCTACATTTCTTTTTATTGTTGAACTTTGTGAATGTATTATTTATTGAAAAATCAAATTTAAAAAGCTTAAGATTTTTTATTGTCTCAAAGCATTTTGACATTGCTAATAGTTACAATGTTTGTAGTACAGAATAAAATAGAATAGTATAGAATAGTACAGAATAAAGGAAGGAGCACCCATGTGCTGACCTCTCAGCCTAAGATATAGATCATTTCCAATAGTTGAAATCCTCCTTTATGTCTCTACATGACGTCCTTTGATTACTGCTTAAGGGTAACTATCTTAATTTATGTTGACAGTTAATTTTACTTTCTCTATAGTTTACCACTTATGTGTATATCTCTAAAAAACATAGTTTTGCAAATAATTCATGTAAGATTGGGTTATCTCTTAATTTGAATGTCTGACAGAATTTAGTTAAAATGATTTGTGACTGGTAGTTTCCTTATGTAGATATTTAAACTTTTAATCCTATATCCTCAATGACTTTAGGACTTGAAGTTTCCATTTATAGTTGAGTCTGTTTCAGTTACTGTTTTTCTTTTTCTAGGAATTTGACCATTTTCAATGAAGTTTTCAAGTTGATTTGCATAAGTTTTATAATAATCTCTACTTTTTAACATACATATGCTGTGTTTGTATTCATCTTCCCTTTCTACTCCTCAGACTATTCATATATGTCTTTATTAGTACTGTCATAAACCTTTTTTATATAACTTTATAAGTTATGAAGTTCACTTGAAACTCTATTGTACCTTTGCTTCCTATTTCATTAATTTCACTATTTTTTTTTTGCCTGGTTCTTTGTGTTAAATTTTGTGAATCTTGTCTTTTTAATATAAATTTCTAATTTGGGTTTAAACTATTAATCTTTCCTATTTTCTAATAAAAATTGTTAAAGCTATGGATTTTTCTATAGGAAATGATTTTTTCCTCTTTTCTTTTTTCCAAAATATTTTACATGTTTGCCTTTCACATTTAATTCTTGACCTCAGTGGAATTGATGTTTCCATGTAGTGAATGATGGAGATCGAATATTGCTCTCCTCCATCAGGTGTCTAACAGTCTTAGGTAGTCCTAGCTCCATTCACTGCTCTGTGTTTCAAATGCTCCAGCCTTAAGCATTTATATTTCTTGTACCTTCAGTAACTATTCAAACCAAAACTTTTGGTAAAATAGGATTTGTAAAAGGTCCCAGGTCAATGGCTACCATCAATCTTTGAAAGATTTTTTTTTATTTTTAAGTAATCTCTGTCATCAATCTTTGATATCCTTCTTTAGATTCTCACACCTGGCTTATATTTATCATCTGAGGATTTCCCTTACTTTATTGCCAGTTTAGCATTATTTAAATAGCCTTTAAAAAATATAGCATTTCTACTTGTTTTGTAGTGGGAGGAATTGCCAGAGTATATACATATCAATAGTGCAAAAAGTCTTTTAAATTGATTGCCATTTTAATAACTTTGAACTCTAGCAGAATAGATCATTGGAATAAAAGCCTAATTTAGTTTTTTAAGAAAGGTACATTGTAGGAACTTTGCTATTCCCTTTGTGATACATTTTTTTTTCTCACTAACACTTCTGACATGTGCTTCAATGCAATGTGTTCCAATACTGCAAATTAAAGGAAAGGAAACAAAATACTATGGCATAGGAAACTAAATATCTACTGATCTAATAATAAATATTCTAGACATTATTGATGCACATTAATTAAGGTATTCCATATTGGTTGGAAGTGACAGTAAGTTTCCTTGTAATAACAATTGCTTTGTCATTTATTTTCCTCTTGCAGATAATTTATGTATAAGCCTAGGCAAAAAAGCTCTCAGATTTTACTCTTCCATAATGTGAGGCAGGATTTTCTGAGGTCTTGGATACACAGAAAGTGTACAACAAGTACTCATTTCCCTTGGATACCTTCTCTTTAAATAATCATATAGCAGAGATGATATCCTTCCAGGATTATAGGAGGAAATGTTATGGTAACCAAGATATGCAAGTGAGATTCTTTCTATCTCTAAATTTTTTAGCTTTCATAAACCTCCAAGTTGTCTTTAAAACAGTTTTTAACAAAGTCATTTTATACCTTTCGGAATGGGTGGTCCAGAATCAAAGTCTGTTTCTTTTAAGATTCATCATTTGTGAACCAACATAAAACCCGAAGTTTCTGAAGTTACTCAGAACCTAAGGTGACTTTAAATAGCTCCCTATGATTATTTTGATAAACAGGTTCAAAATGAGTATTAATAATATGTATGGATTAGAACAACGTATACATTTTTAGAAATTGGGAACAAAGAAAAATAACCATGTAAGCCATGATACTCTAGAGTAGTTGTTGGCTGTGATCTCTCAGGTCAGACTCTTATTTAAGTCCTTTGTATTAGTTTACTAAGGCTGCCTTAACAAAGTGCCATAGATTGGGTAGCTTAAAAGCACATTTGTTTTCTTACCATTCTGGAGGCAGAAGTCCAAGATCAAGATGTTGGCGTGTTTTGTTTCTTTATGGGGCTTCTCTCCTTGACTTGCAGATGGCTGCCTTCTTGCTGTGTCCTTACATGGTCTTTCCTCTGTGGACAAATAGCCTTGGTGTTTCTCCATGTCCCAATTTCCTTCTTTTATAAAACAGGAGTCAGACTGGATTAGAACCCACCCTGAAAGCCTTATTTTTCACTTTATTACCACTTTAAAGGCACTATCTCCAAATGCAGTCACATTCTTTGGTACTGGGGGTTAGGGTATTCAATATAAGAATTCAATATAAGAATTTGGAAAAGGGGGGACATAATCTTATACTATAACATCTTTGCTTATCATCAGGATAATTAGACATCAGGATAATTTTTTAAAATCTTCTTTGTACTTATTAAGATTGTTGTGACTATTAAAAAATAAGAAACATGTAAAACACTTAGGATAGAGCCTGGTAAATAACAAATGTTAGTTATTAGTGTTAATTATTATATGATGGAAACTTTCTATTTTTACATTTAGGTAAAACATTATAAAATATGAAGTGTTCTGAAGGTGTCATTTAAATATAGTGGGTTTCTAGTGTCTCTGTATTCTATTTTTTGATTGATATTATGGTTAGTTGTTTTATCCATTATCGAAAATGGAATATTGAAGACACCAATGCTTATTGTTGAATTCTCTATTACTTCCTTTAATTCTGTCAGTATTTACTTCATGTATTTTGGCACTCTACTCTTAGATACCTAAAGGTTTATAATTGGCATGTCTTCTTGAAGGACTGACCCTTTTATCACTGTAAACTGATCTTAGTATAAAGAAGAACATCTATAATAGGAAGTCATAAACTCAGTGCCTCTTTTGCTCCAGATACTTTTTTTTATTTTTTATATTTCTATGTGTAGTAGCACTTTTCCAGGCCACTAGTCCCCATTTGAAGAAAGAGGAAACTATTACAGTGCTTTTGGTCAATGTTTCCTGCCTTATAGACCAACCATCCTTATGTGCTCTTACCACTAAGCAACTCATGCCCTGACAACAGGGAGTACAACTTACCAAGGGTGAATAGGGAGTTGAGAAATAGCAACAGTGTCATGAAACTGAACTAGAAGCCAGAGAACACCAATGCTATTCTGTTTGAGATGAGTACTGTTAAGCAATGTTGAAAATTCTGACAAAGTCTCAAAGTACTGATGAATGTTAAATAATATCGGTTAATCTGTTTACTATCAGTATTTTTTTTAAGTTTTTATTTAAAGTCCATTTAGTTAACATACAGTGTAATATTAATTTGGGTATATAATATAGTGATTCAAAACTTCCGTACATCTCGTGGTGCTCATCACAAGTGCCCTCCTTAATACCCATCATCTATTTAACCCATCTCCCAACTCATTTCCCTTCTGGTAACCATCAGTTTGTTCTTTACAGTTAAGACTCTGTTTTTTGGCCTCTCTCTTCTTTTTACCCTTTGCTCATTGGTTATTTCTTAAATTCCATATGTGAGTAAAACCATATGGTATTTCTCTTTCTCTGACTTATTTCACTTGGCATAATATGTCTAGCTCTATCCATTTTGTTGCAAATGCAAGATTTCATTCTTTCTTATGGCTGAGTAATATTCCATTGAATCACATACCACCTCTTCTTTGTCCATTCATCAATTGATGGATACTGGGCAGTTTCCATAATTTGGCTATTATAGATAATGCTGCTATAAACATCAGAGTGCATGTATCCCCTTGAACCAGTACTTTTTTCCCTTTGGGTAAATACCTAGTAGTGCAATTGCTGGATTGTAGTTCTATTTTTAACTTTTTGATGAGCCTCCATACTGTTTTCCAGAGTGGCAGCACCAGTTTGGATTCCCACCCAACAGTGCAAAAGGGTTCCCCTTTCTTCACATTCTTGCCAACATTTCTTGTTTCTTATGTTGTTGATTTTAGCCACTCTGACAGGTGTGAGATGATATCTCATTGTAGTTTTGATTTGCATTTCCCTGATGACAAGTGATATTGAGTATGTTTTCATGTGTCTGTTGGCCATCTGTATACTGTCTTTGGAAAAAAAATGTCTATTCATGTTTTCTGCCCATTTTTAAGTGGATTATTTATTCTTTGGTGTTGTTTTACAAATTCTTTATATATTTTGAATATTAATCCTTTATCAGATATGTCATTTGCAAATATCTTCTACCATTCCATAAGTTGCCTTTTAGTTCTGTTGATTGTTTCCTTCACCATGCAGAAGATTTTTGTTTTGTGTAGTCCCAATAGTTTACATTCTGCTTTCAACATTATCAGCAATACAGAAAATGAAATTAGACTAAAGAGACAGAATATTACTTTACCTTAGCTATTATTTAACACATAGCTTATTCTACTTTTTAAATGTCCCTAATAAACATGGAAGAAAAGAATATATTATGTGCCAAGTAGTTTTTTAGCAGAGAGAAGGTATTTTTAACTCATGCTTCACTTTGATGAAAATTAAGATTTTTATGAAGATGAATTCAGAGTAGTAAGGGGAAGGAGCAGGATTCTAAAACATGGTTATCTAGTGCTGAAGATATTTCTACTACAATTTTCTGCTACATAAAAATATCTTGAAATTATCAGAAATTAATCAAGATATTCTGCTTTTTAAATAATTCTAATTAATAGAAATTTTGTAACATAACGTGGTATAATGTGCAGCTTATCATGCATGTCATATATAACATGTATTGTATAATCCAGACAACTAGATGAATTGTTTAATTGCTGTTGAAATTAATTTTTGTCATTTTATAGTAATAAAAAAACCTCATCTCTGTTACATTTATTTAATGCAATGTGGTTTTCAAGATTGGCATATTTGCAAAATGTGTCAATAAAAAGAAAACATAAGATATAGAGAATATCTTATAAAACAATATTATCTACGTATATTGAAGTACTTTCCGTGCAATGTAAGTGACTCATGATATAAAAGACCTGGAGGGCAAATGTCACTATTTCTGTCAAAGACAAAAACTAAGGGAAAGATATAAGTTGAAAATAAGAATGGACATTCTCAAAAAGGAGATTCATATTGGAAACACATTATCTAAAGCTACTTGGAAATGATCATCAGAAGTGGCTTCTAATGTTCCTGACAACTGAGAAAAAATATGGCATGTATTACATGTGTTAGAACTTTTTAAAGACTTATTTTTAATCAAAAGCATTTTATAAAAAAAGGAAAATGTGAGAAACCTACTCTCTGATGACTTACACTTCATGAATGTTTGCTTAAGATACATTATGATCTCCATTGAGTGGAAAATGAGGACACTGGAAGGGTCTCTTGCTCTCTTCTTTCACAGGACAGGTTTGTTGATGAACATGAGAAGCACTTATATGCTCTTATCTTTTTTAAATTTTGGAATATCTGTTATATTCACTTTATTAGTCTGATCCTACCATAAACTCCTTAAAATGACATAGAAAAAAAAAAAAGATGTTCAACAGATTTCTGGGAATACTAACAATCGAAGCAGATTTTCACTTTGTTAATTATATTAACCAAATGGCATCTACCAGTCTCCCAAAAGGAAACAAGAACAGGAGTTTTGAAAAGAAAAAGCAGCAAAAATAAGTAAAATAAATTTTGGTTGATTTTTAAGTTTTTTCCTGAATGGTCTCTTTCTGGAATGAGAAGTAAGAAATTACATAGACTGAATCCTTTGATTCTGAGTATAACTAGGTAAGTGATACTAGGAGCAGATGACCTGGGAAAGTGCTTAGAGAGACGGTCTGTATGGGACACCACAACATTACTGACATAAATTGGAAAAATTTAAATTGTCCCTGCTCCCAGTTTCAAGTAGTGGAGATAAGGAACATTTCTTGCTACATAATATGTCAGTTGGGATTTATTTATTTTATTTTGCAATTTGCATGACAGCAAAAATTTGGCAGCCAGGGACAGCCAGCTGAAATTCTGAAAATAAATAATTCATGATGCTGTACTGTTTATGGAAAATTAATCTGAATTTTAAACCCTTTGCTATACCTCCCAAGTGATATCTGAATAGAAAAAATGTATAAAAATGCTGAAAAGAAAATGGAAACTATAGAACAGTTATTTAATTTTTAAGAATATAAATCCTGCTTTGTCCAATTAAAGTAAATCACGAAGTAAATCTATTTTATATATATATATATATATATACAATATTTATAAATAGAAAAGAAGAACTTCAACTTAGAGAAACAAAATAGTTAGAATGATCACAATATTTTTAAAATCCTTTTAAATGGATAATTGAGCAAATAAGAAAACAAGGGAAATATTCAAGATAAGAAAGTAAAAGTATTGAAGCTCCAGAATCATACTGGGTGGTGGGTTTGTGGAATGAGGGAGGAGTTAGAAGTGGATGGAGGAGATTGCTATTCTATTTCCATCAGTTTTAAAGGTTGAATGAGGGTTTGGATCCAAGAAAGAGATGGTAAATTAGAAATAAGATCCTACACTCAACTAGGCCCCCCAAAAGGATATGCCTTCATGAAAAAGAATAGAATAGCTACTTCACTAGGGAAATTTACCCTCATAAGGAAACTTATAAGTAAGTATTACTTATAGTATTTATACTATAATAACTTATAAGTATTACTCTCATTAATAATGAGAAAAACAACAGTCTATTCATATGAAGCAAAAGTATAAAAATATACCTGAGGTTGGAAATCACCAAATTTACCAGGTAGAAAGTGTCTCTGCTGAAAATTCATAACTGTGTGGAATTAAGGTTCCAATTTAAGCTACATGAGTGGTCTAGAAAACCATAATCAGAAATAACATTAAAAAAAAAAAAAGTCTTAGGTGGTGGTACTTCTGGAATGCCTGGAAAAAGAAAAGCACCAACCACTCTGGAGGGACATACCAAACTTATGTTTCCCAGGACTTCCATACAAAGGGATCTTGCAAAAAAGTTCATAATGCACAATCTAAAATCCATGAGGAACCAAATTTACCATGAGCAAAATCATAAGATACAATAAATAGTAATAAGGATATCACTTCCCTTAAAATTTCAGACATTAGAACTATCAGATAAAAATTATAAATATGCATCCTACCGTATTTATTTAATATTTAGTATTCTTAGTGGATTCACACACCTTTTTTTTTTTTAATTCAATGGATTAAGAATTTAAGTGTGAAAATAAACCTTTAAAATTTTAGAAGGAAAATATAGCTGAATATCTTGATGCAAGGGTTAGGAAGGATTTCTTATGCTTCGCCACCACCACCACCAAAAAATTTTAAAGAAAGTCATATATTTGATTATATTAAAATTAAAATTCTCTATATAGCAAAAGATAAACTTATTTATTTATTTATTTATTTATTTTAAGATAAACTTATTTAATCATAAACCACAAATATATTTATTTATGATGAGATAGAGACTAGCAAAACCTATTTGCAATGAATATATCCAAGAAAGGATTTGAATTTTTTTTTTTAATTTATTTATGATAGTCACACAGAGAGAGAGAGAGAGACAGAGACACAGGCAGAGAGAGAAGCAGGCTCCATGCACCAGGAGCCTGATGTGGGATTTGATCCCGGGTCTCCAGGATCGCGCCCTGGGCCAAAGGCAGGTGCCAAACCGCTGCGCCACCCAGGGATCCCCAACAAAGGATTTGAATCTAGAATAAACTCCTGAAAATCAATAAGAAAAGGCAGAGAATGCCACTGAAAAATGAGCAAAGGATTTAAGAGAAAAGAAAGAAACTTTGGA
The DNA here is from genome assembly GCF_003254725.2 of Canis lupus dingo. Taxonomy (NCBI): domain Eukaryota; kingdom Metazoa; phylum Chordata; class Mammalia; order Carnivora; family Canidae; genus Canis; species Canis lupus. The sequence continues at coordinate 62,352,046 of NC_064243.1, forward strand.
ACCTAGAATCTTGGGGAAATTTTTCCTCCTTTACAGTTTCTAGAGAAAGTTTTGAACAGGCACATAAGATTTGATACAAAAATTTTCCTTCAAATGTTATTTGTAAAAACCAACAAATTGAAAACAATGTAAATGTCCATCAAGAGAAGAATAAACAGTTCCATTGTGCTATATTCTACTATTCTACACTGGAGTGCGATAAGACAATTAAAATAGCTGCAGCTACATATATAAAAGGAATTTGGACATTGACACCTATATTCTGAGGCCATTTATATGAAATTTAATAATGAGAAAAACAAGTCTATTTATATGAAGCAAAAGAATAAAAATATCATACTGAGGTAAAAACCACCAAATTCAAAATAATGATTATTACTTCTAAGAAGAAAAGAAGGGAATATGATCAAGTAGGGATTCACAGGGGCTTCAAATATATCTGTAATATATTTCTTTTAAAGGAAATTATCTTAAAGTATCTTCTAAGCTTTAAGTTGGATGAGTGCCTAAGTTCCATTTTATTATTCTTTACATTTCCTGTATGTTTGAAATATTATTTCAGTAAAAGAAAGAGAGATTTTTTTTTTATCCAATTCACTAAATAAATGTTGGTTTTATAATTAACTGATGTGTTGCCGTGTTTCCCAGGCCCTGTGTAATTCAATTGCATTAGGCCCAGGTCTACCCTTAGGATGAACGTCATACTTCTTGGAAGCGACCTACAGAATGATGTCCTGCTATTTTGGTGTTTGACTAGACAAGGTCAGGGAGGTTGATCTTTTTCAAATGAATAATCTGCAAGGTTGTTAAGGATTGAAACGTATTCCTCCAGATTTCTTCTATTGAAGTCTTAACCCCTGTTATAACTGTATTTGGAGATATGGCCTTTTAAGAAGTGATTAAGGGTAATAGATGATATTGTAAATACGGGCCTTGTTAGGACCGGTGTCTTTATAAGAAAAGAGCACCAAAGAAGAGGCCATGTGAGGACAGAGCAAGAAGGAGGCTGTTTGCAAGTCAACGAGAGAGGCCTTAGGCAAAACCAAACCCAGCAGCACCCTGGTCTTTGACATCCAGCCTCCAGAACTGTGAGAAAATTAATTTTTGTTGCTTAAGTCATATAGTCTGTAGTATTTTGTTATGGCAGCCTTAGCAACCTAAGGTTGCTATTGAAACACAAGAATAAGTGAGATTGTAAGTCCAGAAATCAATTGAAGACCAGAGGAAGAAAAATTAACCTAAGAAACTGAAAAAGCCCGAAGAATAGCAAGGGGCAAAGTTGTTAGCAGTATTGGATTGGCTAAGACAGATCGGAAGAGACGTTCAGTGAGCCATGGCCTTACTCAAACATCACGTGATTGCTAGCATGGGTGAAAACCCAGGTTAAATCCCATCTACAGGTAGAAATAGATTTTGTTTCAGCTATTGTGTGAATAGGGGCTTTGACTTTTGCACTGTATTTGTACTATTGTTTTGGGTTTTTTTTGTATTATTGTTAACATAATGTCCTATGAATTTTGGCATATTAGCAAATCCTCTGTGGTTTGTGCTCAATGACTTAATTTGAAGCCCGTTCACATTTTTAAAAACCACAAACAAAAACAAAAGACAAACAAATAAACAAAAGCAAACACCACACCCAGGTTTTAGGTAGACAATGGGTCAAGTTAACGCCAAAGAAGTTAGTGTTTGAGTTTTAAAATAATATCTGTATTTTTCATTTACTGCCTCTTCTTGGACATGAATCGTTTCTTGTCTCTATTCCTTTGGATGAGTGGATTGTACTGAGGTGAAAGGGAAGGTAAGATATAAAGGGTTGTGCTGTGGAGAGTTAAGCCAGAGGAATGACTAAATAAAAGGAAAGAAATGATGTTAGCCACACTGGATTTGTATGGAAACAATGTATGGAATATCCTTAATAATATTATTACTTTTTGAACTCTCATCCTGTGCCTGGTTCTTTGTTTTGCCTCTTATATACTGGATTCCACTTAAGCCTTAAAACTACTCCTAGACTCTGAGAATAGACAAAATTCTCCAATGAGGGAAACTGATTTTGTGACATCAATTTATGTGCCCAAAGACCCTTCCCTGATAAGGGTAAGTTCTCTCTGATACATAAACCTAGGTCTTTAATCACCACAAAACACTGTTTTGCACAGAGCAGATACCCCTCTTAAGGGATTACAACATGAAGTTTTATATTCTGAATCTCTTGCGCACTGTCAGCAGTCAGTAGAGAACGAAGCTGGGACTGGCTCTGTTTTGCCCTGCATCACTGCAGCACACTCTGTACTCCAACTTACATTTGCTGATGACTCAGAGTGGCTGACATCTCCATAACACATCAATTAGAGCAGAGCAGCAGGCCTCTCACCAGCTGAGGCTGGCCCTCAAGGTAGTGTACACCAATCAGACCTATCCTCTGGGAACTCCAGAATCAGATTTGGGAAGTCTGGAAGGAGGCCAGACTTTCTGTTCAATAGGAGTGGGCTGAGATTCAGATGTAAATAGAAGAGAAAGTCTGCTGGAGCAGTGGAAAATAACTATGTGGCCCTGGATTGCCAATTTAGCATAAATGCTGCAATGATTCATCTCTGAGTTGATAAACATGTTTTCCAAAGTGAGAGGCAGACAGACAGGATGCAGTTCCCTGCTCCAAGGGCTTCATTACTGAAAGGTTTGCAAAGAGAAGCCACCCTGCCCACGCCTCCACCGTGCTGGAAATAGATTGGTGCTCGGGGCACAGTTTTTCTTTTCAATGAAACACAGACAAGAGGAACTCTAGCAGGTTATTTCTCACAGATGGAGGTTGGTCCTTAGACTTTCTTTTCTTGTAGTTCATATAGTGACCCAGCTCCAGCGTCATAATTAGGACCTGCACTGAAGACAGGCATTCAGGAATTGTTCATTTGACAACTCACTGGCATGATAGTCAATGTATGCTCAATTTCTTTTTTCTTAAAGATTTTATTTATTCATGAGACACACACACACACACAGAAGCAGAGACACAAGCAGAGGGAGAAGCAGGCTCCATGCAAGGAGCCCGATCTGGGACTCCAGGATCACACCTTGGGCCTAAGGCAGAGGCTAAACCGCTGAGCCACCCAGGCATCCCTGTATGCTCAATTCCTAAAGGAAAATGTATACTCAATTCCTAAAGAAAAAAAATAGGACCACAGATTCCAAACTTGAAAGTATGGCCGGCACTGCTTACTCAAGGACTGCATGCACAAAGAAATTAGGCACATAACTACCAGGTAGATAAAGGGAAACTACCATACCTGAGTTATTTACACATCAAGTTTACTTTACAGGTTCTCATTCATATGTTAGTGCAACCCAAGTTCACTACCCGTACCACCCCCAGGCTTTCAAGAATTGCTTTATAATTCATAGGAGGAAAAGAACCCTGTCCTCACAAGTAAACAAACTTCCAAAGTCTCTTTGAAAGGGAGAGCTAGCAATATGCACTTGAAAGGAGGTCAATTACATTTGAAAATAATGAAAAACAGAATTTTTTCAGAAGAACAAAGTGGAGTGTACATTGAAGAACTCTACAGGGAGCCTGGTGGTGATTCAGGGAAAAAAAGCCAATACTAAGAATATTTCATTGATGTAGTTTTTAAATTTCGAATTTGTAACATGAAATGCTATTGATCATGCATGAGCTGATTGCCTTTTCATTACCTAACAGTGACAGGCAGATTGAGGCGAATTGTTAAATTAATTAAATAAGTAAACAATTGAATTGTGAAATATCCAAATAGCATATCATTTAGGCCTTGGGCTATAGGTAAGGCTTAGAAGAGAGGTCACGATATAAATATGCTTTATATTCATGATTAAAAAAAAAAACTGGAGGAGATGGGACGCCTGGGTGGCTTACGTGGTTAAGTGTTTGCTTTCAGCTCAGGTCGCGATCTGGGGTCCTGGGACGAAGCCCTGGTGTCAGACTCCCAGCTCTGCAGGAATCTGCTTTTCCCTCTCCCTCCATCCCTCCTCTCACTCATGCTCTCTCTCTCTCAAATAAATAAAATCTTTAAAAAACAATAGGAAGAGATATAAACACTTAACGAATGAGGATATGTTCAAATATGTACATAACTTAGATCTGAGCCTACAAAATTCTGACAGTTAAAGGTCTTCAGCAGAGAAGGAGTGAATGAGTGCCACTAGACGGGGCTGTATGAGAAACGAGAGGAAAACTAGGAGAATGTCTGTTAAGAAAGAAAAGAAAAGGGGGTGTTGTAAGAACCAGAAGTTTGTTGGTGGTCAGCTTGTTGAATCCTAGAAAATTGAAATAAGTTTCTCTGTGATTTAGCCAGTTGGTGGGACATTAGTTTCTTTTACAAGAGCACTTTTTTCAAGTGGTAGGGCCAGAAGCCAGACTAAACTGAAGAATGAGGTGAAAGTGAAGAACTAAAGAAACATTTGCAGAAAGCTTTTTTAGGAGAAGGTTTATGGCGAGATTCATCTGGAGATGTGATTTTCTTATTTGGGGCTGATGACAGTGAGAAGGACAGTGGAATTAGCTGTATCTGTAACAGAGTAGCAGACGTGGGTATGTTTCAGACTGAAGAGGTACAGTGAAAGACCATTAAGACAGAAAGGCTGCCACCCATGGTCAAAATAGTAGGGTTATTGGGTTGATGATCTCAGAGTTAGACGAACAACTGCTTCAGGGGAGAGAAGGAGTGGTTGGCAAGTGACTGGAAGAATGGAATGTTTTGGTCAGAGTGGGATATCTGCAATGGGTATTTTGGGAGTAATTTGAGTTTCTTGAGATGGCGGAGCTCAAGTTGTCACTAAGGGAGTAGGTGACCTAGGTGAAATGGAGGAGATCTTAGAGGTTCAATGAACACAGTCAAGATTGTTGGGTGGTTCATCTATGTGGCTATTGAATTCATTTGGATGATTACAGCAGCTAGGGTGAAGATGGAGATTGTGCACAATGAAGATGTGCACATGGATTGGAGTTTGGAGTTAAGGGAGAGTGGTGAAGCTGGCTGATACAAAAGACAAAGTTCTAGAACTTTGGATTTGGATGTTTCCTGATAAAAACCTAGAGGACACTAATTTCACTTCGTAGCCCAACACTTAAACAATATGAGGGTGTGGGAGGGAAACAAACAAAACCCCTTGCCTGAGAAAGATAAGGAGGAAATTTTGTTTTCTGAGAATGCCTAGGTTTCAGTTAAAGTAATCATAAATAACAATTTAGAAGAATATCAGTGGTAAATATAAAAGGTTTAGGAAGGAATGTTAGAATGAAAAATTGGGTTAGGAGAAAATATGTTGACAGCATTGTGGAAATGAGACTTGAGGAAATGATTGAATGATCTGAGAAGTTTGGACTCTGGGCAGTGACTCATAATAAACAGGGAAGAGAGATAGCATATGTTTGGTCCTGATCTTGACCTTATGAACTGGTTTAGCTGCAGTCCAGAAGCAAGGCCTTACAACACTGTGTAGGATTACGGTTTCTGCATTGTGTGAACATTCTCAGGGATTGGTCAGAATTTTCCATGGCTTTTGAATGACTAGGGCCAAATACTCCTTGAGATAGCCTGAGGGGGTCCTACCTCACCTGTCATGGTGGTGGTTTTCGGGCATCTCCAGCAGCTTGTGAGTAGAGGAGCACAGGCTTATTAGCACTATGATAAAATATACCTTTAATTTTATATACTCCAAAACAGGATTTTTTGTTATATACCGAATAGAGATGGGAGAGATCATTTTGTTTATCATCTAGAGCATAAATTTGGTTTGAGTTTGAAAGCTAGCTGCACTACTTCGTCAGAGAATGACATGGAGAGAGTTGGTATCTTTTCTCAGGTTTCCTCTCCCTATCTTAAAATGAAAAAAAAAAAAAAAAAGAATTAACCTGTAGGGATGATCTAAGAAATCTACACATTTCTGCATGTGGACACAGTCACGCACAGAGACATATATGCATATGCATATATAACCTTGCACAGCTTGTGATAAATACAGGACAAATATAAGTCTAATTTTGATAGGATGCTGTTCAGAGGTAATATTCAAATTATTTAACAATTAGTGAGGCAGAGGGAGAGAGGCTGGCTGACTAATGAGAACGCATATTGGTCAGTTTGTGGGATCGAAGCATATCATGATGAGTATTGGCTCTGACACTAAGTACATTGAAATAGCAAGAGCAGCAGAGAGCAGTCCATTCTATCATGGCCACATGGTCTTGTGACTTTATTCAAAATGATCTAGCTTCTCATTTTCACCCACTGAATTAGTAGTGACATAAAATGCAAGAGGCAGTTTTCTCTATTGAAAAGTAGGATCATTATTTTAAATGTATGTTGTAGTAATATTTCAACAGTACTTTTTAAACTAGTCTTTATAAATGAAGAAATAGTACTTCACCTTCTACTGACAAGTTAGATTTACCTAAAACAGGTAATAATTAAGAGCAATTGTTTTCAATACCTTCTTTGGAGAGGTCGATATTTTGAGGAGGTGATGATATTTATTTTCCTAAGAACTCTTTTAAAAATATGCCTATTTCAATTTATAACAATTTAGCTTTTTTTGGTGAGTTAGTATTTGAACACTGGGTCTGTCAAACTACTGTGTTATTAAACTGAGAAGATAGTCCTTATTCCAAATTCAAATGTTATTGTGTAATGTTGTATTTATATGGTAAAATAAGGGATTTAGGCAGTTAAAAAAATCTAGGTCTTCCATTTGCCCCAAGAAAATTGATTTTAAAGGTCAGATTTAGACTTTGGTAAATCATTAATCCTCCGTAGGAGTTTGAGGTATAAAAACAACATGCATCTATATCATCCCTGGAAATATTGGAAGGCTTTGAAAGAATTTCTCTCCAGACTTTGATAAAAATTTGTTAAGATTTATCTAGGGCATTATTTAATCAGAACATGATTTTTATTTATTTTGTTGAAAAAGATATTTGTCAGGAATGCCATAGAGAGATATGTGGCTTATCCTTTTATATATGAATCTTTAGAGTCCCCTATCCTTGACTTTGAAATGTAGGAAATTTTTGTTTCCATCTCTCAATCTAAGAAAGTATTTACTTTTTTCTGGCATTTAGAATACCACTGTAAGTTTTGACCAAAACCATTTTATTTGAGATCATAATTCTAAAAACTTTTTATATATAACATTATAATAAAATTGATTCTTTGCTGATATCTTTAGATTACTGCAAATAATTTATTGCCATGATTTAAATGATTTAGTCCATGAGAAATTAAAGAAAATAAGGCTGTGCCTCATTAAATCTGTACTCGATAAATATTTATTAAGTAAAAAAAAATTAAGTGAAGAAATACTTTTTAGTAATAGCTATCATTATTTATAAATCTCTAATTGTAAATACCCTTTAAAAAGTTATTTTATCCAAATTATGGGGAAATCACAATACTAAATATGTGCAACCAAACCAATGTAGATAATTTGCACATCAACTCCTGCTCTCACTTCTATCAAATGACAAGACTACTGTAAGGCTGGACTCCTTTGGCCTCCTTTATTATTCTTACAGATTGTTTCAAGATAAATTGCTTTGTAGGTTACTTAGATAAATAAAACCAATGGACAAGGAGAACTCAATTCACTGTTCCTCTGTGACAATCTTTTTTTTTCTTTAAGATTTTATTTATTTATTCATGAAAGACATAGAGAGAGATTGGCAGAGACATAGGCAGTGGGAGAAGCAGGCTCCATGCAGGAAGCCCGATACAGGACTCAATCCCTGGACCCTGGGAACATGCCTTGAGCCAAAGGCAGACACTCAACCATTGAGCCATCCAGGTGTCCCTCCTCTGTGACAATCTTTTATTTGATACAAACATAGGAAATATGTCTTGGGCATCTAATATTTGGTGGGCCCCATCCAGCTGCTGGATAGGGATGTGAATAAGAAATAGTTTGTATCCTTCAGGGTCTTACAACCCAGTAAGGTAGACAGATGTACAAGCTCAACTGTATGTCAAGCATCAGTGCCATGCAGAAAAGTGGTAAAATTATAACATAAAATGGTAGACTGATGAGGAAGCAATTTTTTTCTGAATAAGATTTGATAGTTGGGAATAAAAACATAATGACAGAAATCCATATATATAAGGTCATGTCTGTGCTTGTTTTTGAAGCCTGAGGAATAATTTTTCAGGTTGACTGGTGGAGGAAGACATTCTAAGTCTAGGGAAAAGCATGGTCAGAGTCTGTATAGAGAGTCTGTGTGGGATATATTTTAGCAATAGTGACCCACCAGCAATAGCTATAGAGTGAAGGCAAGACGGGAAAGGTGAACTGTGGCCAGGTCATGGGGTAAGTGGGACAGGTAGTGGGTGGGGTGGGGAGGTGGGGAGTAGTGGTGTTGCCCTTCATGCAATGGAAAGTAGAAAGCAAGTAGAGGCTTTTACACAGGCAGGAACTGGTTCTCAGCTTTATGATAATTCAGATAGATATATATCTAGCTAATACATTATTTGGAGTTTCTTTAGATAAGGTATGTCAAAAAGTTGATTTTTCTTTCTCTTTTATTAATCAGTTTAGGAGAATTGGGAAACTGAATCTCAATCCAAAATCAGTTAGCAACATTTTATGAAATAAATATAAGCTAAGTTATTTAGGATGCATAACTTAATAATATTCCTTTAGGAAAAATTAACACTTGAATATATATTTACTAATCTTCCTCAAATGTCCTTATATGAAAAATTTTATTACCCATCATCTTGGATCTTAGATAAAATTATAATTCAGTACTTATTTATGAACTATGTAATATAGTAATTTTAGGTCTTATTTCTGAAGTATAGAGTAAGATTTTGTTTTCTCAAACTCTAAGAGATAATAACTTCTTCAGGGAATTATCTTTGAATTACTTTGCCTTATTAATTCATATGGATTTTTACTATTGCTCTGATGCCCCACTAAATTTAAGGTAGATGTTATTATCTGATTAAATAATCCAAGGAACTAAGTAACATCTCATCATAATCCATAAGCACCAAAGTTCCTCAAACCTTTTCTCAGGATGTATATGTCAAATCACTTGAAGCCTTGAGGAATGATTTTTGAGGCCAGACTCTGTGCCATTCAACAAAGATTTATGTGCCCTAGGCAATGTTCTAGGTGCAGGGCAAAAGGACATAGTGACAGCTTTCAAGAAATTTACCTTTTAATGTGAGAACACTGTCTATAATCATGTAAACAAGTAAATGGCCTAACTTTAGGTAGTGCTAAGTGCTGTAGAAAAAAATAAAATAGGGGCAGTAATGGCAAAGAGAGTGACTTGGTGGAAGGAAGGGCCACTTCAGTGAGGATGGTTAGTAAAGAACTATCTGAAGAGGTGACAACTGAGCTAATTCTAGAAGGGGCAAACATATGACAGTCTGGGAAAACAGAGGAGTGAGGAGAGCAGTCTAGGCATAGCTTGTGCTAAGGCCATGATCCAGGAAAAGATTCTGGTCTATTTAGAAACCAGAAAGAAGTCTAGTATTTCTGGAGAGGAATTCTGTGAGAAGTGGAGAATAGTAGATGGTCAAATCAAGGGATGTCACGATTTAGATTTTGGTCTGGTTGCAATCAGATACCACTGAAGGGTTTTAAGACTCCACTAAAAAGATTAAAGATGAATGGACTATATGGCATTAGCATAGACTTAGAGACCTCTTAGAGACCAATAACAAGGTCTAGGTGAGATAACTATAGCTTACACCAACAGGTAGCAGTAGGGATGGAGAGAAATAGTAGGTTCCACCATTTGGAATATATTCTGGATGAATAATCAACAGAATCATTACCGTTCAGTTGAGAATGGGGTGAAAATCATCACAGATGAGATCTAGGTTGGGACTCAAGCAGATGGTAGTGCCATCAATTAAGATAGAAAGAATGGAAAAAACCACTTTGGAAGTGATATGGAATCAATAACTTTGTTTTGATATGTTGAGTTTATGATAGCTATTAGACGTGCGAACAGAAATGGTCAGATAGGTTGAAGTGAGGTCACAAGAGGAACCAAAGTGTGAAAATAAAAATTTTGAACTGGTGGGACATAGATTTTTTTTTTTTTTTAATGCTCTGGAGTTTGGATGCAACCTTCTAGAGAGGGAATATAGACGGAGGAAAGGAGAGGAGAGGATATTTCTCTTTCCAGTTAAGACAGGAGTTCCTGTTCAAGAATTGTTCTTTTGGGGCTGAGATAAAATAGTAGGTTTATACATTGGTACTTAGCTGAAGAGGAGCAAAATGAAGAGGAAATGATATGGAAGGAGGATATCAGGTTCTCAACAACTTTGGGTATGTTCAGTTGTTCTGAGCATTTAGGGAAGGCTCCATTTGTCATCTCACTGATTGGTTCCTTCAAACTGGCAATCTTATTTACCAAGTTCATGTGCCACATTCGAGTACATGGGACTTTCTGAGGAACCAAGCACTCAGGTTCTTATGTTTGCCTCCAGCCGTCCCATCTCAGGCGCTGCCATGCCAAGACCGGGATTCTCAGGGCTTTGAAGTTTCACTTTCTGGGACTTCAGAGTTTTGGGTTTTTTTTCCTGTTACATATATATATTCTCTTGCCTACATTTTTCCTTAAAATAATCATTGAATTTCTTCTTTGAGACATTTTGAATGTTTGATTCCAACCTCCAAATCCAATCTCAATGCAGAACACCTCATTGCTTCATATGCTCTTTTGTGAACCAGCAATGCTAACTTTTTGAGATGTAGAGAAGGATAATATCCACCAGAGACACAACCAGATTCTGGGCTACTCTTTTATCTTTTGCTGCTGTGGTAATGACAGTTTCCTTTTTTCATCATGGCAGAGAAGTTTAATAGTTAAAGAGAGGGGCTGGTATATGATGGAGTAAATGACAATGTCAATAACACATAACGAAGTTTATGTGTGCTTAGGAAAAAGGGTCAGTTGTAAGGATAAAGCCTATCAGTGATCCACTCTTTGTTTCCAAGAAGGGAGAATCATTAAAGTTTAGGCATAGGAACCTAAGATAAATGTCACTGTTGCTCTATATTCTTTTTTTGTCCTCAAAACCTTAGCTAAGCAATAGTCACTCTATACAGAAAATGGTGAATTTTAACAGTGAAGAAGCTTTTCAGGTGAATCGAACTGGCAAAATGATAAGTTTGCAATCACTTAGAAATAGAAACTAACCTGGATTTAAGTTAGAGACAGAGATACCTAGAGTTTAGCTCTTACACCTCCCTCTGTATCATCCTTGTATTCATCCCCAAGTCATAATGGTTTTGCCTCCTAAATAATTCTCAAATCCATTCATATTTCTATATCCTATTCCTTAATCCTAGCTACATGGACTGCTTCAATAACCTTTTAATTGCTTTCCTGTATTGAACCCATTCTTTAAAAGGACAAAAGTTAATTACCTCGATCAGATTCAAATGTTATATGGAAAGCTTATGTATTTTAGTATACATACATAGAAAACATATATATGTTAACAATATATGTGTATCTATAGGTGTGTATATATGTGTGTATATATATATATATATATATATATATATATATATATACACATTTGTATAAATTTGCATGCCAAAGGCTGAAGTGTTTTGATTAAGAGAAGAGAAATGCAAAAGTACATTTCATGGGCCTTGGCAGGGAGATTAGGGATCAGGGAAAGGTATTTGCCAAGGGAGAATGAGGGCATAACAATGTTGTATACAGAGCCCCTTCATTGCCTCCCACACAAAAAGTATGGAAAAGGAGCTACTCCCTATAACCAATAATGGAAATGAAACCCAACGTGTTTCTAAGTGGCATATTCCATAAATGTTAATAGGAAGCGGAAATCCTTATTGTGCATGGTGGATGAATTAAATTCTGGATTTTAGTATTATGCTTCTTCCAGGAATACTTATAAGCATTATTTATAAGCAGGCAATTCTAGATAGCTTATAATTTATTATTAAAGGGTGATAAAATGGAGATATAAAAAAGAAAACCTATGCTGTCCTTTAAGATAATGAATACTTTGGTTAAAATGACAAGATAAACCCACATTAGCAAAGGAAAAAAAGCCACAGGTAGCAGCCCTGCAGAAAGATTTATAAACATCCAATGTTATTTTCCTTATTTCATTTTTTAAGCTTCTATTGTGTCTATGATGAAAGCTGTATTATTTTGTTGTATATTAGAAGGAGACAATAATGTGCTTAAGGGAATTTGATCCAATTAGTATTACACTACTGACCTTTAGTAAAGAATGTACCAAATGAATTCAAAAGTTGGACTGAAATAGATAGATACACATTTCACATATTCTAGAGGTTCAAAAGTATAAAAAATTTTACAAGCAAGTGCATTATAAGATTTTATCATCTGAATTGTTCATAGCTGTAGGACATCATTTCAATAAACTATTCTTAGGGGAGAAATACAGTCAAATGAAACTGAACCATGTAACAAAATTAACAATATGCATTTGGTATCTACTTCCTTGTAAATATATTAATGTTATCAAGGCTGATCTCTCCTTCTAAGCAGTTAAAACCTAAAAGAGCAAATTACTGCTATAGTTCTCCAGTTTGTGTTATTATAAAACTTGTGAAATTATTTTATAAATCAGTTTATTAGACATATCTTCATAGTCATGATTACAGTGTTATCCCGTGTATTTTTTAAAAATAAAATTGCAAGTGTAGATATAAGAAAAAAAAAGCCTGGTTGCAAAATAGAGCAAAATAAATTTCTGCTTCCTATTTTTCTCAGGATCATGACAATTTAATTTTTATCACTTGGGAGTACTGCACTTGAACTAGGCCATGAAAAATAATTTTGAGTACATAAAATAGGGCAGATCTGGAATTAAGAGATGCAGAGTTTAAGAAAAGTGGACTTTATTTTACCAAGTAAATGTTTTTCCAAAATTATATATGCAAGGAGGGATTGATCTTCACACGTAAGTGGTAGCTGAGCTTTTGTAAGTGAATTATATTGACCAGGCAATAATCGTGTTCATCCTCACTCCAACCAACATGTCCAAATGTATCCCATAGTCAATGTTAGATGTATCTACATTGGCCCTTACTTTATTCACAATTAGGCTTGAAAAATAACTTTGGCTGCTTTAACAATATGTTTGGCTGCTGACTATTTGGGACTCAAGCTCAGGTGATAAGTCTCTGAAGTCATTTCTGTCTAGTGGCCTATTGGACCTCACTTCTGCTCCAGTGGCTTAAAAATCCAACACGTACCCATTCCCTGGTGTCTGGATTAGACCACCCATACTCTTAACATCTTTCCATGTGTGCTGGAGATCCTGGCATCTATTGCCCCACTCAATGACTTCACTCCAGCCATTCTCCCTTTTTCTTGCTTCATCATTTTTTCCCTCTTTACTGGCTCATTAACCTCAGCAAACATATATGCTGTACTTTTCTCCATTTTTAAAACAAAACAAAAGCAAAAAGTCTCCCTTGACCTCACGTTCTCTTCCAGCTACTGCCCAAATCTTTGCTCTTCTCTCTAGCAAATCTATACACTTCTTTAAAGGTGTTCTTTGTCTTAGTGGGTGCCACTTCATTACTTCCATCATCTCTTGAACTTATTCCACTTTAGCAGTCTTCACCTCTCTACAAAAACTGCTCTTATCCAGGTTGCCAATAACATTCTCAGTAATAAATCCCAATTCTCGTCCTCATCTTTCTAGACTTGTCAGCAACATTTGAAATTATCTTTCTCTGTTTTTAAGCATTGTCTTGTCTTCTGGAATACATTCTTGCTTACTTTCAATTATTTTTACCTGGGTCTGATTCATCTTCCCCACAGCTAAACATGGTGGTGCATTTCACGGTTGATTCTCAATCATCTTCTTTTCTGTAACTGCAAAGGCTCTCCTTCCTCCACAGAGTCTTAATCTCACTTATATGCTGATGGCTCTCACATTTGCATTTTCAGCCCTGACATTTCTCCTAATTTACATATTTGTACCTGCAAATTCCAACTTGATATCTCCTTTGGATATATAAGAATTATCCCCAATTAGTATATCTTAAAACAAAGTTTTGATTATTTTTAAAAAATCTATTTCTTTATTATAACACAGTGGTTCTCAAATGGAGGTCATTTTGTCCCCAAGAAGACATTTGACAGAGTCTGGAGACATTTTTGGATGTTCCAACTAAGGGATGTATGCTACTGGCATCTACAATGCTTGGGATGGTTGCCCACAACAAAGAGTTTTCTGGCTTAAAATGTCTATCTTTGTCTTTCTTCTCTCATTCTCATACTTAATCCATCAGCACACCTTGTCAACTCTGCTTTCAGAAAATATCTGCCAATTCTCCTCAGTTCCAGTGCTATTTCTCCAGTCTGCCTAACCATCACCTCTCACCCAGAATAACTCACCTCCTGCATCAACTCATCTCTTCTTTTCTGCAAATACAGATGAAAATTCTACACATCAGCTACTGTGATCCTTTTAAAACAAAGTTGGAGGCTTTCAGAGACTTGCTGCCTCAGAATAAAATCCAAAACTTTTACTTTTATTTGTAGTCTATTTATATTTGTTTCTCATTTATCTGTCTCAGTCTGCTAAAAGATAAGCTCTAAGGGAGCAATCTGCTTTGTTTATTGCAGAATTCCAGAGCTTAGAAAAGTATAGTATACATAGTAGGTGCAAAATAAATATTTATGAATTGAGTGAATGACCACAAGCTTAGTGTTGATGACCCCAACAGTCAGTAAGGGCCTTTTAAGTACCACTGTGTGGATAATATTAACTGCAGAGTGGGTCATAATGTTGTATCAGAATATATATATATATATATATATATATATATATATATAATTTTATATATAATTTTATATATATTTTAAGTAGGCTCTATGCCCAACATGAAGCTCCAGCTCATGACCCCAAGATCAGGAATCACATGCTCTATCTACTTGAGCCAGACCAGTCTCTCCAGAACACACATTTAAAATGTCCTTTTTTTAGCCAACAGAATGTTGGCTAGTCCTATGTAAGTCCTCCAAAAAAAAAGAAATTATGAGTGGCTTATGAAATCAAATTCCTATTTCCCTTTCCAATATACTGAATTAGACAAATTTTTTTTCCTGTCTGAACTACTACGAGATCCCTTGACAGTTTCAGACACTGAGCAATTCTATATTAGCTTTTTAGTCCATATTTCTGTGACTCCCTGCTTTCAATTATTTTGTACTAAGTGGGATGATGGGACTCCTTCCTCATTTGCCACAACATCCCACACTTTGATATTCTACTCAGTCCTTGAGGTTCACCTCAAAACGCACTCTGCCCCATAAACACTCTCCTCTCTGCCCTGAAAAGTAATTTCTCTTTCCCTTGAGTAACATAGAGCTCTATTAGTACCTCTTTCATGCTCTTATCTTCCTCTACCAGGTGTTAAAATTGTTTACATATTTGTCTTTTCTCTCCTCTTAGATGATAAATTCTTGAGGAAAATGATAGTTTTTTTTAATTATACCTTTTGCAAAACTTGCCAATATATATTTAGACTTAATCATATATAACCTGTGTAAGCCTTGTGTTTTCTTTTCTTCTTTTTTAAAAAAGGCTTTATTTATTTGTCAGAGAGAGAGAGAGAGAGAGATAGCACAAGCAGAGAGAGCTGCAGAAAGAGAAGGAGAAGCAAGCTCCTGCTGAGGAAAGAGCCCGATGTTGGGCTCAATCCCAGGACCCTGAGATCATGACCTGAGCTGAAAGCAGATGCTAAAATGACTGAGCCACCCTGGTGCCGCAGCTTTGTGTTTTTAATAATTTAAATTCCTTGAGGTCTACAACTGTGTCTGTTTTCTGTGGGGTGTTTTGCATTATATAAAATATATTTTGAATGTCATCTTTCCTAGATCCACAATAAAAGCTCAAAAGTAGTGTTGAACAAAATTTCATCTTGAAGTTTTTAAATGTATGATTAAAATAATTGTATTACAAATATGTGTGCTTAAATTTATACTGAAGTAAATTTTGAGCTTTACTTTTAAAGAAAGACTTGACAAATACATAAGCTTACTGTCTTTATACCTGAAAACAATTTAGAATAACATTGCTATTTTGATGGTACTAGTTTTCTTTGTATTACAAAACTAAACAAAACTCCTTCCAGGACTCAAAAGCTATCATTATCCTGATAAATATATATAGGTTTTATCCTTTCCATATCTTCCATTCTCATCTCCCTGCTGAGATAATTTCTATATATTTTTAAGAACAATCTAAAATGTTTCCTGCAGGAAACTTTTCCTGATCTTCCCAGTGTAATTCTGATCAAAGACTTTCCCTACCTGAATTACAATAATCATAAAATGCTGTTTCCTAATTTTTCTTTGTATCAGATCATCATTGAATTTCTTATAAAACTAATACAGCTAGCATATTACAAAACCAGCACAAGTCACTGCTTAATTATATTTTACGTTTAAAATATTAAAACTGTATATCTGAGGGGCATCTGGGTGGCTCAGTTGATTAAGCCTCTGACTCTTGGTTTTGGATCAGGTCATGATCTCATGGGTAGTGACTCATGAGTCAAGACTACAGGGTTGGGAAGGGTGGTGCATGCTCAGCGGAGAGTCTGCTTGAAGATTCTCTTCCTCTGCACCTCCCCACATACATACTATATTTGTTTTTCTCTCTCAAATAAATAAGTAAATCGTTAAAAATATATTTATCTGAGCTATGAAAAAGTGTGATGATTTTCTGTTCAAAAGTCTCCAGGTCTCATTCCTGCCTGAGGGGTCTGGCCCCAAAACATATACCCTTAATCCTATATCATCAATCTTTCTCTTTACTGAATATTCTCTCCAGAATATACACATGCCAAGTCTCCTATTTAAACAACATAAATTGCCTTATAACCCTATTCCTGCTTGCTTTCCCTTCTTTTCACAGCCAAGCTTTCAAAAAGAATAGTTAAAACTTCTTGTTCTGCTTCCTTAATGCTCTTCAAACCAAAACCCTCTTTGGTCCCTGTGATGACTAATTTTATTTGTCAATTTGGTTAAGCCACAGAACCCAGATATTTGATGAAACATTACTCTAGATGTTTCTGTAAAAGATATTTTTTTAAAAGATCAGACTAACATTTGAATAGTAGACTTTGAGTAAAGCAGATTATCCCCTCCATAATATAAATGTACAGTTAAGGATCTTAATTTAAAAAAAAAAAAAAAGATTGACCTGTTATTGAAAAGAAAAAAAAAAAAAAGGAACTCTGCCAGTAAAGGTCTTCAGACTCAAACTGCAACTCTTCCCCAGGTCTCTAGCTTGCCTGCCTATCCTGCAGATTTTGGACTTGCTTGCCTCTATAATTGTATGAGCCAATTCCTTAAAATAAATCTCTCCAGATAGTTAGGTGATAGATAGACAGACACATAGATACAGAGATATGGATATACATACACACACATCTTCTTGGTTGTTTTTCTGGAGATCCTGGACTCATCCTACTTTGCTTCTCAAATCACTCTACTATGCTTACCAGTGACCTTCTCCCTACCTACCCTTTTAAACTTCTCCTACCATTTCAGTGTTTCTAGACCCTGTTATCTTTTACTTTCCACGGTTTTTATCAAGTCTCATAATTTTTTTAAAGATTTTTATTTATTTATTCATGAGAGACACAGACAGAGAGGCAGAGAGAGGCAGAAGGAGAAGCAGGCTCCCTGCATGGAGCCCGATGTGGGACTCGATTCTGGATCCTGGTATCATACCTGACCCGAAGGCAGATGCTCAGCCACTAAGCCAGGGACCAGGCATCCCATCAAGTCTCATAATTTTAATTGCCAAATGTATATGGATATTTCCAAGATTCATCTTAGATCTCTTTCCTCAAACATATATACCTATTTGTGTGCCTTAGTGTCAAAAATTGAGCTCATAATCTTTCTCCTATCTGTGTCCCTTTTATTAAAGGAAATGCTCTGAACATTCACTTCAAAATTGAAGTTGGACATCCACAATTCTTCATCAACATCTACCTCCAAACCTATACCAAATTCACTTGAATGTGTGTCTGTGACAGTGAGTCTGTGTGTGTGTGTGTGTGTGTGTGTGTGTGTGTTAGAAGAATTCTAGGTTTATAGCTGTTTTCTCTCAGTATTCAGATATCATTCCATTATTTTCTGGCTTCCACTGTTGAGAGGTCAACATCTATTCTAATTATTTCTATTGAAAATAATTCAATAATTCTTGGGTACTTTGAAGATTTTTTTCTTTGCCTTTGGAATGCAGCAGTTTTACTCAGATAATCTTTTAAGTATAGGCTCTCTTCTGAACAAAAATATTGTCCCATTATCTGCCCCATTCTCTATCTTTCTACATCCCATTAAAATGGATCTTAGACATTTTCATGAAATCCCATATATAGCTTTCATAGGTTCTTTCCCACATATTGTCACTGTTTCCTCTTTATGCTTAAGATTGAATATTGTCTATTGACCTATATTTTCACTATTCCCTGCATCACAAGCTTTTGCACCCATCTTCTGAATCCTTAATTTCTGTGATTGTATTTTTGCTGGTTTAGAATTTACTGCATATTAATTCCAGGTTTCTGATGACATTTTCCATTTTATTCTCTAGTTACTTGAAAATATTAATCACATTCATTGTCAAGTGTGTGTCTGGTGACTCTAAGTATTTATCCCTTGTGGTCCTTGTTCTGTTGTTTGGTCTTCTCTCCTATTTTTCTTAAATTGATTTTCCTGATATGTTTTATTGACTGCTAGTGACCGTATGTGAAAAATTAGGGTCTCTGAATAATTTACGGATGGTTTTCTTTTAATTCTGGCAGAAAGATGGTGTAGATTACAGTAATTCAATCTGAAGCTGAAGTTATTAAATTTTGGGCATTTTGTTTTTGTATAGATTGATCTATTTCCCTTGCTCTGATAATATGTTTTTTCAAGTGACTCTATTGATAGTTCAAGCTCTCCCCACATTTAGGAATCTCTTGGATTACATTTTTACTTTTAATAAGTTGGAAGAGTGACATTAGATGTTTTTCAGAATAGTAAGTTGAGAATGGCTTGTAATGATTATGAATGCCTTCTTTGAAGACAGCAATGGAAATTAGAAGTAAACAGTTAAGTAGGGACACTATCAAGTTTTTGTTTATAAGTAATATTAAGTGGTGTTGTGAGCAGAAGGTGAAGGACTCAGAGGAGATGCTTTGATGGAAAATTTAAATACAGGTTAAAGATGAAAATCTTTAGCCCAAATTTTGGACTACCAGTGTATTTCCCCGAGACACCTCTTGAATTTTTTTCTCTTCATTTGATTGCCAGAACAGTCCCAGAAAAACATACCTCCTACATTGCATTGTTTTAGAAGTGGTAAATAGATACCTCTGGGTCTTGTAGAGCAAGTGATAGCTTGTTTATAGGGTATCTGTTTTTTAGACAAGAGCCAATTATTCTGTTTTCTTTCATAAAAATGTGAGCTCGTGTATGTGTGTGTTGTCTGCTTAGAATGGAAAGTAAGCTAAATATATTTAAAAATAATAGTATTAGACTTGGCTTCATCAGTATATAGTATCTATACTGTAGGATTTCAGTGATACTAAGAAAGTTTCTCTGCTCAAAAATACATAAGCTCTCCTGATAATGCTAACTTGCACTTCTAGAAATGTTTTTCTTTGGGAATTGAAGATTCTTGTGGTCAGCAAGAATCTTTATGGTACTCCTAGGAGAGGTTATTATTGAACAAGTTGACATTTTAAGGGGAATTATCTTATTTTCTCAATTAGTGACAGTAAAGAGAGCCTATTCTACTGGGACTAAAAAGAAATATGCCTCAGGTAGAGAGTAGAATTATTAAGAAGGAGGGGAAAGGGGCAAAGATCACTTATCTGTTTGACAATTTTGCTTATGGTTGGCTCTGAAGATGGTCTGCTATTGACACACTGTAATTCTTCAGCCTTAAAGTACAATTCTGGAGAGAGGACCATCATACATCCATCTAGGAAGACACCACTCCTGTACACAGCAGAGGTAGAGAGCAGGTCCTGTCCCTTCTTCTGTAAGGGTTTGGGATCATCTTTCCCAGCCCTCTGACTCTCAAATTCCTCATATTTCTCGCAAAAGGAGTGATTCCCTGGTAAAGGACCAGGCTTCTAAGAACCTTGCCATAATGTTGTCTACATTTTGTATAAAAAAGAATATAAATATTAAAGTGACCATGATAGGCAATACTCTTATATCCAATAAATAGGATCTCTCCTGCAATTTACTTAATATTTTTCTCAGATTTGATCTGAAGTTGTTTCAGTTTCTTTACATAGTCTCGCCTTAAAAATCAAGGCTCTAGTGATTTCCATAAAATTATTAATGTGATAAGATATATATAATAATATATAACTAGAGATAATTAAAATGCATAAACTAAGAAATGTTCTCCTCTGAAAGCATAGAATATGTCATACTGTGTCCTTCAGCAAACATTGTGCTGCAGTAGAATATATTTAAAATATTTTGAACTTGTTCATCCTTTAAACTTTTAGAAGATTAAATTTTAAAAAAAAATATGTGTTGCCTTTGATTGCTATTTATGGGTTACTTAGCTAATTTCAGTTACAGTTTAAGCTGTGCATCCAAGCAATTTGAGTTTTTGGATGTAACTACAACCAATCTTCACCACCACTGTTTCCATTATTTTACTAAGCACAATAAGCTAGACACTGTGCTAAACACTTTTAAAACTTTATTGACATATTATTTAATCTACACAATAATCTTACAGTATAGGTCATATATCACCTATTTTCGATGAGGAAATGAGTCCCAGAGAATTTGAGTAAATTGCTCAAAGTCACACAAATGACCAAAAGCAGAGTGAAATTTCTACTCTAGAATTGTTGAATTCCAGAATTCATGCTCTAAACTACACTATTACTTTACACTTAGCTACACATTACTTTACACTGAAGAACTTAAATGAGTATCAGATAATTTGCTTTTATTTACTTGCAAGGAGTTTTTTCTCTCATCACACAGAATAATCTCAAAATAATATGAAAAGTCTTCTCTCTTGGGTGCTGGGTGGGTCAGTTGGTTAAACATATGCCTTCAGCTCAGGTTATCATCCCAGGGTTCTGAGATCAAATCCTGCATCAGGCTTCCTGTTCAGTGGGGTGTCTACTTCTCCCTCCCCCTCTGCCTCTCTCCACCCCCTTTGTTCTCTCTCTCAAAATAAATAAGTAAAATATTTTTTAAAAAGTCTTCCCTCGCAAACATAAAGCAACAGAGAAAATGTACTAAAACATTTTTTTAACCAGAAGAAAATATGTTTCTTTGATAGAATGAGCTAACAGTTACACGTATTCACTTAGAAAAATAAAAGTGAGTGAAATAGAGAGTAACTTTGCAGAGTGGTATTTTCACCAAGTAAAAATTCTCTTCAGCACTTAATTATTTCTACTTAATTTTACTAAGAAAAGTAATTTCATGAATTTAGTACTCTATAATTAATGACCACCATTTTTCTCAAGGTGGTAATTTTCCATTAATGAGCAATTGCTCTGCTTGATTTGCTTTATAAACTGAAGTATATTCTTTTAAATAATCAGTTAAAATATCTAATTGCTATTCTACCAGAAGGTAACATTAGACACCTATTGAAATGACCCATAGTTTTTATACTAATCACCAAGAATTATAGTATACATATCTTCTACCATCAAACAAAATCTATGACTCATAGGTGGCTTTTCGTTGCTAAGCACTCTCTTTGCAAATTAATAGATTCTTCACCGTGGAATTTAATGAGGCTGATTCTCATATGGTTTTACAGACTAAAAACTATTTCAGGCAATATTTTGGAAAATATTTCTATATTATATTCAAGCTTTGGAAAGCATAAACCACAGATAGCTACAAGCATATCTGCATATATTAGAACACAAAGCAAAAGTAATTTCATGATTTAATATTTCTTTCCAGATGGAGTGACTACCATTGCCTTTCATTAACATTTCTGTTTAGTATGGCTGAAATTAATAGTGCGCAGATCAGAATCCTAAAGGCTATAACAATTTCAGGTTCATGCGCCAGTCCATGAAATATGGTTCATTCTCTGCTTCAAGTCCCTCTCGACATGATGGTGTTCAGTTCTCCAAAGTTTCTTCTTCCCGTATAGAATCATGACTGAAACTGTAATGATCCATTGTAGGAGCATCTCCTGTTAAAAATGTTAGAATAAAGTAGAGATTGGCACCCCATATCCTTTTTTAGAGAGGTTGGGAAGGAAAATGTCCTATGTTGAGCTTCTCTATATGTAGAGAATCTCTGGTGTTTTCCCTACCCAGGATCACTAACTCTTCTTCTGTTAATATTACATCAATTTACTTGATATTACTTGGGTGGGGGTGGCATTCCCCTTCCCATCCTTTCTACTTGAGAGGTCAGCACAGGTTGGGCCTTAAAAATAGATGCTTGGCAGATAAGCCCACATGTGGAAAATTCCACATTTAGAGGATTCCAGATCTCACATTCTTGACCTCTGCCCACCCCAGGGGCCTAGACCTTAGTCACATTCGACCTTCAGAATATTTTCTGCAGTGAAATAGCATCTTGAAATAACCATTTGTTCTGCAATTACTTATTTTTCTGAATGGATTTTATTAACTGAACTTTTCATTTTGAAATTATTTTAAATTCACATACATTTCTAAGAAATAATACAGAGATCCTGTATTGTACTATAGCCTTTACCCAGTTTCCCCCAATGGTAGCATATTGCAAAACTATAGTATAATATCACAACCAGGATTTTAACATTGAAACAATCCATCAATCTTACTCAGATTTCCTTGGTCTTACTTTTGTGTGTGTATTTGTATTTAGTTCTATGTAATTAAATAACACATATAAGTTTGTATATCTACCACTACAGTCAAGAGGAAGACATTTCTATCATTATGAGGATCCTTTGCATTTCCTTTTTATAATCACCCCTACCTTCACCTTGCCGCTAAACATTGACAACCACTAATCTGTTCTCCATCCCTATAATTTTGTCATTTTAAAAATGTTACATAAATGGAATCATACAGTAGTACCTTTTGCAGTTGGCTTTTCTTTACTCAGCCTAATTCTCTGGAGGTTCATTCAGGTTGGTGCATGTGTCAATAATTCATTTTTCTTTATTGTTGAATAGTATTCCATGCCTTGGATATATTATAGTTTATTTAACCATTCGTCTGTTTAAAAACATCTGCCTTCCTGTAAGTTGAACATTTTCAAGGTTTCATTATGATTTACTTATACCATTTTTGAGTGTATCATTTTGCATAGTTTTCTTAGTGGTGGCTCTGAAAATTACATGTATGTGATTTATCATAGTTTACTAGGTACCAACATTTTATAGTTTTTTTTTTAACATTTTATAGTTTTAAGTGTATAAATCTTATTTCCATTTTTGTCCCATTTACTTACTCATTTTTAAATATTACTGCCTTTAGTATTAGAAAGTATCATAATTTTTTTGTATTATAATTTTTAATCATCAAATATAATTTAGAAATTTCAAAAGGGTAGTTTATTATATATCCTCATATTTCTGCTTTTTCTCTTCTTCTTTCTTTCCTCCTGATGTTCCAGGTTTTCTTCTTTCATCATTTTCTTTCTGTTCGAAGAACCTCCTCTAGCCATTCTTTAAAGTTCGGTCTGATGGTGACAAATTCTCTGATTTTCCTTTATCTGAGAATACTTTTATTTTCTTCTCTTCTCTGATGTATACTATAGCTGAGTATAGAATTAATGGTGGACAATACTCATCTTTCAGCACTTGAAAAATGTGACACTTCCTTCTTGCCTCTATGCCTTTAGATGAGGAAATTTGCAGTCACTCAAATTAGTGTTTCCCTATATGTAATGTATTTGTTCTCCCTTCTTTTGTGGTCTTTTCTTTGCCTTCCGGTTTTAGAAGTTTAATCATGATGTGTCTTAGTGTAGCTTCGTTTAGATTCATGCTGTTTGGATTTACTTAGACTCTTGACCCTATGTCTTCTGACAAATTCTTCTTGAAACTGCTAAATTTTCAGGCTTCATTTCTTTTAATATTCTTTTTACCTCTGTTTTTGGATCTTTAGTTATGCCATAGGTTCCTGAGGTTCTGTTCACTATATATATATTTTTAAAAGATTTATCTATTGAACAGATAGATATAATATAGACATTTATCTATAGTGAACAGAACCTCACTATACATATATTTTTAAAAGATTTATCTATTTTAGAGGGAATGCACACGTATGTGTGTAAGTTAGAGGGTGGTGGGGGAGGCAAAGGGAAAGGGAGAGAGAGAATCTTAAGTAGACTCCCTGCTGAAGAAGGAGCCCAATGCAGGGCTTGATCCCATTACCCTGAGATCAGGACCTGAACTGAAATCAAAAGTTGGATGCTCTGCTGACTGAGTCACTCAGGCACCCTTCACCATATTTTTTCAATTTATTTTCTCTCTGTTTTTCAGATCAGTAAATTTTATTTTTCTCTCCTCAAGTTCACGATCCTTTCTATCATCTAGATTCTACTAATAAACTCATTCACAAGTTTCTTATTATAGTTATTGTTTTTCATTTCTAAAATTTCAATCATTTCTTATGCTTCTATTTCATTGTCGAGATTTATCACTTTTTAAATTTGTTTCAAGAGAATACTATTTGAAGTATTTTTATCATGACCAAAGCTTTGGCAGATAATTCCAACAGCTGATTTATCTTGGCATTGGCATCTTTCTCACTCAGGTTGTTATTGTCCTGTTTCTTGGTATGATGGGAGAGCCTCAGGTAGGTAGCTGAAAAGAGTCTCACAATCCATAGGGAAGGAGACTACTTTTTTGGCTGCTTATTATCAGTAGGGCTCCTGGTTGATTCCTCTTGCTGGTGCCATTTGTTGGTAGTGGTGGAATTCTAGTTGGATCTGGAGGAAAATTACTAGACCAAAAAGTTACTAGACCAAAATAACACCTAGTAAGTTCAAATTATATTTTACCTACCATACAATTTTACAAACTTTAGTGCTTTTGACATGCTTTGGTTTTACACAGCTTTAGATACTAGATACTAGAAGTTTTACTCATATGTACCCATTTCTTCTTCTAAGACAGCTCAATGTATTGTACATTTTAAATTCTAGATTTCTGAGTTCCAATTTCTTGTCCAAATAGTTATCCTTTTCATTAATGATCAACCCATAAATGGTAACTTTGAAAAAAAAAAAAAGAGAAGCTCTCCTCTAATCAAGAGTGGAAACAAGGCATGGCTAGCAGAGAGTGACTGGATTTCAGCCCGTTTGCTTTTTCAGACTGTTGGCCTTGTATTGGACACAGCTTTCACAATTCTATGTTACAAGAGTGGGCAATAGTTCTATTTGGTTGATTTTGTTTTGTTTCCCATACATTTTAATATGTAGATTTTTTATACAAAATTCAATTCTAAGAATTTAAATTTTCATTGTTATGATATATATGTGTATATATATATATATATATACACATATATATCACATTTCTTTTATCCATTCATCCATTAATGGACACTTATGTTGTTTCCATAGTTTGGCTATTATAAATATATTGCAATGAACATGAGGTTGCATATATCTTTTTTGAGTTAGTGTTTTTGTTTTCTTTGGATAAATATCCAGAAGTAGCATATTTTTTTGAAGTCTTCCAGTAGTTTATTAGAAAGCATGTAGCCATTTAAAAAAATTTCCACCATAAAAACATAAATTGAAATTTTCAAGCACTGGTATAGAGGGTCAAAAAAAGAAATAAAAGGGGCACCTGGGTGGCTCAGTTGGTTAATTGTTGAACTCTTGATTTCAACTTAGGTTGTGATCTCAGGGTCATGACATTGAGCCCCACATTGGGCTCCACATTCAGCATGGAATCAGCTTATCAATCTCCCTTGGCTCCTCCCCTCATTCTCTCTCTCTCTCCCTATCTCTCAAATGAATAAAGTCTTTTAAAAAAGTAGAAATTTTAAAAATATATTACTGTATTAAAATTTTTTTTCACTCATTTGCCACAGTGACAGTGTAAATATAAATTTGACTTAAATGTACATACTCTCAAGCAGCAATGCACAGTCTTTCTTAATCTTCTATACTAAGATATATAAAAGTTTAAGGGTCAAACTATACCAAGTGTACAGGCTTAAAAAACCATTTAAGTTAGGGTATTCACTATTTTAGCTAAGATACATCTGATATACAGACAAGTGATCACTATGTACAATAATATGAAGTAAATTTTTTTAAAAATATAACTTTAGTGGAATAATCTTGAAGGATATAAAACAACAGGTTACCAGTTTGAGATATCAACCAATTTAGTTTAGCCACTTCAAGTCCATGTTTTAGAATCTAAAATTTAGTTATATTTCCCTAAGCTAAGAGTTTGCCATCTCTGAAAATGTTTTTAAATTTCAAATCCTTAAAAAAAAATTTCAAATCCTTATATCTCCTATTTATTCCCCTTAGTTTATTGCATTAGCCATTTCCTCTAGTTTGATGTGACATTAAAAACAATGAATGCAGTCATCTTTTTTGCTGTTGTTCTTATTTAAAAAGAATTCTCACTTCTTTCACTTGGTATGCTTATTATTATTATCAACTTTTATCATTTTTCAGATATTTTCTGTTTTTTATTTGTAGTGAAGTATTTAAAAAATGAATGGTATTGAATTTTATTCACATTTTATTGCATATATTTTCCGTATTAAGATAAATATCTTTTATCCTTTTTATATCTGTTGATACATTTGACTACATGAATAGATTTCAAAAAAAAAATCATAGGTTGCTAAACTGTTGATGGTATTGGTGGTCTGGCAGTGGCATATGTGAGTGTTTTGATCTGGTTCTCTAATTTCACTGTATCAATTTCATGTCAGTCATTTTCTATTTTCTATTAGTTATTGTTCTTTTTCATAGTCTAATTTCCTTTTTTGTCTTTTATTTTTTGTTGAAATTTTATCTTTTATTAAAGATTTATTTTTTTATTATGCTGAAATTCTCTTGATAATTTGTATAAATTATTTGACCGTATGTTATTTTTCTCCACTGAAGAGTTTCTTTTTCTTATACCAAGGATCACCATAATTCAGTTTTAGGATCTGAACTTATGGGGGCCACCCAGCTGACTCAAAGCTGAACTGTGGTACATAGGAAGCTGGCCCCCTTCCAGTTTTTTTAACCCTTAGGATGCAGCCTTATACTTTTAAATTAATCTCTGAAGTTCTTTTTAACATAATTAAAATTTTTTCCTTTAGAAAAATGAAGCTCATGATTTATACTCATTTCTTCTTTATTTTCTTTCTTTTTTTTAACATTTTGACATATAATACTTCTTTTTCTCTTATACAATATACATTTGATTTCAGGTAAAAGGAGAAAGCTCGTATTAAAATGCACTGATTGTAAATAGTTTGGAAATGTCAATATGCAAGTAATTGGAAAGAACATATACATCCTTATTGTAAATAGTTTGGAAATGTCAGTATGCAAGTAATTGAAAAGAACATATACATCCTTAATGATGTCGAATTAATGTGGATAGGAAAAAAAAATCCCTATTCAAACTGAAGCAGAAAGATAAACTTTAGCAGCTTACCCACTTTCCATAGTAATATATGTTGTAAAATATTCTTGTTGACAGATTTCATTATGATGAAACTTTTTAAAGTACTCATAACTAGTAAAAGCTACTTAAGAACTATATTTTGTTAAACTTGTGCATTTATACACAAAGACCCTTGGATCTTCCATGATATTTTTACAAAGAAGATTTATTATTTTTTTAATTTAACACAAAATTTGTGATAATTGTCCTCATGCATTGATGTTAATAGTTAAATTATATGTTCTACGTTTTTTACTGACTTATTTGCTCACCATTACTGTTGCAACAAAACTTTTTCCTGAAGTCATCTCTCTTACTGAGGTTAATCCTTTTCAGTAAGGGCTTTTATTTATTTATTTATTTATTTATTTATTTATTTATTTAAATTTATTTATGATAGTCACCGAGAGAGAGAGAGAGAGAGAGAGAGAGAGAGAGAGAGAGAGGCAGACAGAGGGAGAAGCAGGCTCCATGCAGGGAGCCCGACGTGGGATTCGATCCTGGGTCTCCAGGATCGCGCCCTGGGCCAAAGGCAGGCGCTAAACCGCTGCGCCACCCAGGGATCCCCTCAGTAAGGGCTTTTAGATGGTAAACTCTCTTAAAAATTATTTGTCTGAAATCATCTTTAAGAACCCTGCTGTAACGTTATGAGAAAGCCAAGTACACAGAGAAACGGCAAGTTGGCATCCCAGTCAACAACCTAGCTGAGGTTTTAGAGTCATTCCAGCCTGGGGATCAAACAAGACAATGAAGAAGCTTCTAGCCCAAAGCCAAGTGAGGACCAAGTCACTGTGGAACAGACACAAACCACCTGTACTTTGCCCCACATAAATTCCTGGCCCACAAATCTGTGAACATAATAAAATGATTGGTATTGATGTCGTTTTATTATACAATAGAGAACAGGAACACTAATTCTGCACAGTTGTATTCCTCTAATGATCCTGATGAGATTTAGGAAAAATGGAATGATTTTTCCTTTAATTACACTTGGCTGCTGAACAGTGCTTTTGAATGTTTGGTAGCTTGGAGATCGTACATCTCAAACTGGATATTAGCATAGTGAACTTAATTTTTAACTCAGTTCAGCTAGAATTTTTTTAGTGGTAAGCATGTAAAAAGCATTCTCTAAGCACTCTAATCTTGTTATTATCATCTATTTAAAGGGCAAGACTCTAGCCAAGCAATATTATTCCAATGGTCCTTAAAAGGCTACCTTTGAGCTTTAGAAAATTTAATTTCTGGAAAAAAATGCTTTATGATCACACAGATGTCCTTTGGATGCAAACTCATTTTCAAAGCCTGTGACATTATCGATGGAAGTATAATGCTAAATATATCTCAGAAATTTTTAACAACTTTGATCCTCCTCCTTATGCATGGAAGTGTAATTTGTGAAAATTTACGTGACTATGAAAAAGCACCTTGCATTTTTCTCTGATTGCTAAACTTTTATTAAAATATATTTGTGATATTAACAGTATTTTCACATAGTTCTTGGATTTTATTGGCACATATTTTTTCCCCCAACAAATTACTATTTATACTTTCTAGCAGTTGGTCTTCTGTTACTCATTGAACTTCCAGAGGTGAACTTCCAGAGAACTTCCTTCATTGCCTTCTATAAGAAGGTTGTCATCCATGTCTAATGGAATTCTGATTGAGGAAGTTTGTCCCGATCATAAGCCTAAATTGGACTTTATTCTTCCAGAAACTCAGAGGGCACTTGGCATGTCACAGTAAATTCTGAAAGTCCTGTTAAACCCAAGGGCCTCATAAATAACATTTTCCAATAGTATACTCAAAGAATAAATGGTGTATTACTACATTTTAATATATCCCAACAGACACATCAAGAACTAAATATGAAATCACTTTATTCTGCCTGAGAACATCAAGATGAATCAGGAACCAGTCTTATATGACCTTGGAGACTTAAAGGAAGTTCTTTCTTCAAATGAAAACATATTTCTTATCTGTATGGTAAAGTCAAATATTCTATGGAATAAAAGCTGCTTTCAAATCAGACTTAGAGAAATACAAAACTCCTTCATCAAGTAAATTTAGTTATTTCCTCAAAAATTTGTGTAAAGCAAGTTATAACAACTCTTTGAAAACAGGATTCATGACATTACTTCAATGTAGTTCAAAAATTTCCCATCTGGCACATAGTAAACATCAAATAATTTTTACTTTGAAATGAATTGAATTTCACATGGAATTAAATCCTGAGATCCACACATATCTCAATCCAGTAACATTAATTAATAGAAGAGCCAAGATACTACACCAAATAAAAATGACTAAATCCCTCTTTACATGAACTTACCAAACCATAAACATCTGAATGAGCACCTATCAGTTTGCATAAAAGAACCTACTATATATACTACAGTAGGAACTTGGAAAATACCTAAAATTGCACTGTTAATACAACTAATTTGGGAGAAGACACACAGTCTTTTATGTTCATAGAGATCAGTGCAAAACCAATCTGATGTGAGTATGGCTCAGCATTTGAAGTCACAAGAGTGGCACTAAAGGTTTCTGAGAATGGGACTAATAAGATAAAGGCCCAGGGTCACCAATGCATTCATTCATTCATAAATATTTCTTAAAAAAAAAAAAAAGATTCCTTCCTTCCTTCCTTCCTTCCTTCCTTTCTTTCTTTCTTCTTTCTTTCTTTCTTTCTTTCTTTCTTTCTTTCTTTCTTTCCTTTCCTTTTCTTTCTTTCGAGAGGGGAGGAGCAGAGAGAGAGAGAGAGAGAGAAATAAGCAAACTCTGTGTTAAGTGGGGAGTCTGACGCAGGGCTCCATCTCATGACCCTGAGATCATGACCTGAGCCAAAATCTAGAGTTGGTTGCTTAACCAACTGAGCCACCCAGGTGTCCCCATTCACAAATATTTCTTGAGCATCTACTATATATTTATATTCCACATAACCGAATTTTTAACCAATTCCACATAACAATGTTTATGTGGAGCCAACTAATGAACATTATTGCAGTCTGAGACAAAAGATGTGATGGTCTCCCTGACTTAACATCTCCATACAACCTGTCTGCCACTTTTTTTAACCACTGAGATTTTTGATTATTATGCTTTAGACAACCTCTTCTTACATTATTCCCACCACATGGCATTATCAAATGCCACTGAGCTTCAGAAACCCGAAGACTCTATTTGTTCTTTTGTCTTATGTGAGTTGGTTTTTATGGAGCACAGTCAATATTGTGGAAATAAATGGACCTAAAGAATTTATTCTGTGTAAATTACTTGATGGGGGTTTTCAAATTATAATATGTAGTATATCCATATCTATATTTATGAATATATTTATAATTCTTGATATTAATTTAAGTATATTTTGTGTTACTCTTGAATAATTTGACTCTGTCAAGCAATAACAGAGAAATGAATATACATCCATATTAAAGAGAGTCCAGAACTAAATTTTCTGCAACAAAAAATAATGGTATTAAAAATAGTGATATAAAACAAAGGAAATTATGAAAAATTGAACTGAAATAGTGGGAATGAATTAGACAAAGCTACAGAGGGATTTCAAGCAAAATCTTAAGAGCCAAGTCTGGTTTACATTTCTCTGCTTTTCATTAGTGTTTTTATTAACATTTGGTATAGGGGGAAATCTCTCAATGTCTTATAATTTCTTGGAGTTGTTTCCATTGGGGAAATAGAAGCAGTGCGTGTGTGTGTATGTGTGTTTGATCTTAGACAGTTGGTTATGTTCTCAGGTGGTGCAGATGATAAAAATCATTAGGATTTATACAATTTTGAATCAATTTTGGAAATCTTGGAGAGGGAGAAAAATAGAAATGAAAATTGCACTGTGAAAACTAGGGTTCAAGGTTAGAATTTAACAAAATAATTTACTGTAACAATATGTATCATAAGCAGTCATAAAATATTCTGAACAAGAAAGATTACTTTGAAAACTTCATATTAGATCAAGTAAAAAGAGAATTTTTAAAAGTAAAGGTCAAATGGAAACATCAACATGAACTCATGACCTTTACAATAAAAAAGGATTTCTCACTTCATTAATAAAATGATTTAAGTATTCCTTCCTCTAAGGTCTCTTGCCTAACATCAGGATTTATGCTTCACTAGTGCCTAGATTTGGAGCTCAAACACTTTCTTTTGACAGCCACTTGGAGAATAATTGGTCCCCCGTCTTGGCACATGAAAAATAAAGATCATGTTGGAACATTTTGTTTTCAGAAATAGGGAGACTCTCAGTAATTTCTGGGTTAGAGTTAAAATGGACAATTTGGTCAACCTGAAAAAAGGGTTTTTAGCGGACAAATTTTGACATATTAGAGCATCAATAGAATACAACAATTTTTGCCAATTGAAACATTCCCAGTACATAAAATAAACTACATTGTTGAAACAAAAGTGCAGATTTTCAAAGTATGAACTAAAAGTTATTTAGTCCACATGAGTTCCCAGTATTATCTCCCAAAGTCCATAAAATGATCAATACAAGTTATGAGTTCAAGAGTGGGGTTCTGATTAACCACCTGGATAGAAAAGATATAAATATGGGGTTTTAATACAACAGAAGAAGAGATTTAGATACACATGTAGGGGGGGATGCTGTGTAGTATATCTACCTTTGTTGTTTTCTCTGTTGAAGCTCTGGTAGCGCAGCTTGGCTTTTATTTGTGGACTTCTGTAGAACTTGTGTTTTGATTGCTTGGTCAGTGCTATACAGGAAGTCATGAGTCACAGATGGAATTGTCTGTTATAAGATTAAAGAGAGGAAGAAGGAAAGGAGAAAGGAAGGAGGAAAAAAGAAGGAAGGAATGGAAAGAAGGAAAGAAGGAAGGAAGGAAGGAAGAAGGAAGGAAGGAGGAAAGAAGGAAGGAAGGAAGGAAGGAAGGAAGGAAGGAAGGAAGGAAGGAAAGAAGGAAGGAAGGAAGGAAGGAAGGAAGAAAGAAAAATCAAGACCTGAGCTGGGATCAGTTTTGGGAAACTGATTACCAGCCAGACTGGCTTGGTCCACTCCTGTTATTTCCTAGAAGGATCTGAGGCAGGGTAGGGTTTGATATAGAAGTATTGCCCAGGCTGTGTGGACACAAACTCAAGTGTCTTTTAATTGTAATGAGGCATTGAATTGGATCACCTGGGCAGAAGAGCTTTGGAGAGAGAAGAAAGTATAGCAATTTGATTTAAAATGCATTGTGAAAGAACCCAGTAATTTTAGGGGTCCTAAAAATACCACTTCCTTGATAATATTTTACATTAAAGACTTACTGAAATATTATATTGACAACTGGACCTAAGTGGAGGTGGGGCAAGATGGTACTTAGTTTGGAGGGAAATATTAAGGATATGTATCTATAATTAAATTTTCTTTAGGCTAGAGACAAATTCTTCCTTTATCTCATCTATCAAGTGGGATGTTGACCCTAAAAAATATATTTCAGGTGATTCCAAAAAGGGATCAATACTCCTGAGAAATATATTATGAAAGCCTCTTGTTCTGAACAGATATATAAACTAAGCTGCTTTGTCCTGTAATGCTTTGAATACGAACTGTGCTTTAAAGGAAGGAATGGGTAACAGGTCTATTAAAAACATGATTCTGCTTACAGCATAGCTGTATTTATGCAAGTCACGGAATATGCAAGTCACAAATTATGAGTAATATTTGCAACACTAAATTCAAAGAATTAGTGTCCCAATTAACGTCCCAAATGAATAAAGACTCTACCAGAAAAAGAAGATGAAAATATAACTTAATGGAAGAGACAGAAATGCCTGATAAAAGATAAAAAGTAACCAGGGAAGTGTCAATTGAGTGGTAGGAATTTGTGTAGCTTAAGACATGCATCTAAGAAAGGTATAAAACCAACATGTTTAAATGTATTAATTCAAACAATATGTAAATGTTTAGAAGGAAAAAAGATCAATATGATCCAGATTTCTCAAGAAAGATTTTATGGAGAAGATAAACTTCTGGTTGATAAAAATTGTGTCTCTATTACTAAGAAGTGAGCATCTATTAAGTAGAACACACGTTCTATGAAGGCAGTGTTTTGTTTCATTTATTGCTGTTCTTCGACATCCATAGCAGTGTCAAGCATAGAGGGTTCAATGAGTACATGTTCCTTAAGGAAATTATATTATATCAAACCAGGTAAAAAATGGAAACTCTTGAATAAGAAGTTTCCAGATGGAAAGCTGAATGGAATGACAATAGAAAGTGGGAAGAAAACAGCCTCATTATTTCCATTATTATATAGGCAGGCAAGCCTATAATAATAACTGTAATAATAACTGCTGAATAATAACAGTATATCATTTGATTTTCTGTGAAATATCCCCCTAAAATAATTTAAAATAACAGAGAATTTTGTCATTTTAAAAACAAAGTAAACTCAAAATTATCCTCAAGAGATCCTTCAAGGTACTGTGTCTATACATTAGAACAATGTTTCCCCCTACACATTCTAAATTAAATTAATTGTTTGCTCTTTTCATAAACAGCACCATCTGAGCTGTTTATTGAACAAAACACATCATCATTCTGATTATATTCAAAAATCAAACTTTGCTGGAAAATTTAAGTCCATTTTTGTTCTATCAAAAGGTGGTTCAGTTTTCTTTTCTGCATTCGTAAAAGTATAAAGATGTTTCACTGTGTGCTAAATAGAAAAAGAATTATCAAATTCAAATATTAAAATCCTTATAAACTTTTTACTCCTACCCTGAGATAATGTATATCAAACTTAGCATTTTGCTCTAGACATTTAATTCCTCAAACACTGATAACATCGTAGATAAAAGTACCTATTCCGCAGTGGTAACGTTAATTACTATTGTTGGTAGCAGTGATGCTCAAGGTGACGCACCTTACACTGAGTCATTGGTACAGTTGAAAGTTGAACCTGAGTTAACGACTCAGCAACGTTTAGTGGACTCATTTCTTCATTGATTAATGGTCATGACAACATATTTATTAATGGAATAAATATCTATTGTCCCAGCATAAATATTAATAATGCCTCCTATTAGTCTTAAAGTTTCCAGATTAAATAATAAACTTTAGAGTCATCCTAAGCTCAAAGCAAATACATACTCTCTGACACATAGGGTTTTTATTTTATTTTTTTAAAAATTTCTAATCAGAAGTGTGTCACAAGGAAGAAGGTACATTAATATAGCCTGACAATGAGATATTAAATTTTATCCATTATGTTAGCTCACTTTCAAGGCCGAATCTCCATTGAATGGATAAAGTCTAAGAAAAAATAACAAGCCATCTACAGCAAATCATGGGAAATTTGTTAAAGACAGAACGCCCAGAACCATCAAGCTTAAGTGGTACTCTAGAATAAAAAGAACTCTGTAAAATCAGATGGCTCATTGACATATAGGCATCATATTCCCAGATGTCAACTGAACAATTTTTATTTCCTATTAAAATAGGAGTTTACTGGTTAAGTATTAATATTTGCTGAAAGCTATAGAACTTCCCTAAACATACCTTAGGATATAAATTTTTAAATGAGGTGCTGCCAAACTAAGACCGCCTGTCAATATCAAGTTGGCTTTCTTAAATACCGTTGTTGCTTCTATAAGTCAATTGTCAGGAAGATAAAAGTATTTTTTTTTCTCAGAGATTAGAGCCCTGTGTCCTACTGCCAGGTGCAAATTCATAACTTAGAGCAAGTTTCAGTTGTCTATTTTATGTGGAAAAGTCAATACATAATTGTGGAAGTGCTTTGGAAGGATTTTGTGCTAATAATTATTCTGTTAGTAGTATGGATTTTTTAAAATCATCTAAAGAAATCTTTCACCTTTATCCTGCAAAAAGCCATTTTTCAAAAGCAGTTTTGTCCCATTAAGTTTTTTCTTCTTCATTCTCAAGTTCATACTCTGATATGTGGGATAATGAATAATGATAAACACAAAAGTCAAAAGAAAAATGAAGAGAAACAGAAGCTTTAAATTTTCTACAAATTAGATCCCTGTGAAATTAGGTGGTAATAGAATAGACAGTAGAATGACGTATTTTATATCCAGAAAAAAAAATCAAAAGAAATAGTCAAAAAAATGGATAGGTGATTTCTTTCATTTTCTTTCTTTCTTTCTTTCTTTCTTTCTTTCTTTCTTTCTTTCTTTCTTTCTTCTTTCTTTCTTTCTTCTTTCTTTCTTTCTTTCTTTCTTTCTTTCTTTCTTTCTTTCTTTCTTCTTTCTTTCTTCCTTTTCTTCTTTCTTCTTCCTTTTTCTTTCTTTCTAACAGGAAAGCAAATTTCAGTGTTACATAGTTTATGATAATAATTACATTAACAGTAATATCACAGGCTAGATGCTGGACCAACATTGCATCATTGCAGAGGTCTTCGTAGTCAATAGTCAATAATCATTTCTTACAAAAGCTTAAGCAGTAGGTCAGCATTCAGAATTTAATTTTCTAGCAGAAGCTGAAGCTCACAGGCACAGAGCAATAAAGGCAGAGACTAATATCATAACTCCTAGTCCTATACTGGGCTTGTTGGATATCCACAGTGTAGGTATTCCCTCATTCCCTTCCCAGGACTGGCTAGAATAAGCCTGTTTTGTTGCACATGAGGATTGTGCAGCTACATTTCTAGCTTCTTTGCAAAGCTTTAATGTCTATAAGCTTCCCCGTCCCCTTCATTTATTTAGGATTCTATGCCTCTCAGCAGAGCTGTCAGAAGAAGTTAGTTTTTAAAAAATACACAAAGATGAAAAAGCAAGAAGCCAAAACAATCAAGTTACCATCAGTTTTTATACAACCACATGAGGTAGTGATATTCTAAGGATCTTAGAATAGGTTGACTAGAAAAATGAGAGAGAAACATCAGATTCTGCTGAATCATTAAAAAGGAGACATTATCCTTTCTTCTAGCTAAATGATTCATCTATACGTATTTTATAACTAAAACTTGTTTTGCAATGACAGATTTTTAATGGTAGTGCAATTAAATAATGTACATTATTCAAATAATGATTGTAAGTATGCATGCATAACTTGGTGGTATGTGTAAACTGGGAACACTGTAGTTGCAACTCTTTTGTGTTCCTCCCTTCTTTGTCACTCCATCTTTGGAATTTCTGTTCTTCTTCACAAATCTTCTCATTTCTCTATGATTGTGAGTTAGGGACAAACAGGGCTAGGCAGGGCTAAGTAGGAGGCCACAGAATCAGGCTCACAAAAATCCCCAAAATGCTGAGGTGTAAGGAAACCAGAGATAAAGCAACAAGCCAGACCACCCTGCCCTAAGATGTGGGTGGGGAGGGTGTCTGGTTATAATGTGTGACCAACAAAAAAGTCATCAGACTCTTAAAAGGAAGTAAGCCATTAAAGATGTTATCACCAGTCCTTACGGGATGATGATATCAATGGATATGTCAAAAGGATTTAGGTTCTCCGGTTAGGCTCTCAATAAAAGACCAAACCTATAAGCCCTCAGTGGCAACCCTGTTGGGACCCCTTTCACTCCTGAGAACTTTCTCTGTATCTTTACTTAAACTTCTATCCCTTCACTCACTATCCTGTGTCCAGGGCATTCATTCTTTGACTCCTCGAGACAAGAACCAAGCTCTCCTGTTATCAGTCGGAATCATTTCCTAATCAGAGGAAGGGTTGGCCAGTACCAACTCGCATTTAAGAGATGCCCTTGTAGTGTCAACTTCCCTAATCAAAGAGGGTTGATGAGAGAATTTCAGCCAAGTATCCTGAGAACAAGCAGCATGCAAGTTTTTCTTTTAAAAGTCTTCTCTGATTTCCTCAGCTTCCTTTAGGTGATGGTTCTTGAAGGCTTCCAGGATATATTCCTGTTACAGTACTTCTTGTGTAATATTGTAATTGTTTGTTTACTCATCCCTCTTCCTATTAGACTTATGGTCCACAAGGGTAAAAATTGTATATTTTCTTCATTAGAATATTTGAAATCCTGGGACACCTGGATGGCTCAGTGTTTGAGTGTCTTCCTTTGGCTCAGGGCCTGATCCCAGCATCCGGGATTGAGTCCCACATTAGGCTCCCTGCATGGAGTCTGCTTCTCCCTCTGCCTATGTCTCTGCCTCTCTCTCTCTCTCTCTCTATCTCTTATGAATTAAAAAATAAAAGTTTTTGAAATCCCAATACCTATTTGAAACATATAGTAGATCTCTACAAATATTTATGAGGGAGAAAAACATGGATTAATCAGCTAGTTAATAAGCTATTGGAAATGGAACCCCTGGTACTTTTTTTTTCCTATCCTGAAGTATATAATTAAGGACTACTTGAAACTATTACCAGGTGATTTTATTGCTTCCTGATATCTCAAGGTATAACATTCTGCTGGGTATTGATAATAAAAACTATTTATTGAATACCTATCATGCATCAGGCTCTATTTTAGATACTGGGAAAGAATGACCAACAAGAATTCCCTAACAGAGGCCTATGAAGTAATATGAAAAAAAGAAAATGAGGATAATAGTATAGGGGATAACAGATGTGCTGTTTTGGATTGTGAGTTGAAAAGAGGAGTCTCAGAAAAGAGAAGTACTAAGTAGAGCCTGAAATGAAGGCGTAGACTCTCTCAGGGCTTCTCAATGAAGCTTTTATTCAGAGGATAAAATAGGGAATTGCAGAGTTTTAACAGAAGGCTACTGTGATATGACTTCCAGTTAAATGCTATGGAACATAGACATAGTAGAGCAAGAGGAAGATCAAGAAGACCTACAGAGGGCTACTATAGTCCTTCAGATGAGATCAGATGTTGGCTGAAGGAAGGCAACGGTGAGGGTAACAAAATGTTGTCAGGGTTGAAATATATTTTGAGGGTTGAACCAAGGGAATGGACTGGATACATGGTGTGAAAGAAAATGAAGAGTCAACAATGCCTCTAGCCCCCACCCCTACCAAGCAATTGGGTAAATAGGGGTGGCATTTAATTATGATGAGTGTTGCTGAGGAGATAGAAGTTTGTTCACTTTCTGCTGATATTCGAGGTGCAGATTAGACATCATACTAAAGATGTTGAGTAGGAAGTTGCTTAGGAGGCTCAAATTAAAAGTTTAAAAATTTGGTCTGAAAAAAAAAAATTTGGTCTGAAGATAAAATTCCCGATATCATCAGTATGCTAATGTTATTGGACCAGAAAGATCACCACCGGGAAACGAGTGTATAGAAGGAAAAAGTCAAAGCACTGAAGACTGAAGTTATGCACATGGCAATACATATGTCATTTCCCTTGGTCATTTCTGGCTGCCTATTAAAAGCTCTGTTTTGTCTTTGGATATTTTCGATCTATTTTTCTTAGCACTGGTTCCCAAATCCTACTTACTTAACCACAGCTTAGACATCAGTTCCTTATAGAGGCCTTCCATGACCCTCTAGAAGGATCAGACATTATCTCTGTAAACTCTGGTACCACTCTTGTCACTACTTAGTCCTTGTAATACACTTCATATTTCTATAATTTGATAAATGGTATCTTATTGCTTGACCCCCTGAGGTCAGATTTTATATTTGTCTTATTTTTAGTGCAACCAATTCCTAATCTAGTGCAAGCACATAATGGGTTCTCAATATCTTATTTGTTAAACTCTATTGAAATGTTAACCAGAAACCAATCTCTTCTGACTTTTGAGTAAGTGGTCCATTATGACACTAGATCATCATCAAATAGCGGTAATTGCGGATCTAATGTGTGAGTCTTTAACAGAAACCACAGTTCTCTGCATTCACACTTCCATTCCATTGCCATCCTGATTGAACAGTGCAATTACATAGAGTGTTAATTGTCTGCTAATAGGAGGAATAATGATAAAATTGCATAGTACATTCATGTAATAACACTCAAATTACTGTTTTAGATTCCTTCCCAATTTATAACCAAGTAAAGTGATGCTGATCCAATTTTTCACGAGCACATTAGCAAATAGTGCTGGTACAAAATATTGTATCTAAATGCTGAGTTTAAAATATATGTTAGAATTCAGCAAAGTAGCGGGATACCACATTAACACACAAAAGTAGGTTGCAAAAGGAGAGACAGTTCAAGATGGCAGTGTTGGAAGATGCTGAAGTCACCTCCTCACAACACAACACAACACATCTAAGGCTACGTGCAAAGCAATTCCCTCAGAAAAAAACCCTGAAAACTAGCTGACCAGCTCCTTCACAACAATGGATACAGGGCATCATCGAGACAGCCCATCCTTTTTGGGCCTATTCTGATGCTTGTCTCTGGCAAGACTTGGTCCTGCTAAAAGCCCCAGACCCCACCACAGCACAAGCATGGAGTTTCTCCTGGAGGACTGGGAGGGTTCAAGCCCCACATCGGGCATATCAACCCTTAGGACCTGCACCAGAGAGGCAAGACTCCAAAATGTCTGGCTTTGAAAAATAATGGGGCTTCCATCCAAAAATCCAGGAGAGCCATAGGGCTGTAGGGACTTGAGGTTCCACTCTTAAATGGCTTATACAAAGCACTCATTTGCTCCCCGGGATTCAGCACAAAGGCAGCAGTTTGAAAAGTGGCTGGACAATCTGTGAAGAGATTCTTGTGCTGATGTTAAAGCATCTACAAGAAGGGAGGAGCCTATTAGGACTCTCCAAGGGGAATGGTGGCACAGGAGATTGCCATGTTTGCACTGTCCCTCCAACTTGCTAGTGGTCTGTGGCAGGTTCCGCCTTTTTCCCACAAGGGTCCTGCCTGAGGTGGAGGCCAAGTACTCACCCTTGTGCTTCTTCAGTGGCCCTGCCAGAGCCAGATGGCTGAACATCCTGTCCCTGCACCATCCCTGGGCCCCACCGAAGCCAGCAAATGTGCACAGCCCACAAATGGGATGCTTGTCAATCCCTGCTCTGGTGGCCAGGGATGATTACATTTCCAGACCCCACAGATGTGAAAAACTGAAAAATTTCTTGGTACGCTATGCAGTACCCCCCAGGTACTGCAGAGACATCTGACCAAAACACACCCCTATCCTGTGAAAAGTCCTATTTTACTTGTCCTAGTGCTTTAGCCTTAGGAGAGTGCTTTAGAATTATCACACAGATAAAGGCTATGGAGTTGCTCTCAGGGAACTAGGCTGGGAGATGCCATCTTTGTGCTCTCCCTTGCTATAGCCCATTGACACCTCCCAGAGCAAAGATCAGATGCTCATCTGGAGCCCCAATTTTGAACTGTTGCCAAAGGGATCTGAAAGGCAGCAGGATTTACTGTTGTGGTTCCCCCACAATTGTGTCTATCTGCAACCTTTAAAAGCTGCTGTCTGAGGGCCTACCTTTCCATCATCCTCAAACCGGGAGCTGACTGAGCTTCATCTCTTGGGAGCGTTCATAAGACTTGGCAATCTCTCAACAGTTAGGATCCATCGAGAATAAATAAAGCTGCTTAGACCATCACAAAGGTGAGAGAAATAACCAAAAGGAGGGGAAAGTTAGTAACTTTGATCTTCTACACAAGTCTACTCTTCAAGCCTGGGAGAGAGAGAGCTCTTTTTCTTAATGCCTAGAACCAAACAGAATCAAGCAAAATGAAGAAATCAAGTATATGCAGAACACATTCCTCTATTTCCATATGGGACGAGGCCACAGATAACATCACACTCAGTGGTGCAAAACTGAACTTTTCCTTTAAGATCAAGAAAAAAAACAGAGATGCCCACTCTCACCACTATTATTCAACATAGTATTGGAAGTCCTAGGCAGAGCAATTAGGCTGAAAATAGAAATAAAATGCATCCAAGTTGGATAGGAGGAAATAAAGCTGTATACTATTTGTAGATAGTATGATTTTATCTATAGAAAACCCCAAAGACTCCGCCGAAAGAAATCTGTTAAAACTAATAAACAAAATCAGTGAACGCTAAAGCACTATTACAAGTTATGCGGTTGTCACATGTAAAAAGAGAAATGGAAAAAAAAAAGAGAGAAAGAGAGAGAGAGAGAGAGAGAGAGAGAGAGAAGGAGCAAGCTGGTCCTGAATCTCCTGTTGAATTTGCAGATGTGCCATGCTCAAACATCACAATAAGGACTGGTAGGTAAACTAAGGACAACCATTTCCTTCCAAGCCCCCAAGCTTTGGAAAATGATGTTCTATTTATTTCAACTGCTGAGTGACACCAGCTTTTCAAAGATTACATCCTTTTTGGGCTTATTCTGATGCTGTTTCTGAATCCTACAATTTCTGTTCTGGCAAACCCACTAATAAAGTCAACAAAAATTCCATATAAAGAGAAATGCAGTGCAAGAAAAAAATGATGAAATATTAAAGCTTAAAACATGTGTTTGCCTGAGGGCAGGAAAGCTTAAATATGTGAAATCCAAGCCTCTATAAGTATATTTTGTAACATCAGAAATCGAGAACTCGTTTGCATTATGCATTTTCTTCTGTACTCTTAAAAAAGTAGCATAATTTATCAGTGGATGATCAATTTTATCTAGAAAGCAAAAGAAATGTATCATCTATTTTTAGTAAAACATCAGATCAATGACTAAGGGACTTCATGAAGTCATTTAACCCCTCCTCTACTTTCTGGCAGAAAACGCCTGAGTATACTCAAAGTACAATTATTTATTTACTGACTGGTGTTTCCATTTCTACCTCAAAATTTTCTCACAGGTGCGCTTTCCATAGTTTCCCCTATAACTTATACTCTGAGATCATTAAAAATGTAAGGCGCTACCTTGATTGTCTTCTTTACTTGAGTTTAACGTTGTGATTATTAACAAATTGATACATTGGTGTAATAGAAATCAAATTTGCTTTATCTCTTCACATAATTACCAATGATTTTGTTACATCGCATAATTGCTTAATATTTAATATATTTAAAAGAAATATTAAATTATGTATTTATGTAGTATAGTTTTTATACTTGAAATTACACAGTATGTAGTCAAATTAAAATGCCATCAATACAGGAATAAAGGACAATAAATTAATTGCTAAATATTCACATTTGAAACCCTTTGATAAAAAGTTCTTTAAATAAATTTATACGTTGCTTTTACTTAGTCCTATTTTATTTAATATTTATTTTGTGTTATGTAGCCACATGCACTCTAAGATTCATAAATATCTGTCCCTTTCTCCAGATTGTGAGCCCTTTGAGGTTGAGTACTGTCTTCTTTATTTTGGGTTTTTTTCTGCCTCACCAGGCCTGGCACATAGCAGGTGCCATATGAATGTATGTTGAATGGATGAAGGAATCTTAAATGTTGTAGCAGATCTTCCTATACAACAGGCATTGCAACCAGACCTTAATTTTTTTTTGAATGCCAATTTTCCCTAATCTATGCCAACCCATGTTGCTATAGATTTTCCCTTTTGATGTTGATTGTTCTAGGAATAAATATATGACCCAGTTCTAGTCAGTAAGTTATGAAGGAGACTCCACTGCGATTCTCTGGAGGAAGATTTTCTTTCCTAATGAAAGGGATAGCCAAAGAAGCAGACTGAAATTTGTTCCACTTGGTTCTTCCTTGAGCTTGGGGTAATGACATGTGGAAATGTGAAATCTATAACTCTGAGCACCCAGAGCACAAGACCTCCCTGATACTCTGAGGATGACAAAGCAGCGAGCAGATAGGGTTGAGACAGTAAACGGAGTCACTCCATAACAACTCCACCTTTCTGCACAGGCTGGGCCTTAGGAATGAACGGCAAAGAAACTAAAGACTTGTTCCGCAGAGATTCAGAGACTCACCTCCCTTGGACTCATTTGCTCACATTTTAGGATGATAAAACCTAGGGACACTCCTCTCCCTTTCCCAGAGACTCACCTCCCTTGGACTCATTTGCTCACATTTTAGGATGATAAAACCTAGGGACACTCCTCTCCCTTTCCCAGAGAGGGTGTAGCTGTAGAGTTCGCTGTGTTGCCTTATGAGGACCTGGGACATGGGGATCTCATGAAAGCTGCTCTGTGAGTCAGCAGTGTCTTCTCTTGTCCAGAACCCCCACATTTTCTGTTAGGATAAATAAATGTATAGAGAAATTGAACACCTAACTTTGGCTCTTTTAGAATATTGCTAGTGTACCAGATTGGTATGCCAATCCTAGAGTCTCTTATGTGAGAGACTTAGACGCCCTTATTTTAAAGATATTTTTAGACAGGTGTTCTCTTACTTTCAGTTAAAGATGTTCTAACTGAAACAGAATAAATCTACTTCTCACCCAGAGTCATATGATATGGCAGTTTTCTTAAACTCTTCCTATGATGACTTTAAAAGGACTTCTACCTAGTTTATGCCTTGTTTCATAGTCAGAAAATTCATAATATTCAGCCACATTTTACCCTGTTTATCTGGTCTTCACCATAATGTTTACAAGTATAAGCTCTGTATTCAGATAATTCCAAGTTTTCATTCTAATTCAAGAATCTATTGGCTGTAAGATATTAAATCTCTGTTCTAAGCTTCCGTGTCACCATTTGCAAAGTGAGCAAAACAATACCTACATTGTTGAGTTTTATGATGAAATGAGATGATTTACATGAAGTGCTTAGCAGAAGGCTTGGCATAGAATAAACTCTTAGAACAGATAATCTTAGTGAGTGAAGTACAAATTATACCACCACTATAATCACTGAGAACAATGTGCCTCAGTGTATAATTTAGTTGTGTTTTTCAAACTATAAATGTTTAGCCCGCATCCCAATTGCTCCAACAAGTAGAGATTCTAAATTAATCCTTCAGGTGATCATTTCTAGCAGCAGAAGTCTCAGTGACTGGTGGAAGTGTGACATACAGCTTAGATATACTGGACCAAGACAAGGGACAATCACAACATCAGCAAGTCTACTCATTATTTCTAGTTCCTCTTCAGCACAATGACCTTTAGCTATTTGGTGATAACCATCATGTTCCCATGAGGCCTTTTTTGGAATGTTTCTTCTCATATCTTGCCTATTTGTGTCTCTAGATTTGTCAGTTTTCCCATAATGTAC
Source organism: Canis lupus dingo (assembly GCF_003254725.2). NCBI lineage: Eukaryota > Metazoa > Chordata > Mammalia > Carnivora > Canidae > Canis > Canis lupus. The sequence goes on from NC_064243.1 coordinate 62,396,661, forward strand.
TGCGGGTACATTCTAGTTTGTTAATATACTTTCAAGATATAGTACAGAAAACCAAACTAGGCATCATAAACAGTGAAGATCATAAAACCTAGTATTTTTCTTATCTGAATGTCATGATTCTGGAAATTTGCCTACAACTTCAGGCACTCTTTTAGCACACCGTATAGACACCATTGGCTCATATTGTGCTTGTGTATATGCCTTCTTTAAGACAAGATCCCACGATGCACTTTAGGAATAAATGTAGGAATTTATCTTACTAGTTTTTATTCATTATCCTACCTTATTGAGATATCCTGTTATGTTTGTTTTTTAAAAACATATTTCTGATTACATAAATAATACTAGTATAGTAACAAAATTTGTGGGAAATACAGAAACAGTAAAGTATGAAAAAGTATTTTTTTTCTCAGAACAATGATGAAACTCATATTGCCTTGTACATCTCTCCACGTTTTATGCTCATGTATGTATATGCAATCAACTTAAAAGGCCACATAGTTAATTATTATTTTCGCCTTTTAATGTAACTATTTAAAAATATTTTTTGGTACTATGCATTGTTATGTTCCATCTCTCTGTTAAATCAGCTTTTGCTTTAAAGGCATACCATCTTTAATTTATCAAGTTCAAAGTTAAAAACGTTGAGAAAACAGAATCATATACAGTGACTGTAACACACACTAGAGGCCTCCCTTCCACGTTGACATCACTCTATTAATCAACAGTGTTTGGACACAGGTATGCTTTCACATAATTAAGCTATCTTTTGACATGTACATCTCCATCATGTCCACAGGAGAAGTTTTTGGTTCAATCAGTTATTTGTTGATTAAATTGGTTTATCAAAACGGAATTTAAGAAAAATCTATGTATAATGTCAACCATTGTACTTAGGTCCCTGAATACCAATTTAACAAACAACATTCTATACTTTGCAATACTCACAGTCCACTGAGAAACAGGGACATTTAAACAAATACCTCTGTTGTATACCAAATTCTGAATGTACAAAAAGTTAGAGGGGTTAATAGAAAAGAAAATTATTATTCCTGAAGGGAATCAAACTTCAGACTGAATCCTGGATGTAACTTAGGAGCAAAGTAATGGCTGAGGAAACTATTATTATCTTTGATGCCAACTGAAAGGAACAAGAAAATGAAATATAAAGTTTAAAAATTCTATCTTTCTTGTAAACCTAATCTTTGAAGAATAGTTGCTTTAAAAAATCAAATTTGTATCAAATTGAGGACACCGAAACCCGCATGTATCTGACCATATCTCTGTGAATTTTGGTCAACAGAAGGTTTCCGAAATCAAGTAGCAAGCCCTAGTGGCCAAATCAATGATGACTGATTTACAATATCAAGGTCTGGGCTATAGGTAGGTTAAAAAATACCTGAGCTCCTTTAGCTGGTCAGGCAGGGCTCAAAAATAGTAACATGGAGGTACCATTTTGGGAACTGGGGGCCTCTATTTACAGAGCGTGAAGGATACATGGGATTGTAAATTGCCTTTGCAGATGTTGATCGCTGTCAAAGAGAATTTTGTGCTAATGTATGCAGACCTATACTAGGAATCTAGAAGACTTTCTGGTACCGTGGAAATGAGATATACCTACACGTTAGAATCTTGTTGAGCTCTGAGACAAAACAATCACAATCAGGTTGACATGACTCTTTAATACCCCCACAGTTTCAGCAATAAAGAGTCTAAAAGAGAAATGCCTTCATTCAAACATAACCAGCAGAAAGCCAACAAAACAGGATCATACAAAAGTATTTCAAGAAAAAAAAAAGCAGAAATTAACTTTAAAACCAGAGCAAAAGGGACACGAAGAAACTTCTGGGAGGCATAGAAATGTTCTGAATCTTGTTTGTAGTATTGGTGGTTTCAGATGGGTTTACATAGGTCAACACCATTTCCTACTTGCACAGAGAGAAGTCAGTCAGTAGTAACAGTTTAGGGTCTTATTTTCAGAGCTCACAACCCGGATGTGCACATAGGCCTACATCTGTGAGTGGCTGTCAGGACTTAACCAAAGAAACATAACTAGTAGGAGATGCACATACATATCATATACATATGTGTGTATGTATATATATGAATAGAATATGTACCAGTCCCTGTGTTGAGTGACTCATTTACATTACTTTATAGAATTCTCATTACAGCACAGTGAAAAGGTTTTTTTGAGGAAACTAACATATATAATGATGAAGTTACTTGCCCATTGCTACATAACTAATAAGAAACAGATTTGGGATCTAAAGCCAGACTCTGTGATGATGGCAAGTACGTCCTATACATGACACCCAATCACCCTTGTAGTACTTAACAGCTACATCATAACTAGAAGCGTCTAAACTCCCTGAGGAAACAAACAATGTAAGCCTTGGTCATATCTATTTTGTGTTCCGACAAAAAAGAAATGCTTACACAGTTATTATTTTCTCCGATGTTATAGTTGAGAACTCTTGGGTGGGTTAATTCTTGGTTTTATCTCTAGGGGCCTAGGCTGTTTGGACATTCTTAAGAATAACCTTCCTCAATAGATTTTCTAGAAGCCTGGGAGTCATATATAATACATTTGTCATTTCTAGAGCTTTCACTGCTTGGTTCTTCTCTGCTAAAATATTTGCAGCTCAGTTGCAATTCCAAATGGACCCTTAGGCAAACAGAACCTACTGAATGTCACCATAAATCTCACTGCTTGGCACTGTCCTGGGGACTGAGGGATATGCCAAGATTGTTAAATGCATTTTTTTTTTTTTAAGAGAATGCTTGGTCTTTGATCAATTGTAGTAAGAATAGAAGGGAAAAACAACAGCAGTGTTTGGAAAAGGAAGGAGTTGTAATTCTCTCCTTTGGGAAAGGTGACTAAGCTTGTTGTGGAAAGGAGGGAGCTAGACTGGGGAGCCCAGAAAAGACCACCAGCTTTTAACATGCAGTGCTTTTCTGGCAGTGGTGACAGTAGACTGCTCTGCAGACATAATAATCAAATTGGATTGTCTCTCTGGTGACAGGACTAGATCAGATAAGTGATGACAAATAGCAGACTTCTCTTTAGGGGGAAAGCACCTTGGTGTTTCAATAAACAGGGAACCCAGCCCTGGAAGACATGGGTTCAAACCTCGTTCTCCTGATTTAGCAGCCCTATGACCTTGAAATGGAAGCACACGTGCTCTGAGCCTCAGTGTGGTCGTCTGAGCAATGATAATAACTTCCCTACCTCATGTGATCTAATGAGAGGAGGTATGTGAGAACACAAGGCAGTAATGACTGTTTAAATTCTAATTGTCAATATGTTTGCAATGGGTTATCTATAGGGAATACTAATATGTTTCTAGTTTTCTCCTAGCTTTAATACATGTTACTTGGATGTTGGATTCTAGATCAGTATCTAAATTTACAAGCTGAAGGCCAGACTCTATTCTATAATATACTTTTTAGATGTAATTTTACAAAATTGCATCAAATACCTGCATATTTCAAATCTTGTGAAAACAGAGCTTTAATGACAAAACTAGAGGGGATTTTTCTTACTCATTATTACAGCAAATAAATGAGAACTTGCTAATGACCTTTGGATTCTGTATGGAGAAGGACCCTGCTGACCAGTCAAAGATCAGCTTTGTTGCATGATGAAAGCTCAATCATACATTGAAGATGATAAAAACTGATTTTCCTTCCTCAGAGAAATTCATGTACAACATCTGAGAATGAGTCACAGAGGCCTTGATGAAAACTTGGAGCCTTTAGCTCATTGTTCAAAGATTGACTAATTGTTTCCTATGTAGCGGGCCCTAGAATATTCCTTGATTATTAAAAAGTTGGTTTCGTTGATGGTCACTAATAGATTTTACAGTTAATTTCCCTTTCCCTCAGGAATTGTAAGGCTTACAATCTCTGGAATTTGAATTACTTAGTTTTATCAGCTTTAGTCTGTAAAATAGTACCACAAATCAGAGTTCTATGCTTTTGGATCCCATATCCTGATCTGTTACCAGCAATAATAATAACAATGATAATGGTAAATAGCAATTTATAGTTTTTAGAAACATCTGAATTTTTCAAAGTATGTGGAATCATGATGCATAAATTATGAAATTCAATCTATGATTCTATTTATACTGAGATTACATATATCTTCTATGAAGATACGAAAAAAGACAAGCTATGAGCACTCTGGTAAATGTAGTTGATAGTACTACACCTGTCAGGATTCCTCTCCCGGCGTGTGTTCTACATGACCAGTTGCCTGCAGAGGATAGACGTGTCAGATACTGAGGAAATAGCGTCTTCCAGAAACTCCTCAAGGTACTAAGGAAGCAGCAAAAAGCCTGATTGAAAAGGTTCCTATGCTTATGGGAATTATATTTTGGAAGATACAGTAGACAGACAAAAAACTGATTATAGCAATTTGTTCAGGTCTCAATTATTTAGGAAAATGAGCCAGTTTAGGGGGTGGCAGTTATTACATGGACACTTACGATATTCAAATATCTTTTTTTCTTTCTGCCTGGAAATTTCTTGGTGGGTATATAATTTTGACACCCTTTGTCTATTTATCCTTTTCTTTTATTCTCTGCTTTCTTGGTTTCTTTCCTACTACATTTCCCTCTTCTGTTTTCCAGGACACCTAGAAGATACTAGCTATTTCTGAAATAGGAAGAGGACAAATAACTTGCTCAAGTCAACACAAACGCATCTATGTTCCTGTATCTTAGCTGATGCTCTAATGTCAGGGGAGCGCAAACCTAACAGGGCGACCAGAGATCTGTGTGGTGAGTAGTAGGAGAGAAATCTTTCCTTTCCCACGGGGAAACTTCAGTGCTCCACAGTCACATGGCCCCATGTATACCCACTAATGCTTTGATAAGGTGGAGTTAATAAATGAGTCAGCACGGAATGAACAGACCTCCGGTAAGAAAAATGAAATGCAACAACAACAACAACAACAACAACAAAACCCACAGAAAAATCAGTGAATATATTTACAGGGGGAAAAGTAACACATTTGTTGAATTATAGGAACACTGAGACACTGATAATGCTGCCCTTCAACTGTAGAATGTTTCCTGAGATGCCTCTGGTGCAAAACTGGTGAATACAGAAAGTCTGACTGGCTCCACTGCTGAATTGGTGACAGTCTAGGAGAAATCAATGCTTCCTTTGCTTTGTGGTCTTGGTAAACACTCAAGAGGCAGACTGGGAAAAAAAAGTCAACACCAGATGGCTCCTAGCAGAAATGTTCCTAATCATTGAATTGTCTCAAGGAGAAACCCAAGGAGAACACTTTTGAAGGAGATTGTTACTGAGATTCCAAAACCCCATCTGTTCTGAGTCTTATGTATATGACACGAGCTTCATGACTTCACTCACCATGGCTAGAACCTAGCACTCTATAGTCCAGCTCAGCTCCTTGGTTCTATCGCCATCAAGTTTAAGGCTGTGCCTTACAAACTACACATACACAAACACACGCATGTGTGCAGAATATATATGTGCAACGTGTGTGCATTCTGCATTATATATGGGAAAGGACAATAAATGAAGCAGCTTGTATGCATGAAAATATGAAATGCTGGGTTATAGCTAATAGCTATAGACTTATTATCCCAGCAATAAGATCATTTCTTAATATAAGAGAATCCTGAGTCAGGGAGATCTGAAGCAGCAAACAATAATTGCTTTTTAGCAGTTTACTCTGCTGCCTTAGGATACTTCCGTCTAAAAGTGACCCAGAAACTTTAAAGATGAGTAATAGCAAGTATATATTTCAAACTTTAGGATTGCCTATTTATATTCAGCCCCAAAATTAAAAATGTCATTCAAGAAGCACTCAAAATATGCAATAAGAACTAAAACTATCTAATTGAATGTCATCCTGTAGGATAATATCACACGTCTGCATGAGATTGGGTAGTTGACCCAGTAGACCATAGCCAAAAATATGCTGAGCAAATGGCCCTGATTCTTGCCGGGTTTTAGGGGATGGTGGCTCAAGGGTGCTATAAAGTAGTAGTTTCCTCAGCAACATGAGGAAGTATAACCTTTTTAATGAATTAACCTTGGCTGTAATAACGAAAATAAATCTGAGCTTTACCCATTATTTACCCTGCCAGTAGTACTAAAGATTTACATGCACTTTAAATGTGATCACAACAATAACCCTGTAAGATGGTTTGTGTTATTATCCACATGTTTAGATGAGGAAACTGAGAATGAAATTAAGCATCTTACTCTTAGTTGCACAGCTGGCAAGTGGTATAACATATCTCCTGTATGTATGCCCTAACCATTGCCAAACTACTCTATCAGTCAGCATATTGATCATCTCAAATGGTAGTCAACTTATTCACATGTATGCAATCCTATTAGTTTTGTAAGTTAGACATTAGTTTTAAAAAGGAGATTTGAATCAGATTTATGTCCTATCTGTAACCTACATTTACTTTCCTACAGTTAATGTGACTGTAGAGCAACATACATCATAGCTTCTTTGGGCTTTTTTTTTTTTTTTTTTTTTTTACTTTTGGAATGAATAACTTAGTAGTGTTTTCATTCAAGAAAACTTTATTAGATGCCTATTCTGTGTATGGAAATTTAAGGTAAAAAGATGAACTAGACACAAGTCAGCCCTGCAGAATCTTTCGATCCAATAATGGAGCTAGCACAAATATAGAATAATTTAGAAAACATATGTAAAAGAGAACTGCCAATAAAATGCCATAGGGTTCTAAAAGAGAAAGAAATTTCTTTCATAAGAGGGATTTAGAGATCAGCTGATGAGGAAAGAAGGCATTTGAATTAAGATTAATAGTGGATCAGATATAGAGAGGCAATGATAAAGAGTGCCTTTCTATGCAATAGTAGCATAGGTAAAAACAGAGGCTGAAAGATATGACTCTTTTATGGGTTTATCACTGTTAGCAATAGTCATCGCTCAGGAGTACTTCTGTGATATAGACCGTGATATTCACTATATACATTCATTGCCTCTAAACCACCCAATAAATAACCTTGGAAGATAGACACTAAGGATGTGGAACTAGAGTTTAGATTGCTTAAGAGACTTCCTCATGGTGGTAGTATTGAGCATTAGTCTGGATTCCGATCCAACTCTGATTGGTGTGCTATATTACACTGCTTTCCACAAATCACAAAAAAAAGTAATTTACTATTATGGATAGAATAATTGAAGGGGAAGAAGGAAACACATTTTTGAAAAGATACATTAGGTCCAGGAAGTAATAGCAAAAATTTATATGCTAAGAATTGTTGTGAGCTCTTTCCTCATTTAACAACTCTATGAAGTACATATTATTATGGCTATTATGACAATCCCATTTCCAGATGAGAAATCTGAAGCATGGAGAGAGTAAATAATTTCCCTAGGTTTCAGAACTAGGACTCAAACCCAGGACTTCAGAATCAACATTTTGGCTCTTAACCACTAGGATTAGCTGTCTCTTCGATGATGGAGAATAGAAAACGTTGGAAGGCTGAGTAAGGAATATGGATTTCCTTATAAAATAAAGGGAAGCCTGTAAAGACATTTGACCAGAAAGCTAACAAAATTGAAATTTATGCTTTAGATAAATTAATCTATTATTTCTATTTATAAAGTGATTGAATTAGAATGGAGTTTTTGCATGGAAAGAAATTAATTTGAGAGATTAAAGTACTAAAAATGTATCAGAATCTATCTATCCATCTATATATCTACCAAAATATGATTGTGAAACATGACCATAAAACACAAATTTCACATCTGAGAGATGTTACAGCTTTGTGATGACTGTAGCAAAGCCAGCAGGATTTTTATATATATATATATAAAATATATATATATACATAATATATATGTAAAGTACACATACATATATAATAAAATAATTATTTTATATATTATATACTTATATATGATTTTTATATATGATTCTATATTTATATTTTTATATATATGCCTACGATCTATACCATATCTATGTATCTATGTATTTATCTAGAAAAAGACTTTAATCCAGCTAGGATCCAGATAAATACTGTATCCAGTATTATTGCTATGTTTCCACATTGCTGTATTAGCCACCTAGCAAAAAAGTAGATACCGTAAATAAGTCAGAATAATATGAAAACTTAGAATTTGCTGTGAAGCAAAATCATACTTAGCAACACTATAACAAATACATGTTATTTTATTTAAGAGATCATGAAGCATATGAGAAATAAGACCAGAATCTCTAGTGACCCAAAGACTGAGAATTCTTAATAGATGGTGCGATTACCTGGAAGGCCACACAAACCATGAGATGATAATTCGGGACCAAAGAAGAAAAGCCCTCCTACTTCATGCAGAGAAACCGTGACAGGGCCCGAGGGACTGAGGTCACTACTATTACTTACTAGATGTCTTTTTACCTATTTCACATTGACACAATGATGATTTAAATTGATGACATTACAATTTTACAATCACTGTAAACTTGCGAATACGTAGTGGTATAAAAAATAAAACTGGCAAAATATCCTAGAAGAAAATGTGATAGAAGAATATACTCATTAATAATTTCTACTTCACAAATGAAATTAACTAGAATGAAACAATCCCCCATCAAGGACTCTTAAAACTTCTGACACATTTATCTTGGGCTTATTAATATGATACAGAAATAACCCAGAAAACAGAATGCTAAGTACTAAGAATGACCACAAAAGGTGCAGGGCTTCCTGCTGATAGATTTTGAGCACTTTATTCCCTCTAATTACTTTCTTTCTGTGCAATAACTGCACTCTAATTCGCCATTTAACATGCGGCGCAGAAGTGATGGAAAAAGTACGCTCTGCATGCCTTATGTTCTACTAACCCAGTTGGAAATAATCTTTTGTTGGAATTTCTAAACAGACAAAGATAAATGAATTGAAAAATCACAAGAGAAACAAAAAGCAAAGGTGGGACTAAATTATGCAAACCAGAATGCAGTTGTATACAAAACACAAACCATGAAGTCTGTGTTCGTGTTGAGGATAGACCAAACTTAATTACAAGCTTTTCAACAGTTAATGTGAAGAGAGAAATACTACCAGCTATGCAGTGCATGGTGACCAAAAAATGAAAACTATCCTATTGCTTCAGAGAAGTATAACTATCATTTATACAATGTCCAGAGAAATTTCTCATAGGAATCATCGTACAAAAGGTATTGGATAGACTAACATAAAAACCTTAGCATCATCTTTATAAGTGGAATATACGTTACAAAGTCTCCTTTTTTACATTTCAAGTCAAGGAATGTAGAAATCATATTAAGTGAGGCCTTTTATTGGCAGGCCTCAAAGATATTTGGTGTACGAGAAGCCACTTAAAACATTTACCAAGAAAGCAAATACAAGGTAATTGTGAAACAGGCAACCTTTAAAACCCTGAAATCTCACAGCTGAGACAGATGTCACAGCTCTGTGATGCCTACAGGAAGGCCAACACAGGGCACTTGATTGTTTTATGAAAATACAATTTCATAACAATGACAATCATTGTTGGTGAAAATGCCTTTTTTTAGACCTCCTCAGCTGTGATAGAACCTAATGTGTCAAATTTAGAGACTCAACAGAAATTTTTTGAACGCAGAAGGGTTTATTACTTTATTGCCATATAGTAAAATGAGATAAAGGAGTGGGTTGTCCAGTATTTTAATCATACCACCTGCCTGGTTCCAAGTATTCTTGTTTATTAATTGTCCTTCCTCCCTCTTCCTCACCCTCTCTCCTTCTCCCTCCTCCCTCCCTCTGCTTCCTGCCTCCCTCAGGAAGCAGGAAGAGCCTCCCTCCCTACCCCCCTTTCCTTCCTTCTTCCTTCCTTCCTTCCTTCCTTCCTTCCTTCCTTCCTTCCTTCCTTCCTTCCTTCTTTCCTTCCTTCCTTTCTTGTCACATCAATCAATCTGATTTGAATGTTTAGCTTGTTTCAAGTAAATCTTGAGAAAAGGAACCAATTAGAATGGCATGTGTTATAAGCTGAAATAAATTACATTTTGTTAAAGGAAGGAAAGTGGGATTTTCTAGCTTTTTTCTGGGGCCAATCAAGGAAGACATGACAGATGCATCTTCAAAGATAAATAATGGCTCACTAGAATAATCAGATGGAAGAAGGAACAGGATATGATAACTGAGGAGGTTTGAAAGAGCACATGAGGTACTGGGAACTGCAAGTATTTTCAGTGTCTGGAGAACAAGAGGCATATGTATGATTGCAAATGATGAAGCATCATTTACATATTACTGACCTTCAAATTTGGTTTGTTAATAATGGAGGGTGATTAAAATGCTTAAAGCTGGGTATTGACATAATTATATTTGTGTTTTTGATGGTGGGAAAGTGTAGGGCAATTAGACAAATCAAATCTGAAGGGAGAAAATTCAGATAACAAGCAAACATAGAAATGGGATGTGATGGAATGGAAGGAGCTTGGGCATTAAAGCAGATGTTTACAAATCCAGCAGATAAAAATAATAATTAAGGTTGCTATGGCACTTCACAAATTATGAAACATTTTAGATATATCATTTAATTAAATTATTCAACTATATTTAAGAGGTTCTCAGCATCTATGGAATGTGTTTTGATCCAGGTATTACCTTTAGTATATTGTAAAACTCTATGTTCCAGCCAAACACATATCCTCTAGAAGCATTTTTTTATTTCTTAATAAATCAACCAGGAAAGGATGTTAGCTTTGTTCTCTTGGACAAGAATAAAAATATCAGTCTAATGAATACAAATTAATGTATTGATTTCCTTTTAATATAGACTATGACTATGTGAGAAATAACAAATGTAGAGTTTAGCCCTTTTAAAAGATACTTGAAGATCTTTGTACCCTCTACCCTAGAACTTTAATTAACTCTTGAAAGTAAGTGCATCCTTAAAAACCTAGTGTATAAGTATAGATGTTATACAAGGGAAGATAAGTGATACCAGAAGTTTCCTTAGTGAGCAAAGAAACAAAATCAGGGAGAAGTTTTATGCTTCAATTATTTTATGTTGTATAAAAATAATCTGCTAAATCCATCTTTAAAACAGAGACTCACCCACCACTGGACTAAAATATGTGCTTTCTTGTGATTTTTATTTTCATGTAAATTAAGATTTGGCTTTTCCTGTGACTTGGATAGAATCGATTTTAGGGAATATATAATTTAGGGGAAAAAGATTTTAAGGATTTGAAGTTAAAATGAGGGTCTCCAATGACCCTTAAATTTTAGAACTCATCTATTTACTCAGTGAAGGCTGACTTTGTTCTTAAAGAACAAAAGATCTGGATTTCTGGTTCCAACCAAGATGGAAGAAGCCCACTTCAGCCTATCTCTCTCGCTGATTGCAATTTAAAATTCTGAAAAAAAAAAAAAAAAAAAGTTCTGAGAATTTGGAAAAGTAATAGCAGGGCAGAAAGATTTGGGCAGAAAGGCAGCACTTGAAGAATAACCCATATAGCAGCAAACAGTTTCCTGTTTTTATTTTTTTCCACTTTCTTTATCCCCTTGTTTTGATGCAAGAGAGATCAAGCTGAGGAATTGTGTAGCAGGTGCACACAGTAAACAAGAGAAATTTTCTTTCTGGCTGAAAGTGTAGGGGATAAAGAGCTGCTGTGAACTAGAGAATGAAGGGGAGAATTCTTGTTTTTTTCTCCCTTTATTTCACATCCCTGCCCTGAGGTCAGCCTCAGTTGTAGAACAATAATGCTGTGTTGCTGTGGTAAAGATGTAGGCAAAGCCCTGCAGAAAACCCTTCCCTCTGCAGAGAGAAACTTAGAAAAGTGCTGCCTGTTGTGCAGAACATGAGGGAACCCACATTAATTATTTTCTTTTTCATTCATCGTTTCACCCCAAAAGCTGACCCATTGGTACACAATTGCCTTACAAAATAGTTTTAGGAGGACTGAGAAAAACCTGTATTTCTGACCAGTGAAACTAGTAAGGGGGCCTCTCCATAGAAGTCAGAGAGTGTGGGGGAAATTGTGTATGAACTGGTACAAGTCTTGAACTCACTTCCAGGCTATCTATGTATGGAACACATCCAAGAAATCACAATACAAAATTTGGAAATGAACTAAAATGTAAATTGTTGTCCGATAAGAGTTGAGTTGCAAAGGCAGATCCAATACTAAAGATTTTGAAACTGATCTGACATTGGAACCACTGCCCTTAGAAAATGTTAACAGAATTGAGGATTTGTAACTCATCGGGTTGATTGTCTGCTAAACAAATGATCAATGTTCTAAAGATGTTTCAGTGGGACCCAAAATCTCAATAGTATATTATTCAAAATGTTGAGGATAAAGTCTAAAGTTTCTCAATACACACAAATGTATGAAAATATGATCGATTTTCAAAGGAAAAGACAATCAAAATACACTAACCTCAAAATAAGCAGATGTTCACATGATTAAGTAAACATGTTAAAGCAGCTAATAATATTATGCTCCAGGTTATAGAAAACTATAAAAAGAACCCAATGGGAATTTTAGAGCTGAAAAAAAATCTCAAAAAGTTTACTAGTTAGGTTCAATAACAGAATAGAGATGAATGAGGAAAAAGTCAGTGACCTTGAAGATGAATCAATAGAATTTATTAAATTTGAAGACCAGAAAGAAAAAAAATAATGAAAAAGCCCCAGGGACCTATGGGAAATAGTAATAGTAGTCTTTTTTTTTTTTTAAGATTTTACTTATTCATTCATGAGAGACAGAGAGAGAGAGAGAGAGAGAGAGAGAGAGGCAGAGACAGAGGCAGAGGGAGAAGCAGGCTCTATGCAGGAAGCCCGATGTGAGACTCCATCCGGAACTCCAGGATCACGCCCTGAGCTGAAGGCGCCCCTAAAAAAATAAAATCTTAAAAAAAGAAGAAGAAGAAGAAAGTACAATTAGCACAGTTTTAAATTCAACCAATAATGATGGGTAGGTATTAAGGACAGAACTTGTGATGAGCTCTGGGTGTTATACATAAGTGATGAATCACTATATTCTACACTAGAAACCAATTTTACCATATATGTTAACTAACTAGAATTTAAATAAAAACTCGAAATAAAAAAAGAAAGCCAAAAAATACATAAATAAATTCAACCAATTAAATTCTGCAAAATATCTGCATGTGTCTGAGAGACATGGATGCTGAGCCACTAGAATTTTGCTTTTGATTTGGCATACACTGGCTGGTTGTGTGGACATTTTATGTTTTTGGCTATAAACTATATATCTTGATATTAGAAAGCATATTGACTACATAACTGAATGTAGTTATTCCCAAAAAGATTTTTAAAAAGTTTTTATGATTACTGTGTTCAATTATGGTAATTGTATTTTCCTAGGAAATTTTTCATTTTACACAGATGTTCCTTTCTTTTCATATAACTGTTCAAAATAATCTACAATATTGTTTTTCTTTTGAAAGAGAGAGAGAGCATGTGCAATGCAGGGGAGGGAAGGAGAGGCAGAAGGAGAGGGAGAGATAATCTCAAGCAGCCTCCATGCCCAGTGCAAAGCCCAACACTGGGCTCAATCCCATGACTTGGAGATCATGACCTGAGCCAAAATCAAGAGTTAAATGCTTAACCCGCTGAGCCACCCAGGTGCTCCCAATCTACAATATTTTTTAAATTTCCTCTGTGTGAATAATTATTCTCTCACTGTCATTTCTTTTTATTCCCATGCTATCTCCATTTGTCCCCCTTTAATAAGTCACTCTTGATTTTTCTCTAATGATTTGTTAAATAGCATTCTGATTTACTTACTAATTCCATTTTCTGTTTGATTTCTGCTTTTAACTTTGTTTCTTTTGTTCTGCTCTCCATTGATGTTCTTTTCCTAGAGTTTTGAGTTCAAATTTAAGGGATTATTTTAAATCTTTCATTTTTAACTGATGGAAATGTTTGAGGACTAGAACATTTCTTTGATCATTGCTTTGCTGTATCCCACAAATAATGTCTTTTTTATAATTCTGGGACTGAAATTCTCCAGTTTATATTTTCTCTATAGTTCAAATTTTTAAAAGAATTTTTGTTAATTTATTTAGTAAGAGTTTTTCCAAATATTTTTATTCTTAATTTCTAGTTTTATTGTACTGTGATTAGAGAATGCTGTTAATATTTCTGCTTCATGAAACTTACAGAGGTTTTCTTTGTCAATTTAATATACAGCCAATTTTGTGAATGTCCCAGATACACCTGAAAATAAAAGGTATTCTCTATTTTTAGTGTCATGATTTCTTAAGATCGACCTTAATTATTGCATGTATATTTTCCACATTACATAGTGTTATACTCTCTTTCCCTAAATGACCTGTCTTAAACTGAGAGTCATGTATTAACATCTTCCATTTCACATGGATTTCTGTCTAGTTCTTGTGCTTCCTGAATTTCTGCTTTATGAAGGTGACTGCTATGTTACTTTATACATATGTATTCATAACAAACCCTCTTTGTGGAATATAGCAAAGCAATGGCTGCTTAAGTGTATTTAATTCAAATTATGTTATTACAGTTTCATGTACTTTATGATTGTTTTGGGGAAGTGATGTTTTTAAGCTCTTTAAAACTCAGTAATTTTCTCTTACATAAAAGAGTGTTAAAACTAAAAATCTGGAGAAAAAGAATGAAAAGTACAAATGGGATATTTGCATTTCATTCACTTCTTCACTCCTGAAAAGTTCTCGGATAAATTTTTTTTTTTTTTGCAGAGGGTGTACTTAAGTTTTTGTGATGTGTGAACATTACTGCTGTACTGAGGTCATGACTTTTTTTTTCCCTGAGAGATGAAAAGCTCCCTGTGTCTTCTTTATTAAGCCTCAAATCCCTTTGATATATTTGGAGTTAAAGAAACTCCAAAACAGATGACAAATGGGGCAGAGGTCAATGTTAATAGAAAAGTATTTTTTCTAAAACTAATTAAAGGAGGAGGACTAAATGGCATAACTTATTCAGAACTATTGTGGATGGAATTCCATAATTAACCAATAAGGCAACATGAATATCTGCCTTGAATTTTGAAAACTTTGCCCACAACTTCGTTCACTGTTACTATATTTGCTAATATATGCACTGTGTATATGCATACATGTTGGAGGATGGTGCAAAATAACATATTTAGTAAGTTCTAAGAATTAGTAATTGGAATAAGAAATGCAAGAGAAATAACAGTGATTAGATTACAGAACAAAAATTATAAAGAGAAAGTGAAGGCTGGACTAAGCCAGTAATATCTAAGGTTAGATTTTCCGTATTAGATTAGAAAGGCTGAATGACAATTTAAATGGGTTATAAGTAGGTAATGGAACAGAGCAAAACTTGGTTGTTTAGAGTGTTAGCCTCTCAATGCCTTTGGGATACCCCATGAAAATAGGAGATAGTGCTAATGGTTTCAAATTGTCTTAAATTATTTTCTACTTAGAGGTAATGTCTCCTGGACCATTCAAAGATGAGCTCACGTATCTATAAACAAGTAAGTTTCCATAGGTTCTTTTCTTTTTTCTTTTCTTTTCTTTCTTTTCTTTTCTTTTCTTTTCTTTTCTTTTCTTTTCTTTTCTTTTCTTTTCTTTCTTTTCTTTTCTTTTCTTTTTTTTCTTTTCTGTAGGTAAAAAAATAGAGGTTCCTCAAACTCAGATTTTCTTGACTAAAGTAAAGCCTTGCCTTAGTCCCTGACTTCAGGCTTCTATCCTAAGCTTTCTTGTGTGTTTTTGCATTGGGAATTCCTCAAAACCATCTATATTTCTTTGGAAGAGCAGCATTACCAGTCCAAGTTGGATTGATTCCTTGGCTTAAATGGTCTATAATATTTACAGAGCAATAATCAGTTATCAAGATTAATCTAGATGTCATGATTATAGAAGCAGAGAGGAAAGTTTGCATATAAGACCACTACCTACCTTCAATCCTTATTGATTTTTTTAAAGTTTTTTTAAGGCTTTCATAGTAAGTTTATTTCAAATCTAAATGGTGAAAGTAGCACGTTTATCTCATATCAAAGTGCAAATAAAGTATTAGGTGTTTCATAGTAAAAAGCTGAAAACATTATGTTTGTGGAGGATGGGAAGAGAGAAGCATTAGTAGTTAATAACATCTCTCTTATTCTCCTGAAGGTCAAAGAGCTCTCAGAACAGAGCCTGCATTTAACTTAGAACAAACTATCCAGATGAAAAGTGAAATGTCCAACTAGTCACTCAGTTATTTTGCCAACATCACATTCACACAGACCATGTAGGATTATGGAAAAATTATGAGAATTTAATTTTTCTTCTAGATGTTTGTCCGAATGTAATGGTAGCCACAAACACAATAATCTTTGCCATATAGGAACCTGGATCATGTCAGGGTTATCAAAGTTTTACAAATATAGAAATCATATTAAGATAAAGGTGACGTTATACTTGTGGGTTAAGAGCACATTGCTCATATACATTCAATTTAAGTCCCACATCACCATTAAACTACAACAAAGCCTTTAAAATTGTTTTTGTTTAAATATTAAGACACAAATAAATAAGAAGAGAAACAACAGAATTTTGGAAGCTAGAAAGCAGATGAAGGAAGAAAAAGGAATTACAAAACTAAGAAGACAAATCCTAATTAAGCAGGGGAAATCTCAAAGTCACTATAACATTTTTCTTTTCTGAAAAATTTCCAAAAGGCTCAGAAAATGCCAGTCCCAAATACCTCTAGAAATTGGAGAAAGAGGGACACTAATGTAAGGAAGATTTGGCTGAAGGCTGTTTGAATAAGTGGTAGAGCTCTAAATCCCTCCTAGATTCCATGCACTGGGATGACTGATTCCCTCCAATGCAAACAGATTAATGGAGTGTTATTTTCTAAATAGTTGAGAACATAAAATCTTTGTTCTGGGTATCTATGGAATAGTTAAGGCCACGGATTTCCTGTTGAAAATAGTCACTAAGTGCCCTGACACATACTTAGTGGCTGTATCTCTTCTCTCCTCCCTTTACAACATCTAGAAACTAGGCATAATGAACTTTACCTCCCAGACAAGAGATGGAGGAAGTCTCCAGAAAAATCAGTAGCCTCAGAGGAAATGCTTAAGGAGACTGACTGCAGCCACTTCCCCACAAATATTTTCAGACAGGCAAGTTTCAAGGTATGTCTCTCTCTTGTACCCTTCACCTATGGTTACCAGAAAGTATCTTTTGAGATTATAAATAAGGTAGGAAACTAAGAGCTCGTGGGCTACAAAATATGAAACCAGGAGATCCAACAGAACAGAGTTAAAAAAAAAGGGGGGGGGGATTTCAAATGAACAAAAAGGGAAAACCCAGGATGCTAATCTGTGACCCAGACAATGAAGGTGACCAGTCTGCTTGGAGTGGTGTGACTCAAAGAACATACATGTTGAAGGCTTTAGTCACCAGGCCTTTGGTGTTATGCCATTTTACAATCTAACAAAATTATTGGGGTATTTGGAAAATAAATGAAGAAAGGAAAAGACAAGAAATCTAGGAACCTGAGAATCCAACTCAGAGGAAAGGTAAAGAGAATTGCAAGGATAAAACAAAGAACATTCTACGCTGGCACCTGGGCAGCAGAGAGAAGAGTGGAGATCTCCAGGGATATATGCAAGAGAACATGGGAATTTACAGATGGGCTGATGTGATTGAGGTTATTGAAAATTTTTCTAAGAGGCTACTAGAAGGTATAGGAAGAATCAGTAACAGATATAGAAGGAAGTGGGAAATAAAAGTAAGTAATATCATATAGTTATAATAAAACACAACAGTCAGTTACAAATAATCATTTTCATATATACCACAATGAAGACCCTGAATAATGACTTAACACAAAAAAACAAACGTTGGAGAGATGGGGAAGGGATAACGGAAAGGATAAAAATGCTTGTAAAATGTATAGCCCTTTCCCAAAAAGCCATTTTAAAATCCTCCTTATTAGTTTGATTTGTTATTATTGTTACTTATTAGTATTACATTCTTTCTTTTTTTTTTTTTTAAGATTCATTTATTTATTTTAGAGGGTGGGGCAGAGGGAGAGGGAGACAGAGTCTTAAGCAGACTCCTCACTGAGTGCAGAGGCCTATGGGGGAGTTTGTTCTCAAGGCCCTGAGATCACCACCTGAGCTGAAACCAAGAGTATGAGGCTTAACTATCTGAGCCATTCAGGTGGCCCAGTATTGCTTTCTTTCTAGGAGAATCCTAATCATTTGTTTGTTTACTGCCTTTGCAATCAGCCTCATCATATCATTAGCAATAGTAAAAGAAGACAGCAGTATGTTGATATGCTTTGGTATGAGTCTGATGGGAATATTTAATGGATCAATACATTCAAAGATTAATGGTGTGATCATAAATGTGTTTATTAATGTCACGTATTTATTGAGTGTCTACTATGTGCTGGGCTCTGTGCTAGATACTAGATAGAAAAGAAAACAGGTATCCTGTTCTCATGAAGCTTATATACCTAGAGTGAAGAGAAAAGAAACAATAAACCCAAGTTGAATGCCAATAACTGCCATGAAGAGCAAATACAGGATGAAGGTAAAGGGGAGTAATGGAAGATGCTGAGTATTACCTTACACGCTCAAAGTGGCGTGAATACACAGGAAGAATCATTGATCATCAAAATAATCATGTACTTAAATAAATATAGAGAATGTCTCTGAATAAGACTTGACAGGTAAGTGATTTCTTCTTTATAAAACATGATATCTGAAAATAAGATAAACTTTTAATATGAGTTAGTTAGTTCCTCCAGGGCCTGCATCATTTAAAAACAAATTGAAGCAGATGGTTTATTCTGTCTTAGGCTAGGCATCTATATTAGTTTGCTAAGCTGTTATAACAAAATACCACAGATTGGGTGGCTTAACAGCAATTTATTGTCTCACAGCTCTGGAGGCTAGAAGTCTAAAATTAAGGTTGACAGGTTGGCTCCTTCTGAGGGCTCTGGGGAAAAAAAATCTCCTTCAGACTTGTCTCCTGGCTTATCAATGGCCTTCCTCATGTTCACATGGCATTCCCCCAATATGTGAGTCTCTGTGCCCAAAATTTCCCTTTTGTAAGGAAACCAGTCATATTAGATCAAGGATCACCCTAATTATTTCATTTTGCCTTGATTACCTTGATAAAGTCCCTGTCTCCAAATAAGGTCACATTCTAAGGTACTGGGGTTTAGGACTTCAACATATCATTTGGAGAAGGGGGACACAGTCTAACCCACAAGGACACCTGGGTGACTTATCAGTTGAGCATCTGCCTTCAGCTCAGGATGTGATCCTGGAGACCCGGGATCGAGCCCCACATCGGGCTCCCTGCATGGAGCCTGCTTCTTCCTCTGCCTGTGTCTCTGCTTCTCTCTCTGTCTCTCATGAATAAATAAATTAAATATTTTTTAAAAATCTAACCCATAATAGCATCTTAGACCCCAAAAGTAATTAGACCTGGAATTACTGTCCTTGTTCCAGGCCTGGAACCAATCAATCTGTGGTATTTTGTTATAACAGCTTAGCAAACTAATATAGATGCCTAGCCTAAGACAGAATAAATCTTCCACTGGAAGATTCCAGATTCCAGTGGAATCTTCGGTTTTCTCTAATACCCACACCCTCTAAAAGTTGTTCCTTGACAGCGGATTCCACATTACCTTCTGTTATATGGCACCTTCAGGAGAACCAACCCAAACCAGATTCCACTTCTGGCACTTAGCAGCCCCTCTGTTAGGGACCTGGTTCCCTCTCTAGTGAAAGAATTCAGAAATCAGTATTGCTCTTGATTTCCTGATGCCAGTTATTTCTGGCCACCACTTCTACAGCCCACTTCTTCCAGTAGACTGGATTATTTTAGGTTCTAGTGTTCAAAACCACCAAGCAGCCTTTTGACATGGACATGGCATTTACTATTCCATTCTCACCTGGCCTTGACTTCATACTCACTCCCAAATAGCTGAGATCCATCAGTACCTTAGGCTGGAGTCTATGTCTATGCAATAGAATGAATGCATACTGCTGAGTCAATGCAAAATGGCACACAGAAATTCTAGGTGATATTTATTTTTGATCACTTTTTAAAATCCAATTCAGAAAAATGATGATCAATTTGTAGATATATAAAGAATAGGCATATCTATACATCTTTTCTATTATGGTCTAATAGTAATAACTCTAAATATGGAAAAAAAAATTCAAGCAAGGAAACTTACCTAATACTATCTAATTTCATCTAACAATTCAAATAGGGTTAGGATATTCTTTCGGGTATATGGAAATGCACAAGGATTTCTGATTTTCTTTCCATCTCCAATGCAGCAAACCTAATATTCTGTGTGCGTGGAGAGGTTACCTATTTATTTTATATTGAATGGATCTTATACTTAATGTATCTCAACTTCAGGAATTTTTGAAAAGAGGATTTTATTACCAATGCTCTCTCATTTCATCTCATACCATTGTTATGGGTTGCAGTGTGTTTCTTCAAAATTCATTTTGAAGCCTTGAGCTCCAGTACCTTAGATTGTGAATGTATTTGGGGACACAACCTTTAAACAGATAACTAAGATTAAATGAGGTCATAAGGGTGAGGCCTCAACCCATTATGACTGGTGTCCGTGTAAGAAGAGGAAGATACAATACGTATACACAGAGGAAAAGCCACGTGAAGACACGGCAAAGTGGCCATCTGCAAGCTAAGAAGAGAGGCCTCAGGTAAAGCCAAACCTTCTGACACCCTGATCTTACACTTTTGACCTAGAGAACTGCAAGAAAATAAATTTCTGTTGTTGAAGCCACTGATCCTGTGGTATTTTGTCACAACATCCTTAGCAAAATAAAACACCACCCAAGGGCTATTTATAAAGAAAATCACCTTTCTAAACAGATTACATCTGGGTTTTGATTTTTCCCAACTTTAAAATTATATTCTGGTTACAATTAACTAAAGACTGTTCTGGTCATATGCTCTCTTCTCATATACCATTACTCCAACAGTTAAAATATTTTTGTGGGTGATTGAAGACATGAACATAATTTCCTTTTGCAGAGTTCAATGATCATCAGTTAAGTACTTCAGATATGATTGCTCTTTTTTCTTTAATTTTTACTAGGGGTCCTTTCACTCAGGCTCTGCAAGCTCTCCAACCTTCTGCAGTATTAAAGAGACATCTAAATTTCTACTGTTTGAGCTTTATTCAATCTTGTGATGGAATCATTGCTACTGTGGGACAAAGGTGATTGGAGACAGGGCAGATAGAGAAGCTGTAATGTATCCCCCCTCTAACGAGGTGTTTTGGAAGACTCAGTCCACCACCATCACTCGGGAAAAATCCTTAGTTTTCTGCTTCTCAAGTTTTAATATGCTTAGGAATCATCAGGGGATCTAGTTCAAATGCAGGTTCTACTCCAGTAGGTCTGGGATGGGTCTGAGATTCTGCATTTCTAATGAGTTTCCTGATTACACCAGTGCTGCTGGTTTGTGGACCACACTTTGAGTAGGAAGAGATTAGGCATTTCCTGGAGCCACAGCCTCTACTTCAGTTCTCTGGGATGCCAATGTACTCACCACTGGCCTGACCCCTAAAGGGTGGCCCGACCACATGGCAGGACTAGGGCAGCCTTTCTAAGTGGAAAGGTGACAGGTTGCAAGTCAAATGCAACAGATCTCTGACATCATGTGGTGGCGCCTCGTCTTTCTCCCACTGGTCAAAAAGAGCGAGTAGTCAATTGGAACTTCAAGAGTATTCTCTCTCTACATCCCAACTGTGGATTAAAATTAGTGTTTGGGATGGTGTGGCTGTCTAACACTCAAAATTTATTTAAGTGTAAAAGAAACATATGGTCAGGACAGATTTCTTATTTATTTTTTTTTATAAGATATTGAACTTCAAAGGCCAGCACAGAAGCCTAGAAAAAGAATCATGGGAATTGGTGGCCTCTGAGACACAGGAGAAAAATGATCAGGCAGAGGATGGGGGTGTGAACCTAAGTCAGGCTAGAAAGAGAGATGAACCTGGCTTCCAAAAAGTGGAACCTGTATTTTTTACAACTGAGAAGTGATAAGGTTAACTGTTCTGAGCTATGGGAATAAGTCAGGACAGCAAGGGTTGTGATGACTTTGTTAAAGTCTTAAATATTTGTGAGCTAAAGTAATTTTGAAAACTGCCATGCCTGGCATTACACTGGTTTCCACGATATCCAGAAAGGTGTGTCCAGGTTTGAATGGGACACTAGAGCCATAAGGAAGAATCAGAGGTTGTGCCTGTATGTAAAGGGTAAGCGCTGCTCCCAAATCCACTCTTTAAAACTAATGAATGGTTATTTCGTGAATAGATACACATATACTTTGGGGCTATGCATCAATCACTGTGGTAGGCACGGGGGGTATATTTTTATGAGAAAGATATAGTTCCAGTCCTTAAAATTTCACAGTGTAATAAGAGCAGTCTATCTAGCAAGGTAAGTGACACAGGTTGTGATAAAATGAAGTACATTGAAGAGTCAATTTATTCATTTGGGGAGATAGGGAAGGCTTCTTTGAGCATTTAAGTATAGAACTGATTCCCAAAGGATAAGTAGAAGTTAAGCAAGGGGAGATCTGGTAAAGATACTACAGGTTGAAGGTGGAGGGTATGCTAGTGGAAGTGTGGGGAACTATCAGTGTCGTAGCCTTGCAAAAGCACAGAGTAAAAGAGAATGGCTACAGGAAATCACAATGGAAGAGTCTGAAGAGAAAACCTGAATATGCACAGGGAAGGGGGGCATATTCCATGATGAATTTGGACCGTATTCTAGTAGCAACGGGAAGCCACCAACAGATATGAAACAGCAGTAGAATTACATAATTAAGCTTTCAAGTGAAAGACTTACCTTTGTTGACAGTTTGGGAAATGGCCTGAAGGGACAAGACTGAAGAGGAGAGATAATTTAGACCAAGGTTACCAGGTAATGGATGTAAGTAATTTGAGCTAAGGAAATAGAAGTGAAGGTGGAGAGAAGTGGCTGGTCACTGGAAAGATAGATTGTCAGACCTTGGTGTGGGAAGTTGTGGCTCAGGCGGAAAGGAAGGTGATAAGGAAGAGAATGTGGGCACAGACAGATTCCTGGTTTGAGAATCAGTATCTTTAAAAGAACACTGCTGTGTTCTTAGTTGGAACTAGTAAGCCAGAAGATAAAAAAATCAAGGTTTTGAGCTATTTAGCTAAGAAATAGTAAGTAGCCCAACTGTATAAGGTAACAGCTTTGCTATATTAGTACAGTCCATAAATATGTTTGAGAAGCTAGCATTTACATAAATTATACCTTAGTGGATTGCTTTCATTCATTTTTCCAATGAAACTCTGGTTGGTAGGATAGAAGAATGCTTGCATCCCATGGAACAATTTCATGAGACATTATTTGAAAGAAATAAATGAAGATGTAGTTGTTTGCAATAATCAGAAATTATGAAAGGAAACTTCATCTGGACTCAAAAGGAAATAAATTGTGTCTGTTTTAGTATGATATGAGCTCTCATTTCATAAATTTAAGTCATCAGTATGGGTAATCAGGTATTAGATACCACTGATTCCTTGGTTAAACATTTTGACTGATACTAGGTAATCTTTAAAATTGATATGATGATCAATGTGCTCTCTATTGTGAATTTCACACTCTGTCAGTAACATGGACACCTTGGTACCATCTTTGCCTATCTTGGGCTCCCCATTTCCTCACCACTCACCCTGTACTTCTACACAGTGTTTCTTGATCATCCTTAAAAAAATTTCATCAAATTACACATTTTCACAACCTTGGACTTCTGCCGATACTTTTCCCTTTCTCCAGAATTTGCCTTCTACTGCCTTGCCTAGCATCAGATCTCTTTAAATGTTCCCAATCCTTCCTCTTATACCACATAGAATAGAATTTAGCACATCCTCCTCCAGGCTCCTGTCACAGCTTGCGTGACCATTTTATAAGCTTCATATTATTTTACATTTGTTTACAGATCTGCCTCTCCCCCTAGACTTTAGATGCTTGAGGGCAGGAACAACAGACTACTCATTGGGGTATGCTGAGCCCCTAGCAATTGTGCTTTGGGTCTGGCATACAATTTATGTTCGTTCATCAAATGAATTGATGTAAGCTTGTTGCCTAGCATTCTTATTGAAATACCAACATTATAATGTATAGTCTCTGAATTTTATTCCCCAGGCAACTCCAAAATAATATGGGAAATGTGTAGTGGTATGCAATAGGGCGGCTATTTTAGGACATAATTCTCATAGTTAAAGCTACCAGCTAGGGTTATAGCTTTATGGCTCTCTTATTGAGAGACAGGCTAAATCACAAACTCTCTTATTATGCCAGCTTTCAATTTAAGGAAGTTGACTCCAACCAGTCAGTCATTAATCCTTGTGATGGGACCTTTTTGGCAAGGATGAAGTTTCCTCCAAAGAAGGATTTAAAAAAAAAAAAATAGGCCTTATCTCTTCTGTGCTGATAATGAATTTTCTTGTTAAGTTCAGAATGGTTGCAGAGTAATTGGCTGTGTTTGCTAATTTAATTTAAGTAAACCACTTATCTGCCTCATCATTAGCATAATAGAGTTCCCCCACAGCTCCATAGAAATTGAACTAAACGGGGAGAAAACGGTGTTTTTAGGAGATGGCATCAGAAACGATGAATTGCAAGAGAGCAGAAAATTACACATGCTGATTAAATTACCTTTTCTTTAAAAAACATCAGTTGGGAAATGCTTTGTGATGACTCCTGCTTCTTAAAAAGGGCAGACTAGACAAGAGAATGTAGCATCTCCAGGACTTAAAGGAAGTTAATGTGCAACACAGAGCTTCTAAAACTGAGAGAGTAGAGGGATGCGAATGGATTGAATCTCTCTCTGAGCAGACTGGGAGTCAAAACTGTAACCCAAACCTAAAGCTGATTACAATACACTGCTGTAAAAGTTCAAGTCCAAGTATGAAGCATTAGAGGAGGACATTTTAGGCTACTTAATCTTTGGAAAATGATCTAAAAGAGGCCTATGTGTTTTGGTTGCTCCTTCTCACATTTCTGGCCATTCACAGTAGGAGGCTGTGTCTGCTGCCAAAGCTTAGATTCTCTTGAGCACTGTATTGGGGGTTGCTGGAGTCTATGGCCTGTTTGTTTGTTTTAAGATTTTATTTATTTATTTGAGAAAGAGAGAGAGTGTGTGGTAGGAGGGGCCAAGGGAGAGGGAGAAGCAGACTCCCCGCTGAGCAGGGCAATCCATGTGGGGCTCCATCCCAGGACCTCAGGATCATAACCAAAGGCAGACACTTAACAGACTGAGCCACCTAGGCAACTTTGACCTGTTTCCTTGTGACAAGGCGACTTCCAGAGAAAATGGAGTAGAGGCTGCCTAAGGGAATATTATTTCTGAAGATAGGTGAGTTGCCTTCATAAAATAATTCATTTTTCCTGGACTTGACTTTTGGCAGAGTTCTTAATTCCTTAACTCTGGAGAAAAAAAGTACAAATAATTTCCAAGAGGTATAATGTGTCTATTAGCATTTTCATCTTTCAAGGCCACCAGAGCCAGAAGAATAATTGTAGAGGACAAAGGCAGGAAAGAAAGGTAAGCTTGGGAGCATGAAGATGAGGCTGGGAGAGCAGAGGCGTGGGCAGGCGTAAGCATTGGCTAGTCCCCAAGAGAACCTACAAGGTGATGCTGAATGTTGGAAGTCTCATGACCATCTAAAGTCAAGGGTGATCATAAGAATCATATGACTAAAGAATATCAGTGAATCAAATAGCAGTTGATGGTCTTAGATACTGAAAAACAAGGCAGAGTGGCAGATGTTTTGAGTTGGTCTCAGCCTATCAATAGTTAGTGCTGTGGTTGGACTGGCCTTTGTGGTTCTTAAAATTGCAAGACACCCTTCAGCAAGGACCTCGCTAAACTACACCTGGGACCAGACAAGGAGGGGTGAGAGGAGGGCTTTGCTAGGATTTCCCAGGCTCAGTCTTTCTGGGTGTGTTTAAAACATAAAAGCAGGAATTGTAAGCATGTGAAGAAAAAAAAAAAAGTGGTTCAAACGGTCAGTTATGGTAATCAAGCAAGATCTCTAAAACAAAGGAGTCCCAATGCAGAGAGATTACCTGGCTCTTTAGTGTGGCTGGCACTGTGTTTATTTGAGATAGCTATTTGAAGCAGATGCCTTTTTGAAACAGATGCCTCAGCAATCAAAATTTAAATCAAGCACTTGTTTTGAAGAAAAAAAAAAAGAGAAGAAACAACTGTCAGGAATTTACACTAGGAATTAGTATCAAGAAGAAATGAAGGATAGGGAGAAGGAAACTAGACTTTACTGAATACTCGTAATGTGCCATGCATGTATTTTCTCATTTAATCTTCCCCATAACTCAATAGTGTATAAATATTACTAACATTCCTGTATTATAGAAGGAGACTGTTTTTCAAAGATTAAGTAAATTTCCCAAAGTCAAGAGGCGAATAAGATTCAGAACTAGTATTTAAAATGTGAAGTGCATGACATCAAAGCCAAGTGATTTCTATTACCAGCTTTTCTGAAGTAATTGAGATATATATTTCTAAGTGGGAGAAAAAGCCAGGGATTGGGACATGGCCCATCTGAGGCTTACAAGTACAAATGGACACATCCCACTAGAGGAAAAGGAGGAAGAGTAGATTAAGCAATGAGGCCTGCAGAGTAAATAACTGATACATTAGGTTGTTAGATCAAATGCTGGCAGAGGATAGAAAAGCATGAAGACATTGACCAAGCAAGGAGGAGAAGACATGAGATACACACACACACACACACAGGCTACTTTGAACTGATGAAGGTTTGGAATATAGGTGAGGTCCGGAGCCAACAACCAAGAAACAATTCTTGAGATGTCTTTGGTGCAAAATGGTGGTTTTATTAAAGCCTGGGGACAGGACCCATGGACAGGAAGAGCTGCCGCCCTGGACCTGTGAGGGGTGGCTGATTATATACCCAAACACTGGGGGAAGCAAGGAAAAAGGAAGATTTTAAAAGGATTTTCGTATGCTAAGGACGACCTACAAGTTACTGGAGGCCTTGCCATGGTCAAGTTAAAGATTGTTTTTCCCTCTAGCAAGGCATTAACATTAAGACAACTGGAAACTTCCTGAAGAATGTCACACATATCCCATCTTGGGTGTGGGTTGTTTGTGGGATATCTGCTGTGCTTTGTCCTCAGCTGGCCCTGTTCCCCCATCAGAACTGTCCACTTTTCTCAAAAAGTGATTGAAAAACTGAATTTTATACTTAATAAAATAAATTAGGAGTGCCTTTAGAATAAAAATGTGTTCTGTGACTTCTGAAAGAGAAATCTTTTTTTTTTTAATTGGAATTCAATTTGCCAACATATAGCATAACACCCAGTGCTCGTCCTCTCAAGTGCCCCCCTCAGTGCCTGTCACCCAGTCACCCTCACCCCCCACCCACCTCCCTTTCCACCACCCCTTGTTCGTTTCCCAGAGTTAGGAGTCTCTCATGTTCTGTCTCCCTTTCTGATAATTCCACTCATTTTTTCTCCTTTCCCCTTTATTCCCTTTCACTATTTTTTATATTCCCCAAATGAATGAGACCATATAATGTTTGTCCTTTTCCGATTGACTTACTTCACTCAGCATAATACCCTCCAGTTCCATCCACGTTGAAGCAAATGGTGGGTATTTGTCGTTTCTAATGGCTGAGGAATATTCCATTGTATACATAGACCACATCTTCTTTATCCACTCATCTTTCAATGGACACCGAGGCTCCTTCCACAGTTTGGCTATTGTGGACATTGCTGCTATAAAAATTGGGGTGCAGGTGTCCCCGCATTTCACTGCATCTGTATCTTTGGGGTAAATCCCCAGCAGTGCAATTGCTGGGTCGTAGGGCAGGTCTATTTTTACCTCTTTGAGGAACCTCCACACAGTTTTCCAGAGTGGCTGCACCAGTTCACATTCCCACCAACAGTAAAAGAGAAATCTTATAAAGAAGAACTTTGTTCGGTGTTAACCTGTAGATAGTTGAAAACAAAACAGACAGTGATAGGACCTAGAAGGAAGGTCAAGATGGAGGAACTCTTAGTTACTCTCTTACTGATTAAGAACCAGCCATCTATGTTTATGTCAGGCAGCTCAGGCTGGTGATGCACCATAAATCAGTGTGATGTTAGCTGTTTGCTTCACTAAATATACCTCAGAAGTGAGTAAGGGACTGGCAGGGCTAGGTAGTGAGAGATAGATTGAGGGCTATGGGTTCAGGCTCACAGAAATACCCAAAATGCTGAAGAGTAAGGAAACCAGAGATGAGGGAACAAGCCAGACCACCCTGCCTTAGATGTGGGCCTAGAGGACAGTCATCTGTGACCAACAAAGAATAACCAGACCCCAGTGAAGAAGTAAGCTATTAAAGATGTTATCACCAGTCCTAACTCAATGGTGATATTAATAGATATGTTAAAAGGGGGCAGCCCAGGTGGCTCAGCGGTTTAGCGCCGCCTTCAGCCCAGGGCGTGACCCTGGAGACCCAGGATCGAGTCCCACGTCAGGCTACCTGAGTGAAGCCTGCTTCTCTTTCTGCCCCTCTCTCTCTCTCTGTCTCTCTTGTCGCTCATGAATAAATAAATAAAATCTTAAAAAAATAGATATGTTAAAAGGATTTAGGTTCCCTGGTTGACTTTCAATAGAAGACCAACCCTATAAGCCCTCAGTGGCAACTCTGTCAGGACTCCTCACACTTCTGAGAGTATTTTCTGTATCTTTACTTATTTAATAAACTACTATTGCTTTACTCACTCTCCTGTGTCTGTGAGATTCATTGTTGGACTCCGAGAGACAAGAACCAAGCTTTCCCATATTCCAGAAAGATATGTGTGCCTAGACTCACAGCCTTTTTCATCCTGGAGATGCTGGCCTATTGTCATGTTTGGATTCTAATCCAATAAATACTTCTGGATAGTTAGTCAAATCATTTTTTTCCTCAGTACTTTCTGTTAGTATGCAACCATAAACTGTTTTATTACTTAATGTATTATCCTGGAGTTAAACTTGCAGTGAATGCATTGAAAAAATAACCACTTAGAAAGTTTTTTCATAAAATGTCATATTCAAACCAATTACTTCTAATTTTTATTACACATTAAATTATAATAAGGGCTATTATACTTTCCTTCTGCATTCTAATTTCTGTATGCTCTTGCTAATTAGGCTATTCCCATTAAGTGAATATTCTTTTAATGTACAGTAATTTCATCTCAGGGTACAGATAGTTACCCCCAAGTGATTTTATCTCTTAACTTCTTTTTTTCCCTATGAAACATATTTTAATATGTTTACTTTGGTTTTGTCTCTAGTCCCACTCTTAATTTATGCTAAAATTTAGGAGTGTTGTATGAAGAAAATCCATTTTTACTACTATTTCACTTAGACCTTAATGACTTACATAAGCTCAGCCTGAAAAACAGGGTGCCTTGGCTACTTCCTTGGCCCTCATGTCTGATACCCAACCTTCAGATCACTTTCTTTTTGTGACCCAGTTAACCAAGTATTTCAATCCTTAGATAGTTTCATTGGTCTACTACAAGAGAAATTTCGGCCTTAAGAGATTAACGGTACTGATAGACATTCTGTAAAATAATGTGAAAGAGTTTTTGGGAATTCCACTTCAACACAGTTGCATCGTACTTGCTCTTGAATCATAAACAACTAGAACTGATAAAAACATATGGCATAACTATCTTTGGAAATTGGAGAAAAAAAACAACTTGAGAGAAAAGAAAAAGATACGAGGACAATGATCATCACATCATTTTTGTGGAGAGATTTTTCAAACACGTATTCATGGAAGAGGAACTCAAGAAGAATATGACAGACTTGCATCACTAAGGGGAAAAGAGCAGGTGTAGGGAGAATGAAATGACAAGATTTTGCACAATAGCGATGAAGGAGGAGTTACAAAGAAAGAGTTTCAATAAACATGCATAGTCAGTTGTGGTTATAATCTATGCTTACTTAGAGTGGAATTCCATGATGCAAGACAAATAACAACTGGAGCATTATAATCTGAGCAATTCCCTGAGCATTATCTCAGTGCATTCTCAGCAAGCCCATTTTCATCTGAACACTCAGAACATTTAGTGGAGACTAGAGTGGGTAAAAGACTAAAATAATGGATAATGAAGGTTAATGATAAGGCTCAAAGGAAAAAACTAATCCATAAATAACTTAATTGACTTATAGAAACAACTTGAATACTTTTTAAAGGAAGACAACAATTCCAGCATTCAATGATTTAAAATTATCTAGTGTTATTTAAATGCTACTAAAAACACAAAGAAATAGAAAAATGTGCTCCATTTTAGAACATCAGTCAATAGAAACAGATCCAGAGATGGCAAATATCATGGAATTAGCAGAACAGGGCTTTATAATACCTATTATGAATGCACTAAATAATTTTTAAAAATCCATGAACATATTTAGGAAGAAAATAAGAAAAATAAAAAATAACAAACAAACAAAAAGCACCTAGAGAAGAATTATAAGATGTCTGGTGAAAAAATTCATTGGTTGTGCTTATCAGCAGATTACATATTGTAGAAAAAAAGATCAGCAAATTTGTACATACAGCAAAAGAAAAATTCCAAATTGAAGCATAATTAGAAAAAGACCTAAAAGTTAGCAGAATCACAGTGATGTAGGACAACATCAAGTGGTCTAACATATGTGTAATTGGAATCCCAGAAAGATGAAAAGCAGTAAAATATTTGAAAAAGTAATGACTAAAATTTTCAAACTGGTCAAAATCAGAAATCTATAGACAAATGTCCTCAATAAAACTAAAGTATGATAAAAACATAGACCATGATACAAAGGTATATGGAAAATTGTCGAAACAAATGATGATCACAAGAAAATCTTAAAGGCAGAAATAATATACCTATATTGTATGAGAAACAAAGGTGAAGTCTGAAGCCAGAAAACAATGGAATGGCACATTTAAAATACTTAAAGAAAAAAATGACAAACTACAATTCTATATTCAGTAACTAAATTCTTTATGAATTAAGGCAGCACAAAGTTGTTGTTGTTGTTGTTGTTGTTTTTAACAAATAACACCTGAACAATTCGTTGCCAGCATATCAGCATTTAAAATTTTTCAGACAGGAAAAGTAATAAGTGATGGAAGCTTGGCTGTTTTTGTTTTTGTTTTTGTTTTTAAGATGAATTACATTTTATGTATGACCCAGAAATTCCATGTCTAAGTGTTTACTCAGGAGAAATGAGAACATATCCACATAGGGAGTTGCACATGAATGTTCTAATAATGTTCTTTATTCAATATAGCCCAAAACTTTGAACAACCCAAATGTACTTCAATGGTGAATGG
Organism: Canis lupus dingo; assembly: GCF_003254725.2. Lineage (NCBI taxonomy): Eukaryota > Metazoa > Chordata > Mammalia > Carnivora > Canidae > Canis > Canis lupus. Next base: position 62,428,060 of record NC_064243.1, read on the forward strand.
TAAAAGAAATTATGGTATAAAAAATAAAATATTACAATAAAAAGGAATGGATCACTGATGAAATATTATTGAAGAATCCCAAAAGCCAAACATTCCTAAATTTTCTGGTGTCACAGAGCTTGTCATTTTTTTCATGGCCCTGAAAGAAAGAAAGAAAGAAAGAACTGATTATATACTTAGGTCAAAATGATTCTTAAGTATTTCTGTCCTAGTATACACTTAGTGGCTGTTTGGAAAATAATATACATCATTAGTTGAAAGAAAAATAACATTTGTATTTCATTCTATTAAAAAAGCCATATTTATTTGTGAATTGTATTTGTGCACCTGTTGGGCACTGCATAACTTCTTAATGTGGACTCAAATTGGACATCACCACCCTAATTACCTCTTCCACATTGATTTTCTTGTGGCATTTATTTATTTATTTTTTAATTACAGCCCAAAACTCAGCTTCACAAAGATTTGGTGTCATCAAAAGAAATGTAACTCAATTTAATGTTGAAATTGTGTATTACTTCAAGCTAGTAGCCCACACAGCTTTTGGCAGATGTCACTATGTTTCTTTAAAAATCTAAAACATGTGATGTCCTTGTGAATTCTCCAGTGTCCCTGTGTGACTCTGCATAGTTTTAGAACTATGATAAAAAAAAAAAAAAAGTTGTCAAATTTGGGGCACCTTGGTGGCTCAGTTGGTTAAGCATCTGCCATAGGCTCAGGTCATGATCTCATCAAGCCCCACTTTTTGGCTCCCTGCTCAGTAGGAAGTCTGCTTCTCTCTCTCTGCTTGTTCTCGCTCTCTCTCTTAAATAGTAAATAAAATCTTTAAAAAAATTGTCAAATGAAAAAAATAACCAAAAGGGTATGCATGTATGCACTGTATGATTACATGCATATGAATATATAGGAAGTACAAAATTCAACTATCATGACAGAGAGAACAGAGTTTTTTAGAAACCAAAGATAGGCAGAGATTTCACAACAAAGATGCTTGAATGACACTTTAGATAATGCTAATGCTCTTTATCTTGATTATGGTGATGGTTACACTGGTGTGTACATTTGAGTATTCTCTTAAAATGGGTGTGTTCTATTGTATACATATTATATTTCAAAAAAGTTGATACAGAGATAAAAAAAGATAATCTTTTGAGAAAATACTTAAAATGTCTATTGAAGGGGAGTTTCTTTTAGAATAGCTAAATTTAGATTAGAAATCAAGATGACATAGAAAAATGCAAGATATATATATATTAATCTTATATATATATATACAATCTTTTTTTTTCCTTTAATAAAAATAGGAAAGATGAAAGTAAAAGTAAAATTAAGATAATTATTTTTGGAGAAGGAGTTAGAGAAATTCATAATAGGAAAGTTTTTAGAATTTTTATAGGATCAAATAGGCAGACATAAGCTCAGTTAAAGAGTGGCATACTTACCAACAGTTTAGTGCATGTTCTACCAGAGTACAAATGGAACCTTTACTAAAATATAGAAGATATTGCCTTTGAAATCAGAAGTTTTTAATCAAGGACATGGCCAAAATTATTTGTTCAGCCAAGATTGGATATAAAGGTAGTATATACAAGCCACATGGCACTTTAATCTTGTGGCTGGATCTACAGACTAAAATATAACAACATAAACCAATATTTATTGAGCACTTTCTTTATTCTAGTTTTTATTAGACTGTCAATTAAATCTTATAGCAACTTTATGATATAGGTACTTTTACTTCATCTCTATTTTACACATGATGAAATTGAGTCACAATGAGTTTACATAGCTTGTTAATGATAAAATACTATTTGACTTAAGCCTCAGTAATCTGATCTCAAGGCTTCTCCTTATCACTATGCCCAAAGCTTGTCAATGCCTGTGCATGATTCTAGATCAAAAAGCTATGTCAGGGGTCTCTAGGTGGCTCAATCATCTAAGTATCTGACACTTTTTTGTTTTTAAAGATTTTGTTTATTTATCTGAGAGAGAGAGAGAGAGAGAGATAGCAAGAGAAGCATAAGTTGGGGGGGAAAGACAGAGGGAGAAAGAATATGTTGGGCTCCATGCTCAGCAGAGAGCCTGCTTCTCCTCTTCATCTGCCCCTCCCCACTGCTCTCTCTCTCTCTTTCTCTCTCTCTCTCTTTCTCAGTCTCTTTATCTAAAGCAAACAACTAATTAAATCTTTTAAAATATTATGTCAAATGAAAAAAAAGAACTTAGAGTATGCATGTATATGCACATGTATGAATTCAATCAGAAGACTTGATTTACCTTAAAGATGGGTTGAGTTGTAGCACTGAGATGTGGAGCTGATATCTAGCTGTAGATAATATGAAGCCCTTGGGATCTTTATTTTTTAAGATTACAAAACAGGCTTTTCCTTTCATAGTTTTTTCTTAGGATACTTCCTTTGTTGTATAATTTTGGCAAGGAATCTGAAATGAGTAAGAGTATAATGCTTACAATGCTTCTTAAAAGTAGGGCATGACTTTTACCAAAGCATTGAATGTATACCTCAAGAAACCATCAAATACAAGGTTATTAAGACATCTTTTTCAAAGGTCTTTTGGTGAACTACATAAATTCAAGTATCGGATTATTATTTTATAAAAAAGGAAAAATAACACAGGGCAAATAATGTATGACAAAGGCTAATGGGTTATATAAAGGACTAAATTTTACAGCATCAAGTTTTATGAAAAGTAAATTTTTTTCCTGGATTAGAAATATTACCAAATAAAGAGAAGTAAGAAGAAGATAGTTATTTGGAAAAGACTTATTTAAAAAAAAGGAAAACCCCAGCAGGCAATAAAAATAAAGGTCAAACATACTGTTTGAACTTGAGTACAGAAGTTTTTTTGTTTTTTTTTTTAAAGAAGTCCAAATTCATTTTCCAGAATCTTTCTTTTTATATAGGGTCACTTTAATATTTTCACAGACTAAAGAAAGTATTAGACTTTAGGAAGAGTTGAGAATGAACTATTTCTCTCCTTGTGAGATGTGATAATTAACATGTACATAACTTTATCCATTTGCTTGACTGGCTTACTTTTTTTTTTTTTTTTTTTGAAAAAGAAGAGTGAGCAAATGTAAAGTTAAAAAGTAAAAGAATCTAATACTGAATTTCTAAATTTTTAAACAGATGTATTTGTTATAAATGTACTTATTTGATTTAAAAATATATTCTGGACCATTTAACTCTTAATAGTCCTGACAGTATGCCTTAATGGCCAAACTATTACAATTGTACTCTATTATCAAGTTAAAGACTTCATAATCTGCTTCCACAGAAATTGACTTATTTTCATCTAATATATAGCACATGCTGGACTGCCAATCATGTAAAGAAAACATGAGGATTTATGTCTTATGCCTAGAATAAACAAAGCTAGGGAGAATGTTGCTCTCACCCTAATAATAAGAAAATGCCAGGGAGTCTACAGATTTATAGACTTGAACCCACAAGAGAGCTGTGGTTAATGCACAAAAGCTAGCATGCAATATAAGGAAAGATGGTAAGGCATCTTGAAGTAGAGATGAGATGTAAATCCTAGCTCACTGGAGCTGTGAGGAAAATGGGGCCTCTACAGCAGGGAAAAAACAAACATTAGCTACAATTGCAATGAATTGGTACAACTCATGAATAAATATGGGCTACCATTATAGTATATAACCCCTAGTAGCCACAAGAACAAGAATTCATATCCCCTCATGGGCTCTTATTCATGGACCTTACCTGGTGCTCCTGAGAAAGATTGGGACAGGACAGGAGACTAGACAAATTCTTTTTCAGTGATGCAGTCCTGGTGGAGGGAAGGCCGGAAAGGAATAGAGCCCTACTTGGTCTTTTTGCCTCTAAGGAAAATAAAAGCCTTAAGACATGGGCAGGAAGAGCTAAAAACTATAACTTTCCCAAAGCAAGGATGAGGTCAGACTGTGCTGGAGAAGATAGAGGAAAAAAAAAATAGAACAAGAAAAGCCTCACAATTCTACCACTGAGAGAAGGGCAGCGTTTCTGAGAAACCCCACCCTGAAGCCCAGGAAAACAAGTGAGTCAGGAAGAGGAAACTGTCCTCTTCCACTTCCATGCAGGGTAGCATACCCCAAGCAACAAGCAATAGCTGACTCTTGCTGGAGGAAGAACAGGTTATATAGAAAGGAAAGCATTTGGAAAGGCCTAAAAGATATACATGAACATCAAGATAACCATTCATTTAAGCAAAAATTGCACCAGAGGGATTTGAAGCTGATGATGCACTGAAGGTAAGTAACCACAGCAATAACAAAGCCCAAGTCCAGTTCCACTATTGAGTAGGATGACTCAATCCCCCATCCTAAGAGTATCAGAATGTGAAACATGTCCCTTTTCAGGAAAAATTACTATTATCTAAATGTTTAATACTTTCTATACTATACTGACAATAAAAAATAGAAGACATATAAGAAATAGACTGGAAAAAAAATCACTGTTAAAAGACAAAGTAATTAACAGAATCAGACTCACAGATGAGCCAAATGTTGGAAATACCCTACAGGGAATTTACAATAAACTTGATTTATATGAAAAAGTCTATAATGAAAAAAGTGGGCAACATGAATAAATAGCAGAGAGCAGAGAAAATGTCAATAGAGACAAGGCAATTATAAGGAAAAGTCAAATAACAATGCTTGAATTCTTTTTTTTTTAATAAATTTATTTTTTATTGGTGTTCAATTTACCAACATACAGAATAACCCCCAGAGCTCATCTTGTCAAGTGCCCCACCCAGTGCCCATCACCCATTCACCCCCACCCCCTGCCCTCCTCCCCTTCTACCTCCCCTAGTTTGTTTACCAGAGTTAGGAGTCTTTATGTTCTGTCTCCCTTTCTGATATTTCCCACACATTTCTTCTCTCTTCCCTTATATTCCCTTTCACTATTATTTATATCTTGTTTATCCATTCATCTTTCGATGGACACTGAGGCTCCTTCCACAGTTTGGCTATTGTGGACATTGCTGCTATAAAAATCAGGGTGCAGGTGTCCCGGCATTTCATTGCATCTGTATCTTTGGGATAAATCCCCAACAGTGCAATTGCTGGGTCGTAGGGCAGGTCTATTTTTAACTCTTTGAGGAACCTCCACGCAGTTTTCCAGAGTGGCTGCACCAGTTCACATTCCCACCAACAGTGTAAGAGGGTTCCCTTTTCTCTGCATCCTCTCCAACATTTGTGGTTTCCTGCCTTGTTAATTTTCCCCATTCTCACTGGTGTGAGGCGGTATCTCATTGTGGTTTTGATTTGTATTTCCCTGATGGCAAGTGATGCAGAGCATTTTCTCATATGCATGTTGGCCATGTCTATGTCTTCCTCTGTGAGATTTCTCTTCATGTCTTTTGCCCATTTCATGATTGGGTTGTTTGTTTCTTGGGTGTTGAGTTTAATAAGTTCTTTATAGATCTTAGAAATTAGCCCTTTATCTGACACATCATTTGCAAATATTTTCTCCCATTCTGTAGGTTGTCTTTTAGTTTTGTTGACTGTATCCTTTGCTGTGCAAAAGCTTCTTATCTTGATGAAGTCCCAATAGTTCATTTTTGCTTTTGTTTCTTTTGCCTTCGTGGATGTATCTTGCAAGAAGTTACTGTGGCTGAGTTCAAAAAGGGTGTTGCCTGTGTTCTCTTCTAGGATTTTGATGGACTCTTGTCTCACATTTAGATCTTTCATCCATTTTGAGTTTATCTTTGTGTATGGTGAAAGAGAGTGGTCTAGTTTCATTCTTCTGCATGTGGATGTCCAATTTTCCCAGCACCATTTATTGAAGAGACTGTCTTTCTTCCAATGGATAGTCTTTCCTCCTTTATTGAATATTAGTTGACCATAAAGTTCAGGGTCCACTTCTGGGTTCTCTATTCTGTTCCATTGATCTATGTGTCTGTTTTTGTGCCAGTACCACACTGTCTTGATGACCACAGCTTTGTAGTACAACCTGAAATCTGGTATTGTGATGCCCCCAGATATGGTTTTCTTTTTTAAAATTCCCCTGGCTATTCGGGGTCTTTTCTGATTCCACACAAATCTTAAAATAATTTGTTCTAACTCTCTGAGGAAAGTCCATGGTATTTTGAAAGGGATTGCATTAAACGTGTAAATTGCCCTGGGTAACATTGACATTTTCACAATATTAATTCTGCCAATCCATGAGCATGGAATATTTTTCCATCTCTTTGTGTCTTCCTCAATTTCTTTCAGAAGTGTTCTATAGTTTTTAGGGTATAGATCCTTTACCTCTTTGGTTAGGTTTATTCCCAGGTATCTTATGCTTTTGGGTGCAATTGTAAATGGGATTGACTCCTTAATTTCTATTTCTTCAGTCTCATTGTTAGTGTATAGAAATGCCACTGATTTCTGAGCATTGATTTTGTATCCTGCCACACTGCCAAATTGCTGTATGAGTTCTAGCAATCTTGGGGTGGAGACTTTTGGGTTTTCTATGTAGAGTATCATGTCATCAGCGAAGAGGGAGAGTTTGACTTCTTCTTTGCCAATTTGAATGCCTTTAATGTCTTTTTGTTGTCTGATTGCTGAGGCTAGGACTTCCAGTACTATGTTGAATAGCAGTAGTGAGAGTAGACATCCCTGTCTTGTTCCTGATCTTAGGGGAAAAGCTCCCAGTGCTTCCCCAGTGAGAATGATATTTGCTGTGGGCTTTTCGTAGATGGCTTTTAAGATGTTGAGGAATGTTCCCTCTATCCCTACACTCTGAAGAGTTTTGATCAGGAATGGATGCTGTATTTTGTCAAATGCTTGCTCTGCATCTAATGAGAGGATCATATGGTTCTTGGTTTTTCTCTTGCTGATATGATGAATCACATTGATTGTTTTACGAGTGTTTTGAATTTTTTTTAAAGTAAATGTATCATATACAAGAGGTAATAGAAAAGAAGAAGCCTTTGGAGAGCTTGTCAGTAAATACACATAGCTGAAGAAAGAACTAATAAATCTGAAGATAAGGAAACAGAAATTATGCAAAGTGAAATTCAAAAAGAGAAAGAATGGAAAAAGGAAACCCAGAACAAAACATCCAAGACCAGGAGGCAATGTCAAATAGTTGAATTTACTTATAGTCTTCAGAAGGAAAAGAGAGAAAAGATTAAGAAGAAAAAATATTTCAGGAGATAATGGCTGAAAATGATGAAATAAACCACAACTCAAGAAGTTCAGAAAACACCAAGCAGAAGAATAAATACCAGTAAACATTTTTAGACACACCATCTTCAAATGCTGAAAATCAAACATAAAGAGTAATTCTTGAAGGCAGTGAGGGGAAAAAGTCACCTTACACACAGAGGGGAAAAAAAAGAAAACATTTCATAAGTCTGAAAAACAGAAAAATAAGTTATGTGAACTTTTAACTCAGAATGTATATCCTGCAAAAATATTTTTAACAATTAAAACATAATAAAGACTTTTAAAAATAAAAAAGTTAAATATACTAGGTATTTTCGGGATCCCCGGGTGGCGCAGCAGTTTGGCGCCTGCCTTTGGCCCAGGGCGCGATCCTGGAGACCCGGGATCGAATCCCTTGTCGGGCTCCCGGTGCATGGAGCCTGCTTCTCCCTCTGCCTGTGTCTCTGCCTCTCTCTCTCTGTGACTATCATAAATAAATAAATTGAAAAAATATATATACTAGGTATTTTCTTTAATACATTTGTTTTTCTTTTTAAATAGCCTCCACATCCAATGTGGGGCTTGAACTCACAATCCTGAGATAAAGGGTCACATGCTCTACTGACTGGGCCAGCCAGGGATCCCATATACTAGTATGTTTTTCCTTTTAATTGCCCTGAAAAAATTAGCTCTTTCATGCAAGAAGAGTGAAAAAGATTTTTGGTACATAGATTGTGTAAAGGAAAAATAAGTAATAATGCATAAAATGTGAGAGGGAGGAATTATAAATCTAAGTTCTTACACTATGCATGAAATGGGAAATAACCTTTCAAAGATAGGTTATGATTAATGAGAGATCTTTATTGTAACCAATTGAAAGATGCTAAAATAATTTATAAAAAGAAATATATACTATAAGTCAATGGTGAAGATAAACTAATCATAAGAAATTCGCAATTACTATAAAAACAGGCAGGAAAGAGGAGAGAGGTAACAAAGCCCAGCTGAAACAAATAGTAAACAACAAACAATATGTAGGCTTAAATCCAATCATGTTACTGATTTATTAAATTTAAATGATGTAAACCTATCAATTAAAATACAAAGTGTCTTGATAACAAAGTAAAGACTTGAAAACAAAGACGAAACCATATGCTTTCTACGAGAAGTGCATTTTAAATATAAGGAGATTGAGAGGTTAAAAGTAAAAAAGAAAAAATATATAGCACACAAATACCAGTCAAAAGAATGATGTATCTATATGAATTTCAGGTAAAATGGATTTTAGCACAAGGAAAATTGTCAATGAAAGAAACATTACATGATGTTAAGTGGGCTGATTCAATCAGGAAAACATACATATTCTGAATGTGAATGCATCTAACAACAGAGCTTCAAAATATGAAGCAGAACTGTAGAACGGAAAGGAGAAATAAATCCATTATTATAGTTGGAAATTTTAAAACATTTTCAGCTTATAGTTAGAAAAGATAGGCAAAGCATTGATAATGAACCAGAAGATCTGAACAGCCCAAGCAACAAACTTAACAATTGAAATTTGTAAAAACACGTCACTAAAAAACAGCTGAAAATACATCCTTTTCAAGTGCATATAAAACATCCACCAAGATTCCGGAACATATTTTCCGGAACATATAAAGAAATCTCAACAAACTTAAAAGAATTGATATTCTAGAAATCATCTTCTTTGACCATTGAAGAATTGATAAAGAAATAAATAACAGACCTGGTAGATATTTGGACTATCTCCAGTTTTTTTTCTTTAAAAAGTGCTACTATAAACATTTTTATTAGTTCTTTATGATGCATATACATGTGCATGGAAAGGTGAAGCCCTTATATCTCAGAAGTGAAGTATTGGTTTATAGATTATGCAAATGTTCATCTTCAGTGGATAATTCTAAACAAATTTTCTGACTGCTTGTAACAATTTGCAACCAACAGCAGAGTACGGGATTCCCAAATTCTTCCGATCACTTGCTACTGTCAGATTTGTTTCTTTGAACTTCTAGTGGGTACATAATCATAGATCATTATTCTTATTCCTCATGATGTGACTTGTCAAATCCCCCATAAGGTACAAAGCAGAAGTGAATATGGAACTGCCCCATTGTATTTCCCTTTCTCTAGGATTTTGACCTCTTGATACCTAACTGCTGCACTTGCTTTTTTATTTCTTTAGTTCATTTTATCAACTAGCTTTTATGATTATTCTCAGAAAAAGAATGAGTTTGATAAGATTACTGTAGCATGGCTGGAAGAGAATTCTCCTCATATTTTCTTTGTAATTATAAAATATTTCTTTTTTTTAATATTTCAATCCTTTATTGAATAGTCCCCTATCATACAGATGCAAATCATATCCCATTTTTTTTGCTATTTTTGATGTTTCAGTGAATAATGTTGGACACACGTTGATAAAAATATATAAATGTGTATGTATGCACCCCCCCCACACACACACATAATGCTAAATTCACTGAAGAGGGATTTCAGATTCAAAAATAACATGCATTTATAATTTTGTAAAAGACTAATTGTTTCCAGATAACCTTGTCCCTGGGTATTGCTCCTTCTGAGGGCTCTGAGTTGTTCATAGTGGTTAACATTTAGTATGGGGCTATCTCTTTATGGAAATGAATATTCACTGCTGGATTTTGAGCTCTGTCAATGCTAGGCTCTTCCATAGTCTGATTCTGAACACTGTGTGCAATTGCCCATATAGATGTTGTTGATCTCACTTATGTTGGTTGCACTTAAAAATAGTTTTGAGTTTTCATGGGGTTTTTGTTTGTTTGTTTGTTCCCCAGTTTAATTGAAGATACATGATTTTGGATTTTTTATTTGTTCATTTGTTTGGTTCTTTGCTATCCTATGTGGATTCCAAGAAGTAGAAAAATTGGATGCCATATTTCTCTTAGAACCAGAATAGCATTCATTTCAAAAAATAAAATAAAATTTGGGGCACCTGGATGACTCAGTGGTTGAGCATCTGCCTTTGGCTCAGGCATGATCCCGGGTTCCTGGGATCGAGTCCAACATCAGGCTACTGTGAGGAACCTGCTTCTCCCTCTGTCTATGTCTCTGCCTCTCTCTCCATGTCTCTCATGAATAAATAAGAAGAATCTTTAAAAAAATTAAATAAAGCAAAATTCAATATTTTTAAAACTGGAAAATAAATTGTTTTAAATTGAAAGTACTCCATTGCTAACATCAGTCTACTGCTAAGGCTTTGGATGACTGAAATGCAGAGACTTTTACAATTAATAGCCACCTGTTTCTTTCAAATAAAGTTTCAGCATGGGTTAGGAAGCCAACCATACTTTTTTGAACAATGGGGAAGACATTTACATTTGTAACTGTTAGTTACAGAAATTTGATAATATTAGGCAAAGATTTTCTAATTGGTCATTCTGAGTAACAAAAATCTGATGCCCACATTTCAGATCTCTGGAAATAATCCCAACTTTTAATCTCATTATGAGCTATATGAAAAATATTTTAAAGAAATAAAAAGATCATAATTCACATTGTTAACACCCTCGGCTTTACAATTGTACCTTTGATGTGAAATAGTCTTTAGTTCTCCTTAGTTCAAAAGACTCTGCCTGAATATATGATAAATCCCATTCACATTCTATTTTATTCAGTTCTGTTAAAGTTTATAATCCCTGTCTAGCATGAAGGAAACTTATTATATGCATGTCTAAAATGACTTAACTAGCTGCTTAGCCATGCTAAAAACTGTTCAAAATAAAAAAGTCTTAAAATGGCTTCAATCCATGCTCTTGATATCCATCCTACTGAAATTTGTTATTACAAATTCAGTTTAAAAATATATTTTTTTTTTACTTTTAACTACAAACTCTTAGCTAGTTGAGGAGGAATTGGTAAATGTTATTTGCTTCACTGGTTGCTTCATATCACTTTTTACTATAATATAATACTAACCCCTTCAAAAAATAAAGCATATTTAGTATGTTGATTATTTAGAGCACATTTTGAGAAATGATATAAAAATTGTCCTTTACATTTTACATGACATAGCAAAAAAATAACATATTTTACATGAATGGAATATCTACTGTGGAATATGAGACCACAACACAATTACATTTTCTGTAATTTAATTTCAGTGTTACTAACTTTACTCAAGAAATGGGCGACCTTTTGAAATAGAGAAAACAATTTTGAAATGGGCTGAAAGATTTTTATTCTTTGGTTACCAGGCCAATTCCTAGATCTATAAAGATATTTTTAAAGTATCTAATAGAATAAGAAGAATAAGACTCTAACCAAGTTAGAATAAAAATGTCAAAATGATTCCATAGTAGACTAACAACTAGAGCATAATAGTAATCAAACTAATAATCAAAAGTATAATGCTATTAGCTTACAGTTAATGAGGACATAATTTTTTTATACAAGCATACCTAGGAGATGTTGTGGGTTCCAATTTCAGACCACTGCAATAAAGTGAATCAAATGACTTTTTGGTTCCCTAGTGCATATAAAAGTTATGTTTATTCTATACTGTAGTATTAAGTATGCAGTAGCATTTTAAAAAAACAATATACATACCTTAATTTAAAAATACTTTTTTGTCAAAAAAATGGCCAATGATCGTCTGAGCTTTCAGAGAGTCATAATCTTTTTGCTGGTGGAAAGTCTTGTCTCAATGTTGTTAGCTACTGACTTATCAAGGTGGCTGTCGCTGAAGGTTGGGGTGGCCACAGCAATTTCTTAAAATAAGACAACATTGAAGTTTGCCACGTTGTTAAGTCTTCCTTTGCAAACAATTTCTCTGCAGTGTGCTATTCTGTTTGACAGCATTTTATCCATGGTAGAATGTCTTTCAAAATTGAAATTAATCCTTTCAAACCCTGATGTTGCTTTATCAGCTAACTTTATGTTGTATTCTAAATTCTTTGGTGTCACTTTTTTTTTTTTAAAGATTTTATTTACTTATTCATGAGAGACACACACACAGAGAGAGAGAGAGAGAGAGAGAGAGAGAAGCAGAGACACAGGCAAAGAAAGAATCAGGCTCCATGCAGGGAGCCCCACGCAGGACTTGATCCTGGGTCTCCAGGGTCACACCCTGGGCGGAAGGCAGGCGCTAAATTGCTGAGCCACCAGGGCTGCCCTTTGTTTTCATTTCCACTATCTTCACTGCATCTTCACCAGGAGAAGATTCCATCTGAAGAAACCACTTATTTTGCTCATTCCTAAGAAGCACTCTTCCTCTGTTGAATTTTTATCATGAGAGTGCAAGAATTCAGTCACATCTTGGGGTTCCACTTCTAATTCTACTTCTTTTGCTCTTTTTACCACATCTGCATTTGCTTCCTCCACTGAAGTCTTGAACCCCTCAAAGTATCCATGAGGGTTGGAATGAAGTTTTTCCAAACTTCTTTTGATGTTGATACTTTGATCTCTTTTTCATGAATCATGAATGTTCTTAATGGCATCTGGAACGATGAATATTTTCCAAAGGTTTTCAATTTACTTTGCCCAGATCCATCAGAGGAATTATCTATGGCAGCTGTGGCTTTCCTCCAGCAGAGCTTTTGAGTGACCAGTGTGTTGTCAATGAGCAGTAATACTTTGAAAGGAATTTTTCTGAGCAATAGTTCTCAAAGGCAGACTTCAAATATACAGTAAATTATTTTATGAACGGATATATTGTCATTCAGGCTTTATAGAGCACAAGCAGAGTAGATTTGGCATAATTCTGAAGGCCTTAGGATTTCAGAACAGTCCATAAATGTTGGCTTATACTTAAAGTCACCAGCTGGATTAGTCCCTAACAAGAGAGTCAGCCAGTCTTTTGAAGCTTGGAAGCCAAACATTGACTTCTTCTCTCCAGCTATGAAATTCGTACATAGCACAATCTTCTAATATAAGGCTCTTTGATCTACATTGAAGATCTATTGTGTAGTGAAACCCCCTTCATCATCTCAGCTGAATCTTTTGGATAACTTACTGTAGCTTCTACATGAGCATTTGTTGCATTACTTCACACCTCTATGCTTTGGAGATGGGTTCATTCCTCAAACTTCATGAACCAACCTCTACTTGCTTCAGACTTTTTTTCGTTAGTTTCCTCACCTCTCTCAACTGTCATAGAATTGAAGAGAGTTAAAACTAAAATCAAAATTGGCTAACATGAAAAACACAAGAAACAACAAGTGTTGGCAAAGATGGGGAGAAAAAGGAATCCCTACACACTGTTGATGAGAATGCAAACTGGTGCAGCCACTGAGGAAAACAATATGGCGTTTCCTCAAAAAGTTAAATATAGAACTACCCTATGATCCAGATATCACACCACTGGGTATTTACCAAAAAAATACAGAACATTAGTTCAAAGGGATACATGCACTTCTAAGTTTATAGCAATATTATTTACAATAGCCAAATTATGGAAACTGTCCTAGTGTCCATCAATTAGTGAATGCATAAAAGAAGATGTGGTCTATATATACAATGGAATATTTTTCAGCCATAAAAAAGAATAAAATCTTACCATTTTCAACAACACGAATGCAGCTAGGGAGTATAATGCTAAGTGAAATAAGCCTGCCAGAGAATGACAAATATCATATAATTTCACTCATATATGGAATTTAAGAAACAAACAAACAAACAAACAAAAAAAGCAAAGAATAAAAAAGGAGAGAGAGACAAATCAAGAAACAGACTCTTAACTGTAGAGAACAAACTGATGGTTACCATGGGGGGGTGGCTATGGAAGAAATAGGTAATGGAGATAAAAGAGAAAAGAGTACACTTACAATGAGCACTGAGTAATGTATGGAACTGTTGAATCCCTATATTGTACAGGTGAAACTAATATAACACTGTATGTTAACTATAATGGAATTACATTTTTATTATGAAAATAAAAGAACTAAAGAGAGTTAGCTTTACTCTAGACTATGCTTTGGCTTAAGGGTATATTATAGCTGGCTTGATCTTCTATCCAGACCACTTAGACTTTTTCCATAACAGCAATAAGGCTGTTTTGCTTTCTTATCATTCATGTGTTCACTGGAGTAGCACTTTTAATTTCCTTCAGGAGCTTTTCTTTTGCATTCACAACTTGGCTACCTGTCTAGTCCAAGAAACCTAGTTTTTGGCCTAGGACATACCTACCTCACTAAACTTAATCATTTTTAGCTTTTAATTTAAAGTAAGAGACATATAATTCTTCCTTTCATTTGAACACTTAGAGGCTATTGTACCACTGTAGGGTTATTAGTTGGCCTAATTTCAACTTGGTTGTGTCTTAGGCACTAGGGAGGCCAAAGGAGAGGGGGTGATGGGACAATAGCTGGTCAACACCCACAACAGTTATTAATTTTGCCATCTTACGTGGGTGCAGTTCATAGCACCGCTCCCCCCCCATTACAATAGTAATATAGTAACATTACAGATGACCATAACAAATATAGTAATAATTTAAAACTTTAGGGGATCCCTGGGTGGCTCAGCAGTTTAGCCCCTGCCTTCCGCCCAGGGCTTGATCCTGGTCCCAGGATCGATTCCCACATCGGGCTTCCTACATGGAGCCTACTTCTCCCTCTGCCTGTGTCTCTGCCTCTCTCTGTGTGTCTCTCATGAATAAATAAATAAAATCTTTTAAAAAAATAATAGTAAAATAAAATAAAACTTTAAAATATTGCAGGAATTGCCGATATGTGACAGAGAGGTAACAAATGATGTGAAGGGAATTACTCAATGTAGGGTTGCCACAAACCTTTAATTTGTAAAAAGAAAAGAAAAGGAAACAACAATAACAAAACACAATAGCTGCCAAGTGCAATAAAGCAAATCACAATAAAATGAGATATGCTTGTATATGGAACACCAATTCAATGATAACAGGAATAAGTAACTTTATTTTTCCTTCAGAAAGGAGGTCTTTTATAAAAAGGTTTTTTTATTAAAAAAAAAAACAAGTTTAAGAAATCTGTCCAGTTAATATTTATACTTATTTCAACAGGGATAAATTTTAAATGTTAGCAATGTTTCTTTATCCTTTACAGTCTATAGAGGAAGATATTATGCTTTGGGGGTCAGCCCTGTAACTCTCATTTATCAATCAGCTGAGAAATTAGTATTTGTGGATTTTACTTTTTTAAAAAAAATAGCCGTTCTAATAGGTACGTAATGGTATCTCTTTGTGGTTTTATTCTGAATGATTAATCTACTGATTAATGACATTGAACGTCTTTTCATATGTTTATTTGCCATCCATATATATTCTTTGATGAGCTGTCTATACAAATTCATTGCACTTAATAAAAATTAGACTTTCCTTATTACTGATTTTTGATGGGTCTACATACATTCTAGATGAGTCATTTGCCAGAAAAAAGTGTTTTGCAAATATTCCTTTGGTCTGTGTCATGTTCTTTGATTCATTTCACAGTGTCAAGTAGATGTTCAATTTGTCAAAATTTTCTTTTATGGATTTTGCATTTGCAGTCATATCTAAAAAAGCACTGTCTTATCCAGGGCCATAAAGACATTCTGCTGTTTTCTTCTATGTGTTTCACAGTTTTGAGTTTTACATGTAGGTCTCTGATCCATTTTGAATAAATTTTCACACATGTGCAAGATACAACAGAATGTCAGAGTTTATTTAATATGAATGCTAATTAGTCTATCATTTATTGAAAATGTTATCTTTTCCACTTAGATTTGGTTTTGTAATTTTTTTCCAAAACCAATTGATCATATATGTGTGTACCTATTTTTGGAACACTTTTCCTCTTCTGTTGATGTCTATATCTTCCATTACACTAAAACGCATTCATTGAATTTGAGTTGTTAATATTTTGTTAAAGAATTTTGCCTCTAGGTTCATGAAAGTTATTGATATTTGGGGTTCTTTCCCCCTTTCTTGTAATATCCTTGCTTAATTTTGTAAATGAGAGAGAAATGGGTCATTTTCTTTTGTTTTATGGAGGGATTTGTGCAGAATTGGTGTTATTTCTTTCTTAAATGTCTCATAGAATTCACCAGTGAAGTTATCTGGGCTGTGAGTGCTGTCGTTGGAAGATTTTCAGTAAAAATTCCATTTTTAATATAGCTACAGGATTGCTCAGGTTATCAATTTCTTCCTGTATGAAATTTGATAGTTTCTGTCTTCCTAGGAATTTGTCCTTTGTATCTAAGTTGTTGAATTTATAGACAAAGTTGTAATATTCTTTATTGTCCTTTTAATGACAGTAGAGTTGGTAGTGATGACCCATTCTTCATTTCTAACATTGGCAAATTTTAGTCTCTCTCATTTTGACTAGATGTTTATCAATTTTTTGAGCTTTTCAAAAAACAGCTTTTGATTTCATTGATTTTTTTTGTTTCTCTATATTCAATTTTATTGGTTTCTACTATAACCTTTATAATTTTCATTCTTCTGTTCTGAATGTATTTACTATAAACATTCATGAATACTATAAAACAATGAAAAAGAATAAACTTCTATATTCAATAAAATGAGTATGTCTCACTTGTATGCCTTAAATCACAGACTAGATACTGGACACAAAAATATGTAATTTACGATTTCATTCATGTGAAGGTCAAAACTGTCAAAACAATTTGGTAATGGAAGTCAGAGTAATGGTTACCCAAGGGATACTGACTGGGTAAGACATGAATGAGACTCTGGAGCACTGTTAATGTTCTGTATAATGTTCTGTATCTTGACTTAGGTGATGATTTCCTAGATGCATCTAGCTCTCTACTTGAGTTATGTACATGAGATACCAGTCTATAGATGTTTATTAATAGGGAAGCTGTGTATGTCCTTGAATAAAGAAATAATCCAGGATACATTGTTAAGTGAAGAAAGGAAAGTACACGGATGATATTTATGATATGCAGTGTTTGTGTAAGAAAGCAACAAAATGAGAATACATATTTGTTTTCATTTGAATTTGCAGAGGATGGATACGTACGAATCTGTAAATGTGATTAGTTGTAGGAAGTAGAGGAGTGGTTGGGGAACTGAGGCAACAAGGTTGGGATGAGATGACACTTTCCATGTATACCTTTAATATCATTTTGACTTTGAACAAGATTAATACATTCCCAATTTTAAAAATACTTTTTCTTCTGGAAAGAAAAATACTTTTTCATACATACATATTCCAAAGATGAAAATAAATTATTTATTTGCTACATTTGTTCCTCTAAATTGCTCAAATTCAGAGTTAGTTGTCTTTTCTTTTTTTTTCTTTTTTGTAAACTATTTCCTTCTTTTTAGAGATTGCACCTTCCATTCAGATCATCCTACATGTTCCTAATGGCATCAAATATATACAAATGCACAAATGATTTGTCATTGAGTTCTGAACATGAGCAAGAGATACTTCTTCCCTAAGAAAAGACATATGCTAAATGTTTTGAGATACAACACTTAGTATTTATTTTGACACTGCCAACTTATGTTGCTGAAACACCTTCATATCTTCTAATGAATGTTTAATTCCATGGCTGCATCTCTGATGGGGCTCATGAGTCACTTAGAGCTCCATCTCGAATTGCCATTCAGAGTACCACTTTTCCATAGACATCTCACAAGCACTGTGTGTTCTGATTCAGTCTTTTGAAGGATATTTTGCTGTGTGATTTATAGCAACTCCCTGAGAATGATGCAAATTAATGGAGTTTCTCTAAAACAAAATTATTTTTTGCCAGTGGCAATGTTTCCATTTTTGTGGTTGGTTCATGGGGGTCTGACTTTCATTTGCTGCTTTGGCATATGCCACTTAGCAACACTTGATCTTCAGGGTAGGGCATATATGATCCATTTAATAACAAAGCTGGAAGGGAATTTGAAAGGTCTTAACAGTAATATCCCTTTACATGGTGCTTCCCCATAATTTTCCTCACCAAAGATGAATGTCCTTGTGCCACAGGAACTTTTATTTTTATTTAGAAGATGAAAAATTGAAGAACAGAGAAGATAAATGACCTGGAATTAGATAAATACTCCCAGAATTAGAATCTGACCTTGGGTTTGAGAGCCACTAGTCCACCAGACGCTACCCCAGCATATTTATTCTGAAAACACATCTGGCCTGGCAACTCTGCTCAGAGGATAAAGTGTACTCCTGATAAGTTTTTAAAGAAAGATTTGCATGTAGTAGGGAAAGAAGTGAAATAGCACTACTGGCTTGATGCAAGTAGTTAGTTCTTGCTACAAGTTTACCACAGAGTGTGGACATGGAGGTTGACAATCTTCCAAGGTGTACGTGACCAGGAGTTGAATGTGGCTGTATAAGAAACCAAGAATTTCCTTCTTTGCTCTATTTGCTGACATTTACTTACTGGAATTTGTATGACTTAAATATTAACAAGCATTAATTCACTTCATTATTTATTCTGAGCTTTCCTTTAGAGTATAAATATGTTTTGAAAAGCATGTATTTTTATTTTAACTCACATCTTTGGATGAGTCATGATTAATTTAAAGAGAGTTGTTTTTTTGTTTTCTTTCTATTTGGGGTAAATATTTGGTGTCTCTCAGTGACTTATAACATCTTTACAGTTAAATAGTATGGGAAAACAAAGCTATGTATCTTTGTACACAAGAGGAAACATCTGCAGGAATGTCCAAATGTTTTATGGGGGCCCACGGTTAACAAGGGGAAAAGGCACAGGGTAGCAGTACCAGAAGTGTGAAAGGAGTAGAGCGATGGTGTCAGGAGGCCAGTTTCTGGAAAGCTGTGCTGAGTTTCCATGCTTTAATGAATTTACAAATCACAGAGGGAAGCTTATAATGGTGGAAACATCACACGGAGTCACACGGAAAAGAATGTGTAGTGATTAGAAAACAGGACACTTGAGTTTTGGGTTTAGTTCTGCTCCTACTAGCAATGTGACCCTGGCATATCACTTAATATCTCTGAGATTCCTGTTCTGTATCTCTAAAGCAAATGAATGAGATTCACTCTTAATGTCCTTTTCAGCTCTTATATAGGAAAAAGCGAGCCTTTTCACATGGGGTTACATATCTGATACCGATTATAATTCAAAAAATGGCTTTTGAGATGCTGGGTAAATTAGCTAAGTTTTACAATAACACACTGAGGATGTAGTTAAGAACAGTTAAGAACTAGCAGACTAAGGTTCTAGGCCAGGTTTTGAAGCAGTCAGTGACTTTGAGCAAATTTATGCATTTCTCTAGGGATTAGGTTTATTTTTTTTCTATGTGCCAGTTGAGCTAGATGGTCCCTGAGTTTTCTTTTTTCTTTTTCTTTTTTTTTAAAGACTCTTGGATTGGTTGGATTCTTTTTTTTTTTTTAATTTTTTATTTATTTATGTTAGTCACACAGAGAGAGAGAGAGGGAGGCAGAGACACAGGCAGAGGGAGAAGCAGGCTCCATGCACTGGGAGCCTGACGTGGGATTCGATCCCAGGTCTCCAGGATCGTGCCCTAGGCCAAAGGCAGGCGCTAAACCGCTGCGCCACCCAGGGATCCCTGGTCCCTGAGTTTTCTATCAGCAATAACATTCGTTATTCTCTTTGCCTTTCTCCAGTAAAATAACATAAGGAAATATAGTTTCAGTTTCCAAAAATTTCTAGAGGAGTTTTTACATGGATATACCAGAATGATTTAATATACAGGCACTTTCCATGGGAATTATTCTGAAAAAGACCTGTCCCTTTTGAATGATGATTTTTCAGACTTTATGAAAACTAAACATAAATAAAAACCTTAGGTAGTTATTAATTTTCTATAGACCTTCATCTATAAAGAGGAAGTGAAGTTTGGGGAAGAGTGGATGGTTGGGATAGGTACCTCATACCAATTGAACAAAATGGAGAACAAAGACAATTATTAAATATCACATACTTTTGACCAATATGACATGAATTGTGAGTGCCCTATTAAAGACAAAAACTTTTAACTGAACCATTTATATTTTCCTTTTTAATGTAAAGCACAAACTTGAAAGGGCTAGAAATACTTTATTTAATGAAACCATTCAAACAGATGAGTTTCGTCAATGTTTTTCAAGTGCTATCATCATTGTAACTTTAAGCAGATATACCTTTAACAATCATTATTAATGTTGTTTACATCTTAATTGTTTGTTTAAATTCCAGTTACAATAAATTGTCCTTTTTTACTTCTTATTGGTTTTTATAATGACAGTGAAAGAAACAATGATATAATGTAGAAAAGCACTCGGGAAAAATTAGTGCCGCATCCAAAAGTATTATTTCAGAAATTTATTTTGATGTCATATTTGTATTAAGATATATTATCATTGTCCACAGTACATCTGTGAGGTATCAGGTTGTTTGTCTTGATCCCTATTTCACACATAGGGAAACAATCATAGTACGTTTAGGAAATTTTCCAAGGCCACATGTTGTGTCAGGACAGCACTGGGAATAGAATTTATCTCTAATAATTTTCTTATGTAGTCCAGTGCTTAACATAGTGCCCTAGAAAGAGTAAGTAGAGTAAGTACTCAATAGCCATTGAATGAAAGAATGGATAAACCATTCTATGAAATCTAAACAATTGTCATATTTTCTCTCCATTCCCTTCTTCATTAAATTGGACAAGCTGTAGGAACAGTTGAGTAATAAAGTTTATCTACAGTCCTATCCAAAAGTTTCCATTGCTACATGAAAGGGGCTTTGCAAGATTATACCATGTGGTCAGTCCTGAAGGTACATACTCCAGGTCCCCCCAGAAGAGTGTCGTTAATCTTGGTTCATTAAAACATTGGCTTTTGTGGTGTGAGTTAGATCCACTAGCATGTGCCTGAGACCAACTCTTTTTGCCAAAGTCACTGAAAATCCATTATTGATACTGAATGTGTAACTGATGCCCTAGCCTAGTGATATTTTAGTAAAATAGTGACCTAACTAGAACTTAAAGAACTTACATAGTTACAGTCCTTGAAAATAAGTCACTTGGCTAGTATTGGCTCTGGCTACCCCACCAGAGAGTAATTAGAATGCCAAAAAAGGAGAACTTATCTCCTGAGCTTAGTTGTCATAAGTTGAGTTGCAACTGTAAACATGATAAAGGTCACAGTGGCATGACTTTTAATGTTGATAGAAAAATGTGGTAAAGAACACAAGTGTTCGTATCACTGGGAGACAAAAAGGTGACAAAACCATAATAGTCATTCTCAGTGATGCATTATCAAGTAAATTAAAGATAGTCATTTATTTCCTTGGCACTGATTACCACTTACTGCAAAAACAAGTAAGACATCTCATGAAGCGTTTATGGTTAAAATGCATTTCTTCAATTTTGATGACATTAACTTCTATATTTATATATGTATTTTTTGAGAAAGTAAACATATTTAACTGCATAGGATAATCCTATTAAAGTGAAGTGAAATACGTTTGTGTCTGTCACCCATATTTAGTGACTGATCTAAAATTTCACCCAGGTGACATTTTTATTAGGGCATAGTCTGGAGAAATCTGAAAATACTACATCTCATTTGCTTTTATTTTTAAAAAAACACTTTCACCAGACCTGCCTAACTGGATGGTTTATTTCCACTGGAGACAATGTCCTAATTGTAATTCAAGATAAATCTTTGAAATAAGATTTATCAAATATCAAATATTTCTACTCCATCTTACCATGTCCAAAGTTCAGAGATATTTTGAATTCTATGTAAAAGAGCATCACAAGGAACTTACAGCCCTATTTGTGGCAACTATTACCCATTCTTAGAGCATTACCGTAACTAAAATAGGAAGAGACATAAATAAAATTAAACTATTAACATCATCTTAGTGGTCAGATTGCGTTCAAAGATCCACATGATAAAGAGCAGCTTTCGTATAAGCTCCTGCACTCTTGAACTGAAAGCATCTGTGTTGTCACTTAAAACCATATCGCACTGAAATCAGGAATTCCATTTTGTAATTGCATCAAGTATGTTTAAAAGATCATTAAGTAAACTTTAAATTAACTTGTGAGCAAACCTACAGTGGGTAGAAATAAAAAAAAAATATAAGCATCCACACTAGCAACAAACACAAATAACAGATTTTTGAGTGCCAGATCTTTCAACGTGTTTGCTTATCATTCAAGAAGAGTAAAACAGTTTCAGAGATACTCCCCGGATTCATGATTTCAGTTGCCTATGTCACTGCAGACAAACAGAAGGTCCTATTTTCAAAGTCTTAAAGCACTTGGAAGGGCTGTGCGTAGGGGGTCTATTGTCCTTGTTGCTTCTGTCCTGGAGAACTTGGTTGGCCAGAGCTCTCTCCAGGACGGTATGCGGGAGTGACAGGAAACTGAAATCCGTAGCCATTGTATCCATCCAAGTAGACACACTGGAAGAAACTGATGGGGCCTAGGGAACAGAGCATGATAATCTGTTAAAACAAATAGAATGCGAGCAGGAACAAAGGTGAAACATAGCCTGATAGTACAATGTCGGTGAACATGGGATCTTCAGCCACAGAGACTTGACAATAACTAGCCAATGAATCAACCATATTGTGTCTTGGATTCCTCACATGTAAAGTCAAAACACTATAGCAAAAGCTTCCTAGAAGTGTTGTGGAAAGTAAATCAGTAAGTGTATGCAAAGCACTTGAAATCTTTCCTGGCACCTAATAAGCCCTTAATAAATGATAATAAAAATGATCTGACATAGAAAGTCAAAGCACCGACATTACAGGAATCTGTTGGTGTGCTCAGCACTCAGAAAACTGTTATGTGGTAACAGATGCTAAAACATGAGCTTATCAATATGCCAAGTAACTGATTTTTTTCTTTGAGTGTTTTAATAAAAGCACAGAGAGACTTGTGGTTCCTAGAGTTGAGGTTTTCCACATGCCTTTACTCTGGAGGCTCTCCTCAAATGGCACAGTTACTTTTTATGGCAATGCTTCCAGGTAGCAGCTCTGCTGGCGGAGCGGAAAGCAACACAGAAAGACCTTAAAGACAAGCAAGGGGTGTAGTGCAGCAGGTAGGAGCTTGCACTGCCGATGCCCCCCATGCTCCTGGTTGCAGCTTTGTTCAGAGATGGTGACTTTGGCTTCTTCAAACCATCACGGGCACCCACTGACTCTTCAGTGTTTTCCATTTCATTTATTTGCCATCTGTTAATGAGCCACTTTTTGCTGATGGCCAGGAAAGAGAAGGACCATTGAAGCGACTGCCATGTGGACTATGGTGAAGCTGGCCAAATCCATATGAGTCTAAGGGGCTTATGAAGTAGCATAAAAACAAAGCAAAGCAACAGAAGGAAGCAATGAGGGAAATTATGAACTTAGTTCTTTCTACTTCTTCTCATACAGAATCACTGTTCTTTTTTTTTTTTAAGATTTTTTATTTATTCATGAGAGACACAGAGAGAGAAACACAGAGAGAGGCAGAGACACAGGCAGAGGGAGAAGCAGCCTCCAAGAAAGGAGCCCAATGTGGGACTCCATCCTGGGTCTCTAGCATCAGGCCCTGGGACGAAGGCAGGCGCTAAAACACTGAGCCACCGGGGCTGCCCCAGGATCACTGTTCTTATTCTTCTTCTTGTTATTATTATTATTTTGTTCCAGCTTCAGAGAGAGGCAGTAACACAACCTGTCCCACCCCCAAGGTTGTTCGGTGCTACTAACGGGGATGGCAATAAAGCTGGCTGCATATAAGCAATGGCAGCACCAGTGCTAAAAGTGGAAGAGTCTGCTGAGGCAGGCTACCTTCTAGCTGAACTTACCACACATGGGCACAGTTCTGACACTTAATTGATGTCGATAGGGCTATTAATGAAAATATCATTACAGCTGCAAATTTTAGCTCTTATATAAAAGACTCAGGAATATCCGACTATAGAACCACTCCATAGTAAGATGAGAATAGGAAATATTGTTTTTATATAGTAAATCCCCCAATTGAACTTAAATATTTGGTAACTGTTTTACTAAAAATATTGAATTGATTTATTCATTCATTTATTTTTACTTAGACTTTTTATTTTGAGATTAGTCTAAAGTTGCACACAGTTGTAGGAAATGATACAGAGAGATTTCTGTATCTCCTTCACTGGGGTTTCCCCACAATGGTGACAACTTTGCAAAACTATAGTACAATATTCTAAACAGGAACTTGACATCGATGCAATCCACCTATCCTTCTGTGTGATTTTTTTTTATAATGTTTTTTGGGTTTTTAAAAAAGATATGTTTATTCATGAGAATAAAAAGATGTATTTATTTATTCATCTCTTAAATTATGTTTTAATATTAATTTATAGAATAAAAGGCTTCAGCTGTTTCTGTGACATAGCCACAAATTTTTACCAGTAGATGAACAATTAGGAAACTACTATTTAAATCAGAAATATACCCAGTTTGATTTTATAAGATTTTGTGATAATATTGAGAAGTATTAAGACTGCTTATTTCCCCATATTTGTCACAAGCTGATGGTATGGGTATGAAGGCTTCTAATGACTATCTCTCCTCTGGTGCAATGGCCCCAGCATCTAAGGCAGAGCTTGGAACATAGTAGGCACTTAATATTTGTTCAATGAATTAAGTATTAATGCAGAGTAGGAGGCATTTGCTATTATAGTACGCATTTTAGTAATTTCCTTCAGAAATGCATTAAAGAAACATTTAGAATTTGGAGAACATTATTGATGTCATTTCCTCAGATAAATGTGTATTCTTTACTTTAAAATCATGATGTGGGCAGCCCCAGTGGCCCAGCGGGTTAGTGCCGCCTTCGCCTTCAACCCGGGGTGTGATCCTGGAGACCCAGGATGGAATCCCATGTCAGGCTTCCTGCATGGAGCCTCCTTCTCCCTCTGCCTGTGTCTCTGCCTCTCTCTCTCTCTCTCTCTCTCTCTCTCTCTCTCTCTCTCTCTGTGAGTCTGTCATGAATAAATAAATTAAATCTTAAAAAAATAAAATAAAATAAAATCATGATGTGAGGGGCGCCTGGGTGGCTCAGTTGATTAAGTGTCTACCTTCAACTCCCATCATGATCCCAAGGGTCCTAAAATCCAACCTGCATAGGGCTCCCTGCTCAGTGGGGAGCCTATTTCGTCCTCTCCCTCTGGCCCTGCCTCTCCTAATGCCTGTGCTCTCTCTCCTTCTCAAGTAAAAAAAAAAAAACAAAAAACAAAAACAAAAAACCCATTATGTGAAACAAATCTCTGTCATACTTATTTCAAACATTGCTTCCTTTCGTCTGTCCAGCAATGACTTTAATGCAAATGTGGATGCAAAATGTATTGCTTCACCATTTGAAGAAAAATGTCTAATTTGGAAGTACCAGAATAATGAGAATCTTGGATATTGAATTTTGTAGCTGCACCTGAATGTTGATTGCATTTGAAATCAACAATCCCAAGGATTGAATATTGAGCCCCTGCCATATATCTAGAAAAACCAAAAAGAACTTTCAATCTTAGAAGTGAGTTTCTAAGCAATTGAATTGCTGAGTCCTAGAATTCTACATTTTTTTCATTTTCATATTAAAAAGTTTAGCATGTCACTTCAGCTGTCTTATTCTTATAGCAGGCAGTGACACACATTTAAGCACGGGTTCAGTGAGGGTGTTCAGGATCAGAGTTGTGCAGAATGGTTTGCAACAAATGCCACTTCAGTCATTACTTTTAATTCTTCCAAATACGTGCCTCTTGCCTGATGCAAAAAATGATGAACTTCTTTTAGAAATAGAAATGACCTACTTTAATGTTATTCTTCATGTCCAGGCTAGAAATCTTTTTCTTCTAATATGGTTCTTCTTAAGAGTCTTAAAGTGTCAATTTACACTTACCTTCTTAATATAGAATGACTTTATCATTTTAATGTAACAACGGACTTACTTTTTTGCCTCTTTGTGGAAGACACATCTTCAGCTTCTTCTAATGGATACAAAAATATGAAAGTAAATAATCTGTACATTCCCAGCTATCATACAAATATGGAGGGAGATGAAAATGTCTAAAGAGGTGCGCAGTATGAAAGAAACAAGAGTGAATGCTAGGTTCTTTTAATATATGCTAGGTTCTTATTCAGATTTTGCTCAATCTCTCACTATTTTAAAGGAGAGAAGAACCAGTTGAAGAAAAGAATGTGGCATTTGACAGGCAGTTGTTAAAACAAGAAAACTGGTCCTGATGTGTTGGATGTTAGTGGATGAGAACTAGATGACACACATTTTTTTCTTAGAAGAGGTCTTTGATGTTCAGAGTTGTAATATGGTAAGGGTAAGTTGGCTAAATGATGATATTTCAGTCAAAATCATTCTAAATTTTTTAGGAACTGCAGTTGTTTTTTTTTTTGTGACCACCATTGCCATGAAAGAATATCACAGAATGGTGTCCTGTATCCTTCCCTTTTCTCATCTGCTCAAGGGCTTCTCTGCTGTAGTGAATGGGCACCAGGCAGTTATCTAGTGATGGAGAAATTGAAGCTATCTATGTGAACCCTTTCTCCAAGTTAGAAGTTCTTGTCTGGTATTCATATTTGGGCTTTTGGGGGGGTTTCCTATAAAACTCTGAAATGTTAGAAAGATGTGAATGTGAGTGTGTGTGTGTGTGTGTGTGTGTCTTTCATCAAAAGTTAGGTTTTAGACTTCATCAAAATCTGAATGAGCTCAAGGACCTTTTTCTCAAAGTGTGATCCAAATACCAAGAGTTTCACTATTACCTGGAGACTGACATAAAGGTAGTTCTTAGGCTCCAACCCAGATTTATTCCATTTTAAGACTGTCAGAATATTTATGTATAAAATAGTTTGAGAAGCAAAGATCTAGAAGTTGAAAGCACATTAAGATTTGTTGTTTTTAATAATTCAAGTTTTAAAAAATATCTAAAAGTTCAGTATTCAAAACATATCTTAGGGAAAATGTAAATCATTTCATAAGACTCAGGTATCCATTCCCTTGTGTCTTTTCTCAAAGCACTACTTTCTACACTATTAATTAATTCTGGGCCCTGCTATAGTACTTATATTTTCATGGCAAGAACAACTTTTAGGAAAACTCTATTGCGTACAGGAAAGTTTAGAAGTAGAATGGAAAATATTTATTATATAATAAGCCAAACTATGGAGCCAGAAAACTCCTCAGAGGAAACACACACACTCACACACACACATCAAATTAGTTGAAACCCTTACAATACAGATAAGGAAATTTGGTCCCGAAAATACTTGCTCAAGATTATGCATCTGGTTGTGGCATATTTTTCTGAGGTTTGTCTTTCCATCCTCCTTCCATTCCTTTTTCCCTTCCTTCCTCTATGTAATTTCTGTCAGTATAGGCAAATTATTTCAAATATTCTTAATAAAAATATGCCAGGAGTGCCTGCGTGGCTCAGTCTGCCTTTGGCTTAGGTCCTGATCTCAGGGCCTGGGATCGAGCCTCGAGTCTGCTTCTCCCTCTCCTCCTACCCCTCCCCCTACCCCACTCATGCTCTCTCTCTCTCAGATAAATAAATAGCATCTTTAAAAAATATATCAATTTCATCTTTGAACACTTAATGTGGTTCTCTTCCTGTCAAATAGCATCCCCACAATTCTTGGTGAAATGATAATTTTTAAATATTGTTCTTGTAAGTAGTTTGGACAATAAATGCATCTAATAATTTCTTTTATTTTTTTTAAAGATTTTATTTATTTATTCATGAGAGACACAGAGAGAGGCAGAGACACAGGCAGAGGGAGAAGCAGGCTCTCTGCGGGGAGCCTGATGCGTAACTTGATCCCAGGACCCCAGGATCATGCCCTGAGCAAAGGCAGATGCTCAACCACTGAGCCACCCAGATGCCCCTAATAATTACTTTTAAATAAACCAGTGTCCATCCAACTAGTGCCTTCAATATGTGCAGATATTCACATATATCTATTTTTCCAAATACTGCCAAAAAGCTATTTGTTTAAAAAAATAGGCCTACCATCTAACCATTACTTAGGAAAAGCTGAGAACTAGATCAAGAATAGCTTAATAAAACAGACAAAACATTACAACCTTAAGAGAAAACTTATAAATACATTGACAATCACAAACTCACCTTTAGCTTTCTTTGAAGCTGATACATCTTCCAAATCTTCTCCTAGGGAGTAAAGAAAGGACACATCAACCCACAGTCTATTTTCCAGATTTCCCAAAGAGGAAATTTTGTATTTAAAGATTTTTGAGTCACAGGATGTCTTACTCTATGAACTCAGCATCTAGTGTCCCTATGAATAGGAACTTCCTGACAAACAAGACAACTTCTCTGATGTGGGGAAAAGGTGGGGAGGAGATGTATTCCATGCCAGGCTGTGATCAGCAGGCTGGCAAAGGCTGGCTACGGAAAGAAGGGCTGACCAACAGTGCCTCTCCCAAATTTGCTTTTCTTTCCTTCCCAAACCACCAGCATCCCTGGGATTTAGGAAGTTTGAGGTAAATAGCTTCACATCCACAAGGTGGATTCTGAGAAAAATATCCACCCACATATTTTATTAGCAGACTGATTAGATTTTTGTCTTCTGACGATTGTAGAGGCAATTAAAAGTCATTAAAAGTTGAACCAAAGCTCAAATACATAAACAATGATTCTAATGGTACATTATGTAAATTTCTTGGTGTTTTGTGTACAGGCACATATGGAATAATGTGGAAGAAATTTTAAGTCTGAGATAATTTTAACACAATATAATTAAATGATCTTTAAATATTCACATCAACTTTTTAGCATTCATAATGATCTGAAAGAGGGTTGGTTTTCTATCATTTATTCAGATTTTGCATACCAGCTGCTCACTAATAAATAGAAAAGGGGTAAAATAGGTCAGCATGCAGATTTTCTCTAATAAAAAAGAAACGTGACCTTTAGGAAGAGATGCTATTATAAAAAAGAACAAAATGGGGAAAAGAAATAAAATTGCTAGCATTTCTTTTCCAGTGAATACTTAAAAACTATTTATTTAAAATAGTATTTTTTAATTAACAACCTTGGGAAAAAAGTCACATCAGGATTCCAAAGTAAAGACAGAGACCCCAAAAGAGCTAGCTTTCTTTCTTTCTTTCTTTCTTTCTTTCTTTCTTTCTTTCTTTCTTTCTTTTTTTTTTTCTTGTCAGGATAGAGCAGAGTTTAAATCAGGCAAGAACCACTCCAGCTCTGTCCACAGCTTACTCTCTACAGCTGGATCTTAGGTATGGTGGTTAAAAACTGGCTTCACTTCATTCAAGGTCCTAGTTCAGAGCATTTATGATTTCCTCAATTTGAGCATCCTTTACTCCTGCCCTTGGCAGTGTCACTTAAATGTGGACTGGAGCATCCACTTGGTCCAGAGCAGTGAATTATTAAAATTTCAACCTGATAAATTTAGAGGTATTGAAATATAGGGGTGCCTGGGTGGCTCAGTCAGTTGTCTGCCTTTGGCTCAGGTCATAATCCCAGGGTCTTGGGATCAAGCCCCAGGTCAGGCTCCCTGCTCAGTGGGGAGTCTGCTTCTCCATCTCCCTCTGCCCCTTCTCCCTGCTGTGCTTGCTCTCTCTTTCAAATAAATAAAAACTTAAGAAATAAATAAGGCAGCTAAAAAAGGGAACTATTTAAATATAAGTTTAACTCAAATACTGAATTAAATAACCATGGTCTTAAACTACTCAGCAGTTATGAATAAAGAAAAGGTATAAATGAGTATATGATAATTTAAAATAGTAACTATATTTTTAAAATGAGGTTAGAGTTTTTGGAAGAATCAAATAATAGTTTTATTTTCATTGTGTAGCAAGAATCTGCTAATATCTATGGATGACGTTTATAAAAATAAAATAATGCCAGGTTCTTGTACACAAGAAATATAGATTTTATTTTTGTAGATTATAGCACATTTAGAACATTAGAACACTTATTCTTTCGATCCACTTTTATCCTTGGGGAAAGAAATATGGGTAGAATAAAAACCTAGGCTTCTTCTCTTTTCCAAATTCTGTATTCTGAGCCAGCATAACGTAGATACAAGTGATAAAAGCTGGTAAGAAACGAGTCACATGTCAATCGCTCCGGCTCATGGAAGGCACAAGAAGGGCAACTACAAGCCTAGGGCAGTTGCTATAGAGATGCAGTCTCTGTGCAAGCAGCTTAATGGCAACAAAAATTTACTGAACTAGGAATAACGAATGTACTGCGACTGTCACTGCTCAGAATACAAAGAAACAGCATATTTACAGTCCATTTACTTTTATAACTTGAGCATTGATTACGTGAGTGGTGGTTTTGATAAAACAAATACTTGACTCTCTAAAAAGGTATAGTCATTACCATAAAAGATGTATCAACATGTGCCGATGGAATTTTAAGGAGTAATTTCCTTGGAGGAGGGGAGGGACAGTCAGGAAAATAGTTTATGAAGGAAGTCTAATTTATTTTTTATTTTTATTTTTTTCCTTGGAAGGTTTACCTGAGGAAATATTCTTTAGGTGAGATGTGGAAAAAGTCAAGAAATATTGATGTACAACAGCTATACCCAAGTTTGGTATCAAATAGAGATGGTTCAATTTTTTGTTAAGTTTGCACAAGAATAAGGAATGTGATATTTTTCCTTTTGTCAGTTTTTAGGGTCCTATCAGTGCAGATACCCCACTTTAGTTGAAGGATAAACAGTTCAAGCTGCTAAAGTGAATAATTTGGTATGTGTTGCCTTAGAGGCAGGCCTGAGCTGGACAGCACAGCCTCTAAGCCAAATTCCTAAGCTTGAGGACAAGGACTGGGAAGCAGAATCAGATAACGAGTTAGGGGCCTCGGGATTCTGTGATGAGCTGAGTGTACCTGTATCTTATTTGTGAACGGGAAAGGAAGGAAGAATTATTCAAAACTTACCACTGAAACTTCACAGCTATTAGAACATTGATTTTTTAAAAAATAATTTTTATAACTTGTACAGTTTTAGAGCACGAGTTTTATTTTTTCACATATCCCTTAATAAATGGTACCTTTTCATTAAAAAAAAAAAAAAAAAAAAAGGAAGCCTAATTTAAAATGGGTCCCCTAGGGCAGCCCAGGTGGCTCAGCTGTTTAGCTAGTGCTGCCTTTGGCCCAGGGCCTGATCCTGAAGATCTGGGATCAAGTCTCACATCAGGCTCCCTACATGGAGCCTGCTTCTCCCTCTGCCCATGTCTCTGCCTCTGTGTGTGTGTGTGTGTGTGTGTGTGTGTGTCATGAATAAATAAACAAAATCTTTTAAAAAATGGGTCCCCTCATACAGAGGGGATTTTGACTGAGGGAGATGGCCAATTTGCAGCGAAGGCAACCATCAGAAGACTAGAAGAAGACAGCAAAGCACAGAATATATTCAAGGATCACAGGGAATGTTGAGGTTAGAAAGATTATCATGTGGAAAGACAGATGTCAGGCTGAGTAGTCTCTACTTAGTTGTCATAGCCAGTGAAGGTTGTTCAAGAGGGAAATCATATGTTAATGTACTTTGTAAAAATAACAAGACTAGAATATGAGAGAAGGGATTCAGAAAAAGAAATTGGGAATGTATTTTAATCGTCGACATAGAAACAATGATTTCTGCGGCTGCAGGGGTTGAGTGTAAATGAAGCTTTGTAGGTTGAGTGAAGTGGGATTGAATACATATGAATGCAGGCCATTGGTGAAACAAGGGATAGCCTAATGCGTTGAGTTTGGAGGAAGATAGTGATGCCATTCTCAGCAACAAGGAAATCTCAGGAGGCACTCATTAGCTTGGGGTTATGAAAAGTTTAGTTTCCTAGTTCAGTTGTGGTGTTGGCGGTCATAAAGTTGCAAGTGTCTAATAGGAAGAAAGACAGAAGGCAGGATATCTGGAAAAGTTTAGAAGTGGCAGGCATTGAGTTAATAGGCAAAACTGAGTGAGTTGACAGGTCACTTTTAATGATAGTTAATATGTCTTTATACCATCTGCTGTGCCTTATTATTTCATATGTTTTAGCACATTCAATTCTGACGAGCCCTCTGTGAGGTGAGTGTTCTTATTTTAAATCTCCTATACAGATGGGGCAGAGAGGGGTTAAGTGCTGCCCAAGGTCACAGAGTGACTTAAGTGGAAGGACTGGACTGGAGATCCCAATCTACCTGGATTAGAGTCACTTGAATGAGCATTTATATTTATTGCACAGATAGTATACCTGTTATGTGGCAGCCACTGTTCTAAGCACTTTATAAATAATAAAATATTTCACTTCCTCTGGAAATTTGGGAAGAGGATCCTATTACTATTCCCATTTTGTAGGTAGGACAAATGGCTAGAGACTCAAGGTCTGGGAGAAAGATCTGGGGAAAACTGGGATTCAGACTCAGGCCTTCTGGTTCTGGAGATTGTGTTACCAATCATTGTGCCATTCCACCTCTTGAGGATGGCCTCCTAGACCCAGTTCTCTCTCATCCTAGAACCTATGAATTATATTACTGGCTGCATGAATCATGAACTTGTGCAGAGCAGGGATGAAGGAATGTCTCTCTTCCAACAATCCATTCTTTTTCAGAGGGTATAATAGAAGAGTTACTTGGCTGTATTTGAAAATGATAATGACAATGAAGAGGAAAATATATCTGTTCTGTGTGCTTAACCACTGTAATTTAGACAATCATATTCCAAACAATTAAGAATGATAATATTATCCTGACTTTCAATTTGTAGACTCCATCCTTTATGTATATAGAAACTTAGATTTGAAAAAAAAGAAAGAAACTTAGATTCTGAAGGAATCACAAGTGTTAATGAACCCATCCTCTAATCAAATTCAGACATCTCTACTATAACAGAGTCAAGAACACATGGGAGGATTTGTCTGTGTGGCTACCGTTTCAATCTTTTAAACATTTTGACGTCAAAGTCTGTTTTTTGTATAACTCTTTTATACTTATTGAATTAAGGCTACAGACACAGGGGTTCTTAGAGAACTATTAGTTTATGAAAACAATAAAATGATGATGATAGAAAGGTCTAAATTTTGTATTTTCAAGTAGTGCATGGATCTTCTCATTAACTAAAAGAATTTCTTCTTTGTCTCAATTTCACAATCTGCCTCATTTCACATAAGTGTCTGTTCCAATACTTAACTATATGTATATAAATTTATAAACAGGTAAATTTATAATATATAGGTGTGTGTGTGTGTGTGTGTGTTATTTTGTAATTGAATGTAATGCACTGAAAAAAATCAGAAATTCTCTCTGCCCTTTGTATGAAAGTATTTGCTGAGCTCCCAGCCTGATCTCTAGTCATGGATCAAAAAGAGAGAACAGGATGGGATTTTACAAAAGTTCAGGAGGTAAGTCTTTGCAGGGAGTCAAAGGTAGCCTTGGTTCTACGAGGCTGAAAACAGATATAACTTCAACAGCTAATATGTTGGCATTAAGGAGACTGTGAGTGTATGTACATATATGTGTGTATGTGTGTTTGTATAACATACAAATATACATGATATATATATATTTATATAACATTAATATTAACACTAATTAAAATTTGGAGGGGAATTCTAAGAACATTAAAAAATGTGGAGTCTAGTCTTAGGTCACTGATAGATATGGCGTATAATTACATGTATTTTTAAACACATGGACTTGATATATGAATTAGCAAATTTTATACTAAAAATTATATATTTATCATTCTCAACAAGCAATCTTATCTTGATTCTATTTCTTATTCTCCATAATGGCAGTTCTCAAACTTTTGGTTACAGAAACCCTTTGCAATCTTAAAAAAATTAAGGCCCTCAAAGAACATTTGTTTATATGGATTATGTCTACTGATAATTAATGTAATAGAAATTAAAATAGCCATTTTTTTTTTTTTGTAAACACAAGGATTCACAAGCAAACCATTCCTTCATATAAGAGTGATGATGTTCTTACATGCCATTTGGAGAATTCCACTGTATACGTCTGAGAAAAATGAGACTGACAAAGGTAAGTAATGGCTGAGTATTAATATGTAAAATGTTTCAGATCACCTAAAAGGATTTTGGAGTTCTTAGAGATCCACAGACTATTACATTGAGAAGTATTACTCTAGATAAAGAATTCTATCTCTATGAAACAACCAACATGTTACCAAAGGAAACAATTAAACATAAATCTGTCAAAAGGAAAGATAATTATTTAAAAAATAAGTTCATAGCCATGTAAATCAATAACAGTGCAAAGTATTTGAGAAAACAAGAAAGTGAATGTTACCTTTTGAAGGCAAAAAAAAACCCCTGTCTTATTTCTCTGACACAGAAACAAGTAAAATAATGTCAGATATAAGCAGGACACAGACAAAGCAAAGCTAGATTCTTTAAAATAAGAATTGTTACAAAGGAAATACTCGTTGTAAATCCACCTACCTTTTTATTTTATGGAAAAATTATCACAACAATAGCAACCATTTGCCAATTAACTAATGCTAGTTTTGCATTAAAAGAAATATTTTACACTAATTTGAAATTACAATAAATGTAAACATTTTAGATTTAGGGTTAGATATCAACTTCTTGTTTGTTTTTTTCCTTGCTTTCTCTCTTTTTCTCTCTCTTCTTTTTTCTATATTAAAAGCATCCCCCCTAAATTTGGATAACTGGAATTAATTTAACATCATTATCACACACAGTCATATTAACTCATTAGAAACATATTTACAGTGGTTTTTAAAGGTTGTTGGAATCTCAGATTGTTCTTTATATAAAGGGTATGATTCATCATTCATATTTTATGATGTATCTTATATGTTTATAATATAAAAATATCTGAAATTGAATCAGTAATCAAAAAACTCCCAATAACCAATAGTCCAAGACCAAACAGCTTCACAGGTGAATTCTACCAAACATTTTTAAAAAGAGTTAATACCTAATATTCTTGAACTATTCCAAAAACATAGAAAAGAAAATTTCCAAATTCATTTTATGAAGCCGGTATTACCCTGATACTATCACCAGTTAAAGACACCACAAAATAAAGAGAACTACAGACCAATACTAATCTAATGCAAAAATCCTCAACAAAATACTAGCAAACAAACAAACAATACTAGCAAACCGAATCCAACAATTCATTAAAAATTTTTTTCACCACAATCAAGGTGGGGTTTATTCCCAGAAACTCAAGGATGGTTCAATATTCACAAATCAGTCAACTTGATACACCACATCAATAAGAGCAAAGATAAAAATCATATGATCAGGCAGCCTGGGTGGCTCAGCGGTTTAGCACTGCCATCAGCCCAGGGCCTTATCCTGGAGACCCAGGATTGAGTCCCACGTCGGGCTCCCTGCATGGAGCCTGCTTCTCCCTCTGCCTGTGTCTCTGCCTCTCTCTCTCTCTCTCTCTCTCTCTGTGTCTCTCATGAATAAATAAATAAAATCTTAAAAAAAAAAAAAAAAAACCCACCCATGTGATCTTTTCAATAGATGCAGCATTATTTACAATAACTAAATTATGGAAGCAGCCCAAGTGACTATTGA
The DNA here is from genome assembly GCF_003254725.2 of Canis lupus dingo. Classification (NCBI taxonomy): domain Eukaryota; kingdom Metazoa; phylum Chordata; class Mammalia; order Carnivora; family Canidae; genus Canis; species Canis lupus. The sequence goes on from NC_064243.1 coordinate 62,463,680, forward strand.
TAGATGAATGGATAAAGAAAAGGTGGTATACATATATATGTAATGGAATGTTATTCAGCCATAAAAAGGAATGAAACCTTGCTATTTACAACAGCACGGATAAAGCTAGAGAATATGATGCTAAATGAAATGTCAGAGAAAGACAAATACCAAGTGGTTTCAAAACAAATGAAACAAAAGGAATGAGCAAGAGAGAAAGAAAGTTAAGAAACAAAACAAATGAGCAAAAGGGAACAAAAAAAGAGAAAGAGACAAACTGAGAAATGGACTCTTAACTATAGAGAACAAACTGCTGGTTACCAGAGAGGAGATTGAGGGATGGGTGAAAGAAGGGATGGGAATTAAGAGTACACTTATCATGATGAGAGGTGCCTGGGTGACTCATTCAGTTAAGCATCCGACTCTTGGTTTTGGCTCAGGTCATTATCTCAGAGTCCTGAGATCAAGCCCCAAGTCCAGCTCCATGCTCAGTGGGGAATCTGCCTGACGATTCTCTCCCTCTGCCTCTCTGTCTACTCACAGGAGCTCTTCCATTCTTTCTCTCTCTCTCAGATAAATACATAAATCTTAAAAAAAAAAAAAAAAAAAAAAGAGTGCACTTATCATGATGAGCACTGAATAATGTATCAAATTGTTGAATCAACATATGGTACACCTGAAACTAATATCACCCTTTATGTTAAAAATTCAAAACTTAAAAAAAAAAGGCCCAAAATAACAAACATTTTCTAGGGGAATTAAAGTAAATAAGAGCAATGTATGTAACAGCAAAATTCTTTGAAAGAACGCTAATCTATAATTGAAAATAGCACAGAAAAAAAATACTGAATAAAGAAAAAATAATATAAAAATGTCAAAATTAAGGCAGACTTTAAAAACGATCAGTTTAATTTTCCAAAGTGAATATTACCTTAAAGTTTTCTTGCAATTTATTCATTTAGAAAATAGTTACTCTTTCAGCAACAATAATAGTAGCTACAATGAGCTTTTTTTTTCTGTGCAGGTGCTCCACTAGGTACTTTACATATGTTTTCACTTAAGTCTTACAATTCACTAAGAAACAGGTGGAACATCCTCATTTTACAAGAGAACAGGGGATTTAAACCGTGTTAAGCAATGCATTTTTAAAGTATTAAAAGGAGGTATAAAGCTAATTTTCTAGAACTTCTAGACACTCTTTCAACTAAACTTTCTTATGTCTATTTTCAGAGCACTTTGCCATGTTCTTTGGAAGAACCAAAAGAAAATGCAAAAGAAGTAATTTGTAGTCATAGAGAAAATGGACCAGTATCCAAACAAATAAAAGATACTATGAGTTGCAATGTAGTATACGACAATCGTCAAAATAAGTGTAAGGTGTTTTCAGTGGTGGTATGGTCACTTCCTCAAACGGAGATCAAAGAAATTTTCTGGAAGCTATCCTATGGGAGATGGACCTTGGAGAGTCATGATGAACTGGAGATGGGCTGTGAAGGATCATATGGCTGGAAATGGGAAGAAAAATCCAAGAAAAAAGAATGACAGGGTCAAAGGATGGAGGAAAGTAAGAAACATGAAACTTGAATTGGTTTGTTATCTCCTATTAGTATAAACAATGGTTATAGAAAAAGGATTTAAAATGTAGTTTAAGACTGGATCATAGAGGCTTTAGACCCTCAGGCTAAGAAATGTAGAATGTAGTCTAAATTTGCTGTGAGGAAATATTGAATACCTATTATATAAATGGTCTAATCAATCTGAAGTTTTGGAAAACTTAATCTATTTAGTAGACATGACATGGAGGAATGGCAGAAACCAGAAAGGGACCTTCTGGAAAGTCACTATAATGGTTCAGAGGAGAAATAGTACATGCTAGCATGACTTGGCACTGAGTTAGAGCCATAGACAAAGCATAGTGATTAGTCAAAGTAGAATTTGAAGTTTTATGTCTAAGTAACTGAAGAATGGAAATCACACGTCATTTCTTTTTAGCATTTGCTGGGGTCAAGGGATAAGCGAGAAAAGAGGGATATAATAGGAAGGTCAGTCATAAACCTATGCAGACAAAAGGTGAAGCTGGGAGTTGAAAAATGTGGGGCCAGAGCTGATAAGTCAGGTTAGGCTTCAGAACAATTTGAGGCCTTCGCCATAAAGTGGTGGACAACAAGGTGGGATGCCCCCATTGAGAAAAAGTGCTAAGAGGAGGAAAGAGAGCTGAGACTGGAAGAACTAATCCTCTGGAAAAAGAAAGAGCAGCAGAAACCCATACTGAGCAAATATGCTCATACCGAAAAAAGGAGTCTGATATTATGACAACCAAGAGAGGAAAACATTTCAAAAAGGACATGAGACCAACAATGTTGAGTGCATCAGAGAGGAAGAAGTGAGAAGAAGGAGAGGTGAGGAGAAGAGAAGAAGTGATTGCCCAGCAATCAGGACATCTGGGCTGAGCTTCAAGTGTGGTATTTGAGGAAAATGTTGGACGGCAATGCTCAGGTTGCCTGAAGAATTGGTGGGAGACTTACCTCAGAAGTGTGATTGTAAATGAAAGCAAAAGTACCATGACCTCAGGAAGCAAAAAGAGCAAGGAAAATTGCATGTGAAAGAGCAGTTGGAAGATATTGTAGGTGAAGGGAGAAGGGCTTCTTAGAGCGAGAACTGAAGATGCAGGATGGAGGGATGGAGGGGGCCAGGATCATGGGAGGCAAGAAGGGATAGAGTCAAGGAGAACATGGAGTGATAAATCTTGGGTGAGAAGCAATGCTTCCTCATCTGAGCATGGGAGCATGGGAGTGGGTAAAATAATGGGAAAGGTTAAAAGAGTATGTAATGTGGAGGGAAGAACATTTTCAGGGAAACCATATCGATGGCCTAGATTGTGAACTTTATTTTTCTTGTTTTTAAAGATAAAATTTCCTGTGTAGTGCCCAGCTTGCTCTGTGTACTCTTAGCAAACATGATAAATAAATAAAAAGTACCTAAATAATGCATGCATGTGTACCAGCAGTTACTGCATGTTCATTTCTACCAGCAATCTGTTCTGATTTGTGCCAGAGTTTCAAGAAATACTCATAGGTAAACAGCTGGAATCCTAAAGCATCGACACAAAATAACTTTGCATATGGATTTTTTTTCCATTTTTGCTCCTCTTATTTTATCTAATTCACTGCATCACTTTGTCTCTATAGACATCCCAAAGGCTTTAAAATATTTTCTCAGTTGATTTGCTGAATTATGTGTAAATGGTTTGGTGGAATATTACATTCTAGGAGTCAACAGTTTTTCAAGAAATCAGAAGAATACATGGTGGTTCAAAAAAGCAGTCGATAGCCTGTTTCTTTTAGTTTTTAAATCTGAATGCTTCTTCTATACTATTATTTAAAATGATCCCGAGTTTTAAAGAAAATTTACTGCTACGCTGAGCAATAGCCACAGAATTCTTGAAGACTGACCTCAGGGGGTAATAAAGAATGCAGACAGTTCACATTTGGAATTGTGCACACAGTAAAGCCAAGGGTGTTCAATAAAGGTATGCAATTCCCTCTGAGTGTCTGTCCTGTCACTCTGAGGAGAAGACAAAACTGTCTTGAGGGCAATGTCAGGACAACTTAACATCACCAATAAATGAATGAGGTCACATTGCTGGGACCCAAAGACTAATCATCGACAATGACAATATTTGACCAAATGTGCCTTATACACAGACGCTCTCTGAGGCTAGCAGGGGGAGCGATTAGAGAAGGTAAGCACGGCAGCTGGTACCTATTTAGAAGGCTTCAACCAAGTTACTGCTCCATTTTTTTTTCTCCTGAAGCAAAGTTTCCATGAGGATAATCACCCTTCCTCTAAAAAGTAGGATTGTTTTAAACCACCCCAAAATGAATAAGATGTTTTCTCTCACATGATTGTATCTTACCATTTCTCCAGTTTGACACAAAGCTTAATGAGTGAAACCTGTTCCTAACTAGGAAAAGTAGCACAGCATGCCGTAGTCATTTCCGTCCCCATCATTATCATCACCACCCTCATGGATGCCAATTAATAATCGCTTATTGGACACCAGTTATTATTTATGTACCTACTATTTTGTCTTACTTAATCTCCCTCAAATTTCTATGAGGTAATATTATTATTATCCACATTTCAAAAATAAGGCTACCAAGCACGGAGATGTTATGAAGCTTTCCCAATTTTTCAGTTTTTAGGCCAGTTTCCCTGGCATCAGCCACTATCTGATGATGATTTTTATATTTCTATCATGAATTTAGTGCTAATTTGTTCTTAACAAAAACTACATTGATGTTAATATTCATCAGCACTCCATTCCAGCAGGTGATCTCCAATAATATCCCACGTGTCTTATTAAAACAAGATTCATGGATAACATTAAAAAAGCAACTATTGGATTGTTAGGCTGCTGCTAACGTGATAGACAATATTAATGACAAAATCATACTTTTTGTTGCAGTGCTGGGCTCAGAGGGCATAAAGGAACCCTCCAGAATCTTCCTCCTGCCCTGAGAGGGGAAGAAGAAAACCTGCTGATACATGAAAGAGTAGGTCATCCTGTGGACAAGTGTTTATATTAAAACTGGAACTCAGAGACTAAGTGTGCAAGGAGTAAAGTGAGGTCATAGAAGCTGTGCCAGGGTGGGGATGAAAATATAACTAACTGCCTCCGTGGATTCTGGGAAGGTGGCAAAAACACAGTATTTCAATCTCTTCCAAATCCCCTTGTAAAAAGAGATAATGAAACCCATGGACAATATTCATAACAAAATGAAATGAGCCCTAAAACACATGTGGATTTGAACAAACAAATAGTCAAAATCTGCCAAGCATTAGTGTTTGTAGAAGGAAAAGCACAGAGAGACAATGGGGAGTCTGAGAGACATCCCAGAACCCCCAAACAGCCAATAGGTATTTTCTGAAAAGCAAGTAATGACAACTTGAGATCATCTGCTGAAACTGGGAGGGCTTTGCCCAGTTCAAGAGCACGTGAGCATAAGGGGTTCACCATGAGGTCTGAGTGCAGGTACTGTCAGGAACCCTGTGACCTTGGGAAACCCATGAGCCAGGGTTCACTTCTAGAACAGGACCCCACAAATGGTAAGAAACTGCTAAGAGTGGAATAAAAGTTGAGCAGGACAGGGAAAACAGAGAGAAAGAAGGATTTGTTTAGACAAAAGGAGTATGAGCTCACAATCAAAGTTCCAATTACAGAAATTAAAAAACCATCATGAAGAAGAGTCTGAAGAAACAATAAACAACACCTTTACATAAGAAAGTACTTCAGATACTGGAATTTTTATGCTCAAACTTTAACATACATATGAAATGTTTTAAGAAATAAAGTATGAATTCTAAAATCGGGTCAAGCAATAGGAGATTATGAACATAACCAGTAAGACTTGAAAAATAACTATTATAATAAAAATATAAATAATATAAAATCTCACTGGATAAGTTAAATACCATTATATAGAGCTGAAGAAATAATCAGCAAACATATGTTAAAACCGATCAAATTACACTAAATACAGCAGAGAGAAATGAGAAACTGAAAAATTTGAAAGAAAAAAAGGCGAGTATACCTAACATATTCATAATCAGCAGAAGGAAAAAAAAAAAAGTGATAGTATTAGAAGAAATAATGGCTATCAATTCTCCAAACTAGTAAAAGAAAAAAATAATTCGCTGAGTGAAGTAAGTCAATCGGAGAAGGACAAACATTATATGTTCTCATTCATTTGGGGAATATAAATAATAGTGAAAGGGAATATAAGGGAAGGGAGAAGAAATGTGTGGGAAATATCAGAAAGGGAGACAGAACATAAAGACTCCTAACTCTGGGAAACGAACTAGGGGTGGTGGAAGGGGAGGAGGGTGGGGGGTGGGGGTGACTGGGTGACGGGCACTGAGGGAGGCACTTGATGGGATGAACACTGGGTGTTATTCTGTATGTTGGTAAATTGAACACCAATAAAAAATAAATTTATAAAAAAAGAAAAAAGAAAAAAATAATTCCACATGTCCTGGAGGAATTTCACAGTATAAAGTAGCTCTCACTCCATAAACTATAGTGAACCTGCATGAATCAAAGGCAAAGAGAAAATATTTAAAGAAGAAAAAGAAAAGATACATCACATAGGAAGGAATGACAATTCGATTGGTAACAGAATTCCCTGCCTTTGTGGAGGATGAAAAACAAAACAGTGAAATAATGTAACCAAAGTGCACAAAGTGCTAACCAGTGACCTAAATTTTGTGCCTAGCAACAGGCTTTCAGGAATGAGGATGATTTAAAGACAGTGTCAGATAAATAAAAACTGAGAATGCTTTCACTAATAAGTCTTTGCTCAAGACACTTGTAAAGAAGGTGCTGCTGGAAAAGAAAGAAGTAGAAGCCAAGTCAGAGACGCAAGAACAATGAAACTGAGAAACCTGTAGGGGAAGATAGACACATATTGACGGAAGAATTACTACTAACACAATTTGACATTCAGATTCTTCGAAAGGTTAGAATTAAAATATTGAACAAGATGAGCTTGGTAAATCAGCATTGGATGTGATGAAATTTAAATGTTCTAACATCCCTCTCTTGTTTAGAAGTGGTGTTGTATAGTAATTTTATTCTTTAAAAAGAATAGTAAAATGTCAAGGGCTACCTCCAAAGTAAGAGAAATAGAGTATAGTCTTTCCAAATAAGTAGAGGCTAGAAAATGAAAAAATAAAAACACATTTAGAGGAAAATATTTTTTAAAAAAATTTTTAAAGACTATTTATTCATAGAGAAAAATATTCAATTTGTAAAAGACAAGAAAAAATATAAAGAAATGTTGAGAGGGCATGAGAAATATAAAACAAGAACTTAGATGGTAAAAATTAGACCTAAAATAATAATCACAACGAATGGTAAGTAGTTAAAGTTCATCAGATTAAAAGTTGAAGGCCATTGTACTGGGTAAAGTAAAAAGTAAATTTTAGCTTTATGTTATTTACTAAGGACATATCTGAAACAGACTGTCATTAGAAGACATAAATAAATGTTTGTAAAAAAATTCTGATAAGATGCTAACCAAAAGAAAGCTGGGATAATTGTAAGGTCATTTTACTTACAAAAAGATCATTATATGGAATATAGAAGTTATCATAAAAAGATAAATGTTGAATTCACCAGAAAGATACAATTAAGCATGTATGGAACTTATAAAACAGTTCCTAATATAAAATTTGATAACACTACAGGGACTACAGGGTTAAACTGATAATTTTCCATCAGTGGGAGATTTCAATATAATTTATTCAATTACTGATACTTCTAACATTCAAAAAATTAATGAAGATACAGGCTAATTTAAAAGCAATGAAGCTTGACTCAATCAATAGAGAATCACACTCCCGGCCATTAGAAAATGCACATTACTCTCAATGTCATATAGAATATTTACTAAAACTAATAATCTATTTGTTCATAAGGCAGAGCTCAACACATTTTAGAGAGTAGACCATTTTCTTTCACCACTACACAATTAAACTAGAAGATGATTAAAAGAGGATGATCTTTATAATTCTCACAGGTTTAGAAATTTAAAAATAGGTTCTAAAACTTCCATGTAAAATACTGAAGAATTTATTACAATGGAATTAAAGTACATGTGCAACTGAACAATAAGGAAAATACTCCATATAAAAGCTTATGGGATGCTGCTGAGGTAGCATTTAAAACTACTGCCTTATATTCTTATATTAGTAAAGGAGAAAGGTAGAGACTAGAAAATATCTATTGATATTAGAATAGATTAAAATATGTATATTCACAAAGTAATATACTATACAGCAGTGAACATGAATAACTTATAATACAGTAAAACTCCAATGAATCTGAGAACATAACATTAGCAGCAAAATATCAGGATACATCCTATAATTTGATATGCCTGAGAGACTACCATGTGACAAAATTAGAAAAAAATCAACTAAATTAGTCTGAGATGACATGAATAAATTGACTTAGACATAAATTAGCCATTAGTTGAGTTCAATCATTTTGGAAAAGATCATCAATTTAATTATTTATAAAAGGGAATTATAGACAATATCAACATAAAGCAAAGCATACTTTTTTCGTGTTTAAGAATTTATGAAAAATAGTTCTTTTTGCCACTAGATTATAATTTTATAATTCACAGACTCATTAGTAGTTTGTCTTAAAAAGTTAAATATTCTTTCAAATGAGAATTACATGCTTATTAGTAGTAAACTCTGGCTTTTTGAAATTCTTGAAAATTTTCAGTGCCGGGACATATAATCAATACAAAATAGGTTACACTTTTATTATGACAAATGATATACTTTAGTTATGTTTAATTATATTCTTTCAAAAGGAGTCTCTCTCTCTCCAATAAATGCAATCTTAAAAAAAATACTTATTTTATGGGGAAAGCCAATCTATCTTTACTTAAATATTGACTACCAAACAGTAAAAATGAAAAAACTATAGGTTTCTATAAAATCTTTTTCCTTGGTACACCACACCCATTGTTATAAATACATTGTCAACGCCTTAGCTATGTCAAGAGCCTCGCAATTCCTCTAGGTGCTAGTCTTCCCTTGGCACCTTTTGCCTTTTAATAATGTATGTTTTCATTCTTCTGTTTTATTTTATGTTTTGCCTTTGGGCAACTTCCTGGGGAGTAATGTTTTTGGATGTACAGTTTTTATTTTCCAGAAAAAAATTCTCTGAAGACTTAAAATATTAATAGCAAATGGCTGTGCTATTTAAAATTCAAAAATATGTTCATTTTGCTGTTAATTTTTAAGGTAATGGATCTTAAATATAATACAATCTAACATCCCTTGGTGTCTTCCTCTCAATTCCATGAAAAGCAAATTATTTATTATATATTTACCATAGCTAGAAAAAAAATACAGAATGAAAATGAAGTGAACATTTAGAATCAGAAAGCTCATCCTTTAAAAAATAGACCTGCAGACACAGGCATCAATTAAACCACAATCTTCCAGGAATCATGGAAAATTTGATTTTGCAATGTTACTTTTCACTGATGCAGTAGAGAGATGTTCATGTGTTGCTGATTCTTATCAGTATCTTTTTCATCCCTATAATAAAACCTCAGATATTTGAAAATCCAGTCCATGCAGACGGTTGTAAGCATCTCAATCAGAGTGAATCAGAATTTAGGAAGCGGTACCTCTCTTGTTTTATATGGATCCTTTCCCACATATTAACGTTCTCTTCCTTCCCAGCCAAAAAACCTGGGAGTGAAGGACAGTCTCTGTGCATCCCATACCAAAGCAGACAAACCAGCCTGTCACAAGTAGAGGATCTGATCCTGTCCAGAGGACAAGAGAAGCAGGCACAAGGGAGGAAGGGAGCAATATGTTTAAAGCAAAAGCTATTTGCAAACCTCCTTTATGAAAGACAAAGGACTGAAAGATAAATAAGAAATCTGAACAAAAATAAATGCACATGTACATAATGTTGAAAAGGGTTCAGAAAAAGAGTGATGAATCTTCAGTTTAAATTATCTTCAGTATGTTTTATTTGATAAATATTGGAAGTTTTTGATGATTGCCTCCAAAAAGGTATGACAAAAAATTATATGCTATGGAGAATATGATCTCCATGTGTGCAGCAACCAATTGATTAAAATGTATCGTCTCATGATGTTCTTGGATATTTATTTCCTATGATCCATAAGAAAGAGTAGACATTTTTTTTTTCTGGTCACACTTTTTCTCTTTTCCATTAGTATTATTATTTCTTATTTACTTTCTATTTACCCCTATTTCTTCCCAACAATTCCCTCCACTTTCCTCCCTTTGATAAATTAACCCACAATTTCCTGTGGCAGTAAGTCTTAAGTCCTTTGGCCTGCAGGATCTGTACCTCATAGAGGCCTTATCTCCACTGCTTTCTGACACTAGCCCTTAACGTCAGCCAACTCTTCTTCTGATGGCCTCTATACACCATGCTTTTTTGGTCACCAACTTTGAAATAATAGAAAATATATATATTGGTTTCTACCCTTTGTCTCTGGTACAAGATTTCTAAATCTCCTGGGTGATGGAAGGGTTTTTGTTCTGATGAGGCAATGCTTGGTGGGCTCCTGGATGGGGGTTGGTCACCCAAAAGTCCAAGCTGTGATTAGAAGCTGGAACTTTCAGTTCCACTTCCCATCCTCCAGAAAGGGGAAGGGGGCTGGAGATTGAGATAATGATCAATCATGCCTATGTAATAAAGCCTCCATAAAAAAAATCTCAGAGGTACAGGGTTCAGGGAACTTCTGGGTTGGTAAACACACCTACATACAAGGAAAATGGCTCACCCCAACTCCACAGGGACAGATGTTCCTGTGTTTCGGACCCTTTCAGACCTTGCCCGATGTACCTCTTCATCTGGCTGTTCATCTGTATCCTTTATAATATCCTTTATTATATAATAAACTAGTAAATGTAGTAGCGATTCTCTACATTCCATAAGCTGTTCCAGCAAATGAATCCAAAGGAAGAAGTGATGAGAACCTCTAATTTCTAGCCATCTTGGACAGAAATTGTGAGTAACTTGGGACCTACCACTTATGGTTGGCAACTGAGGTAGGAAGCAGGCTTGTAGGACTGAGCCCTTAAACTGTGCTGTGCTAAGTCCAGGGTAGTGTCAGAAGTGACTGACATTGTGTGACACCTAGCTGGCATCACAGATAATTTCTTGGTGTGGAAACCAACCAACCAACCAACCAACCAACCAACCAACCAACCATACATCTAGTGTAGGAAGTTCTGGGAGCATGATACTTCTGTCAGAGTGAATAAGAGACAGGAGAAATGAGTTTTTCTTCATATCATTTCCATCTTTTTCCAGTCATTCAAAGCAAACTATTCTTCCAAGTACAAATTCTGGAATCACCTCCTTCACTAAGTGTACCCTGACTACCTGTGGGTGTAGGGGAAGAGTGTAGAGTGGGATGGTTTCAGAGGGCTTTCCTGAGGATCAAGTGGGAGCTTTGCCCTTGCATCCATGAGACAATTCTGTACCCTTGTAATTACTTTCCTTTTTGAAATCCCTGAAGCAAGTTCATGTGGGGTTCTATTATTTGCAGTCAAGGAGTGTTGAATGAGATATGTGGCAAGTACCACATTTAATGTTTGTCTTGTGGGTCATCAATACTCACTATGTGATGGGCACAATGGAAGCACTCAATAGATATTGAGATCTGTTCCATCCAATGCAGTAGCTACTAACCACATGAGGATTTGGGCTACTGAAATGTGACTAGTACCAACTGAAATGTGCTATAAGTGTAAATCACACACACAATTAAAAAATAGTGTAAATATCAATATATTTCTGAATTGATACATGCAGAAATAATATTTATATAGAGAGTTAAATAAACATTGAAATTATTTTAACATGTTTCTCCTGACCCTTTTAATGTATCTACTAGAAAATTTAAAATTACATGTGTTGTTCACATGATTTTGCACTAGACAGAACTGATTTAAAATGATGGTTTTTTAAAATCAGAAAACATGGGAGGGAAAGTTCTATTTCCCAGAATTTTAGGAGCTTATGGAAAATTAAAGTCGTATCCTGTATATTTAGAATGCCTATGTGTGTCTAGATATTGATATTTTAGAGGGTATTTTCTGAGAGTTTTGTCTGTTTACAACCTAAAGCTTAGATCCATTCCTAACTCTGTTATTCTTCTCAGATATACAATTATATTTAAGTTAATGAACATTGAAAAACATCAGCGAATAAAACATGATCGCTCAACCATATGTGCTCTGTAGCAAATCTTTAGTGATTGAAGGTTTAAGGCAGAAACAAGATTATTTTATTTCATTCTACTTAAATTGCTGAAAAAATTATGTATTTGAATGCAAGTCACTTTAATCTTCAGGCTTGAGAACATGAAAAGTATTTGTTCCAACTCATCATTTCAAATAACATAGTTTTTTAAGTTTCAACATAACTAATTTTAAAAGTTAAATTCCTGTCAGAAGGTTTAGTATGAAGTGACTCAATCTCTGAACACATTAAAAATATAAATATTTTATGAATTTTAGCTGGAGATTTATACTGCATGCCAAAGAGAATTTATCTTCAATACAAGCAGTACTTACTTGATACTCTTGCAGGTTTTTCTGCTAAAAATAAAAGAAAATAAGTTTTGTTTAACTTAGATAAAATGCAAAGAAATTATACGTTGATGGACCACATGAAAGAATCTAACATCTTTTGACTTTCTTATTAAGAGTTAATGAAAAGAGGATCCCTGGGTGGCTCAGTGATTTAACACCTGTCTTCGGCCTAGGGTGGGATCCTGGAGACCTGGGATGGAGTCCCCCATAGGGCTCCCTGTATGGAGCCTGCTCCTCCCTCTGCCTGTGTCTTGCCTCTCTTTCTCTGTGTCTCTCATGAATAAATAAAGACTTTTAAAAAAAGAGTTAATGAAAGAATATAACTATTGCCTGAGAACATGGGTCTTTGAATATATTGATTATTTTTATGTGAAATATCAGAAAAGCTATTAATCATTGTAGATGTCACAACATATTTACACTTTTAAAATACTAAAATCAGTAGGATCTTTGTTAAATTAAGGATCTTGATTCAATTCTAATTATAGCTGACTTGAGTAAAAATACTTTGTATTATGTAATTAATCTAAATATTTGTTTAAATTTTCAATTCCATAAAATGTATCCTTGAGAATTATTTTCCTTTCAAAAATTATAAGGACAAATAACTAAACCTTAATAAACTACATGCAAAATTAGTTTAATTTTTCATAACCATTTGTCTATTAGTTTCAATGAGAAACCATCATTCTTCAAAGTAGTATTGTTTTACATTAAAGTGTGTGTATATAGGACAAAAATATAAAGTGAGATGTTTGTCCCAAATACTATAACAGAAATGCTAACTTCTTGAAAAGTAAAAAAAAAAAAAAAAAAAAAAAAAATTTCATAACACTTACTTTGTACTATATTAGTCTAACTTCTTTTTTTTAAATATGGTTGACATAATTTTACAGAAGTTTCAGGTATATAATTTGGTGATTTGACAGGTTTATACATTATGGAATGTTCACCCCAAGTGTAGCTACTGTCCCATTAGTCTAATTTAAAGGGCTGGACTTGATATATAAATTTTTAAATGAATCTGCATTACATGATTTATTTTGAGACTTGTAGAGTTTCTAATATAAACCCAAGGGTTACAAATTTACCAAAGTTAGTTAATACCAATAAAATTTTTTTCATTTGAGACACTTACGATTTTAGTGATATTACGACCACATGCCTCACGTATAAAATTACAAAATAGCATGTCATTTTTTCCTTTAAAAATACTTTCACTGGCTAAAAAATGGAAACTTAAAAGGAATACAACAAACATTTATTGAAATACAATGAACATCTGTTGAATGAAGGAATGAATAAGAATGTGCCTGTGTTCTCAACTAGCTCAGGGTTAGTCTTGTGCTTTTACTTATAATACCTTGTTTTGTGTATTCATAATATGAAGACCTTGGAAATGATGGGCTCCAGATTGGGGTAAGAAAGGACTGTCTATCCAAAGCCTAAATGCCTTGTACAGCCCTCAAGTTATAGTTTGAACAGACTACTCACTTGGGGACAAAGTTGAGTACATTTACATTTTACCTTTGGGCTGCTCTGATTGGTAGAAAGCTTCTCCAATGTGTGCCATAGTGTGATGGGGTAGTGAAATGTAAATGAATGAGTTCAACTCTTAAGTCTTTGGACCAAATCCTGTCTCTACCATCTAAACATTCTGGGATTTTAGACCTCCCTCATTGCACCTACCTCATCTTTAATTTGGGCATGATAATTGGGCCTGTTGTGAGGATTAAATGAACAAATAATAGGAAAGGATGTACCAAAGAGTTTTTTTAAGTAACTGGAATTTTCTTATTCTTCTGGTTAATTATTTTAAAAGTTGCTAAGCCATATTCTAAAAGTTAAGAAAGTTGAAATATAAAATTTATGCCCCTATATGCTTCTATAAATTTGGTTTGCTCTTATTGTAAATTTTACCCTCTAATATTACTGAGAATTATATGTCTAAATTACTGATAACTATATGTCTAAGTTATATGTCTAGGTAAGTCCTGCCATTTGGGGCATCCATAATACAGTAAGCAGAAAGAAGGAACCAGTGAAAATACAACACTGATTTCCCCTCCCCCCACACTGGAATTCCATATATTTACAATGTTGAAAACAATTGTTCAATTGTGACGTTTACTTAGCATCTTAAAATTTAAAATATTTAAATCCCATTACATTTTGAATTAATTACATTTGTTCAAAATTATATCACCTAGGCTATATAATTCAGTTATAACATGTATTTATAGTTTTTTGATAGTCAATATCACCGAAATAGGTCATTCTCATTTTAGGTGAAGGACATCTTCCTGCTGTGCACATGCTGGCATTTTCCCTCTACAAAACACGTTTTGTCTAGGTGGACTTAATTTAAAGGCCAACTTTAAAAAAAAACTTTATTTATGATAATGGTTATATTTATGTAATACATAAAATAATTGTCAGCTCTATTTTTTTTTTACTGCTATATCATTTTTGACCTTATAATTCATATTATGAAAGTCTTTTGTAAAAGAGAAATTTATCTTCTGGTATGTACTGGAATATTTTATTGAATGATTATGTTGTTAATAGTTCAGATTTCTTCTTTCTAGTTTTCCATGGAAATGTAAATCTCCTGCTAGGTTTCCCACCTGTCCACTTCCTCTGCCATTAGCAGAAGTGTATAAATGCTAGACTTCGTTGCTTTAAAAAATTTTAGTGTTAATATTAAGTGCAAGCATAATTTAGACACCTCACCTCCAATTTAGCATTTGAATATTTACAAAGTTGATTCAGGATTACCTTTTGTCACGTTGTGTGATTGAAGACTTTCTTTTCTTGTTGAGACTGTGGATAAGGAAAATGTAAATTAAACTCTGACTTTTTAAAGGGAATTTTCATTAAAATTTTGGCTCACTTCAACTAAGCTTTGGGAACATGGGAATTATTTAATTAATGTAAATATTTTCTCAGGGTCATTAAAAAATTTTCTCTTCTAAAACCTAACAAAAACAAATGTCACCAGTAGAGATTGTTTTGTTTGCATAAACAGATTTACATGTTTGCAGTGATTACAGTATTTAATGAGACTCCATGTACAATGGGTCATTCTAAGTAACTGAATTTGGAGATAAAACAAACAAACAAACAAACAAAAACAAAAACAAACAAACAAACAAAAAAACCGAACCTGTCGTATTATTAACAATTTTTTTGATATGTTTAAGAATGCTTTCCTCTTGATACAATAGATATTTCTTTATAAGTAAGGCCTTTATAAGTTTTTCAGATAACTACTTTGAAAATCAGTGATTATCATTATATTTTGTAGTTTAGCAAATAAACACACCCAATGTTAAGAAAATAAAGTCCTCTGTGATGCAGCTTCTAAACTTGTTGCTCACCAATGGCACAACAACACATGAATGCACGCTTGCTGGGACTGGCCTGCTGTCCATTGTTCCTTCAACCCAGCCATTACCACATATCCGTATTTCCCACATTTCTTCCTTTAATTACACTAGTGCTCATCATATACACTACAAGTTTTATCTTAAAGTGATATAAATGGGGCGCCTGGGTGGCTGAGTCAGTTAAGCATCTGCCTTTGGCTCAGGTCATGATCCCAGAGTCCTGGGATTAAGCCCGGCATCAGGCCACCTGCTCAGTGGTGAGTCTGCTTCTCCCTCTCTCTCTCTCTGCTTCTACTCTCTCTCTCTCTCTCTCCCCCTCAATAAATAAATTAATAAAGTCTTTTAAAAAATAAAAATAATAAAGTGAAAAAATAAGCCTCAATTATTTTTTCTTTAGGGCTTTGCAGTATGTTTTTCAGTCTTTTAAAGATTACCTTTTTCTTCTTTAAGATGTTTCATTTCTGCTTTTTCTGTAGAGAAAAAAAAAAGGTAATTTTGAGTCATATATCATTTATTCATAGGTTTTCCTAAGGTTTGGAATGAAATTTTTTGTAGTCAATATTCACAATTCAGGCATTATATGAAAAGAATTCTATGTTGTTAATTTAGAAATAGCAGAACCTAAACCTAACCTTCTATTCTCTTTAGATATCTAATAACAAATGACGCCTACCCTCTTGCTTGGAAAATGCTACAGTGAACTGTAATTCTGAAACATGCTTTAAAAATCTCTTTCCACATTTTCGGGAATTGCTAAATGATCTAATTTGTATAATTATGTATTTTTATTTCTGTGTTTTTATTGTTAATTGGGTGTACATGTCTTTAAATGTCATCTTTACCTTTACTTTCTTTTTCAGATTTTTCAATTTTCTTCTTCCCTAGGGGGGAAATATAACAAGAAATCATCAGTTTAAAAAAATGACTTCTTACTCAATTGTGAAGTGAATACTTGGAGATGAGACTTAATCCCATAAGTGGAGGGGGTCAGGGCTCTGCTTTTTCAAAATACGAAGGAAGAGTATGCCTCCTATTGTGTGAGAACATGTATATTTTTGTTACGCTTGGTTATTTGGCTTATATTCAGTCACCTGGATGGCAGAGTCCTCTCCCTTTTTCTTTTTATCTCTGTTTTCATGTGCTTTGAAGGAAAGCTCTAGCAAGCCATGCATTTAAATGTAAACTAGTAACAACAGGAAAAACATCCAAAATTTCAATTGTTTTCTTTAGGAAATGAGAATCTGGTGCTATGGATGCTCAATAAATAAACTGAAATAAAAACAATGAGAGTCACAAAATATCTCCAAGCAAAAAGTGGACACATGCCTTTTCAGAAGTTTCAGTTGATTAATGGTTTTTCTTCAACTGGATATATCAAACGATACTGAGAAGAAAACCAGGTAGTGGGGATGTGGCATATCTTATCTTATTTAAAGCTCATAACAAGCCAAAATTTGGGAAGTCATTTTGTCTGTTCTATAGATGAGGAAACCAGGAATCTGAGCCATCCAACAGATTTTCCCAAATGTTACACAGCTAGATAGAGATTCAAATTTACACATAAATCTGTCTTCACGGATCTATGTTCCCTCCTTTGGGAAAGTAATTTTTTACCTGATTCTGTGACTTCTGGTGTTTCCTCTTTAAGGAAAAAAAAAAAGAATATAGTAAAAAAAGAAAAGGACAGAATAGTATTTCAGTAGCAGACGATTGAGCTTTATCTCTAGGTATTTCCTATTAAATTCCACGAGTAATGACAATAAACACATATGCTCAGAATGGCAAAGAGATACACTAATAACCAATATCTCTGAAAACTAACTAGAACTCTATTTGGAAATTAGAACTACTCGATAAAGGAACCTAACACATTCTATGCCTAAATGGTCGCATTAATCAATTTGAAGTCCTTTGGATGGTTTTCTTAATTACAAATTACAAATTATAAATCTCTGCTTCACAGACTTTTAACTTGTTCTTCATATATGCACGAATACATTCATTCATTGAATATTTATAAAGTAACTTCAGGTATTAGATGTTATACTAACTGCAATGGGTGGGATTGTGGGATGAGGTTGAAAAATATCACAGAAATTCAAATCTTGGTGACTTTTGTCAGAGTAGTGAGACAAGATATAAAATGTTATTTATCTTTAGTCTCTGATAATACAGAAACAGCCTCTGTTTTTGTTCTTTTAGTTAATGCATAGACCAATAATATTGGAAAAAGTAACATGACAGGATTTTTAAAAATATATTTTTCCTCACAGTTCAGTTCAAGTGAGAACATACCTATAAACCTGATACATTTAATTATAAGTCTTCTATAGCTTCTCTGGAAGCTTTATTCAAAACTTAAGAAAAAATTATTAAAATATTTTATGATAATAAAGACAGAAATGAATAACATTTCATAAACGAAACAGTATTTACAAGTGATTATGGTGAACTTCATATTAGCATTCTAGTTTTGACTTTCAACTCTTAATTTTTGCATACCCTTAGCAATAATAAAAGCTAAATGTACTAGAGATTTTCTCCAACCCAAAGGCAACATTTAATATTTTAACATCAAATTCAATTAGAAGAAAATTGTAGCTGCATTTGTAAGGAGCCTGTCATGATACTCTTAAGGAACAGGGTTACTCCTTGGCATTTAAAAACTTTAGATAGAACTTCTAGATACACTTTTGATTGAAATGCACATATTTTTACCCCAGGTTAAAGTCTGGGTCATAATTTAACAGTATTAAATAATTATTTCATTTTTATGAATTACATAAAACTTCATAAATTTTCAAAAGCTGTTGCATTGGTATTATTGCTTGGAATGTCAAAATAAAATAGAGATTCTGAAATACTAAAAACAACTTACCTTCAGGTGTTGAAAAAGTAAAATAATAAAAGTCTAATGTGCTAAGATTAATAATTGGAGACAGGTATTATGTGTTCTAAATTTTTCTTAACCCAGCAGTGACTATTAGAGGAATCTCCATACCGTGTTTACTCAATACATCCTCACAAACAAATGGAGGTACATAAAAGAGAGATGAAACCACTTTTTTTTCCTACACAAACATTACTTATCTTAGTAAATGCATTAATTACATAGGCATGAAAACAGAAAACATTTTTGGCATTCCTTCACATACCCTGGTACAGTGTAATATAACTGATTGGTGCTCAGTAAAGTCACGTTCAAGGATTAATGAATACGATACACA
Organism: Canis lupus dingo; assembly: GCF_003254725.2. Lineage (NCBI taxonomy): Eukaryota > Metazoa > Chordata > Mammalia > Carnivora > Canidae > Canis > Canis lupus. Next base: position 62,482,446 of record NC_064243.1, read on the forward strand.
CAATATTCTTTGTCAGAATCATTTATATAGGTGATGGTGTCCTGCCTATTGCACTAATAAACACACTGTCTTTTTTTTTGGCTGCATATACAATACAAAGAGATCATAAAATTAGTGTGATTCAAATAACAAATTCTTAAAATTTTAAAGTGGTACACTTACTTGAGGTTGGTTTGGGTTTGTCTAAAAAGTAAAGAAGAAAAGTAAACTGGTGATCATTTTTCCCCTATAGGTAAATATCAGCACTTTATATTCCTATTTCTGTCCAAGTTAAACTAGAAGTAGGCTAAACATATTAAAATGAGCAATAGAAAATGCATTTTGAATAATTTTAAAGTTATATTCCTAACGAATTCCCTGCAGAAGAAATCGTAAAGCTTTCAGATATAGAATATTCTTGGTCTCTTCATCCCTATGAAATCTTATCTGATTTAATGCAATATGAATGCTCATGGTAATTTGAATGCCTCACTGTTTCTGAAGAGCGTAAAATGCATATTGTGTCATCATCCTCTCAGAATGCATGTTAGTATTAATATTCTAAATTTTTCTTAGAAAAAGAGAAGGAAGGATATTTTCACACCCTCCAGCAGTGTGTGCCTTAGAGTTTGAATGATGCCAACTACCATATCTTTTAAAAAATCAAATAGCATTTTTTTTAAAGAATGAAGCTACCATTTACATATTTTATATTTAAGAAAAGATATCAAGTGGAAATTCATGATTAGTTTTTAGTAAAAGGTAATTTCTGTAATTTGGCAAGATATTTTACAAGCTTACCTTGAATCAACTTAATCAGTGTTACAAATGGCATTAATACGGACAACAGTGAAAGGGGCTTGTGAACCATGAATGTAATACTATTTTGTTAATACTGCTATTACTATTATAAATATAAGAGACTCTTATCTATAGAGAACAAACTGAGGGTTGGTAGGAGGGCGGTGGGCAGGGGGATGGGCTAAATGGGTGACGAGTATTATGGAGGGCACTTGTGATGAGCACTGGGTGTTGTATGCAAGTGATGAAGCACTGAATTTTACTCCTGAAACCAATATTATACTATATGTTAACTAACTGGAATTGAAATAAAAGCACAAAAACAAAAAAAAAACCCTTACTGTATCATAATAGTATGTTTGACAATCCTACACATATGTGTTATAATACTTAGCAAAATGTATGTTTTTCAACAGTAACACAACCGTAATGTCAGATAAACTAGATTTCCTAGAAAACCAGAAGACTGAACAGTACCAGGAAATAAGATGAAAAACACTCATATGCTCTGTTTGAATTTTTAAACCTAATAACACTAGTGACTTAAGACAATGTAAAAGCACCTGTTTTTATAGTTGGAGATTCTTTTTCTTGATGTTCAGCTTTTTCTAGAAAGAGAAATTAAAATTAATTGGCAATCTATGGATTGTTTGTGTAGCAAGCATTTCTTATTTATGTATTTGCGGGTGATCCTCAGTTTATATAGGAAGCATGCCCTCAAAGTCATTTGCATGTTGGAACACAGAAAGCACATTGCCATAGAAACGGATTATAAACAAGGTCAGGTTCATTCTCAGGGCATCCTGTAAGACAGTCGGAAGATACTAGCCCTCTTGGGGCCTTGTGGTATAGGAAGAAGAGGATAGAATATTACAAAGAGGAGAAAAAAAAAGAGGATTTTTCTTTCTCTGCTGAAGGTAAAATCATTCCTTGGGGATAATTTAAAGTAGATGACATTTACCTTTGGCATTTTACAAGCTCCACTTTTTACCCCTCTGACTCCGCCTAGTTCCTTTTTGCCAGGTCAGAAGCAATTTGTGCCGGACATTAGTTTCTCATTGAAAATTTAACCTAGACCCCCCGCCCCCCTATACCAGAAAGTATCACATTCTGTATTTTCATTTTCCTGGACCACCTTCTCCTTCCAGCTCCAGTTCGAACTCTCAGAGATGAAACTCAACTGAGTCTAGGACAGGACAAATGGAATCAAATATGCAATTGATATTCCTCTGAAAAATATTTGAAATAAAAAAAAATAGGAGATCTCTCTCTTTCCTTAAAAGTGGAATTTCAAATGAAGCCATTATAGGGTAGGATACTTTGAATGGAGTTAAGAATAGTTGGAAATAGAGCCGATCACTGCCAAGTGTTAGTGCTTCAAATCACCCTCAAGGTTAGTCCTCTTGAGCTGTTATTGATGTTTACCTGTCTTTTTCTTCCCTCACTCCTGAATTTGGAGATGCTAAAAGTACTACCATTTTTCCCCAACAACATGCACCAGGAGTGAAGTAGGTGGGAAGATGTAGGACCTAGGTGGTCGTAAGACTAAACTGGATATTTGTAATTTGGGGCTTGACAGTATTTAAGAATAAAACTTTCATGAACTAAATCTGTATAACTGTTAATATTCGATAAACATGCAAAATAAAATAAAATTGAAAAGCTGATATTCAACTTATTAAACTGTCACAATAACAGCTCTGCAAAAGTATACTGGATTACAGTGACGATAATAATATAAAATGCATACTCAACATACATGCAACATGTTCTAGAATGTGAATATATTCTATTAGGCTCCATACATTTGCACCTTACCTCCTGAAACCACTTATGAGGTCTCCTAACTGAACTCACCAAATTCATCTTTGGACTGTGTCGATCCATTTTTCATACAGGATCCAGGGAATATTAGACTCACACACTTTCATTGAAATTGTGTTACATAAATACACAGAATTCAAGGACCAACATCACAATTTGGACACACTTTTGGACTTATTTACTATCTGTGTGACAATGAGCCCATGCTCATGCCTTTCTGAGCCCAATAGTCAGCTTTTGAACTCTCTGCCACTGTAATCTCTGAAAATGGATGATCTTTTAAGTTCATACTCATGAGAAAAAGTCCATGATTTTAATAAACAAATGGCAATATGATTATGATCTCTGGATTTCTAACCACCAAAGTCTACCTACAGTGTGATTAATGCTACTTACCCAAACCAATATGTGGTTCATAACACTGATACTGTGTATCATTTCATTCTCCTTTGTTATTTGTTATGTGTGTTTGAGAGATTGCCAGTTCATCCTAACTTTTTAGTGGTATTTTATAGCTCATATGGACTCACTCAATAGTGATACAACTTCCAGAGATTTCCTCTGTATAACTATAGCAAAGTATTTTTTTAAAGATTTTATTTATTTATTCACAAGAGACACAGAGAGGCAGAGACAGAGGCAGAGGGAGAAGCAGGCTCCCTGTGGGATTTGGTCCCGGAACCCCGGAATCACACACCCTGAGTGGAAGGCAGATGCTCAACCACTGAGCCACCCAGGTGTCCCTATAGCAAAGTATTAATAGTGTAAGACAAAGATGTCAAAAAGCTATAGCAAAACATTATTTTATCATCTATACAGCTAATTTAAACTAAGGTAATACTAAAATTAACAATTAAAGGGGAAAAAACAAGCAAATTATTAAAGTTGAAATGGCCAAGCAATGCTTTTTAGACTTTATTCCTTTCATCTCTTACTTGCTGGTTTGGGCTTGACTGTAGAGAAGAACAGAGAAAAGAAAATGGCATATTGATGAGTACAAACCATTGAAAAAGGTAACTCTTTATCTTCTGTATTTTTTCTTCTTAGTTTTAGGTTTTCTTCTTATATTAGGCTTATTCCATTCTCTCTGAGCACTATTATTTCACTCTCAGAAAATACTTCAATCGCACTGCTTGCTGAAGAGTTAAGACACACCAAAATGTATGCAAAATTTAAAGCTATATATTTGACATACAAATACATTGGGCTAGCCTCTTGCTAATCCCCAAATACCCATATAACTAAACGAGACCCTCAGAGGCCACATTAACACCTTAGGGTGCAAATTAGAAGAATACTAGCTGAAATTATGAGCTTTGACAATGGCTTTAATAGAGTACAAGGGACATGTGAAGTGATGTGTAAATGACCTTATAAAGTTTCTTTCTTTCTCATGTGTTAATAGTCTATAATTTTATAATTAGTTTTTTCCTGAATTCTATTATATTTTCTTCTGAGAAATTGGATTTAAATCTGATTGTCATGATTATCTTAGTTAAAATGAAATTATATCACAGACTTTTTCTTTTGAAATGAACTTTTTTTGCGTTTAGTAAGAAATGGGACTCTGTTAACTGCCTGTTGCCCACTTGGAATTCAGTGAAGAGATTCAGTAGTTTGGGATGTCAGCTGAGGTGAAGACCCTGTTTCATTCATCCCTATAGGAAAGAACTTCAGAATGGCCAAGAGCATGTACACCCCTCTTTTCTCCTCACCTGAAATACTGAGAGATACAGTTTTAATATTGTATGTTGTCTATGTTCATACAACCATATAACTGTCTGTGGAGCCCTCATGAAAGGATATTTTTCCATATAATACATAAACAGTAGATTTCATAGTTTCAGACTCCTGTGATCTTACAGTTGAGGAAATGTGGTTTTAAAATAAGATTAAATACCTGGTAGTATATGATAACCAATGAATTACTTGGATTACCTCACAAGTTCTATGTAAGTTTAGATCAAACAGACTTAAATAATTAAATTACAATATTCTAGTATTCCATTGTTAATTTTATTGACTATTTCTTTCAGTATTTATAAGAATTTGTAATCTTAGAATTTATGGTGCTGAAACTCTGCACACTTCAGTGAAGATATGTGTGTACTCAAGTAACATAAAGCTCATAAATAGGAGAAAAATATGAAATATCTTATTTACCTGTTTTTTCTATAGCTGCTTTTTCTGTAGCTTTTACCTGCTTGACAACTTTTTCTTCTGTGATAGGAAAAAATGTTAACACAAGTAGAAAATGTAAATGCATCAGTATAAAACAGTGACATATGTCAAGTTTGATATTTTGTATTCTCTTTGAAATAACACCAATACTGAGAAAAACTTGTTTTTTTTTTTGTTTTTTTTGTTTTTTTTTTTTCCAGAAAAGCAGCAAGTGATATCTTCCATTCAAATTGGGTGGAGCACAAAGAAAATGTGTCCAGCTGCAGACATCCTTTGCAACTCTCCTGCCCTAAAATTTTTGCCAATTGGAATTATTCCCTGACCTGCCAATACACATCTACCCCTTGCCTTCACTGTATTTCACTGTATTTATCTACACAGGGGTTGTTTTATAAGACACGTGTTCTTTTTAAGTAATTGAACTAGAGCAGGAAGAAACAATTTTTTATTTTTCTTGTGCAAGATTCCTCCCTGAGAACCCAAGATTAGTCTTGCAACACAAGTTTTTTATGGTGCAAAGTTGGGGAAGGGCAAGAGGAATACATGTAGGGGATGTCTTCTGTCCTCTATATGGTTTTATAGATATAGTCAAAGAGATTTGGGTCAACGTAGAGAGATTAGGACGATGATCCTATGTAAAATTGACCTTGTCAATAATTCAACAGCGGGAATGAGTCAATTAGAAAGTTTCCCTGGGAAGCAGAATTTAGAGTATGAACATTATCCCTAAAATAAAAGGAAGGTATGGCTGGAGGACAGTATGCTTATTGTACTCTCAGAGACTAAAGTCTCACTCTGTATTTCGGCTCAAAATGACTGACATTTGGGACAATCAAGAAAATAATAGGGTTTTATTATTCATTAATGAGGAGCTTCTAAAAGTTATTTCTAAGGTTCTGCTTAGAACCTTAGAATACAGACAGCTATTCTTGGCTCCTCATGCTCCTGGTCTGCTTTTCATATTCCTGTTGGTGTCTCATATACTTTAAAACATAGGCAAAGGAAATCAAATGGCCTGAAACCCATTTTAAACAGTTTTTCTACAGTAAAAAGTCTGAAAGTGTAAGCAAAATGTTTGCTAAGATAGGCTTAGAGAAACTATGTTTCTAACTTATTGAAAATTCTTCCCTAACCATGTTCATAGCTTTGGGTAAACAAGTCAGTCTGGAATGAAGGACACAATAACTGAGGCATGGGACTGTCTCAAAATTAAACTCATATTTAATTAGCATAAATGACAACTTAAAAGTTTTTATTTTTGGGGCTCCTGGGTGACTCAGTTAGGCAGCTGACTCTTGATTTTGGCTCAGGTCATGATCTCAGGGTCATGACAGCCAGTCCCTCACCTCCAGCTCTGCACACAGAGCAGGGTCTGCTTGCCTTTTCCCTACCCCCACTCTCTCAAATAATTAAATATCTTTATAAAAACTTAAACGTTTTTATTCTTGAATAAAAAAATCCAATTGATAAATTTGTGTTGGTAAATTCTGTATGTCTTTTTATGAGCAGAACATACAGGCTTACCTCTATTATCTCCAGGAATGAAAAACAAAAAAAGTGAGGCAAAGATGGAAGGAGGAAGGAGGAAGGGAAGCAGGGTGAAATGTTGATTTCCTTTTCTTGGGGTTGTTGGAATTTAAAATGATTGTGTTTGAATGAGCCATTCTGAATTATAAGTTTTCCAAAGATGACTTGCCTCAAACAGGACAGAATAAAACAACCATAGAGCCCATTCACCCGAATGCTAAGATCTCCTAATAGATGGACATCCTCCATCTAATACATAAAAAGCAGATTTCATTGTTTCAGACTCCTGCGATCTTACAGTTTGAGGAAACGTGGTTTTAAAATAAGATTAAGCTGTCTCTGTTGGGAAGGGATAGGCTAGCTGCAGGTGACACTTGACAGGTCAAGTCCTCAGACACTTGACAGGTCAAGTCCTACACGTTGTGGAGATGACTAAAATTGGAGATGTTCTAGAAGTTGGATGACTTAAGACATGAATCATCCTGAAAACTTTAGATTCGACATTAAGCTCTTCATCCTGCTGAAACTGGACCAAGGAAAGACAATTTAATACTACAGGTACCACCTGCAAAATACCTGGTTTCCCATGAGAAACAGTCTTTTCTGGTTTTGCTATGTCTTGTTCTGAAAATAATAAAAAGAAAATCTTTTTAGATATTTAGAAGATTTATAAATCAACATATGGTGGTTTTCTTTCCTATTTCATAGGCCAGTGATTTGTTATGCAGAGAATAACAGATTTCAACGAATGTGTCCATGGAGAAAAACTGTTTCTAGATTTGCATGTCATTTTAATTTATGTGAAAAACTTAAAGATTTTGGTTGCATGAAACAATATACCAAGAATTCTTATTTACATTTAAGTACTTATGACTTCCAAGACATAGGCTGCAATAAAACATAAATGCCAAAGTATAGATAGCAAGTATATATTACTGAAAATATTTAACATTTTCTTGTCAAAATTCTATATAAACATTTGGGATGAAATGGATATATATATGTATTTGAGTTTTTTTCAGATGAAGTTCAAAAGAAAATATTCATGTATGAAAAAAAAATCAGAATCAATTAAATTACCTGCAAAATTGTGGTGTTTTACAATAGTAAATAAAAGTTTGCTTATTTATTTATTTAAAAGATTTTAATCATTTATTTGACAGAGAGAGAGAGAGAGAGAGGGAGAGAGCTCCAAGTAAGGGGGGAGTAGGAGAGGGAGAAGCAGGCTCCCAGTAGAGCAGGGATCCCCGATGTGGGGCTTGATCCCAGGACCCTGAGATCATGACCTGAGCTGGAGGTAGATGCTTAATTGACTGAGCCATCCAGGTGCCCCATAAAATTTTAAATGGCAGTAGGTTGAACTACAAGTTTTAAATGGGCTTCCATTTTAAAAAAGAAAATAAGGAAAATGCAAAATGTTTCCATCTGGTCACATGCATCTGCAGAAAAAAAAATACAGTCAGAAAATAAATTATAAGAGTAATTAGGGGGCACCTGGTTGGCTCAGTCCAAAGAGTGTGAGACTCTTGATTTCAGGGTCTTGAGTTTGAGCCCCATGCTGGATGTAGAGAGTTCTTAAATAAATAAAAAAAACTTTAAAATAAATAAATACAAATTTTACAAAGACAGTACTTAGGCATTTATAAGGCTTGATACATTAAGAATATATTATTGATAAAAGCAACTAGATTTAAGCTTATGATCAGTTACTAGGTAAATTTGATGAGAATTAAAGGACTAAGATAGTATTCTATGTCCATCTAAATTTGGATTCTTGAATGTGTTGATATTGAGGAATCCTGCTGTGTAATATTTTAGTGAAGGACTAGCTTCCATAGAGCTGGAGGTTTTTTTTTTTTTTTTTTAACTTGCCTCAGGCCAGTAGCTAATTGGTACCAGAGCTAGGACTCAAACACTACATAGCAATGTAAACTTGGAAAGGTCATCTTGATTTTAGATCAATGTTACCTCTTAATAAAATGATCCTTAGTCTGGGACAATCTCTTAGTGGGAGTTTTGAGTAAATCAGACATGGGCAGAATCCTAGCTCCAATGTATTAGCTTGAAAATCTTGGAAAAATAACTTATTTTCTGAATTGAGTCTATTGAACTATTTCCACAGGCATGAAATATGGATAGTAATTGTCCTGCTGCATGTCTCTCGGAGTGATATAATGGCAATAAAAATCCTGTGCTGTTTCTGAGCTCATAATAGATGCTTAATAAGTTCTTGTCATTTTTCTCTTCAAACCCCAGTAGTCTATGAATCTGTGATTTTATAACTCTGCTATGTCCTTGGAAATAATCCTACAAATTAAATATGATCATCCTAGGGTTTGAAGAACTCCAAGAGATGTCTTCTGAAACCTAGAATGTCTGCTGCGGTCCATTTAAAGCCATCTTCTAGATGTTCTCGCTTACAGGATATCCCTGTTCTCAGCTAACCCAGTCCCATAAAACCATATTGAGCAAAAAAGTAGGAAAAATAATGAGGCTCTGGGAGACTCTGCAGATCTCCAGTTGACAGGTGGTAAGCTCTTATAGTTCTAAAAATGAAGGCAATATCAATTCTGTATCTATTCAAGAATAAAAATATTTTTACCTGGTTTTGCTTCTTTTTTAACTTGTGACTCTAAAAGGAAAACAAAAGGCAGAGATTTTAAAATCTGAAAAAATAAACCAAAGCACAAACTCATTTCTGGAAACGTTTTATTTTGTTTACCATAATTAAAAAGGCAGAATTTTACTAAAAATTATTTCAATTTCCTGCTGGTTTGTTAGTGCTGGACTATTAAGTACGCAGTAGTTAATACCATGCAATATACTTATCTGCCATTAAGTTGTTGCTACTGCTAATTAATTTCACGTTGATTTTCTGTTTTCTCAAGATGATTATTGTGGAGTATAGTTTTAGTGTCAATATAAATTATTTGATGGCAGAAAGAGTATGTTTGAAATATATTTGAATACTTTTATGATTTAAAATTTAGACAAATAGTGTTACAGGTTGAATCACATCCCACAAAAAGATATGTTGAAGTCCTAACCTGCCATACCTCAGAATGCGATCTTATTTGGAACTCAGATTGTTGCAGATGTGATTCATTAAGATAAGACAAGGTCATACTGAAGCAGGATGGGTCCTTAATTAATCCAATCTGACTGGCGTCCTTATAAGGAGAGGAAAAGAGACACAGCAATAGAGACACACTGGGAGAAGGCTATGTGATGTTGGAGACAGAGCTTGGAGTGGATGGATCTATAAGCCAAGTAATAACAAGAATCGCTCAGAAACTCCAGAAGTGAAAAGAAACTAGGAAAGATTCTCCTCTAGGCGTTTCAAAGGAAGCATGGCTTTGCTAACATCTTGACTTTAGACTTTGAGACTCTAACACTATGAGAGAGTAAATTTTTGCTGTTTTAAGCTACCTAGTTTGTGGCACTTTATTCCAGCTACCCAGGGAAACGAACAGATTTTGATACCAGGAGATAGGGTGCTGCTGTAACAAATACATATAAATGTGAAAGTGGCTTTGGAATTGGCTGATAAGTAGAGGCTGGAATATTTTTGAGATACTTGCTAGAGAAAAAAGACCCTCCATCTCCTTGAAAAGGATCCTGGTAGAAATATTGACAAAGTCTTTTCTGCTGGGACTTAGAAAGAACTAAGGAGAGCTATAAAGAAAGCTTCTGAGAATTTAGAAAATACGTATACCCTCATCAAATATATATATCAACAAAATGTTGCTGGAAATAGGAATGGTAAGTGTGCTTCTGGGGAGGTCTCAGAAGGAAATGCTATTGGACCCTGCAGGGGTGATTTTTGTTATATAGTGGCAGAGAACTTGGCTGGATTGTGTTCCTCAGTTGGGTGGTAGTGAAACCGTGCCCCATAGGGTCAATGAAGTTGAAACTAGCAGAAGTAGTAAAGCTTGTTTTTCAGAGAACATTTTCCTTCTAGTTAGCTACTATGTCTTTTTGACTCCACTAACGAATCCACTAGCTGGTTCCATAGAGGTCTGGATTCAAGGTCAACTGATACTGTTCCAACCTATGAACAAGCAAAGCTCTGAATTCTTCCCTGAGATAAGAAGCTTAAGACCCCATCCATGTCATACCAGCACCCAGGGCATGCCCATAGTCCCTTCTCCTCATCCTAAGACAACCTCCTGAAATCAGGGGCCGAATTTTGCCTTGTTCTAGTGTTAAGTCTCCATTACAAAGTGAACATGAGATGGATATCACATATACATTTGCTCAATGCACATGCTCCAGCTTTCCTCTCCCCACTCTTTTCATCAGTATGTATGTAATCTACTACCCTGAATTTCCCCTTTATTTTTTTTAAAGATGTTATTTACTTACTTGAGAGAGAGAATAAGTATGAGCAGTGGGGAGGAGCAGAGGGAGAGGGTCAGCAGGAGAGTGAGGGGGAGAAACAGACTCCTTGCAGAGCAGAGAGCCTGCGCCTGGGGCTCCATCCTGGGACCCTGGGACCCTATCCTGGGACCCTGGGACCCCATCCTGGGACCCTGGGACCGACCTGAGCTGAAGGCAGACACTTAACTGACAGAGCCACCTAGGTGCCCCTGAATTTCCCCTTTAAAAGCTCCTGCTTCTTAACTGGGAAACTGGGAGATGGACTTTGGACCTCAGTTTACCACCTCTCCAGGTTGCCAGACGTTTGAATAAAGCAACCTTTCCTTTGCAACCAACATTTGTCTCTGGAATATTGGCTTTCAAGCAGTGAGCAGCTGAACTTGGGTTTTAATAACAGAAGGTAGATCTGTAAGTGAAGAACATGGATATCTAGCCAAAGAAATTTCCAAGTAAAGTGTGGAAGGTGCGGCCTGATTTCTCTTTGCTGCTTATAATAAAATGTGAAAGGGAAGATTAGTTGTGGTGCGAACTGTTAAGCAGAAAGAATCAGTACTTGATGATTTGGAAAATTCTCAACTTATTGAGACAGCGTGCCATGGAGCAGGGCCAGGAGAGTGGCTGGACAAACTTGCAGATCCAACCTACCACCTCAGCAGAAGGTAGGGTTGGAAATGTAGTTACGAGGAAAGATCTGTGGAGGACTGCCTTGTCCAATGGCATGGATCATCATGATTTGAATGCAGAACTTGTCATATATTTGAGAATTCTATCCAAATAAAAAAATGCTGCCTGATAGAAACAGAGAGAGAATGAAATGAAGGAATAGCAACTTTCAGAACAGAGTCACAGATTCAGAAGCTTGGGTTGATGGGAATTCCTTGGGTAGAGAGAGCATGGCTGCCACCCAGGTGGGCTAGAAAGGCAGACTCCCCACCATACGAGATCCAGAAGACAGTGTATTTGGCCAAAGAGGATAATCTCAGGTCCTGACATCTAATGGAATTTTCTCTGCTATGTTTTGGATTTACTTGAGACCCATAATGCCTTTGTTTCTTTTTTTTTTTTTTTCCCTTTTGAAATGGGAATGTCTATCCCACTGTTTCATTTTGGAAGCAGATAATTTGGTTTCTGATTTTGCAGATGGAGAGAAATTTTCTGCAAGAAGAATCATACCCTGCATTTCCATAAATGTTTAGGATAATGAGATTTGGGACTTTGAACTGATGAAATGTTGGATGCATGGAGGGTGCAGGGAATAGGATTCTATGGGCTGAATTGTGTTCTCCCAAAAGATAGGCTGAAGTCCCAACCCCCAAAATGTAATCTGATTTGGAAATATGGTCTTTGTAGGTGTAATTAATTTAGATGTAGTTACATGGGAATAGGCTGGGTCCTTAATCTAATATGACTAGTGTTCTTACAAGAAGAGGAGAAAAGACAGAGATAAAGACACAAAGGAAGAAGACATCCATGGGATGATAGAGGCTGAGATTGGAACAATGTAATTTCAAGCCAAGGAACACCAAGGATTGCTTGCAAACACCAGAGGTCAGAAAAGGCAAGGAATCTTGTCTCACATCCAGTTTCATTCTTCTGCATGTGGCTGTCCAATTTTCCCAGCACCATTTATTGAAGAGACTGTCTTTTTTCCAATGGATAGTCTTTCCTGCTTTGTCAAATATTAGTTGACCATAAAGCTGAGGGTTCACTTCAAGATTCTCTACTCTGTTCTACTGATCTATGTGTCTGTTTTTGTGCCAGTACCACACTGTCTTGATGACCGACCACAGCTTTGTAGTACAACCTGAAATCTGGCATTGTGATGCCCCCGGCCCTGGTTTTCTTTTTCAATATTCCCCTGGCTATTCAGGGTCTATTCTGATTCCACACAAATCTTAAGATGATTTGTTCGAATTCTCTGAAGAAAGTCCATGGTATTTTGATAAGGATTGCATTAAATGTGTAAATTGCCCTGGGTAACATTGACATTTTCACAATATTAATTCTTCCAATCCATGAGCATGGAATATTTTTCCATCTCTTTGTGTCTTCTTCAGTTTCTTTCAGAAGTGTTCTGTAGTTTTTAGGGTATAGATCCTTTACCTCTTTAGTTAGGTTTATTCCTAGGTATCTTATGCTTTTGGGTGCAATTGTAAATGGGATTGACTCCTTAATTTCTCTTTCTTCAGTCTCATTGTTAGTGTATAGAAATGCCACTGATTTCTGGGCACTGATTTTGTATCCTGCCACACTGCTGAATTGCTGTATGAGTTCTAGCAATCTTGGGGTGGAGTCTTTGGGTTTTCTATGTACAGTATCATGTCATCTGCAAAGAGGGAGAGTATACTCAGCCATTGGAACGACAAATACCCACCATTTGCTTCGATGTGGATGGAACTGGAAGGTATTATGCTGAGTGAAATAAGTCAATCGTAGAAGGACAAACATTATAAGGTCTCATTCATATGGGGAATATAAAAAATAGTGAAAAAAAATAAAAAACACTGAAAGGGAATAAAGGGGAAAGGAGAGAAAATGAGTGGGAAATATCTGAGAGGGAGACAGGACATGAGAGACTCCTAACTCTGGGAAACGAACAAGGGGTGATGGAAAGGGAATGGGTGGGGGGTGGGTGACTGGGTGACCGGGCACTGAGGAGGGCACTTGATGGGATGAGCACTGGGTGTTATGCTATATGTTGGCAAATTGAACTCCAATAAAAAAATAAAAAATAAAATAAAAAGGCAAGGAAGGGTTCTTCCCTCCAGGTTCAAAAGAATCATGGCCTTGCTGACACCTTGATTTCAGACTTCTACCTTCCAGAACTGTGAGAGAATAAATTTCTGCCTGACTAAGATATCCAATTTGTGATATTTTATTTTATTACAGCAACTTTATAACACAAATAGTAAACATGAACCAAAGATTTAACTGTTTTGAGAATCAGATTTCTGTGTGTTCTTTTAAAAAAAGTTTCTGTTGCATACTGGAAGCCTTAGAAATGTTCATTTCACTCAGGTGCTCCAAAAAAAAAAACCAACCAACCAACCAAACAAACGAACAAAAAAAAAAACAGAATGAAAGGACCAGTTTTCCTGACAGGATATCTGCATCCTATAGTAATCAGTAAAAATAGGGGTTTTGTAGGTCAACTCAATTGCTTCTTCTGAATCAGATCCATTTCTCAGAAATTTCTCCTTTGTAAGTAGAATTTTTTCTAGGAACAGGGGTATAAATAAATATGCATTATGTTTGTCTTATTTTAAAATTTGGTAAAGGATAACATTTTGTGTAATATTTGCACTAGGACACAACATTGGCAAAGAGGTAATATGCTATTTGCTATAAATATGGAATGCAAGTATGAATTTATACATAAAACATACATACCTGATTTCTCTTCTTTCTTTACTTGTGACTCTAAAAATATAGGTGAACATTAATAATGATGATTATACAAAGATAATTTTTTTCTGTATTCATGCATATTTCTTTTATATATTATTTTTTTAGATTTTCCATATTGATTTTCTTCTTTTTATGGATGCAGCAAGTTGATACAAACAGGCAAATAAAGGTTACTTATTATCCATCACAGTAAGAATTATTTTGAGCTAAAATGAAAAAGTGAACTAAAATTTTTATGAGAAGTTAATGAAAGGTATTGGTCTGTGCCTTAAGTGAACAAAGGTTGGAAAAAAATCTTAGCATAGCATGTTTTCAGAAACACAGAGGATATTAGAAATACAAAAGGCATTAGAAATATGAGGATATTAAGCACATTGTCTACACAAAATAGTTATGATTCTAATAGCTTGATTTGAAGCAAAATACTCAACTATGAAATCAGGGGATAAGTAAAAGCATGCATTTAAGATTTGTTTTATTTATTTATTTTTTGGCATACAAAAACATACGTGGAGGCTTAGGCTTGACTTCTTTGTCTAGAAAGAGTTTAAAATTATTAAAGACTGGGTCAGTAAATTGACTGAATTGACATTGAATATGAAAGAATATTACACATTTGAAAATTAAAATAAAACAGCAAACAACTATTGTTCTTTATTTAAATTCTACAGGATATGCAATTTAATGTCTATACAAAATCACTAATTGAAAAACAATCATTTTTAAATGGTAAAACTCTTAGCTTAATTTTATTGCACCATTAAAAATAATTTGCTCACAAACTCTTGTGTGCAACATTAACTTTTAAGTCTAATATTAAGATAGAACACATAATTTTATTTTGAGAAATTTCTTCTATCTCTTATTATTGAAGAGAAAAAATATTACCTATTATTTTCATTTCCATTAATATTATTAAATTTTATCTAGCCTGGTATAATATATTAAAAATGATTGCTACTGAAATTGAAACTCCAGATGATTAGAAATATATGTTTTTATTGCATACTGGATCCATAGTGTAAGGGTTGGCAAACCTTCTATGAAAGATCAAATAGTATATATTTTTTACTTTAGGCCATATGATCTCTTTCACAACTATTCAACTCTGTTGTAACACAGAAACAGCTGTAAATATTATGTAAATGAATGGGCATGGCTGTGTTCCAATAAAACTTTATTTATAGAAAATAAATAAAGGTGATCAGTCTGTAGGTCATTGTTTGTCAGCCCCTGCCTTCTGCATAGTCAGTTTTAATTTTCTTTATTTTTTTATCTCAACAGAGATTTCAACAGTAAACAAAAACAGCTTCCTTTGATTCTGTATTCCCTTATAAATATCATCCAGTACCTATCATTGTTCAACTCAGCTTCTTGGGAATGTCATCTTTACTTGCTTTTTCTACTTCCTGACTCCCATTTAATCATTCACTAAAATCTAGTTTCTATTTCCACCATTTCATTTATCAGGTCTCTCTGGTCATCAATCCCCGCCCCCCCTTTGCCAACACCAATAGATGTAGTTAACTGTATTGATCATTTTTCCTTTTTAAATTCCCATTCACTTGACTTCTGATTAGTCCTCACACTTAAAACTATAGAAAACAGACAAAATATGTAAAACACTGGCTTTAAAGATATTGGGTATAGACAACAAAGGATAGTGATTTTTAAGTGATGGGAAACAAATGATATATGTCCTATGATTGCTCCAGCTTAATGCCTTAATAGAATTATAAAGCCTTAGTGAAGGAACAGAATTGAATTGACGAGATGGAACTGGGAGTCTGGAAAGGCCAAGATAGCTAGAGATCATAGGTCAGAGTCATGTAAGGCTGCAGAGAAGAGAAGAGAGAAAAAGAGATAAAGTTCTAGAGATTTGTGGAAGGCCCTCTTAAATCTTCAGATGAGCACCAACCAGCATAGGCACACATGGAAATTACTTGGGGTCAGGAAAAGTGTCAGTCTTCCAAGTTTGATCTTTACTTCAGTATTGTGTTGGCTGCTGTGAGGTTTTTTAAAATTTTTTTCCCCATTCCACATAACTTTTAGGATCAGTTTGTCAATATTCACAAAATAACTTGCTGGAATTTGATGGAAATTGCATTAAATCCATAGATCACTTTGGGAGCAACTGACATCCTAATAACTTTGAATCTTCTACTTCCCACACATACACTATCTCACCATTTATGCCAAGATTTTGATTTTATGAATTCAGGAATTACATTAAAACATACAATGCATGCTAAAATTATTATACACTTCCTTGGACTTGGTATGAAAACCCACCTTTCTAATATTCAGGCAAGGATAAAAAGCCCGATTAATTATAAAATTCACAATGTTTTAAGACATAAATAGGTTTTTACAGGGAATTCCTTGTATAGCAATTCCTGGTACTGTTAACTGAGTACATTTGTTTTATGTGTTCTCAACAGGAAAAAAATAGTATAATGTAGTAAATAACATCTTAAAAAAAATCCCTACCCTAAATATATGACAGATTTCCACCCTCTACTCTCACTATGAGCCAATTACACTATTCCAAGCACAGTCCAATAAGAGAAACGTTACTTTAAGTCCAATCAGTTCTACTCATCCCTGCAATCAGGTTGTGACAAACACTGAATGACTATTTATTTCCACAAAGCTGTTTAATTATGATATCTGGGTTTCAGAGTTGGTTTTTACATGCCCTCTCCCATATATATTTATTTCCAAGTCAATTTCAATTGCAGCCTATATTATTCTGCTGTTCTCTTTACACTCTGCCTTATAGATTTTATCGTGTTCCCCCAAAAGTTATGTTGAAGTCCTAAGGCTCATTATCTTGTCAATTGACCTTATTTGGAAATAAGGTTTTCGCAGACATAATTAAAGTGAGGTCATTAGGTAGGGTGGGTCCTAATCTAATATGACTGATATCCTTATAAGAGGAGAAGAGACACAGAATTGGACATGCATAGAGAGAGAGAAGATAATGTGAAAACATACAGGGATAATACCATGTTGTGACAGAAACAGAAATTTGAATGATGTTTCTACAAGCCAAGGAACACCAAGGTTTGCTGGCAATTCTAGAAGCCAAGGGAAAGGGATGGAACAGATAATCCTCCAAACCTTCAAGGAAAGCATGACCCTTCCTACAACTTGATTTTGGACTTCTATCTCTAGAATGATGAGAGAATAAAGTTGTTGATAGATTTTATCATGAAAAAAATGAAAAAAGTTTTTAAAAAAAGATTTTATCATGAAAGGATGTTGAATTTTTTTCAATGGTTTTCCTGTGTCTATTGAGATAATTACATATTTTCATTTTGCATTCTATTAATATAGTGCACCACATTTATTTATTTGTGTATATTGAACTATTTTGCATTCCAGGGATAAACCCTACTTCATCATGGTGTATAATCCTTTTAATCTGCTGTTGAATTAAATTTGCTAGTATTTTGTTGAGAATTTTTGTATATATATTCATCAATGATATTGACCTAGTTTTCTTTTCTTGGAGGATCCTTAGTTGACCTTGGATATTTTTCAGGATTTATCAGGATAATACTGGCTACATGCCAGGGACCACTGGGATGGACCTGGCATCTGGGTCTTAGAGGCTGGGCCAGTATTGGGATAGTTTGGCAGACTGGTTTCAGAGGAACCAGCTTAGAGGCTGGGGACCATGTGAGCTGCCCTCGTCCTGGGGCAGGACAGGAACCTAGGTCTGTGGGAGCCATTCCTAAACCCAGGACCTCAGAAAGCCACGAAGGATGACTTGGTGCTGTGGTAGGGCAGTAGGGCAGGAGCCTGGGTTCACAGGATCCCAGTTGGAGCCTGGGTCTATTGGGGTTTACCTAGCTTGGGATCAGGCTGGGAGTCTTGGTCTATGGGAGCTTGCTTAGAGCCTGAGGCTGCAGGTACCAGCCTGGTACCAGGGCCGGCTCTGATCCTGGGGTCTGTGGGAGGTGGCTGGTACTAGGATGGACCAGCAGAAGATTCATGGTAATCTGCTAAGAAACTTGTGCTATGATTGCTGCTCTGAGGCTGTGGGAGCTGGTCAGTGCCAGGGTAGGGTGGGAGCGTAGTACCATGGGAGTCACCTAGGACTTTGAGAGTCAGTCTGGTGGTGGCACAGGCCAACACTGGGGTCTGCATTGAATTTGGGTGATCTCTTTACTCTCCTTCTTCCTCCCTTTCAAGAAAAGTATATTTTTCTGTTAAGCTGCCCAAGTATGGAAGATGGGGCGGGGATAATGTGAATCTGTATTGACATCTTCCTCAATGTCTTATTGTTTTTCTGTGCTTCACTTAGGTGCTATATTCCCTCACCTGGAATCCTTAGCTCTTCTGAAAGTATATTCTGTGTATAGATAGCTTTCAAATTGATGTTTTGGGGAGGGAATGGACACTAAAAATTTCTATACCATCATCTTGCTGATGTTATTCCCACATGTTCTTTAGCTCTTTTATATTGTTTCATAATCTTATATATTCAGTTAAGAGGTGATATTATACCAGTTTAAAATCTGATGAAGCTTCACAGGAAAACACATCTGAAGATACATGAATGAATAAAGTGCATGTGTGTGTCTATCTATACATGTTCAAAGGCTATATATTCCCTAAGGTCTACACTTAGCAATAAGTGCGAGGCCAATATTGATTGTTTGTTGGAGGAGAATTCTATAAGGCAATGACTCTCAAACATTAATGTAATCTGGGCATTTATGAGGGATGTATATGCTGGACCCCACGCTTGACCTCTAGAATCATAAATTGGGGTGCCCTTCAGGTATATCAGACACATTTTGAAGTTTGAAAGCCACTGTTTGATAACCATGACTATATTTGTTAATAGCATTCACTTAACAAAATCTATGGCTATTTTTTGCAATTTTGAGTTCTAGCTAATTGTATATGTCATATTTATCATATTTCAGCAAATAATTAGAGTCAAAGAGAAAGGTTTCAATCCACTAAGACATAAATGGATAAAGCTAATACAGAACATGGTTATGTTGATTCTAGTGTGTCAACTTTTCAATATAGTTGACAGTAATATTCTATTCAGATGTTTCTGATTGAGATCTATAAACGATGTGATTGATATGAAATCAAATTTATATAACAAGAATTTTTTATTTTTACAGAGGAAAACAAATCATTGTAATTCTGATGTTCTCATGAAGATAGCAACTGGCTCCATATCACAGGTGTCAAATAGTAAGAAGCAATATAACAAGTATATACATACATATATTTGTTTATTTTATTTATAGGAATTTTAGGTTTTTATTTTTTTATTATAGCTTTTATATTTTTGTATTTTCTAAATTTCTTGAATTTTATTAAAAACAAATGAAATTGTCAATGTAATCTTCCCAATTTCTACTTCTACTATGCATTGACTTAAACAAAAATGGTCATATTCAATGAATAAAAGAGAAAGTAAAAAGAATGAGTCAAAAATATTTTAAAATGTTAGACACATGAATGACAGAAATCACAGCAGTTTAAAATTGCATAAAATAATATATAGTATGTCTGTATCTATATATACTAAGGAAAATTCTAAAATTTTTCTGACAAAAAAATTTCTGACATAAAATAAAATCTTGACCTGGTACAGTCAGAGAATATTAATGTGTAGTGTACAGGGACAAGCAATAGATAAGAGGTCTTAAGGGTTGAGTTTGGTTCTCACTCAAACACTCATTTGTTGTGGAACCTTAACATCCATTTAATTTGCTCAGTTTTTCATTTACAAAAACATTAGAAATGGAGGAAGTTAGATTACATGGTTTCTAAGATTTCATGGGGGTAAAGTGATATAATTATGTTAAATATTAATTTAAATTAAAATAGTAAATCATTGGGATCCCTGGGTGGCGCAGCGGTTTGGCGCCTGCCTTTGGCCTAGGGCGTGATCCTGGAGACCCAGGATTGAATCCCACGTCGGGCTCCCAGTGCATGGAGCCTGCTTCTCCCTCTGCCTGTGTCTCTGCCTCTCTCTCTCTCTCTCTGTGTGACTATCATAAATAAATAAAAATTAAAAAAAAATAGTAAATCATTTACAAAGGAGACAGAATTTAGATAATCAACCTGAAAAGTTTCAGTATTGATTTCTTTTGGGCTTATTGCTCTTTAGTAAATCTGTTTGCTCAATTGCTGATAGATTTTCTGCTGTTGAAGCATGTTAGAGTTTAAGGGTAGAAGAACAAACTTGGTTTCTTTTTCTTTTTTTTTTATATTTTATTTATTTATTCATGAGAGAGAGAGACAGAGACAGAGAGAGACAGAGAGAGCCGGAGAGGGAGAAGCAGGTTCCATGCAGGGAGCCTGACATGGGATTGATCCTGGGTCTCCAGGATCACGCCCTGGGCTGAAGGTGGCCCTAAACCGCTGAGCCATCAGGGCTGCCCCACAAACTTGGTTTCTAAGACACTATAGTGAGTGTTCCAGATATAATATATCTATGTACACAGCTATTTAGTACAGAGAAGAAATTGGCTCTGCTGTAGATTTACATCTTCACCAGAAAGAAACATCAAACTGCCACTTTACCTTTTAAATTGACTTGAAGATTAATATCCAAACTTTGTACCATATATATAGAATAAGCGAGCCATTTGGAGGAGGCAAGAAAATATAGGGTCTTTTATGGGATGCTTAAACCAGTTCAGAAATCTTATTACATTTTTCTAGAAGCCATTATTACTCAGCTACATGTTTTATGAGGTTTTATAATCTTTTAATTAACAAAACTAAAATAGGAGTATAAACATTACATATATAAAATATAAAACTGAAAGGAATTGCTTTCTGAAGTGTATATGAATTTGAGTAAACATTCTTTTTTCTTCTTTCACCTGTAGACAAATTTATAGATAGAGGCAATCTCATTTATCAAATGTACTATATAATGCTATTTGGTTGAAAAAATATCATATTTTTATTTATATAATGTTTACAAATATACTTTTAGATATTTAACATAAAATTATCTATATAATGTAAAAATAATGTAAAATGATTCCATCATTTTACAAACCATCATTTATGTGGTGCTATAAATCAAGGAAATAAATCACAAATGATGCTTTGAAAATTGACCTTTAATTTCCAAAAAGTGACTTGGTAAACAAGAATTGCCTCTGACAATTGGAACTAAATCTGTGGAAGAATTTTTATTTTATGTTATAGAAATGCAATCTGTTGGTAAGAAGTAAAAATATTTTTCATGGTGTCCTTTAATTTTAAAAGCAGCATTATTTGGCAGTATATTGAAATGGAGTTTGGAAAGTTCTTTATAGTTTACCCAGTATTAAGATCTGTGGTAATATGGCCTCCTAGATACATGAACCCAGTGACATTCATCTTTATTGGATTTGCACTGTGCTCAATTTTCTAGGTATCAATTATTTTGTTCAATTTCTTAAGGCTGTACTACAATAAATTTCCATGGAAACTTTTTTGTTATCCAAGCATCTACCCTTGACCGCTCTGTTTACGATCCCCCTGTTATATTTTGCCTCAGATGAGTAGTGAGGGTATCTTGGGGTCCTGCTTCTTGATGTTCAAAGGGATTTAAAGTGATGTTGATTAAACTGTTAGTAGCAAATGTTTTGCTTACACCATGTTTCAGTGTGAGAGATCGGAGGAAGTTAATAGAGAACCAATAGAAAGGGGAAGTTAATCAAAACCATTACTTTGAAACCTCTTTTTATTTTTGACCAAGAACTTAATATAACACTGACAACATACCATGATTATTCAATCATTTGATCATTTGATTCAGCAAACGATGACCTAACATTTAGGGCATGCCAAGCACTTCAAACTCTTAAGAATAGGCGTATAAGACTTACCTATTAGTTGAAAAGCTGAATTCTTATGGA
Organism: Canis lupus dingo; assembly: GCF_003254725.2. NCBI lineage: Eukaryota > Metazoa > Chordata > Mammalia > Carnivora > Canidae > Canis > Canis lupus. The sequence continues at coordinate 62,504,444 of NC_064243.1, forward strand.
TAAATTAAATTCCAGCTACAGTCATAGTAATTAGATTTGGTTGAAATGCCATGCTAGGTAGTTCTCTCTCTTTATGCGCAGAGACAGAACATCAATTCTGATATCATGCATATACTTTGCAAAGTTGGGAGAAAATAGAAGATATGGGGATAAATGGGTTTATTCCACTATTGACCCACATAACAAACATTCTAAAGAAAGACTTTTTTCTATTCCAAACACGTTCCCTATATTGGTAAATGATACTACATTCTATCTATAATTCTAACCAGGAGGCTGGAACTCATCCAAAATTCTTCTTCAGGCTTTGCTATCCCTATTCAGCTCTTAACAGAACCCTGTTGATTCCATTTTCTAAATATATCTGGAGTGTACTTCCACTTGTTTATTTCCTTCTCAGTTTCTGCCTCTATTAGAGATTCAAATATATCATTTACATTCCCCATCATATCACTGGATGCTTTTGCCCTCTTCTTGCCTCTTCTCATCATACTGTGCTCATTTGTCAAGTCTCAGCTCAGCTGTTGTCTCCCTCTGGAATCCTTTCCTGATCTCTTTCCAGGATGAGTTAGATGCCCTTAATCTGTACTCTCAGCATCGTATGAAAACCGTCATCTCTGTACACTGTAATTATTTGCAATACTTTGTAATTATTTACTCATTTGTCTTCCACAAATAAATTGTGAAATTCACTAGGCAGGGACAGCAATGCAACTATCATCTTTGTATTCTTAGCACTTGTGCATTGTCTCAGGGTGTCAACAATAATTGTCTTTAATGAACAAGTGACAACTCTATATAAATGGCTTACTCTATTGAGTAATGCATGCAACTAAACATACTCCCACCAATGACTCACTGAAGAAGCTGCTAAAATATTTGAAAAGGACTTGCAAAAAAGAGAGAGTTCTTTTTAACTCTGTGGCCCTTCACTGAAATATACCACTGGCAGAAATCTTCCATTTTTTTTTCTACGTAGGGAATTTTTCAAATTTGTATTGTGGTCATCTCATTTGAGATATATGAAAATAAAACATGTCAAAGTTTGTGTATGGAATTTCTCATTAGTGTTGGTTATGGTTATTTTATCTATGAAAAGGAGAAAATTATGCCATGTTTAGGTGTGACTATTGAGCAGTTTTGACCTGGAATATAATATGTATTCCTGATTATTTCCGATTGATTAGCACCATCTTTCCCAAGCATGTTTTAATTATTAAGATTTACTAAACTCTATTACCATAAACACCACCTGATCACATCCTGATACTTTAAGTTGGTCTTAGGAAAGAAATGAGACAAGAAATGAGCTCCCATCACGTTGAATCCTACCAATGAGATTCAGTCCTGATTTTAAAAGTCAGGGTACTGGTTAAAGCATAGGGTAGGAATGGAGGGTTTGTGAGAAAGAAAGCTCAGTAAAATGTCTAAACCTCGATGGACTTGTCTAAAGTTGTCAGGAATGGCTCCAAAGAAACCATTATTTCTGCCATGCTTGTTATTGGTCACACCAATCTCAGTTCCTGCACTTGAGAATATTCTGTTTTGAAACCAGAAATATGAGAATAAAAGAGATGGTAGTTAATACTATTTCTTTTATCTTCTTCAATGCTCAAATAAATAGTACTGTATCTCTTTCTCAACATGTTTTGTGTTATGAGTGCTAAATTGGAATAGCATATGAAAGAAAAGAAAAGATCCCTCATGTTTGTCCATAAGAGGCAACTGAAACTTTTCTCCTGGAACATGATTCAATTATTAAATATCAACCTTCCTTTAAGCATATCACAAGTGTGAAACACTTCATCACAGGCTTGAGAAATATTCCCATGTGTGAATGTTGTATTGATCCACTAAATTGAAAAATAAAAAAAAAATTGATCTAAGAATATAGTTTTGAAAACTGGATGATATATTGTGTGTTATAAATAATATACAAGGATGTTTAGTCCTAAGAGAAAGAAAAAAAAAAGAGATTGAGAATAGGTTCAAATAATTAATAAAACTAGCATATTTTAGAATAGCAAAGAAGAAATAAGCTAAACAATACATTAACATTGGGGAATTGGGTCTTGTAAATTTTACAATATTTTGTCAGAGTAACTCACAAATTAGCCTGGAAACAAAAACCTTTCTACTAGAGTTGACTTCTTAATAGGCAAGTGTCTAAAAAACTTCTGAGTTTTTCTTTTAATTTACAGGAGCCAGACCATCAACTTCTATGGCAAGTTATAAAGTCTTCTCTAGTGAATTGCTTTTGCTGTCCTGGAACATCTCAATTTGAATCTCATTACCACCTTCCTCAATTAGTTTTTATATTGGGTTGAAATTGAGAAGGAGGATTTCAGTGACAGTTTTATAAAAAAGGGGAAATAAAGAGTATTTTCTTATTCTCATAAACTACGGAGGGGAGAAAATCATTCTGGGGAAAGGCTGAAAACGAAAAATTGACTTTTGGAGGATTCTAAAATATATTCAGTTGAAGACATCTCTAAAGAAGACGACATATCTAAATAGTAGCTAATAACTCTTTATTTACCCTAATGTTAGTACAATTTAGCAATTTTAAATGAAACTATCTTGTTCTCTTTTTTTTCTCTTAATAGAGAGAACTTCCCGAGGATTTACAGAGCATGTGTCAGCTGAGGGAAACTGTACCTGTCATACCCTGATTCAGAAACTCCAAATGGGACTATGCTTGATTGATTGAATTGACTAAGAAATATTACATCTCCAATCTCCAGAAGATAGAATTTTTTTTTAAATCAAGACTTAAGTACTCAAGTCACCATCAAAAATAGGAAAAAAAAGAGATTCTAGTACAAAAATACTTTTTGCATGACAAAGGTTTTATACTTTTTTTGCCCACAAAACAAACAAACAAAAAAATTGTTTTGGTAAGCAAAATGGCCAATGATCATGTCTCAGATTTTGAAATGACTGTCCCAAATTTTAATTCTGGAAAGTTGTTGTCTTGTATACTTATTAGTATAATTAACAGATAATATATTAAATGTTTATTTTGTGCCCAGACCATACTAACTATTTTAAATGAAATACTTTAACATTTATATAGTAAACCTCGTAAGGTCAATTTAGCAGATTAAGAAACAAGCTTCCCGATCCATCTGAATATATAAAATGAAAACTCCTACTCATGTGTTGATTCAAAAACATTCACTGAGCTCTTGTTATGTGCCAGGAACTGTTTGAGGAGTGGAAATACATGAAATAAACCAACCTTAAGGAACATACGCTGTACTCCCCTGTGTGTTATTAGTATCCTCTAGAATTGTTGTCTAAGCATTGCTGTAGGCTGGCAATTCAAAATAGGAGTGCCACAGTTCCAAGTGGGTTTTTTTGTTATTGTTATTCTCCACCCACCTCCCTCTTCTGCCTCCCTCCCTCTATCATCTCAATTATTCTGACAATAGGATGGTAATAGTATACTTGAGGTTCTAAATTTGGCAGTAAACTATATCAAGGCTATGTTGGCAAGAGGAAGGTACACTATATTTTAGGTTACCCTGAAGTCAAAGAGGACAATTTGCAACCTTATAAGACTTTTTTGTTCCGTGCCTTAGAAATCAAGTTGAGTGTGTGAAAGAGGTCATTGTTATGTTGAAAGAAGCCAGGAAACATTTGCTCTTTATATCAGCTTCCTTGTCTGTAATTTAGACAAAATAATGGAACTTAAGTCACAAGATCATTATGAGATCAAATTATGTTATATATGTATGTGAATAATTCCTCTTGATTAATTAATTGCTCTGCCAATATTAGTTATGTTTTCATTTTCCAAGATTGGAATTAGAAGGCATTTAATAAATGTCCCTGAACTAAGAGTAAAAATCATTACAGTTTTTTTTTTTTTGATTCATTGTTTCCTTTGAGTAACAAACCCTGCCTACCTGTTGACTACTTAAAAAATATTAGTCTGTGATAGAAATGGTGGTTGACTTGCTGCCTTATAGATTTACATGAGTCTTGATAGGGATACTTATGAAGTATTTATCACCACTGCCACTTGCTAGCGATTACTCAATTTTCCATATCAGCATACTTTTAATACAATTTTTATCCGGAAAGAGAATAAGCACCTCTTCCTCCAAAAATTACATAGACTTTTCTGTCATCTTATTTATGGGGAAAAAAATAAAATGAAATTTTGAGAAGACAATGCCTGGGTATAAACAAATTACACGAGTTAGCATATCTTTATTGTTCTAATTGCGACACAACTGAACATTATGTCCAGCCTTTCTCATTTTGTTCTTTTCTTTTTTTAATACATAATTTAAAAAAAAATTCTATTATCTTTGCTCTACTGGTTCACCAAATCTTTTAAGTAAGTGTAACACATAATTTCTCACAGTGCATTTAGCTGAACACCACTATGCTATCACAGAAAAGATATCATAGTTGAATACATTTGAAAAATATTGGGTAAAAAAAGGCTCAGCTGGTTTCTTTACTATCAGACTTCCCTAATGTGTTCATATATATGATAAACTCCAAGAGCATTTCCCAGACTAACTTCACCTCAAATCAAAATTCTTTCATGTGCCAATAATTGTAGCTAGTCTTCTGTGCAAAACACTGCCAACTACAAGTGCAAGATAGAGTTTACCTATCCTGCAGGACATCCTTCCACCCTTTATAGTTACAGAGAAAAACTCCATAACAGTAATGTTATGGATTTATACTCTTAGCTGAACTGTATAAAATAGTATGGTTTTTAAGAAAGAAGGACTTAGTTCAAGGTTTTAAAATTAAAAATGGTACTACATGAACCACTGGGGTAATATTACACAAGTGAACAAGTAACAAACAAGAAGATCTCTATTGGAAAGGAAATGTTTTGATCTCAGAAGTAGGTAATTCAATAAAATGAAATACTTTTATACTTTATATATATATATATATATATATATATATATATATATATATATATATATATAATACATATCCCTTTTGTCTCAGGTCTTTAAAAATAGAATGAGTGCATGCCTTAGTTTTTAGCATTTTCCCATGCATTATGCCTTTTACTGACACTCTAACCCTGTAAAGTTTTAAAGATGGTTGCTGCTATATCTCTGATAGATTAGAAATTATTTAAAACTACAGTTTCTCTGATGTCACATCTTCCCCTCTTTTTACTTTGCCATGCTATTCTCCTGAATAATTCACACTTTTCCCTTTTTCAGACAAGTTTTTAAAATAATAACTTATAATTTATACAAAGCTTACAACGGGTATTTTCTGGCCTCAATCTCTGGCCTTCAACTAAATGCCTCAAACTATGGTAATTTGGTTTTCCTCTTATTTCGTTCCACTAAAACTGCTTATAAGATCAGCAGCAACTTTATATCATATCTTGCAATGAATATTTTTCAGTCTTTATCTTACTGTAAATTTGTTACATTTGACACTTTGACAGCCTCCTCCTCCTTAAAATTCTTTCCCCCTCGGTTTTGAGACAGTATCTCAAGGTTCTAAGAGAATTCCTTCCTTCATTCCTTTTTTTTTTTAATTGTTTTAACTCCTTCAAGTCTTCTTCCCTGTTGACTCCTTACATATTAGTATTCTTGATTTGCTTCCTTGATCCTCCTTCTTTCTCTCTCTCTTCCCTTCGTAAATGTCAATAAGTCTCATTGTTTAAGCCAGCACAGCTTTGCCAGGAATTTCCACATCCACTACCATATTTTCTCTCTGGGTACCTGATAATCATACCTAAATGCATATTCCACAGGCACCTCTCATTCAACATTTCTCTCCCCCATGGCTACCCCAAATAGATTATAAACTCTAGGAAGACAGGAACTTGATTGTGTTTACCATCCCAACACAACACAACTTACTATATGCTTGTGCTTTGCTATACTGCCTAGCATATAGTAAATGTTCAACAAAAACATTATATAATAAATATGTCAAAAATTTATATAATACATATAGCTTCCTTTTTTTTTTTTTTAATCTGCCACTTCTTTTGGAAATTCCAACCACAGTAAATGACATTACTGTCCACATACTATTCCAAGATAGAAACCTGGGAATTATCCTGAATTTTTTCTTATCCCCTGCTCTAAGTTGTGGTGATTCTACTTCCTAAATGCTTCTATAATAGCTCTCCTCTTTTCCTTCCTACTAATGCTCTCTCAAGACCCTTTTAATAACTCTAGAGATGTCAGTGCAAGATCTCATCACCTAGAAAACTGATTTCCTGAAACTATTGGCATCCTCTGTATCTTCAATTTGTGATTATTCAGAATCAGCTACTTGAAATTCTATTTTAAGCTGTACCTCATTTGGCTTAAAGACTTTTAATTGTTCCCAATTTCCTTTAGGAAAAAGGACACAACATTTACTACAGCAGCACGGTTTTCTTTTAAGCCTTACCTACTCTTGCTCTCCACTCACACTTTGTGCTGAAGTGAAAGTGAAATCTTGTAGTTTTCAGTGCTCCTGACTGTTTACCATCCAGCTGAGGCTTTATAAATCTATCTGGAATGCTCTATGCAGGCTTTTTTCACCTGCTTATCTTCACCCACCTTCTGAGATCATTCATATAATCTTCTCCTTTGGGAATATTTCCCTGAACCAATAGGCTAGAGAAATGTAACATCCCCCTGTGTTCAGAAGGCACACTCTGCACAACCTTTTCTTGCCTGTTTGCTTGATTTGTATTCATTTATTTTTGTTACTATAAGCTCTTTATTTAATGATCTTTGCCTTGATATAAAATATTTATTGAGAATTTATGTTATTCATCTTTATATCCTCAAAACCTGGCACACTATTAGAAACATGGTGGAAATGCAATCAGTATTTATTGAACAAAACTGAGTCTGATCCTACCATAACTTAGTGAAGCTAATCAAATTGAGATTTAATTATTTCTACAATTTATAGGAGCCCTGCATGTGTTTTATGGGTAACTTAAAGATGTAAGATGTATATACTATTTTAGTGGTATGTGAGGTGGTTGGGGGAAGAAAGAAGGAGAAGAGAGAGAGAGAGAACACATTTTGTCTTATTGGAAGATACAGTATATATACATATACTTTTGTAGGACCACGATAGTAATTTTTAGATTGTTATTACATTTAGTTTATGTGATGACAGACATAGATTGAATAGAGGAACCAATTAGAAGCAAGTTCTTTGAGGAATATGAGCCAGAGATGCTTTGATGACTGATAAGTATGAGTACATACTGTTTTTCTTTGGCTAAATCATTAACCTATTGTGTCATTCTTAGCTAGCTGGTAGAGACTGCTCTCTCTTGACACACATGTTCTGCTAGCAAAATATGGGTTTATTTATTCTTCAAATGAATGCACAAGTATGTCTAGTGCTTGTTTGCCTACGCTATGTCATAAGAAATAGCTGTTTCCTCAATCATTTCTCGGATGGCCAAAGTCCAGAAATCACCCATCAAATGAGATGGTGGATGGAGGATGTCAACCAGTGCTCAGTAAGTGTGAGGACCTCCCTACTAGTTAGAAAGCAGCCACCCAAAAATATAAGTCCAATCTAAATCAGCCAAGTTTTTGGTAAGAGAGAGCTTAATGTTTTTCCTCCCTGGAGACAAGGGCAACAATAGGTTGTCTATGAAATCTATAATACTACATCTCAAATGTTAATGTACATAATTAGTGACTTGGGAATCTCATTAAAATCCAAATTCTTACTCAGCAGTTATTGATAAGACCCAAGATTTTATATTTCTAACAAGCAACCAGAGAATACCGCTCTTGTTTTGAGGACCACACTTGAAATAACAAGGGTATAGATGATAAACTCTCATATTTATCTGTTTTCATAGCTTTGAAAGTACCTTCACATATATCATATCACACAAGTCTCACAATAAGCCTGCTGGATTGGCATAGAATGCGTTGTTGGTGGTAATTCTATTTTATAAGTAAAGAAAGAGAGATTCAGCACTTAAGAGATTTGTTGTAAACCCCTCCACATCTATTGCCTTAGAGCTCCTCTTTCTATGCCATCCTTCCTCTATTAGCCTTTTCCATTTAAAAAACTGCCTCTCCACGTCCTATATCACAAAATCAAGACATATGTCAAAAGTATATTTAAAAAAAATATTAACCAACCCCTTTGTTTCCAGAATGATAATTTTGTCAACATGTTGTGGCTATGGTGGCTTTCGAATGATTTCCTGTATCAGAAATCAGAGAAGACTAAACAGCTCACAGCAGAGATAATATAGGAGCTTAGATACAAAGTTAGAGGAAGCCCATTTGGTAATTATGGATACCACATCGTATGGTAGAGGAAGACATTATGTAAACGGACCAAGGCTGGAAAACTTACGCTGTGTGTTTATAGATAGAGAACAGTGGTGGGTGGGAAGGTAAGCTCCCAAGATGGGGGCAAGAGGCAAGGTTTATAGGTAAGATGCTTTTAACATGGACCTAAATTGGGGCACCTGGGTGGCTCAGCAGTTGAGCATCTGCCTTCTACTCAGGGCATGATCTTAGGGTCCTGGGATAGAGTCCCACATTGGACTCCTTGCAGAGGCCTGCTTCTCCCTCTGCCTATGTCTCTACCTCTCTCTCTCTGTCTCTCATGAATAAATAAATAAAATCTTAAAAAAAAAAAACAAGAAAACAAAAACCAACCAAACAAAAAAATCCATGGACCTAAAGTGAAGAGAAAATATTCAAAGACACAGAATAGACAAAATTCTGCAGATCAAGTAATCTTTTAAAAATCTTGATGTGGGTGCACTGGAAGCGATGATAGTGGTGGATTAGACAAAGAGAGACCCCATGAAGAAATATGACAGGGGGTGTGGGGACGCAATATAATGTAGTGACAGTGAATCTAGCTCTGTTCTCCACAGATACTCATTTAGAAAAGATAACTAGCACAGGCATGTGGTGGATCTGTCTGTGAAGACGAGATGGAAACAAGAGGATCAAGTCATGGGCTTATTTATCTATTCAGGCAAGAGATGATGAGAGCTAAAACTATGGTCATACCCGGAGAAAGAAAACAAAAAGGAGTGGGGGAGCACAAATTTGGGAAATACATAACATGATATCTAATTGGACACTGGGTTCTGAAAGACAAGGAGAAGCTGCAAATGACTCAGAAGTTTAAGTCAACGGAACTGAGTGGTGACTCATGAGTTCCATTTCTTGGGATAAGGAGCAACAATAATGACAGAAAGAGACAACGGAGGAGCTGTTGAGTTCAATTATGAACAAAGTGAAAAGTAGGCAGAATAACCAAGTGGAAATGTTTGCTAGACAGTTAGAAATACAGTTCTAGAACTCTGAAGAACTTGTTTATGAATATTAATATCCATGGTAAGTAAGAAAAATAATGTATTGCTTATTCCTTAGGCAAGCGTTTTGTTGTTTTTAATTATATTACTACTTATAATTAATATCTATTGCTTCCCAAAAAGAACACTAAGCTATTCTCCAATTACCTAATGAAATGCATGTCCCATTTGCCATCATTTTCATTGCTGGGTAAAAAACAAAGGAATTTTAGTGGCTAATAATATGCCACGTCAAAAATAAATCATTATAAACGTCGCTCCGGTATTTAAAAATGTAGTCATTTTTTTGTTGTTGCTGTCTTATTTTTAACAACGTGGGTTAAATGGTCTAGTTTTTGCCAAAGAAAGTTTTTTTGGGTTCTTTTTTTTTGGATACGAGAGACAGTAAACATGGTCAAATATTGTGTCGGAGTCAGTATAACATGAGGCAGGAAAAAAACCATCCCCTGGTTTGGGCAACAAACATGTTAGTGGTCACCATCACACAGATTTTAGGAGAAAAGATCATTCTGGAGGACTGTCTTCCCTCATGTATGCTCAACTTTAATTTAATCTACCCTTTCATTACTCCTTCAAAGCTCAGGAGCATTTTGTTCTTCCTCATAACTAAGCTTATTCCTTCCACCTAGAGGGTGTATCCCCACTTCTCTCAAATCTGGGACAGTTCTCTCCTAATCAGTATCTCCCTCTGAACTTCTCACTCCTCCTCTCCCTGGAATTCTCTCCATCAGGTTATCACCAGCATGACAACAACCAACATGTTTCATTGATGTGACCTGCTGAAATAGAATATTTTGCCTCCCTTTCCCTACAAATTCCTGGAAAAAGTAGTTTGTGCTCTGCTTCCACTTACTGATAAATCCCAAACTGTTTTTTACTTCCACTGGTCTTCTGAAAATGCCCTCCAAAAGGTTGGGACACATGGGTGGCTCAGGGGTTGAGCGTCTGCCTTTGGCTCAGGGTGTGATCCCAGGGTCCTGGGATCAAGTCCCATATCCGACTCCCCGCAGGGAGCCTGCTTCTCCCCCTGCCTGTGTTTTTGTGTCTCTCATGAATAAATAAATAGAATCTTTTTTTTTAAAAAAAGTCACAAAATGACAGGTTTTTGTCAACTATAATGGCTTTTTCTCAGTCCCATGTCTCATGACCCTCTGAGACTTTCATACTGCTGACTTTTTCACGTGTTCATGAATGGACCCCTGCTTTGGGATGCTGAGACACTGTACTTCCTGGTCTTTCCCATAACCTGCTTGCCTGTTCTTTATTGGTTCTTTTACTTTTCCATGGGAAATCCAAGGGAATGAAGCCATCCTTCATTCCCTTCTCTTCTGTCTCCAAGTTTTTTTTCTTTTTTTTTGAACAACTCCTTTTCTCCTTTGTCTTCGAATGCAGAACTTCGAAACTCATGTATACCCAACCTAGTCTGAGGATCCCAAGTGAATGCTCCCAATTTGCAAGCATCGCTAGGATATCTCTGGGTGGATGTCCCACTAGCATCCACCCACCTGCACACCTGCACTTCCTCTGCAACTTATAGTTTAATTGCCTTCTCATCCTTTCATGCTTGAGGCCATGAAGTTCAGTACAACTAATGTCATCCATGCCTATTCTTTTCCTGTGAAACAACTTGACAGAAAAGCAGCAATAGCGCAATACAGGGAGTACGACTGTGTTTCTAAAGTGTATGGTGTCCTGTAACTGAAAGAATATATAAGATGTTGTTCATATTTTCAATGGGTTACTAGGTTCTGTGCTTTTAAAAATCGTAATTCCTAAAAATTCCACACTGCACGGTAGTCATGGCTATAAATAATCTTGAAAATAAACAAAATTCACTTTCTCATTGTTTCTGCTCTGTACCAATTTTTCCCATCCTTATAATATTTAGATTACTTACAAAATACTACTGAGTCAAATCTCTGATTGAAAATCCATTCTACAAAACTTCACTCCATACACTATTACAAGATTTAGGATTATTACTCTCTTCCTCTGATTCGTATTCTGAGAATCCAGACTTTTCACTCTGGCCTCCTAATCGCCCTTTCCTGGATTTCCAGAACCACCCTCCCTTTGGCTACCTACCATGGCTGCAGTTCTGCCATCGTCTGTTCCTCATTCAGGCCTAGCATCTGCTTTGGTCTTTGGTCTTCTTGCTGCCTGCTGCTAACTGCATGCTCATCCTGCCCCTCAGTTAACTCTGCCATAGAGCTACCTTTTACTGAAGCTGAACCAAATGGCAAGCACCAAGTTGATTCCTTTTAAGAAGCCCTGGTGGCTTGTTATGATAACCTTCGTTCCATAGATAAAGAAACTGAAGGTCAGAAATGTTAAGTAATTTAAGTTACACCCCTAGCAAATGGCAGAGTCAAATTCATGTCTTTCTACTCGAAAGCTAGCACCGCTTCCACCATGCTGTAGAATCATCTCCCTGTCTCAGCTGTTCTTGCATATTCCTAAAACCCTAGCTTAAATCCATCATCTCCCCGAGGTTTTCCCTGATTGATAAGACCACAGGGGTGGCTCCTCCCTTGAGACTCCCGAGCACTCATCACTGATATAATTGTCTTAAAGCCATCACTTGATAGTTCGTGTCTGTGTCCTTGATTATACTCTTTTGAGACAAAAACAATATCTTATTACTTATTTGTAAGTTTTGCATCAACAAGCACAATCCTGAACATATGGCAGTGATATTTAGCATAATATATGTTTTCAATTAATTTGCTGATTGATTATATAACATATGCCATTAATGCTAATTTCTCTTTCCTTTTAGGAAGTTAAAAATAAATATAACATAAAAATAGACATAAATATTTAATGCAAACTAATAATAGGAAATTTATAGTGCATATTACTTTTCCCATTACATACCAACAGTAAAATAAAGCATCAAATACAGTGTTAGCTTACAGGAAGGAGTAATGTCATATAACTTTTATTTGATCAGCAGTCTTTCACTGACACCAGTAAGAGTGCCAACAACCATAGAACAATTTTTATACGTAGTTTCCCCTTTTCTGCCGGTATATCTAAAGCTCAGTTATAAGTTTTGATGTTAAGATGTAATATATCATATCTCTATTATGCATTTTCCTCACTATGTAAAATTGGTCACTTTTTTCCATTTGTCTTCCAGAAAATGCAGGCTTTCAGATTTTATAAAGTCACTCAAAATGGCTGTTTTTTCACTACAAAACAATGAGTTCCTTTTGCTTTGTTAACAGTACTTTCAAAAGGAGTGGCAATAATTCAAGTTAATATTTAAACATAGAAGGGTAAAACAAGAATGATTTTCATATAGGTTAAACTTTGTAAAAATAAGTATATACAAATATTGTTAAGACCAAAGATACGTATATGTCTCTGTGTACACAGAACTTTTACTGTATGGGGAGATATAGCTAGACTTTTTTTTTTTTTTTTTGCATATGTAGATATAGACATATAAATATCTTCATATAGATATAAAATATTTGGAGTAGGGTTAGCCCGAGGAAGATTGTCATTACTAACTGGAATTTTTAGTTTTACTTTTCTGCACTGTATTCTATGATTTTTTTTCTTCTAAGTGTTGACTCCTGTCTTAAGAGTGCCCAGCTAATCTCCTGTCTTCTTCCCTCACAGAACCTGTTTTTAGAAATCCTATTTTCAGAGTACTCCAATTTTCAAATCAATGACCAAGAAAGCAATGGATTACCATTCCAAAGAATATTTGCATATTTAATTAGTGGGAAAGAAAGTGATTGAATCTATTAGGTTGACTAATATGAAACCACTGTTTTTTGAGGTTAAAAGAAAGGTTGAATATAGGTGAAGGCAGGTCTGAAATTCAAATTGTCCCCTGAGCACTTTGTAAACAGTGCTCATTTACCCATTAGATGCATAAGGAACAGCATATGCCAGTAGTGCTTTGATGACTTTATCCGGAAAAAAAAGAATCTATTTTCACTTTAACATATCTTCAAGTTTATGGCTTTATTATATTTAAAATATATAGGATGGGTGCATCAGTTTTTTTCTCAATGTTGTGAGCATCTCAAGGCCTTATCCAACCCTGATTATAAAACTGGACTTGTACATAACAAACAGAACATCTATTTATGTGTAAATCTTACAAAGTGTCCTTACCTGCTTTGGGCATCTTTTCATCTTTTTTAATTTCAGGCTCTGGAGTAAATCATTTACATACACACATACAAAGAAAAGGGGGGAAAATCAACATTTGAAAACAAGAACATACGAGTCAGTTCTAATAGATTTTTCTCATCTGTTCTCAATTTCAATTATAGTTACGTTTATCAATATTCAGTGAAACGTGTTCTTAGTAAACTATAAAGTAACTTAAGTGAAAGGACTTTGATTTTAAAACCCAGTTTGCTCAAAAGTTTCATACTAAACATACTTAGTAATTTGGCATCTTGTCTTTAATAAGAGCCCATTTCTTGTGATTTGGAAGCTCTCTAAGTAATACAAATAAAAAATTAATAAAAACCGCTTGGAGGGAAGAGTGTGGTAATTTTTCCTAATTTAACCAATGCAAGCAATTTATTATTTTTGACTACAGACGCTCAATTCATGGAGCGCCACCTGGTGGTTAATTTAATAATTTCAAACTGGTATAATTCTTGTTTTTATATTTGTTATTAATTTTATAAAATACATTAAATTGACTTAAATTTAGTATAATAATATAAGGCTTTATTAAAATGAAATATTTTGATTTCTTATTGTCCTAGGAAATGGCTTTTGTTCAGAAACTGCATTTCAACTTACCAGTATAGAACAGTTTTTTTTTTTTTTTTTAAGATTTTACATATTTATTCATGAGAGACATAGAGAGGCAGAGACACAGGCAGAGGGAGAAGCAGACTTTCCACAGGAAACCTGGTGCAGGACTCAATCCCAGGACCCTGGGATCACCACCTGAGCTGAAGGCAGATGCTCAACCACTGAGCCACCCACGTGTCCCTATACCTGGTTTCATAAACTATCCAAGTAATACTCATGACAATCATCCCAACCAAAGTAATGGCTGACTATATTTTCACATTTCCCAGTTCTTCTTCTTTTAACAATTTTGCCTCAGCTTTAGCGTTCTCCATTTTTGCCATAAAGTTTTGTTTTGATTAATGGAAGGATTCCGGTATGTTACAATTTTTCCTTCCTTACAACAGCAGAAAAACTGATCCCATGGTTGGGATACTTTTTAAGTACAGTCTATGTTACCTGAGATAGTGCTGTCTGGCTTTATTTGAATTCTAGCCTAATAGGCTCATTATCTGGAGTTACAAAAAACAAACAAACAAAAAACCATACACCAAAACTCACATTTGTTTAACAGCAGAATTTTATATAGTCGAAAATTACATAGCCATTCACACCCTACTTCCTATAATATTTGAATATGTATCCTGTAAAGAAGTGGTATCACTGCTATTATTGCACTTTAACACTCCCTGGCACATATTCCCCTCTTTTGAGTTAACACATTCACATACCTGGGGAGGGTACACACCATCTTAATACTTTCCATGGGCCTTAGTGTTATATAAAATTTTTGTTGTATAATTTTTTACTTCATTTTCATTTACTGTCTGTGTCTCCTTTTTAGATTTTAATTTCCACAAGAGCAATAGCTGTGTCTTGTTTGCTACTCAAACATCAGCATTTGTTCACATCTTTGGCACATGGTATATGATCCATAAATATTGTGGAATGAATGAATACGTGAACAAAATGGTGACTATAGAAAGACCAAATACTCCTGCTCATGCATCCGTAGCCTTAGAAGAAGTTGATTCAGCTCATGCTTCCAGAGCTAGAAATAAAATTGCAGTGTCCTAGTGATTTGAAAGCTAGGGTGGGGTTCACAAACATGTTACTCATCAAGCAGAGCTATTTGAAAGAGCTTTCCTTCCCACTCTACACATGGCTCTCACCCCCTCAGTCACAGTGTCATTGTAATCTTGAAATGGAAATATCTGTCTTAATGTTTGTCAAGAGGTCTTTTGAAAAAAATAAAAATTGTTAAGAATATTTTTATCATGCAATATGATTTTTAGGAGTATTATACAAGCAGAACCAACTTTTATCTTGCACATAGAATTTTACAGACACTTATGAATGTGCACTATCCAACCCACACGTGCCCATGGCCCCTCGCATTAGGATACAACTACTGACTTTTGCTATTTTATGCAAACAGCCCTTACAGTGTGACCTCACAAGTTATGAGTTCAGGGGAAGTGTAAAAAGAAGCATTGGATCATATAATCTGGCTTTAAAAACAAGATTACTTACTAAGTGTTGTGACCTTGGACATTCCTTAAAACCCTAAATCTCAACTTTGTCATTCCTACAATGGAGAAAATAATGTTGTAAAATTAATGAGAATTATAAGTGATGTATTGGAAGAGCTTAATTATTTTAAAATTATGCTCATAAACTTAAATTGCATGGTAATTTTCTTTTTTTCTTACAGAATTGGGTCTTTATCCTTGAAGATGCAAAGCAGGAATTGCTATGTGAGATTATTGTCAAAGGATTTTCTAAGGTGAGCATCTCTTTTATTAGGCTACTTGCTCATTCAGAGCCTAGTGCCTTCATTTTTTAGATAGCATTACTACTGAAGGTTAAGTCCTTAATTTTTGAGTCACATGTAGATGTCTATTCCTAGTCATATGAAATGACAATATATATTACAAATATATATATTTGTATTTAACTTTAGTCAAAAGTTATATATATGCATATATATCTCTTTATATATATGTATATTTAAGTTTATTCAAAAGGCTTCATTGATAAGTTTCAGGAAATTAAGGACAGTGGCCAGTACTGGAGATTGGAACCCAGAGGCCAGAAAAAGAGAAAGGGAATTCTTATTTTCGCCCAATCTTTACTGTTTGAAATATTTTTTTTTTACCACTGATTATTATTGTATAATAATAAAATACTCGATTTTCATAAACATTTGTCACTTGAGCCCCTCATTCTCAGCTCCACATGCAGGCGTGCAGAGACACTGAATCAAGAGATCGTCACGCTGAGTTGTTGAGGCAGACAGCCTGTCATTTCATATGCAGCACTGACTTTTCCAGGCTGTTGATTTCGTTTATGAAATGTAAATTGCTGATGGGCCTGGGGAGGGGAGCTTCATTAATGAATCTTCAATGTCATCAACTCTATGCTCTCAAGTAAAGCAGGCCAACCCAAACTTCAGCGTGTATGCACTGGAGTCAGAGAAGGGTAGCAGTGGAGATCAACTCTGAGTAGGAGTCTCTGTTTTGTCTTCATGAAATTAAAAGAAAGAAATCTATGCAATATATAAGTCCCAAGAACCAACATTTTTTAAAGAATGTCTCTATCTTAAGGGTCCCTAGGAAACTCGGTCAAGCGTCAGTCTTGGTTTCAGCTCAGGTTGTGATCTCAGGGTGGAGGGATCCAGCCCCTGGTCAGGTTCCACACCCTGAGCAGAGAGCAGAGGCTGCTTGGGATTCTCTCTCTCCCCACCTCTTTCTGTCCCTCCCCCTGCTCACACACGCCCTCACTCTTTCAAATAAATAAATTCTTAAAAAAAGGATGTCTCTATTTTAAATATTTTGTAAGGAGAAGCTGCATATCTCTGATCTTCCTTTTTTCCACTTGGTCATCATTTTCACATTTGTTTTTCAATACATAGAGGCTTTTTATGTAAAATAAATAATGATAATCAGGTTTTGCAGCCAGTGATATTTTCCTAATGGCATTCACTATTAAATAAGTGTACTATATGCATTATTTATATTTTATTTATGTGATATTAAAGGTTCCTGTGTTTATTTGCTCTCTAATCCCAGGAGAATATAAGCTTCATGAGTCTTGAGATGAATTTCTATTTTCTCTGCTGAATCATCATGTTTAGATGAGTGCTTTTGTAGAGGATCTGTAAATATTTATTGCACAAATGAAGAAATTATCTTATACAATCTTCACATACCTCTCCTATGAGGTAAATACCATTATTACACCCACTTTAGAGATAACGATACTGAGGCTTCATAATTTGTCTAAGAACATTTTCCCTACTAAGGGGCAAAATTGGTCTTTGCTCACTGATTTTTTTCCTGACTTGAGAGCCTTAAACATTTATAAGCCAACAGCTATCATTATTATTGCTACAGATAGAATGAAAGCTTTTAAACATTTCATGTATAAAAACTATACAGTAAGCTACCTTCTACATTTTATAGGTAGGTTGTATTTACCTAAGTTATAATATGTAGACAAATTACTAATGGAGTTATTAATACTGCAGTTGGCATAAATAAGATAGCCACTGAAGTTTCTATTTTTTTCAGCCCTTAAATCATATTGTAAAAAAAATCATATTGTAAAAAATGAATTTCCTAAACTAAGCTGTTTAAACTAAATAAATGGATTGGTCATTGATAGGAAATTACTATCTCATTCACTCCTGGAATAGTAGTCCATATTTAATGGCATGAGAAACTTTTACATTTCAAAGCAAGTCACCAAATCTTTTTCAGGTAAAATACAAAAGAACTTCAGCAGTCAATTGTTTTTGAGTTTTGGCCTGAAAGAGTCTGGAAAGCATGGTGGCTAAGGACACAAGTCGTACCGCAGGGCATGCAGCCCAAATTCGCCTCAGGTGCCTGTGTAACTTGGGCAAGTCTCTTTTAGTGCTTCAATGTCAATATTCACATAGATTAAAAAAATAAAAAAAAGATGCTGTAAAAATGAAAGTGAACCTACAGGTGAAGCATTTAGAACAGCATCAGATACAAAGCAAATAGTACACATTGGTCTCTTTATTGATATTTTAAATTATGCTTCCTATATTTTTCTACCATACTGTTAAATACAGTATCTTTTAAATAAAAATATTTGTAAATAAAACAATTAAGGTTTTATTAAATATTTAATTAAAAAGTAGCATCCATAAATTTATTCTAAACCCACGGTTGTCACATCATTTGAGTAATCATTGCATTTTTTTATGAAAATCCACTACTAATGCACACACATACACATTTAGATAACTTTCTTATGGTTCTCATTATATTTCTTAGAACAATGTATACACAAAACACACCCCACACACACACTCACACACTTTCACATTTTGTTTTTTTTTTAGATGAGGCTTTATGCTATGGGACAAACTATCATTCCAAGTAGCTGGGCTTCAAAATTAGGGATTTGGGACAACTCTCACTGAACTCATGTTTTTTCATGTCTTAAGAGGAATTGTTTTGCACATGCTGTTTTGTTTGTTTTTGTTTTTAAAGATTTTATTTATTTATTCATGAGAGACAGAGAGAGAGAGAGAGGCAGAGACACAGGCAGAGGGAGAAGCGGGCTCCATGAAGGGAGCCCAATGTGGGACTCAATCCCGGGACTGCAGGAACGCCCTGGGCCAAAGGCAGACTCTCTACCGCTGAGCCACCCAGGCGACCCAACAGATACTGTTTTATAGGTAGCATTTGATTTCATCTGCTGTGGACACATTACTTTGTGGTTCAGGTAAATACAATTGTGAGAAAGAAGAAATCTGGCTACACTCAGGTTGACTTGGAACCTCTTCTGTTCATAGACCTCCAAAAGAAAATACCGTTCCAAGCTTGGGTGATGTCACACAGAGAACCAACCCCTTGGCATCAGCTCCATGACTTTTCATCTTATCTGTGCCTATGTTTCTTTACTTCAATATGCTATGAGCTATTTAATATTTTCCTTCCTCTTTTTTTAACCATGTCCATATGGTTTTGAATCACTATGCATTCTCTATGCTTCCGTTTTTCCTGCT
The DNA here is from genome assembly GCF_003254725.2 of Canis lupus dingo. Lineage (NCBI taxonomy): Eukaryota > Metazoa > Chordata > Mammalia > Carnivora > Canidae > Canis > Canis lupus. Next base: position 62,523,577 of record NC_064243.1, read on the forward strand.
TGAGTTTCTAAATCAGTATCATCTTTGTTTATAAATTGAGGAATCCTCCATGCATAATCAAGGGGGCAGAGTGATGGCATTCTCAAATAATTATGCAACCTCATCCAAATTAAGGGCTTTCACAGATCATTTTGTACTGTGGTTGGACAAAAACAGACAAATAGACATAAACCGAGTGAACGAAAAAAGCCCTCAGTTTGAAATTTATTCCCTTCATTTACTAACCCAATGATCTAATGTAAGGCATCTGAAACTAAATTTCGGTTTTCTCACCTTATGAAATGGAAAATGATAATTAGCTGATGTAGTTGTGGTTAAGATTAGATCAAATAATTTAACAAATCTTTCCTGGGCACTCATGTACTAAGATCTAAATAGATGTCCATAGATTGAATTAAAAATAATCTAGTATGTCTGATCTCAGGCACCTCTGGAGACCACTTCACTCTTCCTTTTTTACAGCCCTCTTTTTCAAGTATTGTGAGATTTTTCTTGGATGGGGATTTTATCTTGTTCATCTTTGGAAACAGAGCACCCCAAAAAATACCCAACTATTATACCAACACCCAAAAACTGTTACTGATACAAAACAATGTAAAAACGTGGCTTCAAGACACCAGGGAAATCAATTTATAAGGTTCACTTTTAGGTGGTTCAGACCAAAATATGAAGTGGTATCCCTGTCCCATTAACTAAATACAGCCTTCCCTAGGTGGAAAAGCCCATTAGAACTGACTCACTCACATTCAACACTGCTGCACATAAATCTTCAGATTTTTATATTTAACTTGCCCCAATCAGATATAATTATTCAGAGTGAGTTAACTAGTTTGTAGCTGGTTATTTTAAAGCTAAGCTACAGGGGTGCCTGAGTGGCTCAGTTGGTTAAGCGTCTGGCTTCAGCTCAAGTCATGATCCCAGGGTCTTAGAATAGAGCCCCCTATTGGGTCCCCTGCTCTGTGGGGTGCCTGCTTCTCCCTTTCCCTCTGCTACTTCCCCTGCTTGTGCACACTCTCTCTATCTCTCTTTGTGTGATAGATGATGATAGATAGATAGATAGACAAATAAAATCTTAAAAAAAAAAAACCCAAAACAAAAACAAAACTCCAGCTACTAGGCAGGGCTTTTTCCATAACAAGTATGCATACACTCAAAGCACCCCCCCCCCCACTCTCATTCCCATTAGACCAACAAGAAAAAAACAAGTATGCTTTATAAACTTCTGTAGGTATAGTTCTCAAGTGGTTCCAGTTCATAATGCAAGCACTTAATGGAGGACTCAATGCTTTATGTCTAAATCCGGATGCTGCAATCCTTCCCTGGCAAGATTCCCAAGGAGTTTGATGCACACAAGGAAAGTTTGCTGAGTGGACACTAACGGTGCCACAAAATAAGCCAAAGGGCATTCTCTCTTCGCAGCACAGAATAAATGCATACATTTTTCCTGCCTCATTCTGTCATCATTTCATTTCCATGATACTTTGTCTTTCGTGTATGCTAAATACGATGTACCATGGTTCTGATAGCGTCACTCTGCTTTTATCTTCTCTTTCTTTCATGCCTCTCCATGTGCACCTCATTATTCTTTCCTTCCTGGAGTTTCCTAGTGTGAAGAGCACACACTGAAATAAGTAAGAGATAATTGGAAGAGGCTGCACATATCGGTTGCACAAAGAATAGTCAGTCCGTCAGAACAACATCCCGTGATGTTATTTGAAGATGGCAGCATAGCTGGCTGAATGTTTTTTAGGTAATGAGCCAGTTGACTTTAAACCATTCAATGGGTTCAGAAAGTTGTGGAACAAGCACTTGCCATGGTAAATAAGTGGACTTTCTTTGGTTTCCCCTTATCAAAGGGAGAGTTTGTCTTTAACTAGACTCTTCCTGTTTCTCTGGGCACTGACCTTCATCTTTAACTTGAAGTGAGAATAAACAATGGCGTTAATAACAGGTCATGGGTTTAAGTGTGGGTCATCCTATATCTCATTCAAATATCTAAAAATAATGCATGACCTTATATGTGAAAAGAAAATATTTAAATCTTTAAAGTGAACAGGAAAAATGAAAAAAAATCCCCTCAAGGAAAGAAGCACATTAGAACGTTTGCATTAGTTAGCTTGGAGTGACAACAAAAGTGGGTATGCAAAGGGACAATGACTCGTCTTCTCATGCTAATTTGCCCCTTTTAATGAGAACTTAAATGGAAAGAATACCAAGGAAGACATCTTGGTGCTTTACCTTTGTAATTGTTTATATATTTCACATACATATCATTGTATATATATGTTATTATTGTGCATTAATTTCTTGGAGGAAGAAAATAAAAATTCACAGTGTTTGGATACATTAATTTGCAAAGCCAATGATTACAATAGAGAAAATTCTGGCAACCTCAACGCTTTTCTTATCAACACATAACTCCTTTCCATTCTATCAACTTGGCATTTCGGCCAGATGGGCACAAAAGGAAAAGTGTTGCTCCTTAGAGTGATAGAGCTACCATTATTGGTTCAATTTCCACTTAAAGAATTCTTCAGGAAATGAGCAATCATGGATTTGTAAAGGCACCTATGGACATCTTATGCTTTTGAATCTGACTGGTCTTTTTTTTAATCAACAAATTCTCTATAACTTTCCCATATTCCTACCAAATAGGAAAAATTGTTATGCGGAAAAAAGAGCTTTGATACCATGTTAGGATAAGTCTTGCTAATATATTCCAATATTGAAGAACAAAAGAAAGTAAGATTATTTTTAGATGCATTTAAATCAGATACTAAGTAGCTAATCCAGCATAGAAACCATAGATAATCCTTTAATCTTTTTGCATCAATTTCTTCACTGTTAACATGATAGTCATAATATTTTCTCCCAAAATAACTCAAAGCAGAATTAAATCATGTCAAGAATTAAATCAGAAACAAGGCACAGGAAAAAAATAAACAGAACAAAATACACAAAAATTAAAATACTAATGTTGATTATGAAATCTAGTATTCTGGATCAACAGTTAGAATTTAAAAACATATCACAGGGCAGCCCCAGTGCCTCAGTGGTTTAGCCTTCAGCCTGGCACGTGATCCTGGAGACTCGGGATCGAGTCCCACATCAGGCTCCCTGCATGGAGCCTGCTTCTCCCTCTGCCTGGGTCTCTGCCTCTCTCTCTCTGTCTCTCTCTCTCTCTCTCTGTGTGTCTCTCATGAATAAATAAATAAAATCTTTAAAAAATAAAATAAAAAAAAATCACAGCAAATTCTAATACATCTGATAAGATGCCAATGTCATAAGCAAAGATGGTATTGTGAATTGCAATATTATTAGAAAAACTTAAAATTCAGAAAGTTGAATCAACTAGGTTAGTCGCATTTACTTATTGGAATGATCAGTTACAAAAGACAAAATAAATCCTTGTAATGTCAGTTTAGAGACTTAGAACAATAGATAATATTAAAACTAGAACTTTTCAGAAGAAAATTTCATTTGCTTAATGTCAATCATTAGACATCAGGATATTTGTGGTCATTAGTACAAGAACATTGGTTATGTTCTGACTGACATATGTTCAGTTAACATATTCTAAAAGGTGCTCTGTGGGATAAATCTCTGAGACCAACTGCTTTTGATTCTTTCTTGTAAAAGTAGATTATATAATATCTACTCTTCATCAAACTGTCAAGCTTTTCCCTACAGGTCTGTATGTAGATAAATCAGTATTTAAATAATGTTTATAAAATCAACATTGGAACCTTCAGAATAAGACTTAAAAACTAGTGACAACTGAAAATGCATAGAATACCAACTTTTAGAAAATAAAAAGCAGGGCAGATAGATTCCTAGTATTGGCCCTCAAGATGTCTGGATGTACTCATGCTAAAAAAGAAAGTTCTGGGTTCCTCGAGATTGAGTTTTAAAATATATACTTTTATTATTATTATTGTTATTATCATTTTAAAAATATATTCTTTAGTACCTCTACTCAGAACTTGACTCTTCTCACCTTGACTCTTTCCATCACTCATCCATTCATGCCCACATCTTTAAACTCTGCACACTGGCAAACATATCCTGCAAATAGCTACGTTTCAACCTAAATTTCTTTTCTGAACCTCACACTAAGAGAGCTTCCAACCCTATATTTCTCCTTGGATCCCCTCTAAGCACCCCAAACTCAACATGTTGTAACCCAGACTTACGATTCTAAGCTTCTCCTTTTCTGGTGTCCCATCCCAGTGGTGTCAAACGTTTAGTTGTATAAAATAGAAATCTTATTAAATGTCCTCTTTCTCCATTTCACCTACAACCATCCAAGCTCAAGGTACCATAATCAGTCATCTAGATACTAGGTGAGTAGTATCTTCATTGGTCTCCTCGAATCCCATCCTGCCCTTCGCCAATTCACTACCATAGTGGCGTTACAGAATGCAACCCCCTTCCCCTATACTCTCAAACATGTATAAAATGCTTTTGTGCATATGCATCCATTGCCCTTAGACTAAATACCAAAATCCTTAATATGGCTTACAGAGGGGTTGGCAAACTTTTTCTGTAAAATACCAGATAGTAAATATTTCAGTTTTACAGGCCATTTGATCTCTGTTGTAGCTACTCGACTCCACTCTTAGGGCACAAACACTGCTACAGACAAAACACAAATGAATGAGTCTGTGTTCTAATAAAATGTTATTTATAGATACTAAAATTTGAATTTCTTACACGTTTCAAGTGCCCCCAAATTTTATCCTTCTTTTGATTCTTTTTCAACCATTTAAAAATGTACACGTTCTTATCTGATGTGCCAGATTGGGCCCATGAAATATAGTTTGCTTACTCCAGGTTTTCAAAATTCTGTATATCTCTTATTTTTGTTTATGTCTCTCTTGCTAACACTTTCTATGCCTCTACAACACTGTCCTCTTTCACAAGAAATTTGACTGTTCCAAAACACCTCTTCCCTCCTTGCTCTCTCCTATTCTTGATTTCTTCACGGGTTAGAATTCCTACTTAACCTTCACACCTCAAATCAATGTTGTTCCATCGGGACACATTCCTTGATTTCTCAACCTAAGTCAGAATTTTCTATGTCTACCCTTATAGCACTGTGCTCCTTCTGTCAAAGAATTTCTTTCAGTTTTATAGGTGTTCTTTTATTAGTGTGATTCCCCTTTTAACATTCATCACCCTCCATTAGACTTCTGTGAAAGCTGAAACCCAGTGTTCGTTGCCCTTGTATTTTCTGTATACTAATATGATAATATTCAAGATATATTCTCAAGTAAAAAAATACTACAGAACAATCCTGGTAGTACTCACAGGGGACTCTAATTTTATCCTAATGTTTTTATATATTTTAAAAAAGGAATTATATTCAATATATTGCCTGTTGCGGCTGATGATGTAGGTTGGTACTCGACATCTATTCCCACACTTTCCCTTTCCTTCCTGTAATATAGAGGCTGGAAAATGAAATATAAGAATTCCCAAATCTTCTTGGAGTTGGATTGGCCACTGTGAAGCAGTTACGGCCAGAAACGTGTGGATAAAACTCCCTGAAATGGGCTTTCCTTCCCAAATAGACAAAGATTTGTGAAGAAAAGGTTTTGAATCTCTGTCCTGTTTCTGGCAAGAACACTCATAAGTTACCTGGAAGTACTACAGCCAACTTGACACTTTCAGGACCAAAGACACAAGCCAATGGTGGCAAAGCTGGAGAAGCTGGAAAAGCTGGAGAAGCCAGAAGCCTGGATTCTTGATGATATCCTTGAGCAATTTTGCACCCTAGTCTACTTCCCCTTGGTCATCTTGTTGCCCAAAATAAGCTTCATATTTTTTAAAGATTTTGTTTATTTATTTGAGAGAGAGAGAGAGAGAGAGAGAGAGCAGGAGCAGTAGGGAGAGGCAGAGGGAGAAGGAGAAGCAGGTTCTCTACTGAGCAGGGAGCCTGATGCAGGGCTGGATCCCAGGACCCTGGGATTATGACCTGGGTCAAAGGCAGACACTTAACCAACTGTGACACCCAGGTGCCCCACGCTCCTTATTTGTTAAAAATTACTCTAATCAGATTTTTTGATTACCCAAAGAGAGAAACATGCACAGATAAGATTCACCTATGTAACTAAAAATTTATAAAGTTTGTAGAATATAGTGGCAGAACTTGATTAATGAGAAAACTGGCATCTCATAAGACTAGTGCTAGTGGCTTTCCTAAAATAGCTAAAGGCTACATCTCAAGACGTCTTTATGCCACAGAGCAGTTTTTACAAACTATTAAGTTAACTGTTCTATTCTTAATGCTATGCCATTACATACCACACATTATCATTTACACATATTGTTCTTTGACTTTTAAGCAAAATGGCAAGTGTCCTGAAGGGATGAACTATACATAAAGGCATGTTCCACATTTTTTTTTTTTTTTACATTTTACAATACAGTGTATCTCTGTTTACATATGAGATGCGCGTCCTTTGCTTAAAGTTGATTTTTCTCTATAGTTTTATAGCACTGGGTATAATTCTTATTTCTTATTTCACTCATCTCCAGTGGATTTTATTTTATTTTACTCTATTTTATTTTATTTTTATTTCAGTATTATTATAGGATAAGTGACACATAAAGTTGGTAGATGTTTAAAGTGTACATCATGGTTATTTAATATACGTACACATTGTAAAAGGATTCCACCCATCTGGATGGTATTTTGTATTTATATGTCTGCCTCTGAGTTAATTCTGCAATTGGAGACTTGTATCATTCAGGAGCAAGCACAGTGTCTAACAAAACCACCAACCAACCAACCAACCAACCAACCAACCAACCAACTAGTTTGCCAAACATAGTAGGGACTCAATAAAGTTTTGAGCAATATTTTGAAGAGTCATTAGTTGAGGAAAAACACAAAAGAAAAGAGTGAATGAAAGTAAGTTGTCTGAAGTGCTTCTACTTTCTATTCTAACTGATGAAAAGTTTATCAGCAAAAGAATAAATGTTCGCAGTCATGTGAGACATTATCCTGGAGTCATTTCTTTAATTCACTTTTCTTTCAATATTAATTTGCAACAACTATTGAAAGTTTGCTAAAGCAACAACAACAAATATTAAGCCAACTTTAGGACTTGCACATATTAAACACCAATTTAAAAATTATAATAAAAGTGAATATCATAAATGCTGACTTGGAAAATTTCTCAAGACATTCTTGGTTCCATAGTGATTTATATGACTCAATAAAAGTTGTGAGAGAATAAAATTATTTACAGATTATTGACCATAAAGCTCTTTATTTGGTCTGCTTTGCTATTTGCTGAAGAAATCTTATTTTGATTAATATAAATGATAAAATATGCATTTCTTACAGTAAAGCTTTCTAAATGCTATAACTGTAACCTTTTATTTATTATTCTAAATATATTATTGTATATAATCCCACTTATGAGTTTGTTTAATATGATCTATAAGCTTCTTCAAGAAAAGAATCATTAGAGTTATGACAGCAAAATTGTGTTTGTCTTAATTTTATAGGCAAAAATTTAGAAAAATTTAAGTAGCTGGCCACTTGGTTTTTGACTATGATTGGATGCTTAAACAATTTTAGAAGCCAGAAAAGCTTTTACATTTTTATAACAAATTAAATGATTGACACTTACCTGTTTTTTTTTTAAAAACTATTTGAGAGAGAGAGAGAGATTGGGAGGGAGAGTACAAGCAGGGGGAGGGGCAGAAGGAGAAGCAGATGCCCTGCTGAGCAGGGAGTCTGACATTGGGCTCGATCGATCCCAGGACCCTGAGATCATGACCTGAGCTGAAGTTAGATGCTCAACCGACTGAGCCACCCAGGCACCCTTGACACTTATCTTTAATGTCATATGAAGCTACTCTTCAAATTCTATAGGGCAGAAGTAGCTGAAAGTGTATTTTTTCATGCAAATATGAAATTGAAAATGATTAATTCCTACTCTAAAAATATAAGTATGCAAAAAATTTGTTTTTAGCTATTTTTATGATGTCATATTAAATTATGTCATATTATATGGCAGCTGAAATGAAAGAGATGGATGGATGGACAAGCTAAAACTTTCTGACTTTGTCTGATATAAACTAAGATTGTACTTAGTGTTTGCTTTGTTTGGATTGAATATATACAACCAATCAGCTGGACACAAAATCAGAATCCTAATGGAAAGGTTAATGGGAAATGGGAAGCCTCAAACACAGATGTCCTCAGACCAGCTATTTCATCTGGTGTAGTTCTTCTAAAGGGCTAAATGGAATTTAACACAACTGCTATGTACCAGTTCTTCCACTGGGCTGTGCTTGAACAAAATACTTTATGTTCTTCCAAAAATAGATTCACAGGAATTCTAATATCCTGGTGGTCATTCTTTGTAACTATGAAGCTTCCATAAAGAAAGCATGAAGTCACCCCTCCAAGCACCTATCATATTACAAAAAAAGAGTCTAGGGCACCTGGGTGGCTCAGATCATGACCCCGGGGTTTTGGGATCAAGTCCTGCATTGGGCTCCCCATGGGGAGCCTGCTTCTCCCTCTGCCTATGTCTCTGCCTCTCTCTCTGTGTCTTTCATGAATAAAAAAATCTTTAAAACAAAACAAAAACATAAAAAGAGTCATGTGCAATGAAGAATATTTGCAATCAAATATGATATTCTGAAATAAGGACATCACTTCACACTTTGTGAAAAAAGCCTAAGAGGAGATATTGAAAGTGTGGAGAAAAATCAGAAAATTAAAAACACAGAAGGGTGGATGAGCAAACAGAAAGTGTGAAGATTTTTGTCTTGGTTATTTTAGCAGGAAATATCTACTAAAATGCTTGTGAAGTCTATAAACTTGTAAATATATTTTTTTTACACTTTTAAAATGGGAACAGTATTTTATCAACTGTGCACTATACAAGGCCATGCGGGTCAAAATCATTCAAAATAAAGAGTAAAGAGTAATGGCAATGTGAGCTATTACTGTCTCTATGAGAAATATAATTCATATTTTCAAATTCTAGTGCTGAATTTTTTACTTGTATTCACTTAAGGGTTTTAAGGCAAAATTCTTATATGCTGCTTTTGTGTAGTGTTTTTCTGTTAAATCTATACAATTCTATTTCATCCCAAAGTGAATTCCTTACATTCATGTCTATTGAACCTAGCTTCCAATATGTCAAAATAATTTTGAATTGTATTAGTACCTTTTAATATATTATCAAGTTGGGCTGCCTGTTTGGTGGTGCAGTGGGTTAAGCATCCTACTCTTGTTTTCAGCTCAGGTCATGATTTCAGTGTCGTAAGATTGAGCCCCACATCAAGCTCTGCACTCAGCACAGGGTCTGCTAAGACTTTCCCTCATCCTCTGTCCCTTTGGCCCTCCTCATGCACGTGCTTTCTCTCTAAAATAAATAAATAAATAAATAAAGCTTTAAAAATAAAATAATCAGTCCATGATATTAAATTCTGACTACAATAATCTTCCAAGATTACCCAAAATTATTTTATATATATATATATATATATATATCACCTTAGTACTAAAATGGAGTGTATATAAATATCCTGTTAAAAAAACTTCATGTAGTTGAGATATATTCCAGCTATTGTTTTTCTCTCAATTATTTAACTTCTACTATAGCATGGAAATAAATTACATTAGTCAGTCCTGATTAAAAATCACAAATCTTACCCATATGTTTCAGTGATTATGAAATTATTTTCTGGTTGTTTGTTTGTTTAATTAAAGGCTAATTGTTTAATTGTTCAATTAATAGCTAATTGTTTAGCTGTTTTTAAAACAAATAAAAGTTGACAAGTTTGACATATCAGGTATCTTTGCTCTATTTTTATTAATCTGTAGATTTCAAAAGTATAATATGGTTCTTTATGCTTTTGTGAAGTTTATCTTTTCTGTTCAGATTTATTCTCTTTTTGTCTTAAATTCTACTCTAACCATATATACAGAATGGAATGTTACTCATCCATAAAAAATAATGGAATCTTGCCATTTATCACAACATGGATGAACCTACAAGGTATTATGCTAAGTGAGGTAGCATTTGTCAGAGAAGGACAAATACCATACAAGTTCACTTATACATGGAATCTCAAAAACAAAATGAACAAAACAAGACAGAAACAGTCTCATAGATATAGGAAACAAATCATTGATTACCAGATGTGAGGAAAAGGGTTAGGGTCTGGGCAAAATAGGTGAAGAGGATTAAGAGGTACAAACTTCCTGTTATAAAATAAGTCATGGGGATGTAGTGTACGATATAGGGGATATGGTCAATGATATTGTAATAACTTTGTATACAGACGGATAGTAATTAGACTTATCAGGGGTCATTTCATAATGTATAAAAATATTGAATCACCATGATGTATATGTGGAAATAGTTAAGATAAGATATTGTGTGTCATTATACTTCAATAAAATGAAATAATAATTCTGGTGATTTAATTGACTTTTTATGCAAACTCTCCCTTGATTATACATACTTGTCATTAAAAATTAGTAAAAAAATGATACAATAACAAAAATTCAGCATCCATGACATAAAAGTAAAATGTTGAAAAAAGGTATGTTTTCTAAAATTTTTTCTTTCCACCATCATTATCTGTGACATGAACTGGCTAGTGCTACACTGACTAAATGGTACAGGATGATAAAAAAGGGATACCTGGAATGAGGGGAAAGTAGAAAGGAAACTCTAAAGTAGATATGTCCAGGGGTCAAAGATTAAAATGCTCATTAAATGATTTAGGTGGAAACTTGAATTATTTTTCATTCATATGTGTATATTCCACATGCATTTCGTCTAGGGGAAATTTTTTTTGAACTTAACTTCCTTAATAAAATATGTGCAAATTTGTAATATGCTTGTCTGTTCCTCATTTTTAAAAATATTTCTGTTTTAGATTGGCAAAGGAATAAGAATAGCGTTATTAAATGATTACATTACTCGATGGCATCAAATCATTTCAATTTAGATTGTGATGTAAACATCCATTCTAATCACAATCAGATCATGCCAAAGAAACCTAGAGTTTCTTTGATATAAGTTAGTGTTTAGGTAAATTTATAGGAAGGTCATTCAAAATTAATCCATTTTTTAAATAATACAATGCTGGAACCCTTTGCTATCTCCTGGACGTTTAACATTACATGTAAGCATTCTCTTGCAGTGCAAGATATTCTAATTTACATATCACACCAGAATAGCATAAAAGTTGTATATAGCATCAAAAGAACTACTATCATAAGTGATGATAAAGCTTTAGATATGATAATACATTTCTAAGGTGAAACATAAATTTAATAATAGGCTTGAAGCTATGTTGCTCTAAAATACTTTTATAAAAAATCAAGTATGCCTATGGGCTGAGAAAAAAAAATCATGTTGTGCTCTTGTGTTTCATTAAACAGCAATTTTGTTTAATTTAAAATTAATTGCAAACTTAGAAAAATATGACTTAAGGGTATGTTTTTTATACATTGCTACACTGACTAATGAGGACTCTCCATGTGCCCTTCATTTCTCTGAATGATTCCTCTGTCAGCTTTCCCCTTTGCTGACTTTCCCATAACTCTCCCAGCTCTACCACATGTCTTACAAGTTCACCAAAAGTCTCTTTCTTTTCAATAAGAGTTGGGACTTTTTACCACTAAGTCCCTGTGCATTAATTGGTCAATAGTTCCTGCAGATCTTCTCCACAGGTAAATGTAGAAGAAACAGGTTCTATTTCTTATATTCAACATAGTAGGCATATTTCATGGTTTCACTGGTTCACTTATGTTTGTCTTAACAACAAGGAATGTTAGGGATGCCAGGGTGGCTCAGCGGTTGAGCATCTGCCTTTGGCTCAGAGCGTGATCCTGGAGACCTGGGATGAGTTCCACATCGGGCTCCCTGCATGGAGCCTGATTCTCTCTCTGCCTGTGTCTCTGCCTCTCTGTGCGTGTGTGTCTTTCATGATTAAATAAATAAAATCTTTTTAAAAAACCAACCAAACAAGGAATATTAGATAATCCTGAGTATGATACCATGCCCATAGGATGTACTGGCATTAACTAGAAAACTAATTATATTCCATTGGACTTTGCATATTTACTTTTGTTTTAGGGGACATAGCTTGGTATACAGCGTATCAGAATCCACATTACTTTGGGCCTCGTATAATGAGAAGGCTGGAGGTGCACTATGATACATTATTATAGTGCTTGATTTAGGAGATCAGATTTCTAATGCTGGCTCTGTTGCAAATTACGATGACTGAAAGGCTTCTTGACTATTCCAGTCTTGTTTATCTATAAGATGAGGGTATTGGACTATAGTTTATCTCTAAGTTCCTCCTAGCTATAAAATATGTTTAGAGTTTTATTATATCCGAATAACAGAATGGCAAGCTATCACTGAGAAAGTTTAACTATTTTTATCTTAAATCTTCGGTTTCCATAGCTATTCCTTCTAAGATTCACCTTGGGATATTTATAAAATGCAGCTATGCAGATTTTCCACTACAGGCTTGTGGAATCAGAATAACATATGCATTTTAAAAAGCCTTCATGGTGTTTCTGACATAGCTCCTCTTGGCTTCGTTGTTTCATAGTCCAACATAGAATTTTATGATAGAAAATAGTCCTTTTTCCTTTGCTCAAAAATATACAAGGGCATATGAAAGTCACAGTTTTAAAAGCCTGAAAAATAAGTAATATATTACTTTGTTGCAAATAACTGAATATGCAATAGGCAGATCAATGTGTTTTCACATTTCATTATACAATATTACCTTTTTCCTTTAGGGAACCTGGAACTTTCACTTCTTTTCCCTTAATAGGCTCTGGAAAGAAACATTGAGCATTTATTTGAAGCCAAGATAAAAGGATTTGAGAACACATATATAATGGAGTCGGTGAGCTATCAGTAAGTTGAACCTGGGTGGAAATTATATGATGTTTTCTTTCAAAAATAATTTTAATCATACAGAGATAAGGAAACAACAGTATAGAGTACAACAAGCCATCCTCTGATCATTTTTATTTAAAATAAATGTAAATCATTGAATGAATTACAATCTATTTGTTCATTTAAGAGAATGGGCTTTTGGAGCGATACGAACTTATTTTAGCTGTAATTTTTTAAAACATGTAGCTTCTAGAAGTCTCCCCAAATGGTATAATCAGCATTAGCTTAGTTTATTTCTTTCAGGCTATGTGATTTTTTTTTTTTAATAGACAAATGGAAATCCCTGCATCTGTCATGGTAAAGTGGTACTTTAGTCTCGAGTCAAACAAATTTCAAGAATAAGCCTGAAATAAAATAGAAGAGACAATTTTATCTATAAACTCCCAACATCTTAAAAATGTCGCCCTTAGTTAAAACAAAATTAAACTTCATTCATTCCACCAGGTTCAAATACAAACTGATCCTAATTATATCATGGGTTCTAGACATATATATATGGGTGATGTCTTGAAGAACATCATGCTTCCTCAACAGCCTGTATAAAAGATAAACCAGTTTTTTGCCTCCCCTGTAACATTATATCTCAGTATTCATTTTGCTGGCAAAAACAGCTTTTAATGCAGTGAGAAAGGAAAGAAACAAGAAAAAAAATCTATCCTTCCTTGTTCTTTTCCACCTCTGGTTTGGGGTGGGAATGAAGAAAATGATGGTGGCACTCATAAATTGCTATCCCACTTGAGCAACCACCCAGAATTGAGTCCAAGTGACTTTGGATAGTGTCAAGAATGGAGACAGGAGTTCTAGTGAAAAGGCTGTGTCCCTCAGAGCAAGATTTTCTTGGTAGATAAGCTACGGCCCTAAATATCCTTATGCATGCAGAATATTTTTAAATGGCTTTGGTGGTAAGGAAAAGTCTGTGTTGCCATTTAACGTGCTAAGTATAAGTAGGGTCTTTTTTTTTTTTTTTCCTATATTTCAGCATCTGAAATCAAGAGCCATGGATTGAATAAACAGACGGAGAAGCTTCATTAACTTTTTTCAAGCTAATGGGGATAATTTACTGCTTTTGCATTTCCTGGCTAAACCAAAAAAATTAATGTATTGTGAAATGAGAAGTGATGGGAGGAAAGAGTCCTAGTGGGGTGGGAGAGTGCATGTCTAGAACTTGAGAATTCAAGATTACAGCACGTTGGTTTCACTGGGTAAGTATATATGTTTGTGTGGGATTAAAGTAGCTATGAAATGTAAGGCCGAAGGAGAGGACCCTACAAGACGGCTTTGAGACTGGTGGAGAAAGAAGGGAGAGGCAGAGTAACGGATGTAATTTTATAATGTATTTGAAAATCATAAACTCATGACCTTAGACATGAAGAAAGCTCTCAGAAAATAAAAATGATTTTTATTTCCAAGCTCGATAATGGGAAGTTTCCTTCAGCTTCCAGGCTGGATCATCTCCTGCCCTGACTTTCCTGGAGCTCACTTTCTCTCAATGTCCTTTTTGACTTCAAGGGGTTCTGATCGGATTTAGGAAGTGCAGGCTGGACCAGCGGGGTATCAACTCTGACTAAATCTGTGGAGAATGTTATATGGAAATTCTGTACTTCTATATTAGGAAGGATAGGCCTATTGCTGGCTTCAGTCAGCTATTAAGGTATTTTTAACTCATCTGTGTTGTCAAGAATAAAGCATCGGCGAACGCTTCTTTGTGTTTTTACAAATATCGTGGTTTCGTTGAGTTTGTGCAAAAGCCTACAGGAAGGCTTATGAATCCTGATTACCAGGATCTAGAATGTATTTAAAGGTGCTCAGATAGAAATTAGAACTCTCAAAATAATCTGAGCAAAGAGGTTATGATGGAGAAAAGAATCACAAAGGAATAGGAAGATGGTTCCAGGATTTTAATCCCCCTACCCTGGTCCTTATACAAAGGCAGTAAAAGTTAGGGTGAGCATCCACGATGAAGTATAAATCACTGGGGGTCCGTTTCCAAGTCCTCAGACAACTTACCTCATCCTTAGCTCTAGCTTTTGTTTGACCAGGTGGGAATGGCCAAGAAAAAGCATGTTGAAGACAAAAATTGGGGGGATCATCAGATGCATGGTCCTGAGCATCAGAATATAAGGAAAGACAAACTGCTGAGAATCCTCTGGCATTAGATCCAAACATTCACAGTCCTGGGTCACAAAACTAGAAGATACTTCTAATGTCCATCATATTACTCCAATACCAGAGGAACCTAAGGGTGCTACTGTCACATTCTCAGAAGAGGAGAAATTAATTAATCTCTTTGTTGCCTTGTTTGGGTTCAGTCTATAGGACCTCAGTCCACGGGTGAATCTCACATCCTCAGATAAATCAGACCAGCTGTTAGAACAAGTGGCAATAAGATAGGGTGGCTGCCGCAAGGGGTACAACCAATAACAGGGGTGGCTAATGGGACTGAGCATTCCTGGGTGACCACACAAGCAGGGCTGTGCTCTTGTGGGGTGGGGGGGAGGACTTAGGTGAGTCCACTGGCAGAGGGAAGTCAATAGCTGAACCAGTAGCCAAAGCCAACAAGACGTGTCTTTCCTCAGCTCTTTGCCTTTGAAACAATCATCGCTAGACCTCTCTATATCTTCTTAAATAAAGACACAGCCTGTTTCTCTAAATGCCTAATATACTCATGGTTGTCACATTCCCAATAAACGTGGCCCCAGATGGTTTCTGCGTGATAATCCTGGGTTTATGAGTTGCAGCACTGCTTCAGTGGTGGGTTCTAACGTGTACGTGCAAGTGGAATTGGTGAGAGGATGGCAAAGGCAGGTAACCTTCTAGCTGCTTAATAGAAATAACTCGCGAAATACAGTGACTCCGATGCGACAAGTGGCTTTTAGCAAGTGGAATTACTTCATTCTGATTCTGCCACAGGTCGACAGCAGATTTCAAGGAACCTCTCCAAAAATAATATTGCAGAGATTTTTAATGTCCCTGACACCTCACAGGTAACACTGCCAATTTTTTCTGTGATTCTTTTTGGAATGATAAATTATATTCAGAGAAAAAAGGAAAGATGGCAATAAAATTCTTCTAAAATAATATCCAACTTATGTATAACAAAGAAGTTTGAGGGCATTAACTCAGTTGAACAAGAAAGCAGGTGCGTTTGAAATAGTTCTAAATCAATAATCATATGCAATGAACCTTTATATACGTGAGTTTCTAGTGACTGTAGAAACATCTTGCAAATAGTGCATCATTTAACATTGAGGAAAAAGTGTTCACTAGAGAATTGCCCGCAATTGTGCGTTAATAACAATAACAACAAAAAAATAGGAGTCTACTCCGTGGATGGTGTGTATTTAAATCTCCCAGATAATATTTTCCAAAACAGATTTTTACAACTACCATTTCCAACTAGTTTAAGCTTTGGCACAAGTGAATCTTTAAGTAGTAGCTTATTTTTGATAATCATCAATTCATCAAAGGTAGCTTTGGAGGTAAGCTCCAATCGTTCTTTTGAGCTGCTTTTATTGTGAACAGTAACATATGGTCCAAATATTCCTATGGCATAATTATGGACCAAAATAAATGTTATCTCATACTTTAGAAGAAGGATGGGAGGTTTACCTTGTGCAAATTATGGTTTGCAAATCATATACATATGTGTGTATATAAATAGCCATTCATGTACTTGGATCTTCCCAGTAGTATCTTTCAATGACATCTTTAGTTCTCACACAATCAAGGACAATGTTCTTGCTAACTGTCAGATAAAACAAGAGGGGAGAATGAGGAGTCTCTCTCAAAGTACAGATAATCAACTGGGGAAAGAATAGACTAAATTCCTCTGTGGAAATTAAGGGGAGACCCACCCAATAGCAAAAAGGCTAAGACTATTTTTCCGTATTGTAGTGCCCGTGTATCTGTGTCAAATAGATTTTTCAAGCCCAGGTAATGAGCTCTAGACTCAAAGCAAAGTTGCTTTGAGGGAAAAAAAAAGTTGCTTTGAGGAATACAAATACAAGAACCCTATTTTAATGAGCAAGCAGTATCTGTGTTAAAATGAAAAGATGAACTTCAGTGTCTAAAAGACTTGACTTTGATTCTTGCCTTCACGTCTTAGCCACAATGGGAGACTGAGCAGCTGACATTATCTGTCTATGCTTCAGAGTCCTCATTTATAAAACAATTGAGATCTCAAGCACAACTTGCTAAGCAAAATGTATAAAGTAGGTACTAACGTGCCTGGCAAAGTACAGATGCCCTGCTTCAGTACTTCTCTCAAACAATTTGTACGTTTGCACCCAACTAATTCCTCATCCTTCTTACTTGACTTTAAAGATCATTTCTTCAGGAAAGCCTCCTCTGATTTCCCAGACTCGATTAGAATCCCCGATTACAGTCTCTTGCAGCACCTGTATATCTCTTCTATAAGTCTTATCATTTTAATTAATTATGTAATTGGCACTCTAAATTCCATGAGGGCATAGACCGTGCCTTTCTTGGGCTCCCAGTGTCTGGTGAGTACATGTTCTGATTACTGTACATTAGATGCACAAAAAGTAATTACCGGATGTGGTACTTATCAGTCCACATAAAAAATTAACGTGAATAACATTAGCTCTTGACGCTTAAATGGGTGGCATTTCCACTAATTAATTCAAAACATATATGTGTGTGTTTATAATATGTATATATATATTAAATTATAAATACATAAGTTTGTGAATTCAGGCAAGAGGTTCAGTGAAAGTTGAAGTAGATTGAAAAGGCTTGATGATTTATGTGCACATTAGTCTTAGAAAGAAGCCTGGGATTTAGATGGACAGAAAGGAGAGTCAGTTCATTCCAAAGACTGAGTTCACAAAACTTAAATAAATGTCATGCTCTTTCACTGCAACAAAAATCCTGACAAGCCTCAAGCAGACCAAATTCCACCAAGTCTTTGAAAACAACAGTTCAGCCCTCCAGTTCTGGAGTCTTCCTCCCTATTACTGGCTTGGCCATCTTTATTTCTCCAGAGATTAGCAAGTGCTTAGAAGGATTCTGCACTAAATATATATTTTATGAATGGATAGAAAAGAAAGAATCAGAGCGCATGGAGCCAAGTTCTTTCCACAGTCTTTACTTCCCTTCTGTTTGCTTGTTTTTTACTCTTTTCATTCTTTAAGGAAAATCCATTCTCGTTCTTTTGGAAATTGTATTCAGAGCACTTTTTCAATCACAGTGAACTGGAAGACAGTGTTTGAGGGACAAGTCAATAACTACAAGTTGTCAAATATATGAGTGTGACCTGTGCAGCTTGGGCTCACACACGTGCAAGGGAGAGGATCCGAAGTACCACGGATTCTTTCAGATAGTTTTGCTAATAAATTTCTAGTGTTATGTGAAGTTGACTCTATTACCTTTGTCCTTCGAAGCTGTAGAAGTCTTCCCGGACTTTTCTTTTCTAATTTCTGCAAGAGGAATCATGGGGAGAAAAGGTTACAAGGAAACACAGAGAAAAAAATAGCAACCCCCCCCCAAAAAAAAACCCTGCAAGTTTCTTCATGTTCTTCTTTTTTTTTTCCCCTGAGGCCTAAAGACCCAGAAGGGCTCTGCACTGATATTTAAAACAGACATGTCTATGCGTGCATATAAGTTGCCTATAAAACGTTAACTAACTATGCAAAAGATACAAAATAAGCCCAAAAACCATTATCACAATTGAAAGACTATGATAGATACACAAAAGGTACAAATAAATTGCTATGGGCTTTGAGGAAAGAAGATACAACAATGGTAGCTAACATTGTCTATTCACTATATGCCATAGGGAATGTTCTCTACTGTTTGGCCATTCAACGTGCATGACAACCTTGTAAAGTACGTAGATCCTGTTATTATTTCTGCTTCTCACAGAAAGAGATTAAATAACTTTTCCAAGGTCATTGGCTCAGACAGGAGACCTGAGATTTGAACTGATATCTCCCTGAACCCAACCACAAAGGCTCTGGCTGAATGGTGGAATCAGGAAAGGCTTTGGCAGGTGGTACTGAGGCAGACCTTGAAAATGGAAAGGTTTCAGAGAGACGTAGATGAAATAGAGAGAAAGACACATTTAAGAAGGACAGAAGAGAGAATGGGGAGGCTTGAGCTGGTCATCTGTGAATATGGCTATGTGAGTCCCCTGTAACCAACAGAATGCAATGGAAGCTATGCTGTGTGACTTCCTGCACTAATCAGAGCCATACAATTCCTACCTGCTTCTCCAGGGACAACAGCTCTGAAGAAGCTGACGGCCCTCCCTGAAGGACTCCAGCTAATACCACCATGCTAGAAAAGCTACATGGGGGCAGCTCAGTCAATAGCTCCAGCTGAGCCTCCAGCCAACAGCTGCCTGCCATCTAAGTGAGCGAGACATCTCAGACGTCCAGGAGATGATTGCATTAGATGACTACAGCCTAAGCCGATATTTGACTGCAGTCACATGAGGTACCCAAGTAAGAACTGCCTAGTTGATCCCTCCTAAATACCTGACCCTCTAAATCCTGAGCACAGTAAAATTGGCTGTGTAAAATATACCACTGTGTTTCGGAGTGGTCTGCACACAGAAACAGCATTTGAATCCATCGGCTAAAATAAACAACAGGATATTGCAGCATGGGATAAGATCTCCAGTGGAGTTCTATAGACAACAGAGAAATGATTAATAGCTCCATTTTATAATTGGGAAAGTTTTCACTGAGAAGACGCCACTTGGGTTTAGGCTCCTAAGTTGAGTAGAATCTCATTGGTCAGTAAACATCAATTTAACAGCATAACTGCATGTAATAGGTACAACAGATTTTAAAAATGCTGAGGATAGCTTCTGAGGTTTGTACATGTTTTACAGAGGGCCAATCTGCCATCTACTGAGATATGAAGTGTAAGAAATAGGAGTTTTTGGAGAAAGGTATCATCTTTGTTTTGAATGCATTACTTTTCATGTGTCATCAAGATACCCCAAAAGGAAAGGTCTAGCAAATAGTTGGAAATACAGGTGAAATGCAGATTATATGAAAGTGCTGCAGAAGCAAAGCAACCTGCAGTCTCATTTATAAATGGAAACTAACAATGCAACGAGTAACATGAATTTTGAATGCCTCAAATTTTATTTACTTTGTTCACACATGCTGACTTAACTTAGTGAATAAACTAAGTATACAAAGGCAAAATAAACCAGAATATAAAAAAGTATGTTCTTAATAATACATGCACATTTTTAAAAATGTTAAAAGACTGATAGGTGTTATTTGTATATTTCCAATCCAGTCTTATATAATTTGTCTATATTGAAACATCATTCACATGTTGGTAGTAATAAACTTAACCTTTTAAATGTTTATTAGTTATTGCCAGATGTTTTAAAATCACACAGTGATCAAAATAGCAATGCAAGTCAAGTTTTAAATAATTTACTAGATAAAAAATATTCTTTTTTTTAAATATTCGTTTTAGGGATCCCTGGGTGGCGCAGCGGTTTGGCGCCTGCCTTTGGCCCAGGGCGCGATCCTGGAGACCCCGGATCGAATCCCACATCAGGCTCCCAGTGCATGGAGCCTGCTTCTTCCTCTGCCTATGTCTCTGCCTCTCTCTCTCTCTCTCTCTGTGACTATCATAAATAAATAAAAATTAAAAAAAAAATAATAAATAAATAAATAAATATTCGTTTTAAGAGAAACATATTTGATTTCAATAAGGCCAGGATTTTTTTTTAAGATTTATTTATTTATAAGAGAGAGAGAGCACAAGTGGGGGGAGCAGAGGGCGAGGGAGAGAGATTGTCAAGCAGACTCCATGCCAAGCACAGAGCCTGATCTCACAACCCTGAGATCATGACCTGAGCAGAAAATAAGATTTTGTTAGATCCTTAACTGACTGAGCAACCCAGGCACCCTAGGCCTGGAATTTTTATAAGTTAAGGGCCTGAATATATCTAATTAAGGTAAACAAATAGAAAACAGCGTTTGCTTTTGCTTCTTACATGGTCCTATAGAAGATAAAATGTATCTGTAAGAACAGTGTTTTCTTCTAGAAGATTTTTTTTTTTTTTTCCCCATGAAACAGGCAAAACAAAAGACTGAAATAATGGACTATCCTGTAATGGAGGAAATCAGCACTAGAGTTTTTCCCTAGCACAAACAAATGTTTTGAACCCCAAGCATTATGTTTAAAGTAAATAGTACAATTAATATCTTTGGGATGCCTGGGAGGCTCAGTGGTTGAGCATGTCTACCTTTGGCTCAGGCCATGGTCCTAGAGTCATGGGATTGAGTCTCGCTTTAGTCTCCCTGAATGGAGCCTGCTTCTCCCTCTGCCTGTGTCACTGCCTCTCTCTGTGTGTCTCTCATAAATAAATAAATAAAATATATTTTAAAAAAATCTTTGATCTGACTATTGTTTATATTTCATTGCTCTGAATGATCAAGTTCAATATCAGTTTATTATCAGTGACATTAGAATATTAAGGATATTTCTGTTGGAGCACCATGGTTTGATGTAATATGAAGTATAGCTAAATTTTAAGAAGAAACTGAAACTGGAAGGTCTAAAAAGAGCCTCACATTATCAGGCAATTTAAGCCTCCTGGCTGTGAAAAGAACCAAACTCAATATTTTTAACCTTTCTTAACCAGCTAGCTTTAATAAAGTGTTGAGAAATGTCATTTTAAAAACTTTCTTATCTCTTTTGTAGATACAAGATGTCTGCTGATTAGAGATATTTTTTCATAAGCATAAGGAATAAGATCAATGTATCAAACTTTCTGGATTTTTCTTCTGATGGAAAGAATAATTTTAAAGAACCATATGGAGAGCTCTATGTATAAGTTTAATAATACTGGATAATTTCCTGGATATGACTATTAATGGACATCACATAGCATCAAAAATATTAATCTTGTTCCATAACATTTCTATTGCTTCCTAAAGTGATTTAATTGTGATTAATTGCATGGATTTTTAAAATATTTAACATATGAATGCTCTACACGCACCTGTCATTTTTTGTTCATTCAGATATAATTTTTGACAATCAGAGATATTTGAGAAAAGGCATTTTATATAATTTATATCTTTTCCAAACTACAAAATATAAATTTTATAAATCAATACAGAGAAAAGCCTTCTCAAGTCCTCTATATGGTTTAAAATACTGTGCTTATAATTCCCATGAAGGAAAATATAATATATTGATGTTTATTTAATAATAATTTTGAATGTTCCTTAAAAGATGTTGTCAGAGTTTAATTTTACTGGGACACTGTCCATTAACTTTGTAATTAAGTATGACTTGGTTGGAAGCTATCTTTTACTTTCTCTTTGTCTTAATGATACATTTAATCATTCCCTACATTCCCTACTCTATGGGCTAAAGCACTTCACACACAATTGTAACATTTTAAACTGTTTTTCTTCAAATATCTGTTTAAATATCCTTGATTAAAAATGTTTCCAGTTCAATTATATTTACATGTTGGTGTCTCTTTTGTTTTAACCTTAGAACCTTCATTGCATTTTTTTTTTGTCTTAGCCTTTACATATTATCCAAAAAGAATATACTTTTGTACCCATATTATCACCTACCCCTAATTATCATTACCCCGGACAGCCTAATTAAAAAGCATAATATAAAATTTGCTTGAATGACATCTAGACAATGCTATCAGGGCTTGGAGACTATGGTGAGGTATTCCTCAAGATATTGTAGATAAGGACAATTAGACTGTTCTTTGAAAGTTAAGTTATATAATCAATACAAAGTGGGAAGAGTTAGTGGGTGAGCTCAGAAAGCATCAACTATCTAGACTATAAATACACCTGTGAAGAGCTTCCTTGCATTGCTTAAGCACTGTGGAGATCTAGGCAAGCTGGGATCTTTGGCATATTAAAACTTTGAAATAGAGCACATAAGAATTCAAAAGAGCTAACAGATACAGAACTTGTTAAGTACGCATCTTGCAATCCCCATGGGGGAGAAAGTCTTGTCCAATGGATTCAGTATTCTAATCCTTCTGAAAAGTTCTTCCCCATAATAGTATAGTTTTCAAATTATCATAGTTCAGGGACTTTCCTGAAATCATCTAAATATCCCTTTCTTTTAAATTCTGACTCAACTTACAGTTATGATGATTTTAGACTATGTAGCTTGGCTGCAGAGAGTGGACTCTGCACATGCCTTTATATTCTGGTCCTCATTAAACATTAATAACCAGAAGACTGGGGCGCCTGGGTGGCTCAGTTGCTTAAGTGTCTGCCTTGAGCTCAAGTCATGATCCCAGGGTCCTAGGATCCAGTCCTGCGTTGGGCTCCCTGCTCAGTGGGGAGTCTGCTTCTCCCTCTGCCTCTCCCCTGGCTCATCCCCTCTGTCTCTCTCTCACCCTCTCTCAAATAAATGAATAAATAAAATCCTTAAAAAAATAATCAGAATACTGATTGGAATTCCGTAGAGTACCTCAGTGTGGTGCATTTTAGTCATTTTAGTTCAACTCTGCCCAGCTCTTTCAGAAAGATCAGCAATAAGCAATGATTTTAAAAAAGGAAAATAAGCACTTCTTTATATATTTGGGAGACGAGATAAACTAGGACATCGTAGGCACAGAATTAGCTACTGAGCCCTAAATCTAGTATAAAAGATTTTATTTTCAAAAGAAAACTTTATTAGCCATGAAATTTTTCTCATGTAATTATGATCAAGCCAGGATGCCAAAGTTCCCATGTTTGTTTCAAATATGTATATGTATATCTATAATTATAGGATTATAATTTGCTTGGCAGCAGGCAAAGCTAGGTCTTGGTCATTCCTGCCCTTACTTACAATGAGGAAATGTTATTTTATAATCTTAGGCATTTTTCATATGATCTTGCTATGAATTGAATGTTTGTGTCCCTCCAAAATTCGTATGTTGAAGCCTGAAACCCAATGCTATGGTATTTGCAGGTGGGGCTTTGGAAAGTGATTAGGTCAAGAGGGTGGAGCTTTCCTGAATGAGATCTCTGTCTCTGTTCTCTCTTTCTCTACTCAATTGGGTATATAGTAAGAGGCATCTGCAAACCAGGAGGAGGACTCTTGCCAGGAACCAAATTGACTGGCACTTTAAGGCTCCAGAACTGTGAGAAATAAATTTCTGCTTAAGCCACCCATCTGGGCTATTTTTGTTATAGGAACCTCGAGCTGATTTAGACAAATCTCTTTAATTTTGTACTCATTCCAGAGAGTTGGGTGTTATCTGCAATTCATAGATTAACAGCAGACGCTAAGAGGTAAAAATTTGCCCAAGGTCACAGCTACTAAACAGTAGTGGGAAACTTGAACCCAGACCATCAAACTACAGAGGTAGAGCTAACCTGCATTAAGAGAACAGTGGATTATAAACCACATAGCATCTCAGACGCCCCTTCAGAATGAATAGTGAGCATGTTTGCATCACCATATCCCATCAATTGCCCTCCAGAACTACCAGTCTGTCACAGCCTTCCAATACTTCTGAAGTCAGACCGTGTCATCTGATACATACCAAGAATTCAATAACTATTTGTTGAATAAAGTAATAAATTTGCCAGTTTGGTGCCTACCACATTTTATTAGGAAAATTGCCCTTTAATGCCTACATAAAAGCCTACTAATCATTATAATCACCTTTTGTAGTTACTTATGCCCAACTTTGCAATCCTAACCTAGTAGCTGAGTTGTCAAAATAAAATGAAGTTGCTGTTATTTAACAGCTTTAGTGGTCAAAATAAAGCATCTATTTCAAGCTAATATTTACCTAGCATTCTCTTTTTCTGGAAGTTTATTTTTTATTTTTATTTTTTAAATTTTTATTTATTTATAATAGTCACACACAGAGAGAGAGAGAGGCAGAGACATAGGCAGAGGGAGAAGCAGGCTCCATGCACCGGGAGCCCAACGTGGGATTCGATCCCGGGTCTCCAGGATTGCGCCCTGGGCCAAAGGCAGGCGTTAAACCGCTGCGCCACCCAGGGTTCCCTTTTTCTGGAAGTTTAAATCTAGCATTTCACTTTTTGTTTTCTAAGAAATTTTGGATAGTGAATTTCCAATATTGAATAACCTCACACACCTGTATGTATATACTTATTTCAATGTTTGTAATAATCTCTAATCCTCTATTCATTTTAAGTATAATATATTATAGTTTAACTACAATAATATTCATTATCCATAGTCTATATTGTCTTTTGAACTTTTCATAATCTGAACTCCTTTTCTACAAACACATTTATGTGAGATCTTGGGAATTAGTCTTATTATAGTTTAAACATTCCAACATGAAACTTATGTTATAAAATGATACAAAGAAATTTTGAAGAAATAGAATTGAATGTAAGAAAAATGTTAGCTTAAAAGTTAATAAAATAAAAAGTAAATAGGGTCTTTTATGAATCCTCCTATTATTCATGGTAGAGAATCTCAAAATATATATTACTTTGAAATTTACCTAGTGGACTAATTCTTTAAGATTTATACACTTTTTTAAAATTAATGAACTTCAATGAGTTCTAGAGCAGATTAAGGTTTGCAGCAAAATTGAATGGAAAGCCCACAGGGTTCCCATACGTGGCCTACCCCATCATCATCTCTCACTAGAATGATACATTTGTTACAATCAATAAACCAATATTGATACATCATTACCTACCAAAGTCCACAGTTTACATTAAGATTCACTGTTCATTTTGGTCATTCTATTGATTTTGACAAATTAAATGATGTACATCTACTATTATAGTGTGATACAGAATAGTTTCAGTGACCTAAAAATCCTCTGTCCTCCACAGTGTCAGTCCTTCCTCTTCCAAAACCCCTGACAACCACTGAACTTTCTACCATCTCTTTTTCTAGAATATCATGTAGTTGGGGTTCTACAATAAGAAGACTTTCAAGATGGGCTTTTTACACTAGAAATAGAACTTAAGTTTCCTCTATGTCTTTCTGTGACTTGATAGCTTGAGATAGAAGAGTGTATTTGGTTCCAAATTTTAGCAGCTATGAATAAAGCAGGTATAAGTGTTTGCAGGTTTTGTGTGGATGTATGTTTTTTAGTCATTTGAGTATATACTAAGATTGCTGGATTGTATGGTAGGAGTATATTTAATTTTATAAAAAAACCACCAAACTGTCTTCCAAGGTGACTATGTATTTTGTATTCCCTCCAACAACGATTGAGAGTTCCTGTTGTTTCACATATTCCCCAACATTTGATGTTATTAGTGTTTTGGATTTTAGCCCTTTTAATAAGTATATAGTGACATTTCATTATTTTAATTGCAATTTCCTAGTGATGGATGATGTTGAACCTCTTTTCATATGCTTTGTCATCTGGATATCTTCTTTGGTAAAGTATTTGTTCAGATGTTGTGTCAATTTTTTAAGGGAGTTGTTCCTCTTCCTATTATTGAGTTTTAAGATTTTTTTGTGTTTTTTGGATAATAGTCCTTTATCAGATATGTATTTTACAAACATTTTCTCTCATTCTGTGTCATTTTCAAATTTTCATGACAGCATCTTCTGAAGAACTGAAGTGTTTAATTTTGATGAAATCCAACTTATGATTTTTTTATGCATGGATTGTGTCTTTGGTGTTGTACCTAAAAGGCCATTGCCAAAAGCCAAGGCCACCTGGATTTTCTTATGTTATCCTCTAGGGGTTTTATGGTTTTACATTTAGAGCTATGATCTACTTTGAGTTTACTTTTTGAGAAGGGTATAGAGTCTGTATCTAGCTGCTTCTTTCTTTCTTTCTTCCTTCCTTTCTTTCTTTCTTTCTTTCTTTCTTTCTTTCTTTCTTTCTTTTCTTTCTTCTTTCCTTTTTCTTTCTTTCTTCTTTCCTTTTTCTTTCTTTCCCTTCCTTCCTTCTTTCCTTCCTTCCTTCTTTCCTTCCTTCCTTCCTTCCTTCCTTCCTTCCTTCCTTCCTTCCTCCTTTCTCTCTCTCTATATGTATTTTTTTCTTGTGGATGTCCAATTGTTCCAGCACTACTTCTTAAAAACTTGTTGAGAATACCATCCATTGAACTGTTTTTGCTTTTTTTGTCAAAGATCAGTTGACTATATTTTGTGGGTCTATTGGTGGGCTCTCTATTCTGTTCCATTGATCTATTTGTTATTTCAGTAACACCATGTTGTGTTGTCATAGCCTTATATACAGTTGAAGCAGTAGTGTCAGTTCCCCAACTATGTTCTTGTATTGTCTTAGCTATTTTGGGTCTTTTCTGTTTCTGTATAAATTGTGTAATCAGTTTGTTGGTAGCCACAATAGCAGTTTGTCAAT
Source organism: Canis lupus dingo (assembly GCF_003254725.2). Classification (NCBI taxonomy): domain Eukaryota; kingdom Metazoa; phylum Chordata; class Mammalia; order Carnivora; family Canidae; genus Canis; species Canis lupus. The sequence goes on from NC_064243.1 coordinate 62,550,835, forward strand.
ATCCACTGTGATTTTTATTATGATTACATTGAATCTATAGATGAAGAACTGACATCTTAACAATTTTGAGTCTGCCTACTCATGAACATGGAATAATTCTCAATTATTTGGCTTTCTAATTTTTTTTCATTTGAGTTTTGAAGTTCTCCTCATGGAAATTTCACAAGTATATTGTTATATTCATACCTAAATGTTTGTTTTGTAATTGCTAATGTAAATAGTATTGCATTTTAATTTTGTTCATCCCAATATTTATTGTTGACACATAAAAGAACAATTTACTTTTTTGTTATTATTTTTGTTATTAACCTTGTATCCTGAAATCTTGCTATAATTACTTACTAGTTCCAAGAAGTTTTTCTTTATTCTTTGGAATTTTCTACATAGACACATATCATATGTGAATAAAGTTTTATTTCCTCCTTCCTAGTTGGTAAATTTTTATTTCTTTTTCTTGTCTTATTGCATTAACAAGTACTTCTAGTGCAATGTTGAATAGAATGAGGTGAGATGGGATATCCTTGCCATTTTTCTTATCTTGGGGGGGGGACACTTCTGTCATTAAGTCTGATGTTAGCTGCAGGTTTTCTGTAGATATTCCTTATCAAGTTAAGGAAGTTCTTCTCTATTTCTAGTTTGTTAAGAGTTTAAATTATGAATGAATGCTAGATTTTCTCAAATGGTTTTCTGTATCTATAGAATAATGTGTTTTTTCTTTATCTTGTCAATGTGATGGATTATATTAGTTGATTTTTCAAATGTTGAACTAGCTTTGCATACTGGAATAAATCCCACTTATTCATGATGTAATTTTGTTATTTTATTGTTTAATTTGATTTGATTATATTTTAGATTTCCTTCATTTTTTTTAGAAAGTTCTAGTCTAATAGTACTTTAAACTTTGTGATATGTATGTACATGTAAAAGAACATTGAAGTCCAAGACTCTCAAAAAAGATTTGGTTGAGGTAAAACAATAACTAATGTAATTTCAAAAAACTAGAAACTCTACTTCCTATGGTGCTTATTGGTGTGACAAAGTGATCCCACAGCTAAACAAGGACCCTCATCTATTTTTTGTTCCTTCCGTTGGAAACAATATTTTAAAAGGAGTATTCATTTTTTGTATTTTAAAAGATAAACCTAATCTATTCAGTAAACCTTTATTCACTTTCTCCTTTGTGCTGGGAGCTGGAAAAACACAAATGGTTGTATTGAGTTCAGTTAATGCCAGAAAGCATCTACATGGATGATAGAGACACATATACAGGGATCCAAGTCTGTAGCATATGGACTGACAAACTCTAGCTGATGGAATGAGAAAAGATTTCACAGAAGCACTGGCATTTGTAGTGGATTCAGAAACTGGTTAAAAGGCTTGCCATCAAAAAAGAATTCAGAAGCCATCTCCAATGTAAGGAACAATATAAGCAAACCATGGAATGTGAATGTTCATGTGGCTGGATTGCTGGATATATAAAGTAGGGAAGAAGTAGGAAGCAGAAGCTTGAAAGTCATACTGAGAATTGGTGGTAAAGGGACATATAGAGATCTACTACAGAATCTAAATTTATATCCTTCCAGGAATGATGAGTCTTTGAAGATGCTAAATCTAAATAATCTTTCTGGTACTACGTCAATGTTATTAAAAAGTTTTTGTTCATAAAAGAATATTATACATACTAACTGACTAACAATACATAGAAAGTTACTGTTATTTTGTTTGGAAATAGTCTCATACTGAAACTACCCAGAGTTGTATTATCCACATTCTCCTGTCTCCAAAGACAACATTTGTTTCATCTTTTATAGTTTCTTTTGCACATATGTGTCAAGGGTATAATTTCTACATCTTGTGTGCCATTGTTACTGATACTTATGATTAAATAATATTTATGGAAATTCATGTCACTTAATTAAATATTCAATAGTATGCTTTGCTCTAGAGATGAACTTTTTGATTCTTAAGTGTGAGTTAAGTGTATATTTTGAAATGTAAACAAATTAAATACTTCAAATAATACAATTCTATTTAATAGTTTTATATAACAATATTTTTAAACATTTTAATTTTAGAATCTGAATCTGATTTTCCTGTATATACTTTTGTACAAATTGTACTTACAATCAGAAAAATAAGTATATCTTCAGAATTTGAAACAAAGTGGAAATGCCTTCAGGCATTAGAGGTAATTTTTACAAATGTGAATTAGGCAATATTATGATTGGAAGATCCTCTAGAGATTGCTTAGTGAAATAATTTTGGCTTCTAAAAGAGGCTAGTTAAAGCAGGTAGCTAGTGTAATGTCACAGAATAAATTATGGGGAAGGTGGACTAAGCTTTTTGTGTTATTTAGAGAGAGCTCTCTACTGTTCAAGTAGGTTAATATTTTAATTACTATTGGCTTTCATCAGTTTTTTTTTTCAAAGACCAACAACTCCAAGTTAAGAATTGCTCACAATGATTTTTATTCCCAAGGTTTTTAAGGACAATATGGATGCTTTGTATGGCTTATCTGACTAGTATCTTTATCCTATTATATGAATGAAGTGAAATAAAACCCAAACTTTTCAAGTTATAATAATGAAAAAATTTTTTGATTATGCCATTTTACAATTCCAAAGAAGATCTGAATTTTCATTTTTTAAAGAATTGCTTTTTCAATCAGTTTCTACTACATCATCATTCTATGAAAAATTGGGGCAGTAATAGTCAACAAGATACAGGTATATTTTATGTAGACTGTTGATAAGATTTTCATGTTCATTCCTGAAATTATTTGACCTAAAATGTATAATTTTATGTACAACAAGAAGAAAGTAACAATGCATTTTTATGTGGGGCTAATGATTTCATATGATTTTTTGCCATTTGATTTTTAGAGAATGGAGCTAACCTCCATCAGTTTGTTATAAGATATAGCATAACAATTTGTTTTCATACAATTTTATTCCAGGTAGTGTATGCCAATTTTTTTTTTCTGAAACAAGTCTTGTAAATGAAAGAAATGATTTATAAATGAAAGAAAAAAGTCAATAAAAGGAAAAGAATCTCAGGAAACAACCCTGTTTTGTAACATAGCAGCTTATAATTTTCTATTAATGATCTCTAAGGGAAAAAAGATCCAATCCATATGTGGCTTCAGGATAATAGCAGGAGCAGAAGAAAATATTGATAGAAAAAAAGAGAGACATAATTAGCAGATCAATGTTCTTAAGTTCATAAAGAGGCATTTCTTTGTTGTGTTGTATGCTAAACACAAAGATGCATTTCCACAATCCATTATATAATCAAGGTTAGAATGTCAAAGGAACAAACAAAGTTGATTTTTCTCAGTGGTGAACAAAATTGTAATCTTCAAGTATTTGTGTCAAATAATTAAAAGTTCTTTCTAGATGTCAAATCCTGATAATGGTGATTGAAATTCTATATGAGAAAAAATAGGATTTGTAAGAGAATTTCACTGTGAAGAGAATGGCAACAGTCTGTTCCAGATTTAGGGATGTGATTTGTTTTGTTTTGTTTTGTTTTGTTTTGTTTTTCAAGTGGAGCCCACCACGGGTCTTGAGCTCATTACCCTGAGATCAAGACCTGAGCTGAGGAGATCAAGAGTTAGAGGCTTGACCAACTGAGCCGCATAGCTACCCTCATATTTAAGGATATCTTAAAAAAACTATCAACCTAAGGTTAAGACATAGATGATATCAAGAATACATACTTTCATTAAAATTATGAACTTATATTAAGTATTGGCAAAAGAAATGTGAAGTCCATTGCCCTTAAATTCAGAGATGGTATGACAACTTTATATTTACAATTAGATTTGACTGGACTTTAAGAAATTGTTCATAACTGCATTGTATTATTTTGACATGGAGATTTTTGGACTCTAAATCAAGACAAAGTTTGAGAATTAAAGTATAAGTGAAGCAAGAGCACATATTTGTTGTGAACAGTGTGTTACTTTTAAGAACCTAAAAGACATAACGTTCCCATTAAGAAACAACTTTGATAGATCATGAAGGGGTCAGAATGCAGGCAGAGGAGGAGTGATACATAGCTCCTGGGTATGGTGTCTTTTCAGGTAATTCAACCCATCTACCTACCAGTTTCTCTGATCTATGGTCAATAAGGTTACTTGGTGTTAAGAGCGGTGATCCAAAAAAAAAAAAAAAAAAAAAGTAGTGATCCAGTATGAAGTATAAGGGGAGATTCCTGGGGCAATCTTGTAGTTTTAGTGTGCTTCTCCATAAAATGCCCCGGATGTCTAAGAAAAGGAAGGAGGAAAATTGGTCACAGAGGCCAAATATGCAGAGGAATTATTCATTTTCATGATAACGGAAAGCAGAATATTTGCATGGAAGCAAAATTTGGGGCAACACAATTATGTCCTGTGTGACCTGTACTTGATTCTAGTATATCCTGCATAAAATAAGAGTGATCAACTCACACATTAGATTATTAGAGAAAATGGGTCATTAATAACAAAGAACCTTTAACTTTCGAGAGCAAGGTACTGCATGAATGGGTCTCATGACATCACCTCCAGATCTCGTTGACAGCATTGGCACACACGGCTCTTTTATTGGGCTAAAACTCTCATTAGCATTGAATGGCATCCCTATCAATAAATGTGAATTACATGAACCAAATGTTGCGTGGCAGATTGTGGCACCCTGCAGATCAATGTAACAATACAAATTTCTTCTAAGTGTTGTTCTGCTGTGTAGGTGGGATTTAGATCTGTCTGGTTATTAAAAGATGAGGGGTGTGGCGAAGAACATAGTGAGAAGGAAACTAGAAAGGAATTTCCTATACATAAGATAAAATCATTGTGAGAACATTCTAAAAGTATTAAGTAAAAGTAAGAAGTGAGATGTGCTATGGGAGCAAGTGAGACAGTGAATTGCTAAAGGTTCTCTTGAAAATCTATAAAATACATGAATATGCAGAGTACACTCATTTTCACATTTTGTATAAGCTCCGCATGTAAGCCATCTTCTCTCTGAAGCCCACTTCATGCTCCTCACACCCACCCCCCAGCGCCTAGCCTGTTGTGGGCGCTCAATAAATATTAAACAATCAAAGCACAAACCGTTGTCAGAAAGTTTGGAATTCACAGGAATCAATAGTATTGTTATCATTTAACATTTATTGAGGGTCAACAGCATGACTTAGTCCACATGTGCAAATAGGTTATTTTATAATCACATATTAAGCAAATAGTTAAACACAATTTGTATTAACTAAACTTCCAATTTTACTCCAGTGATCTGAGATGTAAAATTGTTTCTTTTTCAAATAATGTTGACATACCATGAAATATAAACATTAATTATTTAAATAAATAAGTTTCTCTAAGGGAAATCATTACTCTTAGGTATTAACATTCACTTGAAAGTATGAGATCAATCTATAATAAGTACACATCACATATTCTGAATAGGCCCGTGCATGTACAAAGAATAGAAGAATCTGAAAAGGTGAGGGAGGACAATGACAAATACAAAGCTTATAATAAATAGCATTTGGGTTTCCCTCCTGGCAGGACAACTTAAAACACTAATACAATCAGGTAGGGTACTGTTGTTTACAAAATAGAATCAAAGAAAGACAGAAAACTCTTCAGGGAGAACACAAATTAGCATGCTTCTGAATTTAGAAACATTTCATAATTTAAGGCAAGATAGAATTTTTTTATTACAGGAAATGAACTATATTTGAAACATTTATGATCCACATGCTCGTTTTATCCTGAATAAAATGATTACTAACTGTGCTCAGATGTATTCTAGTACATCTGATTTAAGAAGAGCCTCTATATCCTGATGCAAGGAACACACTGCTTAAAAACTTTGTGAAATACACAATTTTTACTTTTAGAAGGAGTAAGAGATCATCTAATTCTGCTTCACAGCTGTAAAAATAAGAAAAGCAAGGATGGACCTAATGTTTCTATACTTAGACTCATATATTGGCTTAATTGGGTAATTGCTTAACTTTCTCTTCCATTTTAAGTTTTTAAAAAATTCAATAGAATTGACTGAAATTTAATTTTTCAATATGTTTATCCATGTGATGACTGTTCACCACACGCAATTTTGTTTATGTAAGAACACCATCTACAAAGATCCTAACAATATGGTGCCATTAACGAATAATGCATATTTAAATATTTTTTTCTACTAGTCCCACTTTAAAACTGAAGAATTTAATCGCATATGTCCTGGTTTCTGAAATATGGCAACCTTTACTACTGGAAATCATATTTTGATTAACTAAAATATTCTCTTAATTGCACAGTATTTAGAGACAAAGTTCATTGAAATCTGGGTCATCTAACAGTCCTTTCTTCACTAACTCCTCTGTTTTCATTCAACCCACAGATAGTTGTTGAACACATACTGTATGCCAGCCCTGTTACAAGTTTCTAGACCAGACTGTTAAGATCTTAAGCAAACTCATGCATAGGTGTAACTGAAAGAAAAGGAAAAGATAATTTGCAAGTGATTTAATTTGTAACTATTTTCTTTACCTTTTCACTGTTGGATTTTAAGTCACTTGAAGGAAGAAAATTAAAAACAGGGAGATGCTGGGGCTCCAACATACAATTCAGACCTTTTAAAGTTAATTGTCTTGACTGGTATCCTTCCCTGCCCAAGTAAATAGCAAGCCATTGGTTGCTTCTTTAGAGTGACTCTTTTGCTCATCTGGCTAACAATGAAATATTACCAAATGTTTTCTTCTGAAAGAAAGCGATATTGAAAAACAGAGAAGTACATGGGATTTAAGAGGCAGGTCAATTTCAAAAGTGAGTAACAAGGAGGAAAATGTACACTACCTATAAAAATTAAATATCCATAAATGAATAAATTAAGCTTGGTGAAACATCATGCACTCTTTCTAGATGTCATATACAAATATCTAAAGATGACTCCTCCTGTGGAAGAACACAGCACCTAGTAAGTGTTGTCATGTTTTATCTTTGGCTTACCTCAGCTATAGGATAGCAAAACCTATTGTGTTAAGCATTTGTATCTCTTGATGCTTCTAGGTAATTGCTTTCTAAACAAGGAGGGATAGTTAATGGTGTGCGTGTGTGTGTGTGTGTACACACGCTTGTGTGCACCTCTAAAGTGGAGAAATTATTTATAAAATATTTAATACTCAAAATTCTAGTCCAGCCGATTTAAGACCTTCACAAAAAGAATAACTGAAAAACATCATGAGTTAGAGATAAAATAGGGTTACATTTTTGGACTTTTGCAGAAGTTAGATTAACTAAATTTCTACTTCCAACATGATATGAGGCCTAGTTTACTAAATTACGTTAACATATAATTCATTCCACCTTTCACTATATGAATTTCCTACAGTGTATAGTTTAATCAATGTTTCCTAAGTACAATTATAATTCAGATTAAGTCCAGAGGTTCAATATACACTATTTTATATAGGTCATCAAGCACATTTTAAAAGCTAGTAGGAATTTTGAAAATCATATTCTCTCCCTAGTACAAGTTCATGAGTGGAAATTTAAATGAATGAAAATGACTCCTTAAAAACTATTTAATTGTACTTTGATGCATCATAAACTAGCTTTAGATTATTTATACTTCTGAAGATAATTAAACTGCGTGAAGAAGAGAGGTACATAATAGATTTAAAACCTCTTCTTATGAATAAATTTTAGAATACTCTGATGAAATATGTAAAATGTCATTTTCACACTAACGTCTGATTTTTTATCACAAAATATATTTTTCATATCAACTATTAATCATACGTATATCATCTCAAAATATGCAATTTATCCAAATACTTTATTCCTTATGATATTTATAGTTGAAAAATAGGCCTTTGCTTTACAATATTTAAAAGTGAAATTATTTACTAAGTCAATATAAAAAGAACCATTCAAAGAACCTCATTAAACATAAGCTAAGAGCCTAAGCTTGTATATGATAAAAGATATTTAAAAAATACGAATTATAAAATTATCTGAAGAAGTAATTTCTTAACTCTAAGAACCATTTCTAGTCTCCCACCCACTTGAGTAAACATTCTAGAATTAATGGAAATGACACCAACATGCAGGTAAGAAGAAATAAACAAGTTGTGTTTAAATTACTTCTCTCTTACTTATCTCTTATTTGGCTTTTTACATTCTGGTCAATCTTCTCTTAATATGTTGTGGCTATAAAAGCAAATCTACAAATGCCAAAGATGAGCCATCCACACCTTTATATAGAAGGGAAAAACTGTGAAGCTTAGTGAAATCAAAGTGATTTGATAGTTTATCTCACCTATAATAAAGTTGATTTGATAAGGAAATATGCTTAAGTAAGGACTATGCAATTATCTAGGAATTTATCATTCTTCATATCCTTTCCCAGGTTTTCTCATTTAAGCTCTACATCTTGTTGAATAGGCAGGTCAGATAAAATTAACACCTTTTTATTATATTTTTTTCTGAAGAAATTTAGGCTCAGGGCCTTGCCTAAGTGAACAAGTTAAAATCGGGATGTAGTACTCCTATTCCTCTACTTTATATTTCCGAGATGGAAATATCTACATCTAAAGTTGATAGAAACATTCTATTGAATCATAAAACCTCACATAGCCCTCAGAAGCCAAAATTAATTTGAAAAGTTTTTCACTGTAATTGCAATCTGATTTTATTTTGAAAAGCCCAAAGAAATAAATCTTTAACCAATCATTTAACTTAATTGAATGTTTTATCTTAATTAACTTATCTGAAATGTGATAAATTAAAGGATTTTCTTGATATATTTATATCAAAAATAAATCTTTGATATTAGGAATTTAATTGCTCCCAAATTTAAAAGGAAAAACTATTTTGACTTCATTCTTGACAAATTTATTACTAGTTCTGATTTTATTACAATAAGTAATAAGCATTATAATAGATGAATAGCCAAAGAGTGGGGGAACCATAATTACAATTATTAGCACTCTGAGCTCTAATAGAAAGTCCAACAACACTTTAAATGTTTTAATTCTATTGTACTCTTGCATTTTTCTCAAGCATACTCTAGAGTGATGTATTTATGATATAACTCTATAAAATAAAATAAAATGCATTACTTATAACATTCTGATTTTTAATACTGAGATTTCAGACCTCTTGGGAGAATCACTTGCTGAAGTCATAACTTAATTTCAATTTACTTTTGGTGTTTTTTTCCTTTAAGTTTTACATATTATTTTTTAAGCATTAGAAGTTGTTTTTGCATAAATAGATTTATGTCATCTCTATTCTTTAAATTTTGATCAGTCAAGTGGTGATAAAAACCACAAATCAAACAAAAATGTCTACCAGTTGCCCCAGATCATTTCCTCATTCTCAATAATCTTCAGCATTTTCCCTGATTTAATTAAGAAGTCTGTGGAGTTTTCCTGTTCTGAACTTATACTCAAAGTTTAGTTATACAAAAGAATAAAAACCAAGATTGCTGCCTCACATTCTCCCTGGCACAGAAAAACATGCAAGGACAGTGATAGAGAGCAATAGATTTAACAGTTATTGTCTTCCTCCTGTCTGAATCCAGTGCTTTCCTCCTCATGTTGTTGTCTTTCTAAAGAAGATAATGTCAACCTCCTTCATTTTTTTTTACCTTGCTCCACTGTCTTGGTTGTTTTCTCTTCCTTCTTTCCAGGTACAGCTGTAAAGCAGAGATAAGGTTTAAATAAAAGTTGCAGGTGGAAATGCTGCTTCTGCTCAAAAAAGCATTTTGTAACTCATTCATTGCCAGCTCTTTCTTCTAAACAAGCTATTTTTAAGCTTTTCAACATTTCTCATTTCTCTATAAACCAACTGAAACATATTTTAAATCTAATGTTAGAGAATTAGAGAAAAAAGAAATATTTCCTTGCCTTCTTCTGACTAGTTTTCCATACTCTTTTCTACCTTCTTTTATATTCTGCTTTGATAAACAAGCTCTACTAAGAATTCTACTTGACAGTAGATTATGATTAATTGACTCACAATTCAGGTTATTGCTGGAGTTACATTCAGTGTCTTGAAAACGTCAACTACATATTCTTTTAAATTCATGTTAACTTAGCTTAATCAACTGAAAGAACAGTGTGGTCATGATTGAGATTCATTTAAATATTAAAGTCATCCCACATAACAAGTAACCAAAAAAAAAAAAAAAGAATAAAATTATCATTTAGGTGCTGTTTAATATGAACTATGCTTTCTCTAAGATTTATTGCTCTCAGTGGAGCATTCACTGTTAGTTTTATACATCAAAACTAAAAATTATTCATACAAAATCAATATACCCCACTGAAATAACTGACTCAAGCAAGGATCTTCAGAGGACACTAGCAGGATGGATGGGGAGCTGAATATTGCCATCACACCCAAGTATCTTCCCACAGAGTTGCAAGGGGAAAAATGCAACTTTGAAATGGAGCAATGTGATTGTTACCAATTTATTCACAGATGAAACCTAGAACCATTCATTCAGACTATGTGTGTGTGTGTGTGTACTTCAGAAGGCAATTTTATATATATATAGAATTGCCTTCTGAAGTATTCTTGCCAAAGCATGCAACTGGAATCCAGTTGAGCCAAAGATTCAGCTTTCAGTTTAATCAAATACAAGATATAAAACATATTGAATAATATTCTGAAGAAATCATCAAAGCAATCAAATTTGTCTACATCATAATCGGCCATGATCTATTAAAAAACAAAACAAAACAAAACAATTTCATGAACCAGAGAAAGGAGGAGAGGGTAGCACAACTTTTTTACAGAAAACTTGCTAAATTTACTCATTAGTTATAATAGTTCATCTGTAAATCCTTTGGAATGTTTCAAGTAATTAATAATTTCATCTGTAACTAATGATTTATTTCTTTTCTATTTTTATATGTATTATTTATTTCTCTCACCTTATTGCACTGACTAAAATTTCTAGTACAATGGATAACAGAAGTGGTAATAACAGACATTCTTGTGTCATTCTAATTCTCAGATGGAAATCTCCCCATTTTTCTCTGTTGAGTATGATATTTACTAATGGTTTTTATATATCTTACCAGATTAAGGAAGTTTCTGTCTACTCTAGTGATGAATTATATCAAACGGATCTACTATGATGAATGTAATTTCCTTTTATTCTATTATTCTGGTTGATTACAATGTCTTTTTATCAAATTACATTCCTCAAATAAAACCAACCTCATTACATTTTATCTTTCATGCATATTACCAGACATGATCTGCTAATATTTTGTTTGGTCTATGCCTCTATCTTCACAAAAGAAGTTAGCTTATATGTTTCCTTTCTTGTTTAGTTCTTATTAGGTTTTGCAGCAAGGTTATTCTACCTCCGTAAAATAAGTGAATGCTTCCTCTTTTTCTATTGTTAGGGTAGAGGGTAAGATTAGTACTAATTTTTCCTTAAGTGTTTGAAAGAATTCACCAGTAAAGCCATCTGGCTAGAATTTTCTTTGGGGAAGTATTATAGTTATAGATTCAAAATATGAATTTCATTAAAATTTTCAGATTTATTGGAAAATGTTTCTATTTTTGTCTGTAGGATCTGTAATGATGCCTCCCTTTAATTTTCTGATATTGATGTTTTGTGCCTTCTCTCTTTTTTCTTAATAAGTTTTCATAAGAGCCTATCAATTTTATTAGGTTTTCTGGAGAATCTAATTTTGACTTCTTTTCTTTCCCTATTGTACAATTTAATTTATTACTTCATTAGCTTTTATTATTACATTTTTATTTCTCTTCCTTCTACTTTCTTTGAGTTTAATTATCTGTGTTAAAAAATATTGGCTTTATAGATATTCAATTTTCAGCCTTTCTTCTTCTCTAATGAATAATTTTATTTTTTTAAAGATTTTATTTATTTATTCATGAGAGACATGGGGGAGGGGGAAAGAGAGAGAGAGAGGCAGAGACACAGGCTGAGGGAGAAGCAGGTTCCTTGTAGGGAGCCCGACGTGGGACCCGATCCCGGGACCCCAGGATCATGCCCTGGGCCGAAGGCAGGCGCTAAACCACTGAGCCACCCAGGAATCCCCTCTAATGAATAATTTTAAAGAGCATAAACTTTATGCAAGCATTGTTTAGTTGCACCCCAAGATTCAATGTAATGTTTTCATCATATATAGATCAACATATTTCCAAATTTTACTGTCATTTTTTTTCTTTGCTACATGGGATATTTAAACATGTATTGCTTACATTTATTACAGTATCTCAGTATCTGGCATTGTTTCTAACATAGCAGATGATTAATATATTTTTGCTTAGTAATTAAGTGTATTAGTTCACAAATAATATGTGTCAATATTATTTGAGAAGGAAAATGAGTAAGCTTTGGTGTTAGTGATTTTCCAGAATAGGATTAATTTTAGGTGTAGTCAATAAGATGTGAAGAAAGACAAAGGAACAAGAAAGTCTTAAGTATGCCTAGAGAAAAGTGAACAAGTTTAGCTGAAGGAGAGTATTCCCATAGAGGAGATATGGAATAATTTAAAATAGAATGAGGCCAATTAGAGAAGGACTTGAATTCCAACTAGAGTCAAACTTTACTACACACACTTTACATAAAGGAGCTAGTAAGATGTGTGGTACATTAATGGAAATGAAACACTGATAATTTGTAATTATAATAAAACCCATGGGTATAAAGTCTTATTCATAGTTATTTCATCCAGACGACTCATTATACATATGGTATAGCAAATATGTACTTTCCAGTTTATTTTATCTTGATCTTCTGAAAGGTAAATACCTCACAATAAATAATTTGAATGTAACTTACATACAAAGACCAAGTTTTCTTTTCAACGATGGGTTCTGCATTCATATTAAATAGAGAAGGATAGTCCCCTAAAGCACTGTTTTTTGTTGCTGTTACTCAGAAAAGGTCACTGAAAATACTGATTATCTGTACAGAAAAGAACACATTTTGCATGAAATGATAGATCCTTTCATTTCTACTTCTGATGTAAAATTCATCAAGCCTAATTCTATAGGGAGTAAAGTTTAGAAATAAATAGCTCATGTAATTAAGTGGATTTTCTAACTACCTGGACAAAAGAAGACCTCTTTCAATTTCTCTTTCTATGCTACAGAGTACTTGAAATCTCCTTTGGTGCTAAGAGAAATTCTCTTTTCTCTACATTTGGAAAGGTTTACTTTAGAAAGGGAAAGTAAATTTATATTGTACTTCTTCAGAGATTCCAACTAATATAAAGGAAACAAAGTAACTAACACTCTTTGAAAGTAATGCTTGGATTAGAGATAGTCTTGAGCTAAACTGTGAAAGAGAAGTTGATTTCTGTAGTTTCAGGCTTTTATTTCATTACTCTTCTCCTCAATTTTCTTTAGGGACTTAATTCTCCAATACAATGTAATCTCTTTTCTTGACCCTCATCACTCTTGAAGGCCCTGATGTGTTCCCATTAGCAGTAGGCTTTTACCTAAGCCGTGAGGCTTACTTGGAGATGGGGGTATGCTAGAATCCTGGTAAAGAAATGAGGAGTGTTAGGAAAGTATTTACAGTTTGAAATGTCCCCCACATGATATTTATACATTATTTCTGGGATGTAGACCTACAGCCTTAGTATGATAAACTATTATTTCCAAGAAAATAAGAATGCAATGATATCTGCCCAAGGGTTATTCAGATTTTAAAGGTACAGCCTGGGGATGTCAATGACTAAAACAATGGGATAAATCATTAATCTTAGAAGAAACAGTCTTACATCTTGGATATAAGGGTCCTTGGATATGTATTATGGTGGAGAGACAGGAAAGAGAGGTTTCTCACCAATTCTTAGATGATGCTAACTAATCAGTATATTCATAAGACCATCCTCCTGCTTTCAAGTTGATGTATTTCACAAAGAGACAATATAAAATGAAAAGTTTAGAGTATTAATAATGGAATCTGGGAACATCAATAATTTAAGAGTCAGTAAAGAAAAAAAACCACAAACACAAGTCAGAAATAAAAGGTCAAATAATATTGGGCAGAACCAGGAGACTATGTCGTCATGATAGGCCAACAAAAGAGAAGCTTAGGGAAGAGACAAAGTGGTAAAAAAAAACAACTGAGAAACCTAGTAATATGAGTACTGAAATGGTTCCTTCGGTTTAGCACTGATAACATCATCAGCATTATCCAGAGCATCAGTGGCACAGTAGAGACAGAAGGCTCATCCTTGGGGGAGATGTGAAGCAGTACTAGTGCTTCAGTATCCAGAAAACTGATAAAATGTGGGGAGAAAATGGTAGAGAGAGAAATAGTAATCAAGAAAAAGGAGTTTTGAAGTTGAGAATATTTCCAAAATGAGGAATAAAATCGATAAGAAAGAGGATGATACTACAAAAAAGCATGGATGCTTGGTTAAGAAGGATACAACTGGAGAAGTTGGTCTTGAAAAGAAGGATAAATACTTTACCTGTGAGATCAAAAGGGAGATGGCTTTAGATTAAACAACAAAATCGAGCTACTAACCTTCTTCTCCTTTTATTTCGAGCCATTTTCTTTTTTTTTTTTTAATTTTTTTTAATTTTTTAATTTATTTATGATAGTCACAGAGAGAGAGAGGCACAGAGACACAGGCAGAGGGAGAAGCAGGCTCCATGCACCGGGAGCCCGATGTGGGATTCGATCCCGGGTCTCCAGGATTGCGCCCTGGGCCAAAGGCAGGCGCCAAACCGCTGCGCCACCCAGGGATCCCTCGAGCCATTTTCTTCATCATAATTGCCTGTTATCTTTCACTTCCTCTTCCTTCAATCAATTTGGCATAAAGGCTTTCAAATGTGCCATTCCCTGAAAATTCTTTTATCTTTTGATTTTTTAAAAAGATTTTTTTTATTGATTTCTTTGACAGAGAGAGAAGAGAGAGAGAGAACAAGCAAGGGGAGCAGCAGAAAGGGAGAAGTAGGCTCCCCATTGAGCAGGGAGCCTGATGTGGGACTTGATCCCAGGATCCTGGGATCATGACCTGAGCCACCCTGAGAATTCTCTTTTAAAAATCATGAATAATTATCCACTTGCCAAATGACATGATGACCTCTACCTTGTCACTGGAATGGTTTCTTGTCTATGGTTACTATCACATTATAAATAATTACATCTATTTTTCTTTTAATCTTTCTATTCACTTTTTCCTTTTTTTTCTTTGACTTTCCTTGCCCTCTTTCCTCCAAATGTACATGTTCCCTAGCATTCCACCCCAGCTCTGTTCTTTCTCTAGGCCATCTCTTCATGACAAGCTCACAGACTTTTACTGTTTCCACCATTAACCCACCTATATATCTGCAGTCTTGCCATTGTCTGGAGCTCTAGTTTTACATTTAGAGCCACCTATGTGATGTCACTTGCATATGCTACTAGCACTTTAATTTAAATATATCTAAAATAAATCTTGTCTTCCCTCCCCAAACTACTTCTCACATTCCTTCTTAATTTTTATAATGATATCAACAATATTCTTGTAGCACCCAGTCTGAAAACTTACTATTGTCATTAAGTCATTTCTTTTTTTCCCTCCCAAAGCTGGTAAGTTGTCAAATTCTATTAATATCCCTCCTTTGCAACCTCATAATTAATACCAGGTCCTACTACATGTCATCTACATTATTACGTCATAACTACACTGTCTCTTCCTAAAGCAAATGTCTGAGTGTTATTCCTATACTTAAAATTTTCATTAATTCCCTAATGCCCATGGAGTATTGTCCAATTCTTAAATCAGTCCATTTTACAACATTATTAGCCCTGGTTGTATTAATTCATACCATGTTCCTGAGACCCTTGCTGTTCCTCATATACATCCTACCATTTCCCACCACTTTGCCTTGTTCTCAAGATACCCTTCCAACTAATGATTACATAACAAAATTCTGCTATTTAAAACTTAGCTCCAAAGTCACCTTATATAGTAATGTGACTTTACTTTTCCCCAGGTAAGAAAAAATTTTAAACTCCTATGGAAATTTATCTGTATTTATCTCTTCACCCTGTTGGCTTTGAACCATGTACTATAATTACATAGAAAACTTTTAGGTGATACCAAAAATTGAGGCCCAAACAACTTAGATTCCTATTTTTCAGTATTTTTAATTGCTCAAAAACAATATTGACATCTACATTTTCCCTTAACTATGTTTCTAGTATGTGAACCATAAATAGATGTTAAATGAAAGTGGACATGATTTGAATGCTGCAAAACAAATTTAAATTAGTAGGATGATATATTGAAAATTAAATACTATATATCCCCTGAAAATATGACTTAATAGTAGGCTTAAGATCAAACAATTCATACTAGATATATAAGTTGGCACACTGAAATTAATTTAAAATATTAAGTTCTTTTAACTGTGAAAATTTTAAAGCAAGCACAAAATCAGTAATTTCCACTTAACGTTGCTATATAATCCCTAGTTCAAACCTCAATGTAGAAGAACAATTTATAATGTTTTGAAACCAAAAATAATTCTTAAATAACTTTCTTATTCTACTTAGTTTTGAAAGACTAGAAGTTGAATCTTGCAAAATATGCTAAGTATTGTGGAGATTAGGGTCTGGCTACTAAATGCATGATGAAACCACATGTATTTTCATGTATGATCGGTTGTCAGTGAGAGGGTAGCGGACAGGAAAACTACTTGACAAATGAGAGAAGTCTTTTTTTTTTTTTTTTTTTGCTTGTAACTTGTTGAAGTGGTAAAGCAGTTCCAGAATTTCAAAATATTTATGACAGCCTTGGAAAGAACACTTGTTTCTGTTCATACTGTAGTTGCAGGCAGATTTAATATGCAAAGTCAGTCAGTCAGTTATTATTTATTTATTTATTTATTTATTTATTTATTTATTTAAAGATTTTCTTTATTTATTCATGAGAGACACAGAAAGAGGCAGAGACATAGGCAGAGGGAGAATCAGGCTCCCTGCGGGGATCCCAGGACCCCAGGATCACGCCCTGAGCCAAAGGCAGATGCTCAACTGCTGAGTCACCCAGGGGTCCCTGCAGAATCATATTTAAGTTAAGAATTGAAGTGTGATATCTAAGACTAACTAGAAGCAGAGTAGTTGGAGCCAGCAGTTTATTTTCATTAAAAGTTTAGTTCTCCTCTTTCATTCCACTGTAAATCTACCAGTCAAGTCTACTTAACCCCAACCAAAATATTGGCTTTACTCTAAACTCAGGGACCATTCTTGGCTGAAGATCCCAATGAGTTCACTAAGTGATAGTTCAATCTCAATTCAGCATCTTTGCTCACTTCCATTTGATCTGATTGGACTCCAAACTATGTGTGCTTGTATTTCTACCCTAATATCCAGGCTCCAAGTGATTCAGAATCTGTGCAGGGCTCAGTTACTAGTATTTAAATCTTTCCTTCTTACTTAACTCTGTCTCCAGATTGTCTTTCATAATCAAGAATTCCCTAAGTTTCAGTATCTGAAATCTAATTCCATATGAACCCCAAATAACTGCTATTAGGACACCCCACTGGCCTCATGATTGGCTACTAACTTTGAAACACAACTTTGCCTCACTTTTGTTCTTGCTTTTAACACATATCAATTTCCTGGCCTCATATTCACTTAACTGAGCCTAGTTTAATGACTTTCTCTGAATTTGTATTAGACCTTTAGCCATTTCATGGTATGAAGGCATTAGCTCACATTCCACTTAATGCCAACAAGGAAAATTGATTTGAAAATAAGACACCATGAAAGAATGTGATACATTAATGTGGACTTTGGACTTTGATGAATTTATGACTCTACCACTTAGGACACATTGATATCTAGCAGAAGATATCAATACAACATGTACTGTAATCACTTATGAAAAATGGCACAACAAATATTAGGTTATTAGAAAAGATATAGTTAGGATTTAATTTTAATAACTCTAGCTTCTATTAATTACCTTACAAAAATTTATATATTTTTTTTAAATATTCTTTATCTAATCTAATTTTTGTCTTATCTTTATATATATATGTATACTACCTTATGCATTAATTTATGTGTTAATGGAATATCTTAGTTTATATTATAATTTATCAACTAATACATAAATCTATATTGTGTTAATTTATATCCATGTATACATTTATATTAATATATATGTATATAAGTTGCTTGGCATTGAGAATGTGGATGTATGCTATGTACAATTTATATCTCCCTAGAGTTCTGATATGTATTCTCCCTATAAAGTACATGCAATAAGAGAGTGTTTTAGGAGAAAAATGGAATGCTGTTTTACTGGGGTATGTGTGAAAAGGTATCTGTGGAGGTGTGTGTGTGCGTGTATGTGAGGTTGTTAAATGGTCTCTTGAGATGCTGCTTCTAACAACATTGGATATATTACTGATTTCATTTCTATCTGCAAAACAGAATCACATATTTTATTTTCTTTTTCTTTTTCTTTTTTTTTTTTTAAAGACTTGATTTCTTTATTCATGAGAGACACAGAGAGGCAGAGACATAGGCAGAGCGAGAGGCAGGCTCCATGCAGGGAGGGAGCCTGATGTAGGACTTGATCCTGGAACTTCAGATTCACACCCTGAGCCAAAGGCCAACACTCAACCACTGAACCACCCAGGAGTCCCAATCCAGTGTATTTTGAATTGGAAATATGTCAAACTTCTAATCATGATGATTAATTTTAATGTATAGTAATGTTCTCAAAAATATTATTTTTAATGTCTCCTAAAGGGAGTCAATATTCATGTAAACAGTTGCCTCTGATTCAACATGGTTAAGAGAAATAACTGAAACTTAAATTCCAAACTTTCTAATATTTCTTAAAGCAAAATGTCCCCAAGTGAGCAAGCATTTCAAGAAGCACATTTTCTAATCTAATATTATTCAAGCACAACGTGAGCATTGTTCATGTAAGATCTCCTACTCCAAGTTTCATTTGTTCAAGCCTTGTCTTCCTAAGGGAGTATATTGAATTTGAATGCTCTTCAGATGATTGGGATCCTGTTGAGCTTAAATAGCAGCATTTTTCCAGTTTTAAAAAACTAACTTGCAACTGTACTATAATTACTGGTTTTAGTTTATCACCCTAAAGGAATGAAACCTTTGGAACTAGAACACTGAAGACAAAACCTTGTTAGCACAGATCCCATAAATCTTGTGCAAAGTGGGTCTGTTTCTGTATCAATGAAATAGTATAATCAATAAATAGAGCTCTTCTATAAGCATTGAACAAGACATTAAGTTAGAAACCTTAGCAGAAATAAGCTATAGCCATAGCATCTTTTTCTTTACGCTGCATTTACCTTTTTTAGTTGAGGCAGCACTAGTCTCTTCTTTGGCTCGTTCAGTTTCTGCAAATTCAGATATTAAGGAATGAGAAATGGATATCAGAAATGCCAGGTCAATATATTATGATATTGTAAATCAGACAAGACTAAAAGTGCCCAAAAGATAAAACATGGCACCTGAGAGCAAAGCAAGCAGCAGAGAAAAACCACTCTATCAAGTACTTACATATTTTTTTAGGTAATGAACTCTCTTATCTCTCCAAGATACAACTCCATGGCATTAAATCTTAGTGCTTATGTAAGTAGTGGCCATAAAACAAGGTGGCTTATTTCACAAAATACACTGGAATACTAATTGGCTTATGCTTAAATCTAAAATGATGCATGAGTTGCAGGGAAGAGGACTTCAAAAGACTTCTTCATTTAGTCTTAATTATGGGGATGACAAGCAGTATTTGACCTCAATCAATTAGCTTTATATTATAAAAGATTCACCCTAATATTATATAAAATTCCATTTGAATATTTCTTAGAGAGACAGAGAGAGGGAGGTGGTGGAAAACAAAAGGCCCAAGAGTCTTCTTGCAGTTTCTCTGAATATCTAGTGTGGAATATAAGAGAGCTGCTTTCAAGACATAATTTGAAATGCTGGTCCTAGTACAAAATTTTGGACCTCAAATCCGTGCTAATTAAAGTTTTCTCTAGTTCGGAAGAAAATAAAGAAAAATACTAATGAACTGGTCAATATTTATAAATCTTGATTTACTTATTTTAATAACTTTTTGACTTTTTGATGTTATTCTCCTTAGTCACCTAAGTTTATTTTTATTCTTATTGGTATCTGAATATATCCCCCTCACTCATATACATTCAACAGTGGAGCCTCTGGGAACAGCCAAACAATAAGACTCTTCATGCCCTCTTGCCCTCCCTATGACATTGAGTGGTGAGAAAGATCAGATGTCAAAGAAGGCCTTCACATTATGTTCAGGTTTTAATTCCAGAGTGTTAGATACCACAAGCTTTACAAGTTGAGTCTAGGCAAGTAGTCATGTGAGTATCCTCCTCTCCAGGCTGCCTTAAGACCCTGAGTTCAGGACTATCCAGACTCCTGGCTGTTATATACCTTCCAGATAAAGACTTCACACCAGTGGTTCTCAGCATGCATCGGAGTCACCCATGGGCTGTTAAAACACAGATGCTGAGCCCAGAGGGTTTAAGCCAGTGAGTTTGGGGCATGTCCTGAGAATTCACATTTCTAATCAATTCCCAAGTGATGCTTGTGTTGCTGGTCTGGACCACAGTTTGACACTGATAACCAAATGTCCCCCTAAGGCACAGTCAAGACTAATTCTTCAGGGATCTCCCTCCCTTTACTTCAGTTGCTACCATGAGTCTAGGCTTCCGGGGGAAAACAGAGTTTACATTTCTTTTAAAAACAGACTCTTTCCAAGTCCTTTCCAAGTCAACTCCACCACAATACACACCCCTGTACCCTCAGCCTCTATTCAGAATGTGCATTGCTTTCTTCTTTTAACCACTTCTTTTAACCTCGCCCCCTAAGGACACTGCGTCCCTGCAAGCAGTCTTCTAAAATGAAGAAAGTTTGTTTTCCCATCCCCTACGGACCAAAGCTTCCGGAAGTGATGTATATATCCTCTTTGTCTCATTACTTCTCAAAGGTTGTGATCGCCTTGCTTCCTCTAAATTCCAGTTCCTTTGAAATAAACACTATTAGGTTGCACCTGGCCCTATCCCTCTTTTTCATTGTCTTTAACCAGCCTTATACCCTTGCCCCATTTCTCATTGAGTATTTTTGTGCATAGTTGTCATCTTCTCCATTACTGCTGTGAGATTTGATTCAAAACAACTCTCAATCACAGTTTCCCATTAGAATAAGCGAGGGGGCTATTACGAGTCCATAATTGGAAAGCTTTGAGATTCTAAGTCTGGGATAAGGCTGGACTATAATATATACTGGAAGTTTCCCAAGACATTTAACCAGGATTGGGAGTCACTTACACACACAATTCATATGCCCGCTTGATCTCTCATTGCCTTAGCCTCCTCACTTCTAAAAACTGGACTCCAATTCTCTGATTGCTACCACCCACCAACCAACATACTCTTGGACTTTTCTTTTGCTGCCAAAACTTTGATCCCCCAAATCCTATTCTCTGGCATCACTGCACCATTCTTCTCTCATATCTCACTTACTCAAGAACCTTTTCCAAATAGAATCTGACTCCATCAATACTTTCATTCTTTTGATCCTACGCCTTTCGCAGTCTCCAGATCTTCTTCATATTCTCACTTTAATTCTTACCAAGCTTATATTTGTATATATTTTTTCTCACTTACCAAGCTTATATTTAAATAAGCCATGGTAACATCACTCACTTAGTGTTTACTTTAATAATCATTAGCTGCAGTGGTCTCCCAGACTGCTTTTCAACTGTTGGGTGGCTAAAGACATCAGAAATTTATTCTTTCACCATTCGAGAGGCAAGAAGTCCAAAATGAAGGTGTTGTTGGGCCATCCTCTGAAGTCATTTCTGAATTCTCCTGGAAAGAATCCTTCCTTGCCTCTTCCTAGCTCCTGGTGGTTCCTGGTGACCTTTGGCATTTACTGGTTTATAGATGCACCACCCCAGTTCCTCCTTTTATGTTCTCATAGTTATCTTTCATTTGTGTGTCTCTACGTGTCTCCAAATCTCCCTCTCCTTATAAAGGTACCTGTCACTGGATTCAGGGCCCATTCTAATCCAGTATGACCTCTTCCTAACTTGATTTTGAAATAAGGTCACATTTCAATGGTACTGACTTAAGACTCTTAACATATCCTTTGGTGGGGGCAGACACAACTCAACCCATTATGCCCCCCAAACACCAAAACTACCTTATGCCTGCCACCCAAACAGCCATCCAAACTCACCCTGCTGCAGATCTCACTTGAAAGGTCTCAGTTCAATATTTAAGAGAGTGTTCAGCCCTGACCAGCAATACTAGCACAGATGTAGGGAGTTTGTTTTCTCATTCTAGACAACAAGCCCGTGCATTCCCTCCCCTCCTCAAGCTACCAGTATCCTGCAGTGCAGAGGCAAGCTGCTAGGACAAATTCATAGACAAAGTAAAAGCAGACTACACTACCTCATATTTTCCCTACCTCGCCAGCACCGCCTGTGCCATTTGTTTTCCTGCGCATCCCACAGGATGCTCAGTCCCTGCCTCTATTTAATACCAGTCCAGCCTGCATCCCATCTCCTTCTGCCAAGTCAAGGCATTTTTTCTTGCAAATATTACTGCTGTCTGCTACCTCATCAGTTTTCCACTTCAGTGATACTTGCAGACACATAATATGTCACTCTAACCACAGACAACCACATCCTTTGCTTATATCCGCCCCCTACCCCAGCTGCTTATCTCTCTGTGGTCCATCATGGCCGGAGGGAGCTGCAACACAATGTCACCACTTCTATCTTCTCATTCTCTGGGTTTTTAAAGCCTAATTAATTATGATAAATATTATAGAAATGAGAGGCAGAAAGACATATAGCATATGCACACATTTTAACAAATGGTAAAGAAAAAAATGCTTAAGAAATAAAATATTGTTAAAACTTTGAAATCTCTTAACTCATTCCACTACCTCATGCCTTTCCTTTCATCTCAGAATCATCATTGTCCTAAATTTTGTATGAATCATTTCCTTATTTTTCAGTACAGTTTTTTATTATATATACTTATTTTTAAATGAAGATAATTTTTATATAGACCATATTATATTCTTTAGTGAGATAGCTATAAAAATTGATTTATATTATTTAACTATTGTGATTTGCTTCTTTCAAAACATCATGTTGAGATGCAGTGTTAAAATAGTGAAAGAGGCTATTAAGCCGGGGTAGTCTAGTGACTTTGCTAGCTTACGTAAATAAACTGAAGCCAGAATTATCTAGATTTTTCTGAGAAAACTAAAACTTAAGAACAACTATCAAGATGGTCAAATAAGTTTTCTCAATGAAATGAACATTTAAATTCGAGTCAATTAAATAATTGCTTTGCTTTGCTTCTGTGTCTTCTTAAGCCTCTGCCCTAGCCCTTGACTACAGAGTACCCCTAACTATTTTTCGTTTTTGGCACTGCTTGATTCAAATCATTGTTTGCTTAAATAAATTCAGTTTAACCTTTTACAGAAGCCATGTTGACATGAGGAGCTGTAGTTATCATTTTTAACTGCTGTATAGTATTCCACTATATATATGTGTATGCATATATTCTAATGCCTACACATCCATTCTCCTGCCAATCAACATTAGGTCACATCTGATTTTGTGCTGTTATACATAATCCTGCTATGAACATTTCCACGCATGTCTCCTGGTACACATGTGCAAGAATTTTCTTAAAAGTGAAATTACTGGGTCATAGCATTTGCTCATGTTTAATTTTTCCAGATAAATGCCAGAATGTTCCCCCAAATTTTACATTCACACCAACAGTGTATGTGAGAGTTTCTATTGCTTCACGTCATTACCATTACCAGAATAATCATTTTCCTCTTTTTTGGTCAATCTGGCATGTGTACAACAGTTCTTATTGTAGAGCTTTAATTAAAATTCCAATATACTAAGAGACTGAATATTTTTGATATGTTTATAAATGATGTGTGGAGTTGTTTTTAATGCTTACTTAAATCTTTTTATCCACTTTTTCTACCCACTGTCTATCAAGTCATCTTGTCTTTCATTTTTATTTATTTTTTTGCTACTCATCTCTTGCTACTTATATGTGCTACAGATATCTTTTCCAAGTGTGTAGTTTGTCTTTTATTAGAATTATATCAATAATATTTTGAATTCATTTAGCCAGAATTGTCTGTGATTTGGGGCATGATCTTATAATTTACTATCCAAACTGAACAAGTGAAAGGAAGTGCTAGTAATAATTATTCTGAAATGATATGAATATGAATATGAATATTGTTTTAACCAACTGAGATTCATGGTCATACATGTGATGCAATCTGTGTTCTATTTTTTAAAAGATTTTATCTATTTATGCAAGAGAAACACAGAGAGAGGCAGAGACACATAAGAGGGATAAGCAAGCTTCCTGTGGGAAGCCTGATGTAGGACTCAATCCCAGGACCCCAAGATCATGACCTGAGCCAAAGGCAGAAGCTCAACCACTGAACCACTCAAGTGCTCCTAAAATCTGTGTTCTAGACACACTTTATTAACATCAGACTTATTGTTCAGGCCCATAGATATTTCCCCCAGGAATTTCCATGACAGAGTATGTAATTGAATCCCAAAAGCCATGCCATGTTTTTGACTAATATAAATTGTACCCAAGTACTCTTTCTAATATCATATAACTAATGAAATTCAAGGGACTTTTTATCTCCTTTTTATAAAAAGTAATCTCTGCATCCAATATGGGGTTCAAACTCACCAACCCAAGATCAAGAGTCACATGCTCCACTGACTGAAACAGCCAGGTGCCCCAAAGGGACTTTATCTTAAAATTCTGTATACTGCTTCTCCTGAAGAATCTTGACATGCATTAGTAGATTAACTGATAGACTCACATGTTTAGGTACTGAAATGTAGTTAAGTGATAGACATAAGCTTGGTGGCCGAGCATATCACAAATCTAATGCGGTACTAATATCCAAGGGAAGAAAAATGCCTGATTATTGCCATTTCATGTAAATTTAAACCCACGATTTAAAATGGCTAGCCTTTGGTCCTGATTTGGTCTTTGGAGACTTTTTTGCTCAAAATTCAAAATGACCAGAGACTGAGAGAATATGCACATGGAATACATGATCAGAGCCCTGTGGTCCTTGATATAAAGAAGGAAGTAATGAATAGCAGTGTTTCTCAAGGTCTTGAGGCACACTGGTCACTGAATTGTCCTTGGGGGAAAAAGGATACGATGTAGTCAAACACATTTGCTAATCCTTGACTACTGCATTCCTTCCTGAAGATTCACCAAGGAGAATGATAAAGATCTGAAATGACCTAAGGCTTACAAAATCTGCTTGTTTCATCCTCTTCCTGCTTGGAAATGGAAATGTCATAGTGTCAGCTCCTGTGTTGCTATCCAGTGTGTGGGAAAGCAGGGACCGTGGACTGCAGAGAAGGGAATTGGGTGTGTTGAGACATTTTTGTATGTCCTATGATAGATGGGTTTGTGTTAACTTGCAGAAATTGTAAATCTAGGTTTGGCATGTCTGCTTGGTCCCAGCCAGTCTTCATCCATTCACAGAATTACTGACACATAACTCTGTATGTGGAGGTATTAAGTGCTGCTTCACAGCACTACATCATTGAACCTGAAAGATTTCCCTTTCCTTGAAGCTCATGGTACCATGATAACTAACACCCTGAACTGATACAGCTCCTGGGTTTGTCTGTGTCCTCCAGTATTTTTCCTATAGTAATTTTGATTTCCTTAGGACCTAGAAGAAATGGTTCCACACGCCAACCTAATTGACATTCTAGTTATTTCCTTGAATGAAGTGCTAATGCCAAATTACCTTGCAATTGTATCATATAAATACTTAATTTACCTTGATTTAGCTATACATCTTACTCTCATTTGTTCTCGTAATTTAAGATACTGTAAAATCATATCCCAAATTTTTAGGTTATATACACAAAACTATGTGCTCATATATGGTGATTTTAGGAATTTTCAAGAGTATTTTTAATGATATGCAACCTTTACATTAGGCAATAACTTTACAAAAGGCCCATTGTACATAGCAGATGTGAAAAAAATCTTTTTTTTTTTAAGATTTTATTTATTTATTCATAGAGACAGGGAGAAAGGCAGAGACACAGGCAGAGGGAGAAGCAGGCATCATACAGAGAACCTGATGTGGGACTCGATCCAGGGTCTCCAGGATCACGCCCTGGGCTGCAGGCGGCGCTAAACCACTGCACCACCGGGGCTGCCCTGAAAAAATTCTTCTGTTGTATAGTTTCAAGACTAAAAGGCAACTTTTACTTGAAGAAATAGATGTTCATGTTGTTAATAGAAAATTTAAACAATTTATGTATTATCTCTAAATTTTTTTATTGAGGGATAATGCTTCTGTTAAGTCTAAATCTCTCAACCATGTGAAGAGTTGAGTATTAATTCTTTTGAAACTTTTATAATGGGCCTAAGATGATTTAGCAACTCAATTTGCTAATTTCCTGCAAAAGATGCTGATCTCTTCAAAACTTGATTGGATGGTGTGTTTCATAGACAGCAAAACTTACAGGGTTGTTTTACTGCAAATCAACATTTTTATCTATATGTCGTATTTTTCTAGGAAGAAAGTGTTCATTTTTAGCATAATCTTCAATCTAAAGTTCTCTACCAGTGCTGCAAAATTATCAGTTTTGTTTTATATATTTTCTTGATTATGCATTTCTACAAAGTATTAGCATACTGAGGATTCCATAATATAAAGTTCCAATCAGCTTTACATTCAACTAAAATTTTTCATGAAAATACAAATGAAATTTTAGATACGTGTTACACCTCTCAAAGTCTAGAATGTCTATGTAAATACCTCCAACTCTAATTTTTTAAAAGTACCTACCCAGTTACTCAAAATTATATTTTCTAATTTTTATCTGATATATCCACCAATGATATACTCTATCTCAAATCCTGACACTAAATAAAACACACATTTGTTTTATGTATTAGTACCATCATTAATACCTATGCAGCTCCAAACCAAATGAAAAATATTATTGTATTTACATCATGCATAAAACTGAGATTTGACCATAATCTTAGAAAAGCTTAGAAGTCATTACACCTAAAATAATTTTCATTAGTGACAATCTGTTAGGTACTTCACCTAATTCAGAAAAACCATCAAAGAAACCAGCATTTTTCCTAAGTATATTGTCAAACTTAATATGGATGCAAATGCCATGGTATCAATTCTCTGTCAGTATTCATAATCTGAAGATATAAACCTTAGAAGGAAATTATGACATTACATGAACAGTAGTTAGAATTATTAGGGGTTTCATTTCATTCAAGACACAATGGATTTCACTGGTATTCAAATTGTGTTGCCTACCTATGTGGTCAAGTGATTAATCAATAGGAAAATTAAGTCTGATGTGCTTAAGAAACTGAAGAGATCATTTATTCATCAAAATAAAAAATAAAAATACAAACTACTCAGAAAGGAGTTATGATATGGACAAATTAACATTTCCAAATGAAAATAAATTTTAAGAAGAATAAATGGATAAAAAAGAAAAGGTTGAATAATTATGTATATTAGTTCAACAAATATTAATAGCAAGAAACATTTGGTAAGCCAGCCTCGAAAATTAGCATTAGCCTTGTCTATAGCAGAAAACTTAAATTAGTAAGCTGCTGAAATATGCTCTTTTCTTTTTTTTTTTTTTTTTTAATTTTATTCAACATACTTGCTTTTACTTGTTTTTCACTTGGAGCTGTTAAAGACAAGAAACAAGAAGATCTAAATTAATTACAAGTCCACAGTCTCTTTCTCAAATAGGTTTAAGGTTTTTTATTTTCTTAAAGATTGTATTATAACCTTGGAAACTAAGGAAAAACACTGGTCTCAGAAGGAGAAAATACAACACTGTGACATTTTCTTTGATGTACTATAAATACATGCCATGAACCACAGATTTTTTTATACTTATATATATCTTCTCCCAACACAGAATGCTCATTCACAACTTATTCATTTTGTTTTCCTTTTCAATTAGCTAAGGATTTGATTGTTTTTATATACAAGCCAGTGCATTTTCCTTAAAGTCATAGGAAAAGAATTAATAAATTATCCGATGGTTTCAATTGTTAAAATAGAGCTAATTACTGCCACACTGCTACCCTGTAATCATACTCTGAAATAAACAGATAATGATTTCAAGCAATTTAAGTTATTGTATTTTGTCATGTTTAATATTAGACAATAATAATAAATAGTTAGCTATTTATTAATATTCTTGAAACTGATTATACTCATAGTCATTCTGAATGTTTCTCCATGTTTATGTGTTTCTATGATATATACTCTATTTTAGTTTTCTGCATATGTGCATAAATGAGAATATGTGTTTGGCCCACCTGTGAGAATGTTACTCACAAATGAACAAATCTCTGTTCTCTGTAAGGTAGACAAAAGCATTCCTTCCCAAAGGATAAATAATATCAATGTTAATGTGAAATGATGAAATGTGATTATTTATTTCATCTTGGAAAATATTTAAAAGTCATTCCCTTTTATTTTTTTAAATGTGGTTATTCTATTTGGTATTTCTCCTTTCATTTAATAAACCATTATCAAGTGCCTACAGTATGTATGCCTGGCATTATAATAGGCACTCTAATTTCTGACTCTTTAAAATGGAAACAAGAAAAGGTAATGTAATTATAACAGTATTGTGAGTGCCTATTATAAAGAAAAAAGGATGATGCTATGGGAACTAGTTGGAGAAAAAAACTAAATGGATTTGCGTTGTCTGAGGAAGTTTCACAAACTTAGAAGAATAAGAAATGGAGCTTTGAACCTGTTGTTTGCTGTAGTCTGTGGCAGGCATGGGGGTGGGGTAGGAAATAGTTGAGTTAAATTTGTGTGGTTGGTTATTTACATAACACTGGGTAAATGCAATTTCCATTTAAATGCAATAAAATGGGAAGACAACCAATGGACATTAAATTGATCTATGACTACCTACACATACATACCCACAAACGAAAACTTGGTGACGTTCGTTGAGTAAAATTTGAAGGCAAAATCGACATGTAATATTTTAAAATGAAGTCAGTAAAATAGGTTTAGAAAGTTGCATTTATTTTAATTTGAAATAGCTGATAGGGCAAGCTAAATGATAGAAACCTTTAAGAAAGCCATTTGGAATCCACACCAACAGTATTCTTAGATATATTTGTTTGTATGTGTGTTTTACTGATGGTTGATTCTCAATTCAATTTTCCTCCATTAGAATATAAATATACTGAGGGCAAAATTTGCCTCTACTTTCGCTGCAGCTCCCCTGAGTACTCAAGGAATGTCATTAAGTAATGTTTTGAATAGGGCGAGAATATTTGCTGGAATTGAATATTCCATATTTTACAAGTAAAGCAATATTGGATGCATTTACAGAAAGTGGGTTTTTTTTTTCTTGTTTTGTTTTGTTTTTGTTATTTTACACTCAGCTGTGCTTCTCACACACTGCTCTGACAAATTCATGGGAGGTCTTAGGAAGTTAGGGATTCTGATTTAGTCAGTCCCTGATGAAGCCAAAGACACTGTATTTCTAACAACCTGATGCTGCTGGTTCACAGAACTCTCAGTGGACAGCAAGAGTCTAACATATTATTTGGCTTCTGTTTTCTGAAACTACATTGATATTAACTCTATGTCATGAATTTTAAGTAAAGACCATGGGTTGAAGGGATTTTCTGCCTTTTCTTGGCATCGTCCTTACCACCTGTCTGAAGCTGCAATATTAATAAACATGGGACATCAGGTAGGAAGAATCCAGGAACATGAATCTAACTCACCTGAATGTTCCTTCTTTGACGACTTTGCTGCATCAAACAAAAGAAAAGGAAAAAGTCAACATTCTAAGCCATTCTATCACAATTCAGTATTCAATTGCAAATTAATATAATGAAAGTAAGATAGAGGAATTTAAAAACAGTTACCTGGTTCCACGTATTTTTCTTTCTTTTCCTGTTCTGAAACATAGTATTATTGTTATTATTATTATTATTATTATTATTATTATTATTCCAATTTTATATGTCACAATTTAATCGCTTTAACACAGATAAACATATATGTGCTAATACTACACTGCAGCAACTAATAAAACAAACTAATAAAATGAATAAAAGAAATCTTTCCTTCTCTTTCCCTCACTGAGTTCCTTCACAGAAGAGCATAAAAATATTTTGTGTAAGAGGAATTAAATTTTTCATGGATAATAAACCAAAAAAATTAATTAGAGTCTATAAATAATGGAAAACATTTAGTTTGCTATTGTATTAGGTCAACATGAAATAAATTTGGGATAAAAAATAAACACAAAGGATAATTATTTCAACTCTTTTAAAATGATTTTCAGATACAGTTGGACAGATTTCATCTGGAGTTCCTCTTGGAAGGTGAACTCTTCTTATACTGAAAGTTATTTAAGACAAAGGCCTTTCTGCGGCAAACTGAAGACACTGAAATAGATTGAATTTTCGGGGGAAAATAAAACACATTTCCCTTGTTTTTAGGACAAATGCTCCGTATAGAGTCCTTTTTAGATAGTATTTCTTTTTAAGAACCCACTTCTGTCAATATTGTATGAGACAATGCATTATTCTGGCCTCAAGAGTAAGACGACATTTATATTATAATAAGAACTAATTTTATACAAAGTGCAAGTACTAATTTTATGCGAAGTGCTATTATCTGCAATCCTATTTTTTGTTTTGCCTTGACAAGCTTGTCAAATTGATTTAAAAGAAGATTTTCAGGAAATGTCTTAACATAGGTACATTATTATAAGCTTTTTTTAAAGAAAAGGTACAACGAGATTATTTTAAAGTTTCATTCAATGAATACATTTTGGAGACTAGAAGATGTTTACGCTGAAAGAATTTTAAGAACTATATTTTGGGAACACAGAGAGCCATCAAATCTACAGTCATCTCATCAGTCACTCAAGCGTACAATTTTATCAAGAATGTAGTCATATAAGTATAAAGAGCAATTTATCCACTCTCAAGAAGCATGCAGGCAGTAAAACAAATAAACAAATGACTTGACCAAGCGTCACAAGTCAAAAAGAAGACACTTAGGTGACTTAGCTAAAATTAAACACAGTGAGAACATGCCAAAAGTTGTTTGAAAAATATGGAGCAATTAAATGTGTTGCTTAATTTACTGCTGAACTGAAACACCATTCATGTAATGTATCTAAGAAATTTGCAAAGCAATGATAGTTGAAAAAATACTGGAAGTCAATCTGGGTATGCATCAAAACTGAATTCTGGCATATGTGGTATTACAAAGGTAAAATAAGACCCTTACAATCACAACAGAAAGCCATCATATAAACAGAAAAACACCCGTGCTAATTTGGAACAATGTTAAGAGCACTTATTATGTAAGATAATTCAAGATATCGTTATTGAATTATCTTTGATAAATATAAAGTAAAATACTCTTTAATTCAACAAGGACTGCCAAATCATAGCTATGATTGACTTGTTTTTGCTTTTTATTTTGAAAAAATTATAGTTTATAAAAATTTTCAAAAATATGTATAGGAAGATCCCCCCATGTACTTTTCACCCTGTTTCTCAACCATGATTTATTTTAAACTCAGAAAAGAATAACTTCTTAATTGCGATAACTAGACAAGTAGAAGCAAAGTAAGAATACAGGGATGGAGATGTATAATTGAAAGAAGCAATCTTAAAGATAGAAAGTCTAAGTCAAACAAATTCAAAGATATAACCATAACAACAATAAAAGCAAGTCTGGGGGTATCTGGGTGGGTGTCTCAGTTTGCTCAGAGTCTGACTCTTGGTTTCAACTCAGGTCATGATCTTGTGCGTTTTTGCCATCCAGCCCCACGTCAGCCCCCAGGCTCTGACAGGAGTCGACTTCTCTAGGCTCTCTCTCTCTCTCTCTGTCTCTCTGCTCTCCCCCCACCCCCCACTGGTGGTCTCACACGTGAGCACACGAGCATGCGAGCTCTCTCTCAAATAAATAAATAAATCTTTTTAAAAAAACAAAACAAAACAAAACAACTCTAGATGATAAACCGGAGCAAACAAGTTAATTTAAAATGAATTATTAGTTGTTTAGAGGAATTTTTTTTTTCTTTTCTCTATTACTGCCCAAGTCACAATCCACCAAACTTCTCAGTGAGGGATGTAAATGAATGCCTGGGAAGGCCTTTTTAAAAAAAAATTAAATATACCAATTCTCTGAAGATTGCCAAAGAGATGCAGTGTGTCTGCAAGATCTTTTAAATTATATAGCCTGCAATAAAGTGAGGGCCTTAAGGTTACATATATATTATTTAACATCATTTTTCACATCTCTGGTTATCCTCCATTTTCCTGCTGGTGCACTGGTTTATAGAGTGTTTCTGTGTCTGTCTGTGAGCCAATGCTCATCAGCAGCTGTGCACACACATAAATTTGAAACTGAAGGAACACATACTTCTCTATAGATAGATTGCTCCCCCTGGCTGAGTTGTACTATAATTTCATGATTCTTTCCACAGAACATCTTAGAGCATTTTTATGACATAGAATGCCTCAGTGTCCTCACCTTTTGGAGGACCAAAACATACATAAAATCTTCAAAAAGTGTTGTATGTTTTAAAACAGACGTTTTTTAAATATCACTGGGATCTTTAAAAGCTCTGCATTTCTGGGAATGAGATGATTTTCAACAGCTGATTGAATAGGGTTAAATTGGGGGGTTTTTGTTTCCATTTGTTCAACATATCCTAATTCCTTCAGAAGAGAGCATGTACTTGCAAAAGATACAACGCAGAGGCATCTGGCTTTCCCGTTAGCAAACAGCTTTAACAGGGTGTTAAAGCAACAGTGGAGGGTATGGATTGCAAGCGATGCATATATAAGCCACAGTGCTTATAAGGGGGAAATCACATTAAGAATGAAATGTCAAATATCATATGGACATGCCAAAATATTTACGGATATAAGGAAAAAGATAAGAGGGAAAGAGGTTATAAAACCAGGCTGAAAAACAACTTCTCTTTGGTCTTTTTTAAGGACTGAGAACTAACCAGATTATAGGAACTAAATTTACAGGAACTAAATTTATTCCAATAACCGAAATGAAGTTATAATTTTGGTTATGAGGCTGTGGATAATATTATTAGATGATTGTATGAATTTGGGAAGGAATTTAAGAATGACTGCCATGGTTTTTAGTCCCTCTGATCTTCAGGTTATATATATTTTT
The DNA here is from genome assembly GCF_003254725.2 of Canis lupus dingo. NCBI lineage: Eukaryota > Metazoa > Chordata > Mammalia > Carnivora > Canidae > Canis > Canis lupus. Next base: position 62,584,143 of record NC_064243.1, read on the forward strand.
TTCATTCTAACAAAAAATAACAAGTAGAGCTCACATGCATCAAATATAAAAGAGATATTCAAAACTGCAAGTCTAAATATACCAGCAAGCCAATAATAGTTGTAAAGAGAAAAAAAGAAAACATATACACAAATATACTTTGCATGCATTTCCTTACTTTTTCCCTTGGGATGTTCTGTTGAAAGAAATAAAAACAATTTAAAAAACCAATTGCTTTTAAAATGTTTAAAGGTAAAATTACTCCCCCAACATATTGACTAGACTAAAATTTTTCCAACCCCTTCCACCATTCTCTCTCGAATTTCAGGTTGCTCTGAGGTATTGCCGATTACTACTATAGGCGTTTCCATAATTTGAGTGCAAAGCATTGTTTGACAATGCATCAAACTAGGATTACACGGTTTAGCCATTTTCAATGATATATATCTTGCAGTCTTCTTAAACACAGGTGAACACATAATCACATATAAGCAAATACAAAAGAAACATATGAGTTGCCAGATGAGTAATGATTCTATTCAAGACTTAGAGGGGACGATTCAGTTCCTAACTGATGCTGATGTATCCAAGATTAATTGAATTTATGCTTTCTAGTAAAATAAATGCTTGATTCTGAACATTATTCAATTTTTTGTCAAGAAACATTTCTTTGAAAATAATTATTGTGAAAGGTAAACATACACAGTATTTATTTTTTATTTTGCCAAATATACCTCATAGCAATATTGTCAGAAAATATTTGCCTCTCTCCCACATGTTCTCTCTCTCTCTCACTTTCTCTCCTCTATCCCATATTCTCATGTATTGTTTTTTCTTCTACAATAATCCTTTAAGAGGAAATGCAATTTGGGAATTCATCAAATATAAGACAGAAAAGGAAAATACTTCCAATACCTTCTACAGGTGTTTTTGTTTTCTTGGAATCTGAAAATACAAAGATAAATAATTGATAAAGCACATACGATAAATCAACAACTGATTAGTTTACAATAAAATGCCAAACACTCTGAAATAATCTTCAACAAAGTGGACTGATGCATGATGTATTTCTAGAATCTGGGGTTTAAAGAGAAATAACTGTTTTTGAGAAGATGAGTACAGAGTGAGGGAGTACACAAGAAATTTTCTGAAATAGGAAGACTATAAAAAAGAACAAAGATGAAAGAAAATATCCACATAGAGTTTTCACAGAGATCATATGGTGCCTATCAAAGCTTTAACCTTTTAATAGAAAGTCAAGCTGAGCCAATATATGGTCTACTTCCATAAAGATGGGCTGAAGCCCATAATTTAGTCTGTGGTTTGTTCATTTTCTCAATCTAAAGCCACACGATGTGGATCACCTGCTTTGTACTCTCTGAACAATCAATATATTTATAATACAAATATTCAGTTATTTCTATTGTAATGGGAAAAAACCAGGCTGATGTCGGCTCATCAGTTACTGATGAACACATTATATTTTGTAGCTGCTACAGAGTACTGTGTAATCAGTGGTCAGCAGACAACTGCTTTATTTTTAGTCTTTGGGTGTTCAGCCTGGATCTGAAGATTTTATTATTTTTTAGTATTTAGGCCATGTAGCTTTCTGTTCCTATCACTGGAAAATAAAATGGGAGTTTTCTGACCCTGTTTATTTTAGAATAGAGGCAGCTTAACTCAAGTTTCTGCTCAGAAATATTCTATTTATCTTTGCTTTTTTTTCTTTATCTCTTTTGTAATTTAACTTTGAAATTTTCTGAATATTATTGAAATTAGAATTGTAATAATGAACTATGATTGATCATTGCAAAAGGTAGATAAACTGTTTTCTGGCTGATAGTTGTATGCTTTAGAATTGAGAATGGTGGACATTTACTAATAATATGTAAGTTAATGGATTTGTGTGTCTTATAGGGACGCATTTGACACCTTGATTTTACTTTCATAATGAAGTGATGAAACTAAAATGTTTGGAGATGACAATGAATGGGAGTTTATTCACAAAAAGCAGTTAGGTGGTCAACTGAGTTGTTTTATGAAAAAATGATAACCAATGACAGTAATAGTGTGGTATAAGTGAAAACTCACTTTCATAGAAATATAAGCTAGAAACACATTTTAGGAAAGCAACTTGAAAGTTGCTTTATAACTAGAAAGTTATAAAAATAAGCATACTTTAAAAAAATAAGCATGCTTTTTTGATATAGTAAGTCCACTACTAGAAATCCAAAAAAAAAAATGCTATATAATCATAAAAAATAAATATAGGAAGAGGCTTTTTACAACATTGTTCTACATTTCTAAATAATGGGAATATTAAACAGTATCTTCTGAACACTAATGGAGCTGTTAAATAATCCATAGATATGCACATAATAGAAAAATAAAGTCATTCAAGTGATATTTTTGCAATCTCTTCTTGTGAACTTTTAACTTTTCTGTAATAGGGATATGTTCCATGTATGAAGGGAAAACAAATGCTATTTTGAAAAATAATATATCCTTGGAACAAAACATTTACGTATTCAATAAATACCTATTAAGCATTATTATGTCCAGTGTGTCATAATATAACGAATATTGAACTATAATATCCTTCCTGCCCCTTCAAAAGACAGTTTTCTTGACAGTTTCTCATCTGGAACTATAACTGAGTAGGCTAAATTTGTTTTCTAAAATGTGCTTTGCAAGCACTCTCTTATTCATTTCCTTCATGAGTAATCATCCTAATCAGATAAGCAAATAACTCAAATATATAGAAAAATATGATATAAAACTATTTCATGTAAGAGTATGATAAATATCATCTGATTCACATGCCTAACAATGAACAATGCAGGCATGGATTCTTGTAGCATGACAGCTGAAATTATGAAGTGGAAAGTTCAGTGATCTTTCTAAGTTCTCAATTAATTTGGCTCTAGTATGCCAGAGTAGGATTTCTGCCTTCCCCAAAGGTCATGTGACTCACACTAAGCCCTCTTTTGAACCTAGACCACAGCCAATATGGAAATCACTGGAAGATTATGGCAAGCACATATTCATTCAGGGATACAAAGGAAAATAAAGTTTGGGAAGAGACTGGTGGGACAGACAGAGAATAAAATGTGGCAGGTAAGGAGAAGACTTTTTCCACCCTCTTGCCTCTATTCTCTGACTAGAGGCTGGCATGGGGTAGATGTGGAAAGCTGAATACAATTATCTATCCGTGAGATGCCTGTTGTTTTAATCTGCTTTCCTTCTCCTCGTGATAAGAATCAGTAATAGTGTATTAGATAGCAATTGCACTGAAATGAAAGAATAAAAAATGAAAAATAAATAATGAAGGAAGTCCAGGATCAGGTAAAGTAAAGAGCTTATTGGGATAAAGTAAAACATTTCATGAAGAAGAAATGTAAAAAAATAACAAGCTATGATCACACCAAGTAGGTTTTAAAAATTCAATACATGTGTTCTAAAAAAGGGAGCTATATTGAAATTAAGTTAAAATGTCATTATAAAATCATGTCTTTGGGTTATGAGTCAACAGAGCAGCAGATTTACACAAGTAAAATACCTGAGCAACAAAAAACATAATGCTTAGAACTGAAAAATCACACACTGACCCTGAAAAGCTATTAGCAGCAGCCATTAATACTCAGACTATTAAACTTCATTATACCCTCTCAGCATTATACTCTGCTGAAATGGCTTAAAAATATTATAAAAGGCTTGCTCAGTGAATATACTTCCCTGAAGACCATATGCCCAATAATCTGAACAACAGTCTTTTATTAAGAACATCGAAGCTCATAGCAGCTGTGATTTAAAAGAAGTGATGTGTTTGCAATCTGTTCAATTCATCATTCACTCATCTTTAGCAACCCACAGTAGTTCCCCTCATCCAGGGGGGATATATTCCAAGCCCCCCCCCTCCCAGTGGATGTCTAAAACCGCAGAAAGGACCAAACCCTATATATACTATATATTTTTTCTATACATGCGTACCTATGATGAAGTTTAATTTATAAATTAGGCATAAAAAGAGATTAGTAACAATAGGTAATAATAAAATAGAAAAATTATAACAATATACTGTAAAAAAAGTCATGTGAATATGGTCTCTCTCAAAATATCTTACGGTACTATACTCACCCTTCTTGTGATGATATGAAATGATAAAATGCCTGTGTGATGAGATAAAGTGAGCTGAATGACGTAGGCATTATGACTAATGTTAGGCTACTGTGGACCTTCTAACCATGTGTCGAAAGGAGGACCATCTGCTTCTAGGTGGTAATTCACCTCAGGTCACTGAAACTGCCAAATTGAAACTGCAGATAAAGAGGGACTTCTGTATCAGGTATGGTCTAGTATGTTCCTAAGTGATGCTGGAGAAAAACTAAATACTAGTTGTATCAAAGGGAAAAATTAACTCTCCGGTAGTCTGAGAATGCAGGTGATAAAGCACTCCATTTCCTTTGTATAATTTGCCCATTGACATCTTTATTCAGTTACAATTACAGATATTTTGCTCTGTCTTTCAGCATAATTTCCCTTCAGATCTCAATTTTGAAGGCCTAATTCTCACATGCATTCAACTCTACTTGCTCTTGTTCTAGTTATAGTAAATGATAAATCCAATCTGGCACATTCTCAATGGAACTGTATCCTTCAGAAATAAATTGTGTTGGAAAACTCAAAGGCTTTCCAGCCTCTAGGAATTCATACAGGAAGCTAAGTTTAAATATATGGGATCTACCTAGATTTGCTAGTGCAATCTAAGCAGCAGCTAGTGATCAAAATACCTATGATGAAATTGTCAGACATCTGGCTATGATTTTTCAGACCTAAAAAGTTTACTGGAATATAACTTCCAATATGATAATGATGATGATGATGATGTGATGATAATAATAATATTATGATGATGATAATAATAATAATAATTCTTTCCTGCCTGGGGTGTGGAAAATTGAGTATCTATTCATATTTCTTATAGATATTACATTGATCTTAAGAGTCTTAGATCTTACTGATTCATTCACAGAATAAATATTTGTTAAGCAATGTGCAAACTGAGAAAATGTGTCAGTCCCAATAGGAGATAAAATTGAATTAGACATGGTCCCTTTAATAAAAAATTTTAAACTCTATTAGAGTAGAAGGAAAATGAATACCTTTAATATAAGTACAAGTTGGTAAGAAATAAGTGATGGTAGGGAGGTATAGATAAATTCTGATGGGAGATTATAAATGAAAAAGAAAAAAAAATTTAATTGATAGGGTCAGATGTCTTAGAGGAAGAATAATTTTTCCTGAGCCCTAAAATCATTGAATATTTGTAGAAGGAAATAGAAAGGATAACCTCTGTTTTGATATTGGCAGCAACAAAGGCAAGACAGAAAGTTTTATGTATAAAATCGAGAATGGCTTGATATGGATTGAAGTATGTGATACCTAAAGGAAGAAAGTGAAGAAAAGTATAAGGTAAAGCCTCCGTGATGATGCCATGGTGGCTCTGCACATATCCATATAGAACCTGCAGGCCAAGTTTTATTATTTTTTTAAAAGATTTTCTTTATTTATTCATGAGAGACACAGACAGAGAGGCAGAGACACAGGCAGAGGGAGAAGCAGGCTCCATGCAGGGAGCCCGACGTGGGGCTTGATCCCGGGTCTCCAGGATCACAGCCTGAGCCAAAGGCAGAAACTCAACCACTGAGCCACCCAGGCACCCGCAAGCCAAGTTTTAAACCACAGCTAATGTGAGTATCAGCAGAATGCCTTATGATCCTTCTGGAACACAAGAGGATGGGTGGCTATCGTCAGACAGCTTCTTATAACCTCCTGAGTTCTCCAGCCTAGAACACTTTGGAATTGAGTTGCAGACCATTAAACCATTTGGCTGTGGTCTAGAACTGGCTCCTCCACACTGAAGTGTCCCTAAATTGTATTATAGCATTATCTGGCCTCTTTTCTTTGGGTGTCATCACTTTTTGGTGTGTAGGACAAGAGAACCATGAAGTGTTGGCACCTTCAGCTATTCTTGCTTTTGCTGACCATGAAGGTAATGAATTGTCTCTATCTCGAAAGATCTCATTGTATCTTTCCTGGTGGAATTATTCAGGCTTTGGCTTTGTCTTTGCCTAGATGTATACATGACAGGAAGTCAGGAAACAGACTGTGCAGACCAGGTCTACAGGTTAAGGTCTGTAGACCATATTCTGTGGTTGGTGTGAAGCCACTGAATATTTTAAACAGGTAACATCATGAAAAGTTTTATGAAGCCAGTTCAGTTTTTTGAAGGACACTATTTAGAGAAAATATTATAGGCAGGATTATTATTTAGGTTAGAGATTCTCAAATTGTTTCATCTCAGGAATCCTTTAAGTTCTTTACAATTTTAAAAGACCCCAAACAGCTTTCATTTATGTATTTATGTAGTTTCTATCCATTGATGTTTATAATTTTAAAAATTAAAGTTGAGAAAAATTTAAAATATAAATTTGCTTATGCATTTAGTAAAAAAAAGAATAAACATGTTACATGTTAGCACCAATAATATATTTTTATGACAAATATATTTCCAATGCAGAAAAATTGGTAAGATGAGTGACTTTGTGAATCTCATTAATGTCTGGCTTAATGAGAAGACAATTGGATTTGCATATCTGCTTAAGTATTCAATCTGTTGCAATAACGCAAATTATGTAGCCTCTGGAAACTCCAGTGTAGACTCATGGGAGGACAATGAACCAGGCGAACTATGACTTCATATTTTCATAAAAATAGTGTTGACCTCAAAAAACCACTGAAAGGGTCTCAAAGACCCCCAGGAGTCCTTGACCACATTTTGAGAACGTCTGATTTCAGAAATCGTTGCCCTGGTTCACATGAGAAGTTAGTAAAACCAGTATGAGGTCACAAACAGCAACGTGAGGTGAAATCTAGAGGACCAGGTGCTGTGAATGAAGATTAGCCTTTCTAATTATTTTAGGAAAGATTAAACAAAAGAGATTCAGCCAAATTAAAAATTCTAGAAGACTAAATGCCAGGGGCAAGGGAAAAACAGAGGTTGAAGCTTACACCAGAATTTGTGTCTCTGCATCTACTAAGAGAGTGGGGCAATTATATAAGAAGAAATGGAGAATAAGCACATTTTATACAGAAAAAAAATATAATTTGATGGGATTTTGACATTGAGAACTAATGAAAAGTAAGAATGTGTGTTAATAGATGTCTATCGGAGGAGAAAGAGTGGCATACAGGGGAAATTTCAGTAGAAAAAGGCTTAGAGGAAGAAGGACGTCAGTGGAATATTTACTTAGCTCCACTTAAGTCAAGATATGATTGCTCTGATGCCAAAATTCCAAAGAACAGTAAAATTGATGGGCAAAGCTCAGTGAAGCCCAGGATCTCTCTTGTTAAGGTTTCTGAGAGAGATATGCTAGGACATGGGAGCATAAATCTTAACATGAAAAGCAAATCTTTAGGGTTCACTATGCAAGAAAAGCCCTTTGTCCCCAGGTGCACAAACCATCTTTGATAATAACACTGGCATGCACTTTTGTTTATGTATTTTAAAATTCACTAACAAAAGAACTTCCCAGGGCATTCTAATTAAGCCCTAAGGCCCTCCTGATTTTCTTCTTCTCCAGGAAATTTGTCAACCATTAGTATCTTTGTTGTTGTTGTTGTTGTTGTTGTTGTTGTTGCTTTTATTTTGTTAAAAAAGGTTTTATTTATTTATTCATGAAAGACACACAGAGAGAGGCAGAGACACTGGCAGAGGGAGAAGCAGGCTCCATGCCGGGAGCCCGATGTGGGACTCCACCCCAGGACTCCAGGATCACGCCCTGGGCCAAAGGCAGGCGGTAAACCGCTGAGCCACCCAGGGATCCCATCCATTAGTATCTTTCAACATATACACTTCACGAGTTTAAATGTAAATAATAATTAAAAAAAACTTTGTATAAAATAGAATGTTGAAAATCCAAATTGTATCTGGTAATTTGTATTAAACATGCCTCGTTTGAATACACATGTGCTTCCTGCCTCTATGGAAAAGATTTCTATAATCTTATGGAGATTATAGAAAACAAGAAACAAGAGCTAGCAAGCTTAGATCTATATACCTCTCACCCCTGCTTAACAGGAAAAAGGGAAATAGAAACTCATGAAACATAATCAAAAGATGGCCCAGGATAGCTGGACATTGGATCTGTTTTCCTTTATATTCTGGAAACAATGAAAATTATTCCAGATAGCTGTTATTTTTTTTTTTCTCAACTGCATAATCTTTGCAATTATAAAACTTTTCCAAGTAAGAGATAAAAGATAATCTATGAAACTCTTTGGAAATAATAATTTAATAATAATAAAATAAAAACAATAATAAAATGGGGTCTATGTGTAATATATTTTACAGCTGGTAGTGGACACTGGACCACTTGACTCTCCAAGATAAAGCTCTGCCCCAGCTCTCCAAGCTCTTCCAAATGTTGCAGATTGATTACAATTTCTATTAAAAAAAAAAAAAAGGAAGCATCTAACCAGGAAAAATAGAACAAAAAAACCTTTGAAGCACAACAATGAGGGGGGAAAAAGATATAAAGCCTAAAGCTATGCAATTTGTAATTTGACTATTGTTCATATGCCCAAAAGTCTTCTAATACTTTGGTTTGAATACTAATGAATTGAAAAATAACTTCATGTTACTCTTTTTCTTAAATCAAATGGTGAATTGTTCTTTATTCCTAAGAAAGAATGGTGGAAAAGATTCACATTTTTGAGGACTGTCTATCAAAAACTGCCTATCAAAAACCAAGAACTTACTCTCATTCTTTCTTTTTAACATCTCTGTACACTCACCACAGTGTTCATCATGTAAACAATGTAATTTCCAGAATACACCTAAAGATTTCTTATGTGTACATGGGGAATTAATACTGATTTCAATCTCTTGAAAATAAACTCACTAACATGTCTTAGTCGGCTTTATTTTCATACCATGGTATTGCTCTGTATGAACAAATAATGACCAACTAAAATATTTTTTCTATCTCCCATCTATGGACTCTAGATTCCTGTTTAATAGAAGCAGAATGTGACTTCCAAGCTGTTATGATTATTTAAAATTCTGATGATACTAAATATAAAATATAACACTTGCTTTCTATTTTTCTCAGATTATATGAATACTAATTAGAATATTATTGTCATTTTCAATGTTAGAAATGATTGCTTATATCTTCATACTATTTTTACTAAGAAAATAAGCCTAGATTCATACACAGTGGTTATATCTAGACATTGTCTAAGTATGTCAGGGTACATAAGAAACATCTCTCTAAATAGAATCACAGTGACTAAGATGGTCTTAATATTCCCCTTAGCTTGACTAAATTTCAGACAGGTGTCTTCCTGATTATAGGTCCTCAACCTCCCTTGTATTAGTACATTTACTTTAGAAAACCTGCAATTGTAAATTCTTTCTCTGTTCCTTTGAAATATAAATCTGCTACAACCAGAAATATCTTTCTCGGGACCTAGGAGACATCCTTTTGAAATGTAATCATCAAAGGATATAGTTTTCCTCTATCCCAGTCTCTATGGGAAGGAAGGAGCCTAACTTCAATAATCAACAATTAATAAACACAGGTGGCCTAATCACAATGACCGCAGCCCCACTCCAATTGCCCAACATCCTCCAGTTCCTTTCAAGTTCATCTCAGAGCTTTAAAATTCTTTAAAATTCTCAGGCTTTATGTTTCATTGGTGTTGGACTTGAATTTCTATTGCAATGAACTCGAGCCCTATTGCAATAGTCCTCAATAAAGTCTATCTTATCTGTTAAGTTCCACGGGATGCCTGTTTTCCTTGACAGCAAGGAATATTTTACTCCATCTCATGACATTCTGACAAAAGGAGGTGGTGTGTAGGGGATGGACTATGACTTATTTGTTATTTGCAAGTTAATGGAATGAAGTAGCATCAGTTGCTGGTTAGTGTCAGAGATATAAGCAGTTAATAGAGTAAAATAGTCGATATTTTCCACATTTTGGAAATTTGATAAAGCTTCTAATGGAATGGAAGATCTGGGATTTTGAGAAGTCATGTTTTATCCTCTATATCTTGAGAAAGACAAGATTTAAAATTGTTTTTTTAGAAAGTAATTTTCCCTTTTATATGAGGTAATGAAGGAAAATACATTCAAGAAATGTCTGCATAATATAGATCCAGTTATCCAATGGAAACACAGGCGAGATGACAGACAAAACTCAAATCTTGATTTTGGTAACTTGTTTACACAAAAGGCATAGTGGAAGTTTTGCATTAAACATACCTTCCTTCTTTTCATCTTTTTTAGCCGCTGCTGAAATAAAATAAATAAAATAGTGTTAAGAGAGATTAAATGAATTTTAATTGTTTTTCAGAATACTCCTGGGAATATGAGACTGTATTCCATGTATTTATAAATTGAGTGGTTATCTATGCACAAATTAATCCATCCAACTCTGCAATAAGAGAATAACTTCAAAATATTATTTTATGTGAAGGTTTTTAAAAATTAAGATATCAGCATAAAACCAAAAAAAAAAAAAAAGAATTAAAAACATATTGTTACATAGACAAGAAGTCAAATTAATAAGTACAGACTGTAGTTTAGTGTAAGTTCATTTTAGTTCTGAAATTGTTGCATCTGAGAAAAGTACAAACAGTTCTAGAAGAATATGATTAGATCTATGCCAAAAATGGTGGTGATATTTCATAAATTATCTGTGCCTAGCTATTAAGAAATTATACACCAGTTGACTTCATGCATTTATGACAGTAGTATTTAAAAAGTCCCATTTCAGCAAGGGGTAACAACTTTTAGCAAATGTATGCCATCCTTACACAGAGAAAAAGCATGGCACACTTTAATCACCTTTGAACTCTGACTTTCTCTGTGGCAGATTTCATCTAATCCTGAATCATGAATCTAAATCTGGATCCAAGTTGTAACTTACCTTACCAAACACATTTGGGGGAGGTATGGAGTCAGTTTGGGATTGCTCCAAGCAAGATGACTCTTGGTTCTGGGTAAAATTCATTCAGGAGTCAAATCCATTCCAAGAAGTCTTAAGCCACATGAATTGAATCAGAAATTGTACATATTCCCTTAAAGTAATCCTATCTGTGTGAATTAGAATTTGGGGGAGGAGGGGGAATCTGACCCAACAGCTAGTGCTACTTTGGGTGTTTGGTCTGTGCTATACTTACCATAGCACTTTCATGTGCATCTTCTCACTGGAGCTTCACCTAGACCCACCTAAGTTCTTACTGGTTTCAGAAAATTCACTGCCTAGATGACCCCCCATCTGCTCAACATAAAACTGCCCCAAAATGAATCCTCATCACCCCTCTTAAGCTAGTTCCTTTCCCTGGGACTTATTTTTGACAATTATAATAATCGTATTCACCCACGCTCAAAAGCTCAGTACCATTTTTTGAAAAAGATTTTATGTATTTATTTGACAGAGAGAGAGAGAAAGAGAGCGCACAAGCAGGGGGAGCAGCAGAGGGAGAGGGAAAAGCAGGCTCCCCTCAGAGCAGGGAGCCTGATTTGAGGCTGGATCTCAGAACCCTGAGATCATGACCTGAGCCGAAGGCAGCTGCTTAACCGACTGAGCCACCCAGGTGCCCCTCAGTACCATTTTAATTTCTTTTATTTCATTCTGTATAGTCTTCCAAATACTATTTCTTCAAAATGTCCATCTTAGTTGTATTGTTTTCTCAAGTCTTTGACACCATCATAGTTGATTGTCTCCTATCTTGATAATGACTATAGCCTTTCATGATCATCACTAGCTCTTTATTTATTTAAGCCATCGAGTAGTACTAGTAGTGCTAGTGGTGCTTTTTCTCCTCTTTCAGTTTATTCTTTAATCATGCTCCAAGCCCAAGTGAAGTCATCCTTCATCTATGAGGAATCCTTCAATCCCCAACTCATTAAAAATCACTTTGTCTTAACTAGTATGACATTCATTATCTCTACAATTCAATTCAGCACGACATGATATTCTATTTATGTTATATTTTAAATTTCTTATGTCTCCAAATTATAATATGTAGTACAGAGTCATTTATTCATACTCTTCTCTATCTCAAACTCTGTTAAAAAAATTTTAAATGTACCTCCCAAAAAATGTGCTAAATTTTAATAAAAGAGCTAAAAATGCACACATTTACACACAGCTTATATAAAACTAGATTTTAGATATATTCTTTGTCATAAAAGTAAAAAATAAATAAATGAACAGATATATTCTAGTCTTTTACCATACTGCAAGCATCATTATCAATTTTGTCATTTTATACACCAAAATATCAGTCTGCTGCAGCAATACTGCCAATTGTGTTCAAGCTCCATCTCCTAATGAAAAGCATGCAAATATTAATTATTTCTATACTTGATTTAATAATGCAGCTGTGGTATTATAAACCTAAGAAGGATCTAGGGAGGATATAGGCAGCACAAGTGACATTTATCCTTACTTGATGTCCCTGCTTTGATGTGTCATTGCCATTTTAGTGAACAGCCCCAAACTCTGGCCTTGTGTATGTTTAATCAACACGTTTATATAATTTCCTTAAAATAATGGTTCTAACAAAACTGAATCTCCAGGTTATTAATGGCTCAACAATAAATCTTTGATTCCGAAGAATTATTTCTGAGGCTGCCTTGTCCAGCCTAGTTGGAATGGAAACATGAAGAGCCCATAGCCCCAAGCTCAAATTTGAAGCAAGTTTCCATATATCTCTGCAATTTCCTTCCCTTGAATTCCTCTGATATGACACTAAAGGAACATTAAATTCCTGCTCCAAGTTGTAGTTTCACATCCACCAAAGCCTCAAAAGCCTCAATCAAAACAGAAGTGTCTTACGGCAAGTTTTTTTCTTTTTTATAAGAACATATATACATCAACTACAATGCTTCTTTGAACTGATAGCCATTTGCTTGAGGAAAAGACTCTTGAGTTGCATTTTCACGAGTGAAAACCCCCAAGTGATAATAATATCTGTTCTGCATTGCTGTGTCCCGTAATATTTGTTACACTCCCTATTAGAACTCTCCCAAAGAAGAATCTGTTTTCTTGAACAACCTGATGATTAAATGAAAATTAAAAATTGGTATCATACCTCTTCATCATCCTAGCATATGCGTTGCTTATAAATAACATCATTGGGTCAAATGGAATGCAGCCAACCTATTTTACCAATATTTAATATGATTATTCCACACCTAGTTGAGTCCAAGTTAAATGCAACCATGTCATGTGTTATGTGCTGAGGAGTCTGCTAGAAAGGCTTTCTGGCCAGAAACAAATATAACACCTTCTAAATGCATGTCCTTTATTGCTACACGTTGCGTAATATAGCAAAGGAAAGGAAGTGAAGATTCTCCCTATTCAGGATGAGTTAAATTGGTGATGGGGATTAGTAGTGCACTGGGTGTTGTATGGGAGTGTCGAGTCGCTATATTGTAAACCTGAAACTAATACAACACTACCACTATATGTTAACTAACTGGGATTCAAAACTTAAAAAGCCGAAAAACTTACCTCTATTAAATATTTTACCTCTTCTTCCATAAATGTGATCCATAAAGTTTTCATAGACGACAAAAGTCAGGACACTTCTGTCCTTCCTTTATGCTTTCATCAAATTACTTTTCATGGTTTAAGAATAAAGGTCAGACAAATCATATTCCATTCTGTTTACTTGGAGACACACAGGAGTCAGAATAGCTTTCTCACAAGATGTGATTTCAAATAATGGTTTAAAAAATAACTTTACAGGAAAATTATTTAAAAGGAGTACTTTTCCCAAACTGATCACTTAAAGACTCAATATTTTGGGGTGCCTGAGTGGCTCAGGCAGTTAATTATTAACTGTCAGTTAATTATCTAACTCTTGGTTTCAGCTCAGGTCATGATCTCAGGGCCACACGTAGGGCTCTGTGCTCAGTGCTCAGTGGGGAGTCTGCTTGAGATGCTCTCTCTCCTTCTCCCTCTGCCCCTTCCCCCATTCTCTCTTTCTTTCCCTAAAATAAATAAAATAAATAATATTTTTTTAAATTTCTCTTAAAGATAATCACTTTTGATGACCCAAAGTTATTAGTAAGTGATGAAACTGATTTTCTCAGGTGGCTTATAAAAATTAGGGCCATTACTTTGTAGTCATATCTGGAACCCAATTTCTGCAGTCTTAACATAGATGTAATAAAATCAATTTAATAACATTCTGGCTGATTTTTCTAATATGACACAAATTACAAAGTGCAACCGAAAACATTAGAAAAATTGGATATTATTTGTATATCTCCATCAATATTCCTATCTATTATCTATCAATGTATCTTATCTATTATCTATCAATGTATCTATGGCTTATTTTTAGAAATATAAATAAAAGCTAATGACTGAAACTTGGAGTCAACACACTAAATCTTGAGTCCTTCATGATTCCTCCAGCTACTAAAAAACAGTCGAAATGTGTATGGTAATGCAACAATATTTCCTGTAATAATCCAGCAGATGGTGCTATTCTGCAATAAACAGCTTTTGCTTTCGTCAATAAAGTGCTATGTAGTGAGAGAAAGAAAGAAGAAAGAAGAAAAGAAAGAAAGAAAGAAAGAAAGAAAGAAAGAAAGAAAGAAAGAAAGAAAGAAAGAAAGAAAGAAAGAAGAAAGAAAGAAAGAAGAAAGAAAGAAAGAGGATGTTTAAAGTATTTTATTGCTTACCTTGTGCCACAACTTTTATAGTCCCTTGTTTGGTTTCAGGAGCTTTCCCTGGCTCTTATAAAGAAAAAAAAGATAAATTACCATGAAGTACTATTTCAGAAAGATATTTAACCCCCCCAAAAGGGGAGATTAGAAAATCGAAAACAAATATAAAAACCATTGCCCTTGGCACTCAGAATTTTTGTTAAGAAAAGAGCACAATTATTAGGGGGGATCACTAAGATACTGGGTTTATTGAGATAAAAATAAAATTTCTCAAAACCGTTTGCCTTATTGTTAACTGGCCGCGGGGCACTTTGCATTTGTTTGGCACCTGAATTTGAAAATCTCAGAATTCTTTATAAATTATTTCTGTATTATCACTTTAGAAATGGATGGAACATTTAGACATAAATAAGTGGTGCATAGGTGCACACTGAGGAACTGATATGAGGATAAAACCCAGAACCGCTAATATCCATCTCATCTTTTACTCAAGATGCCATTCCCCGTATGTAGGGCTGCGATGCCCATCTCCGTTAGTGTGGTCCCAGGCAGAGTATGGGTTATGAGAGAATAAGAAAACTTCATTTTGAATCTTTCTTCCCTCTTGTCTTGTTTTTGGTTTTTTATTTTTTTCAGAATTTTCTTGTTAATGAAATAGGATACAAAAGCAGATATGCTATTTAAAAAATATTATTTAATTAACTAACATGAAAAACAAAGGGGAAATAAAGATTTCAAAAAGCAAGCTTCTTTCCCATTTCACTTTATAATGGTTCGTGATTATCTTCAGTAAGCTTTCAATAATTAAATTACCATTTAATAATATGGGAAGGAAGATATGGTCATTCTTTATAGATGTTGACCTTTATTCATTCATTCATCACATATAGATTTGGGACCTATTATGTGAATATACTAAGCTATGTGAAAATATAGTAGCTTATATAGATATATACTCAATCTTTTGTTTAATTATCATCAAATGTTGATTATAGCTTATTTAATATTAACTTTTAGAGTTAAAAATAAGATTGCATCAGAATAACTTGCAAAAAATCAAAGTTTCCATGTTTTTTTAGACCAAAAAAGGTTTCATTTCTAATTCACGCCTTACCTCCAGTTTCCAGTTGGTGAGGTAATTGTTCATTTATATCATAACAAAGATTATGAAAATGCCAATTAGTCATTCTGTTTTTTATGAAAGAAATATTATTTGATTCATATATGATTTTTATTATTACACTATTTATTATTCAAAGAAAAATCTTTTGCCAAAATTAAGTTGATTTTATTTTACCTATGATCTCTTTATTTTTTTTTCCCCTGGAGGAAAATATCTATGCCAGCTTCATGCTAGTGCTATCTTTGTCACATAGAACACATGACCTCAATGGCTAGTCAAGATTTATATACAGATATGGAATTTTTAACTAACATATTTCTCGGTATTGCTCTAGCTCTATACCTACGTGACTAGCATCTAGTAGCCACTTAATAAATATTGGTATTAGTGGAGCTAATTCTCAACTCTGTAATCATAAAATATTATTTTCCTCCATAATTCCATTTACTCTGTCTCTGATCTCAAGCTTTTCAGTAGAAATTAACAATTTAAAACCAAATGCTTTCCAAGTCTGTCAACTTGCATTCACCCAATATCAATCTCAAATCTGTTGAGGACACATTAAGAGGTGAAGATATTTGATATCTACTTCTGTACAGCATTACGGTTTTCAAAACTACAAGGCTTTAAGGAAGGAGTTAACTCTGAGACCATAAATGAACAGCATCATGGCCACACCAAAAATTGCAGAAGAGTGAAAATACATCAAATCCATACAAATTTTTATTATAAATAATTTTTCTTTTATTACTGCCAACTACAGAAGAAATGGACTTTTTCATTAGGAAAAATTTCAAATATCTATAAAACCAAAGAAGCAAGTCTAATGATCTCCATGTACCTAATACCCATTTAATAATTATCATGTGATAGCCAGTCTTATTTTCTCATTATTACTCACTACTGCCTCTACATGTGTCCCAAATGAAAATTTCATTGTAGCGAATACAAATGATTTAATCATTCCCAGGATTTTATTTGATAATTTTATATTTTTGAAATAGAATACAATGATTTTTTTAAAAGGATTTTATTTATTTATTTATTCATGAGAGAAAGAGAGAGAGAGAGGCAGAGACATAGGCAGAGGGGGAAGCAGGTTCCTTGCAGGGAGTCCAATGTGGCACTTGATCCCTGAACCCAGGATCACGCCCTGAGCCAAAGGCAGACACTCAACCACTGAGCCACCCAGGTGTCCCAAATACAAAGATTTAAATAAAAACAGATGATGAATTCAAATAAATTCAAATAAAGAGTATAATAACTCTGAAATTGATTAGTAATATTTTGGGCCACTAAATCAGAGACAGGATGGACCTAGATTAATATGTCAGTATAATTTACTTGGGAATGTCTTAGTAAAAAATTATCAGAGAAGTCAGTATCCTTCAGTTCCTGAAACATGTGTTTATATAAATTGTCAAGAATCAGCTAAGCCAAATGGAACAGTCCGATTTAT
This sequence comes from Canis lupus dingo, assembly GCF_003254725.2. NCBI lineage: Eukaryota > Metazoa > Chordata > Mammalia > Carnivora > Canidae > Canis > Canis lupus. Next base: position 62,601,462 of record NC_064243.1, read on the forward strand.
AAAATTGAAAAAAAACATTATGAATCTGTAAATGTTTTGTTAAGGAATCAATTTTCACATACCGATTTAGGCATTAGTTCAATATCATAAACTTTTCATTTATAGGACTCTGTTTATACTGACTTCATATAATATGAAATGCAAACTCATTGAGTTTTCAAATGTATGTTTCACATAACTTTATTTTTTTAAGATTTTATTTTTTAATCCCTACAGCCAATGTGTAGATCTCGAACTCATGATCCTGAGATCAAGAGGCGCATGCTTCACCAATTGAGCCAGCGAGGCACTGCTTCAGCAAATGGACTCCCACCCCGAGTTCAGCTTTGGTCTGTGACTAACAGATAGTAGATGAAGAATAATAATAGTATTGTTGTGATCATACTTACATTTTAAATATTTTGTAAGCAATCCTTCAGTTCCCTTCAAAATAAATCATTACATATGTTTTTATTCTTGAAGGTAAGTTGAGGGGCACCTGGTAGTTCAGTAGGTTAAATGTCGCACTCTTGATTTCAGCTCTAATTGTGATCTCTCCGTTGTAAGATTGAGCCCTGCAATGTGTAGGGAATCTGCTTGTCCCTCTTCTCTCTTCCTTACCCTCCCTCCCAGCTTACACATGTATGCTTGTTTGCTCTCTCTCTCTCAAAAATAAATAATTTTTTTAAATCTTAAAAAAGTAATTTGGGAGCGATCATTTTCTTTTTTAAAAGGAACAATCAGTAGTCCCTAAATAACACTTAAACCCTTTACAAAAGAGTAAAACACAAAAGAAAGAGCTGAGGGAAAGAAAGGTGAATAATCTGACAAAGGTAGGAGAACAAGTGGCAGCAGGTAGTAAAGTAGTTAATGGTTTCTGAAGACTTAGTCTTCATCCTCGTCATTTCTCAATAACCAGCCCGCTGGATTCAGCAGTACAGATTTCTATTTCAGTGTGTGCCTATATTTAAATTAATTACCAACAAAACTATAGCTTCCTATAGTCTATAAATTCCATGTGATCACTGACGAGTTATTTATTCATCTAGCATCTAGCAAAATACTGGGAAAACTATCTCCCTTAAACATGCAAGCAGTTGATTGTATAAAAAATGCAATTATAAAAGTATAAAAAATCTAATTGAACATTTTATTTTTATTTTTTTAATTGACCATTTTATTAAGTTTTGGGCTCTGTTTCACTTTTAAGGTGATAAAAACTAATTCAAACTCTTCTTCTCTTTGTTTATGTATTATACAATATGCAGAAAGTGTTTTAATTTTAAATTTCAGAACTTTATTTTCACTACAGTATAGTGTGACCCTGGCTGCAATTTGGAATTTTTTAGAATTTCACTATATCAAACAAATTTACAACAATTTGCGTGGATTTGGAAATTTAGGAATTCCACTGAAAAGCATGACATGAACCACACATTTCTTTAAAACTCAAATTGCGAATCAATTTTCTTTCATTAATTTTCCAAAAAAAAAAAAAAAAGAGAGAGAGAAATAGAAACATGTCTTCAAGGCCATGTCTTGCTAATCCTAGTAGGGTTAAATATTTAGATTGTTCTTAGGTGAGAAAAGGTGAATAACTTTCCCACAAACCAGAAAAGAAAGAAATATTTACCGGTTCAGCAGCTAAACTGTGAGCTAGCAATATGAAGCCTTGATCTATCAAAATATATGCATCCTTTTTGAATAAGATACCAGACTCTAAAGTCAAATCATCCTGCAATTTAAAGAACTGCTAAATTAAGCCCTAAATCATTGTTTTTTATTCTCATAAAATCTAATTTACTATTTTTAGATGTAGATACTCCCGAAATAGAGAAAGGTTAACATTTAAGCTAAAAATTACTATATGCTTAAAAGGTCTTAAGCTAATAACCCTCTTGTACTTCATAGCTCCAGGAAAGCATATTTCAGAGGCATTGCTTCATCTGAGTATGACAATTATCCCATTGAGATGAAATTAATCATGAAGCAGCCTTCGGCCATCCTGTCTGACCAAGGGGACTGAAGCCTGAAAGGAGGGCCTATTTGCTGCGAGATATGCAAATTGCAAAAGGTGCACAATGCAGAAACATGAATAATTTATCAAAATAATCTGTTATTGCTAGAGGTTAAAAATCTAAATAAACTGGCAGCATCATTTACAATAGGTAGCATAATTGAGCTTCTTTTATTCCCCCAGGAAACTTTTATTTCATCAAGCAATATATTTTGTTTTAGAATCTAAGTAGTTTTTAACTTAATATCTTAGCATTATAGAGTTTAATTCAGGAAAAAAAATGATTATTCAATGTCTGCTGAAATATTCCCTTGATTTTTTTTAATCTTTAAGAAAACATACTATCTTTTTGATCAAAACATTTTAAGCGTTTCTTAATTTGAAAAAAAAAGAGCTTTGATGTTTTTATTAAATATAAGTCAATATCTATCTATAGTTTCTACACATGGAATCAGTTTTTCTTATATCACTTGGAGAGAATTAAGCATAGGAAAAAAATCTTGAAATACAGTCAGAATATTCACAGTTTAATTTGTTAATTTAATTCTAAATTAACAATTTAGGATTTAGAGTTGAAAACCAAGGTATCAATTTATTTAAATGACTAAAAGAAGGAAATTTTTTACAAATATAAATCAACATTATAAATTAGACAAAGATCATTTGGCTGTCTATTCCAAAATAAATGTGTCTACATAATCTATGTGATATATATGTATATATATAAATGTGTCTATATATATAAGTGTGTGTGTGTGTGTGTGTGTGTGTGTGTGTGTGTAGAGAGAGAGACACACATCAGCATGTTAATGAAAAGGTGGATTCCATTAGGTTAAGAAAAAGCTTCCTGCCACACAGCTAGTAAAACAATGAAATGCAATATCATCATGGGAAGATATGAGGTTGCATTCTTGGAGATGCCAGATAGAGAGACACCTGTTTTAGAGGAATCCTAGAAAAATTTGCCTAAAGCAAAGAGATAATCCCATGTGATCATTCCAGGTCCTTTTCCACCTTCTATAACAACTTTCTAAAATCAATGACTATGAACACCGATGAGAGTATTTGAAAATGTTACCTATATTATGTTATAATAGCAAACTTTTTTATTATTTATTTCTTTTTATTATTGAGGCTTACGTTGGTAGTCCTCCCTTACCATGAAATAAGCATTCCTTTGGCAATATTTTAAAAGCAAGCATTCTGACCACCAAACTGGACCAATTCTCTTAGGAGAAGAACACCCTTCCTAGTACGTTTAGGACTTCAGTAGCTATCTGATGCTTTCACTGAAGTAAATGCTATATAGTTCAGAAAAGTATTGCTTTCCCAACATAAGTGACTTATTTCTTTAGCAAGGATTGCTTTAGATTCTTTATGCAAAATAAAACAAAAAAATTTTTAAAGAAAGTTGGAGTTTATTTAAGAATAAGGAGTTTATTGATAATATAAGCTTTTGTTATACATACACACAGACACTATGAAAACTGAATTCTTGACTCTTCAACCACATTTTCCAGCTAAAATTTCAGTCCTAAAAAAAGAAGTGAGGTACTGTGGGTAGGTCCTCTAACTCACAACTTACACATAGAATGGGGAATGGTTTCCTCATTAAAAATATCATAGAACAGAAGGATCTCAGTTCAGCCCCCCAAAATATCAGTTCCTATTGTTCTAACCTTAGTAAACAGTGTCTGTGAATGTTATCATTCTGTTTTTCACTTTCCTAGAAAATAAGAAACACACACCTTTTTTATCTAATTACCCAATTTGGAAATGTTATATAGACAAGCAGAATTGCAAGTGTATATGTAATCTTACAAAAAATAGTAAGGACAGTAAAGGAAAAATCTGAGAGCAAAGACCGTTTTATACTTATTTGTATCATCAGTCTCTAACAGAGTTCTTGGCACTGAGAAGGCATTCAGTAAATGTTTTTGCATGAATAAATGAATAATGATTAGGAGACAAGGTGTTTGAAAAATCATTGTTATATACCTGAAAATTGTAAACCAAATAGGTAGCAATTATCTTCATAAAATTGCTCAGACTCATTGAGTCTTTTTTTTTTTCTGTACAGTACAGCAGATGTCAAAATCTGAAGATGTTATAATCAGCTTCAAAGAAAATCTAAGTTTCTTGTAAAAATAACAAGGTTTATAAAATGCAGATTTATTACACTGTTAAGTTAGAATGATTTCCAAAAAGAAGAAATCCTTAGCCAAGTGTCCTAAATAAAGCAATCCAAGAAGAATTTGGAGGTGTGTTTTGAAGCAAACACATTCTGCTAAATTTTGTTCTCAGGTTGAACAGAATTTAGGGAATGAACAACACTCCATTTGATATTAAATGAGAGAATATGCCTCCCAGTAATTACTGAGGTTCATCACTCAGTCTTCAATATCTATTGCATGCGTGCTTACTGTAAACAAGGCACCATAGGTTCTAAATATAAGGACTAGTTCTACTCAATAGGGCACTACATGAAACATGCTAAATAAAGGGAGTAGTAAGCTGAGTTTTAGTATTGGAAATTTTTAAGAAGCCAGGATATAGATATGTCTTAAGGGAGAGAGAGAATATAGAGCAACAAAAGGGGTAAGAGAAAGAAAGGTATAAAGTGGGATAATTGATCTATCTGGCTGGGGCAGAAGAATCTAGTTGGCGTTAGGGAGAAGTGAAAATAAAAATTTAAAAATTGTTTAAATGCAAGTTACAGTCAAAATAATTCATTTTGAAATCTCGGCAAATGGGATGTGCTTTTTTTCTTAAAACATTAAGAGTGATTGCATTTTTGAATAAGGGAATTGCACAGCAACATTTTGAAGAGATAAAACTTCCCATGAAGGTCAGGAGAAAGGGTATATCCTGATAACATACAAGTCAGGAAAGTTGTCACTGAAATACCCTAGTTTTTAGATGGCAGTGCCTAGACTAGTTAAGTATTTGTGGAAATGGAAAGAAAATCATAATAAGTTAGACATTTAAAAGAAGATATTAGTAGAATTTTTAGATTTGACATGTACAGCGGAGGAAAAAGAAGGCTGTTTATTCAAATATGACAGTTTTGGAACCTGATAAACAGAATTGGTTTTAACATAATTAAAGTTTACAGTGCATGTTGAATTTGAGACAATGGTGAGACTTGACATGAAAATATGGAGTGGACATTGGGTCCTCAAGAATTATGAAAATTCTAGAGTCATATGGAACACTGAGGTGTGAATTAAAATAGTAAGAGTAAAAGGTACAATTTTTCCAAGGGCTAGAGAGCCTCAAGTTGCTTTTCCATTGAGAAAAATATTGGTAATAAGGCCCAGGGACAAGCCAAATCATGTTGGTTTCAACAAGGTCAAAGAAAGAGGATATTTTACAAAGAAGGAAATAAACCTCAGAATTAAGAAAAGAGAGAGAGAGAGAGTCCCTGGCAACATTTGTGAATATGAATCAGGATGCAGATAAAAGAAAGCCTACTTTAAAAAAAAAAGAAAGGAAAAGAAAAGAAAGCGTACTTTTTTTGTGTGCCAGTCTCAGCATATCAATAACCAATGTTGTAACTAGACTGGCCCTTGTGGTTCTTATTATGATTGCAAGATGCCCTTAGCCCCAATCATCAGGGAACTTTGAAAAAAAAAAGTTTGTTACTTAGAAGTTCTGGAAATTACATGGGATATCTGGGGCCACACAGTGAGGTTGTAGGGGAGAGAGAGAGAGAGAGAAAGAGAGAGAGAGAGAAAGAGAAATATCAAGCAGGCAGGTCCAGAGTTCTGGTTTTACTGGTGTGTCACTTTGGATGGACCTTGAGGACATTCTGCTAAGTTAACTAAGTCAGAGAAAGGCAAATACTGTATGATCATTTATATTTGGAATAAAAAAAACAAATTAAATAAAAAAATTCATAGATATTGAAAATGGAATGGTGGTTGCTAGATGGGGGTGGTGGTGGTTAGGGGTTGGAAGCAACAGGTGAAGGAGGTCAAGAGGTACAAACTTGGAACTACAGAATAAGTTTTGGGGATGTAATGTACAGCATGGTGACCATAGTCCATAATATTGCATTACATGCTTGCGGGTTGAGAAGAGAGCAAATCCTAAAAGTTCTCACCACAAGAAGAAAACTCTTCTGTAGTTTTGTATGGTAATGGCTGGTAACTAGATTTATTGTGGTGTTCATTTTGTATTACAAATATCACATCGTTATGTTGGACACCAAAAACTAATATAATGTTATATGTCAATAATATCTCAATAAAAACAATCCATTAACCATAGGGTTTTACAAGCACATTCTTTTTTTTTTTAATAGTACACAAAGCTTCCCTCCAGGGTTAGGAGCAAAGAGGGGGAAACAGGGATAAAGGACACAATCTTGACTTAAGTGTTACTTGAGTTTGGTGCTGCTAGTCCATGTCAGATACCCCAAAATGACCGATTCTTCCTCTCCTGTGGCACTAGTTTGGATTCTTTGAAATTCCTCCACTGGAGCAACCTGACTGTTGTTCCAAAGTGGCAGGAGGCCTCTTTCAGGTAGGTGCAGAAGAACCCCTCAGCTTACTATCTGCCCCCATTACCACCATCTTTACTTTGCCACTATGGATGACTCAAAGGTTCATCTCTCAACTCAGACTTTTCCAGGTGTGCGACAGGTACCAATGCATGAATCTACCTCCCCTCTGCTACCACCATCCTCCTTTTAGAGGACACATACCAAGTTTTCTGAAGCTCTCTAACTTGTTTTAAGATTAAAGAGAATTATTATCATTCTCTTTCTGAGTATGCAGAAAATGCAGCTCAGGGACAACCCTAAACCAATGTTTTCATCTTCCCAGTGAAAGATTCATTTATAATATTGAACTTTTAAAAAATGTTTATATAGCAGAAAATATGATTTTTCAGAACCTTGAATACAATGACCAAGAGTTTCTTAAGTCCATATGTAATATGGTATGTGTCATAAATGTCCTTTCATACTATTAAATGTAATATTTTCCTTAATTGAGTAAACCATTTTTGAAGATTAATCTGTCTGCTGTGACTACCTCATGTCTATACTTAGTTTCTCATGTAAATCAGTATTTAAAAATATATCTCTGATATCTCATTCATTAAGATATACAAATTCAAATTATATACTATTTATACAGAAATTTGATCATCATGGAACATATAGTAATGTGAATTCATCAAGGAAAAGAATAATCTAAATATGGACTAAAATAATGATTGCCATGTTAATTGTTGGCCAAAATCTATAAATTGATACATCCATAAATCACTTCTTATCCACTTAAAGTGATAAAAGTGTGAATGTCTATTTATTGTACATTTTACAATAAATTGGATTTGATATTAATATATCTTATTCAATTAAAAATATGTTATTTTGTGATTTGCTTTGATTATTTAGTTATATATAAAAAGTTATATACCATTACTTTAAAATTTATTTCCATAGTGAAAGAACACTGTACATTTCTCTTTAAGCATGATGTATGTTATATTTCAAATATATCAATAAATTTGAAAATGTACTATCTGTTAATTTAGAAAGTTTAGAAAATCCTCATTTGGATTATAAAAATAGATTTTTCATCTCAGTTTTCTGTATTTAAATTATATATATTATTAAACAATTTAATTTTTTTAATTTAATTTTTAATATTTCCAACACTCATTAAATAATTAACTTTACAGTTCCAAATTTTTCTTTTTTTTAAGAAAAGTCCTTCTCAATTTTCAATGAGATAAAGAAATTAGAAAAGGAAATTGCAAAGTACTAATTATTATCTTATATAAGTGTATTTGAAGTTCTTCTAACTAAGACTTGATTTGTTTCTCCCAAGGGTCACTAAAAAAAAACCTACCCTAGGATTAACAATGATGTGCCACTGTCCATTTTTTAGTGTGCTTAAGCAAAACATTTCTTTAGAAATACATTCTGTAGTAGAACATGTAGTATTAATAACAGTAGTAGTAATATTTGTAGTAGTATTAATAGATTTTGACTTCAGGCTCCAATTTCTTTGATCCAGAATTGAGACATATTTACTGTTTTCAATCATGGTATCAAATACCTTTCTATGAGCCATTTTGTATTTTTTCAAATTAATGTCAGTTATATTACATATTCATATGAAGAATATTTAAATTTTAGGTTGGCACACAAAAGATGATTATAGAGTATCAAATTAACTAAATAATTCTAGTACTAAAATTTTTAGTATAAAATTTTCATGTCAATGAAACAAATGCATATTATTTTGGGGATTGTGTCTTTTTCATATATTTGAATGCAAGGAAATACACAGATTTTTAACTTTAGGAATAATCACAGATATAAGTTAAATACCATTCTAAAACAATCTGTAATTTAAATTTTAGGAAAGAAAGACAATGACTGCTTCAATGGGATTGGGCATACCACAGTTTAAATTCTACAAATATCAAATATATTCATTACTCTCTTCAGATCTCTTTCACATCTAAACTGCCTACTTCTTTTTTTTTTTAAACTGCCTACTTCTTTAAGATCTTAATTTTAAAATCTTCCTAATTGTAGGTCTCAATTTGTGTGCATAGCATGCTATGTTCTTCATACATTTCTTTGTTATTTGTCATTTATGGAATTCAATGTTATTATTGTCCTTATCAATACATAAGAGAAACTCATGCTTTGTTTTCAAAGATTTCCTTGGTGTTAGATATCAAGAGAGACTCTGAAGGATCATGTTTCTGTGTTTGAGACTGGCAAGTTTCTTTTTCTTTTTTAATGTTTTATTTATTTATTCATGACAGACACACAGAGAGGAGAGAGAGAGAGAGAGGGAGGGAGAGGGGGAGAGAGAGAGAGAGAGAGAGAGAGAGAGAGAGAGAGAGAGAGGCAGAGACACAGGCAGAGGGAGAAGCAGGCTCCATGCGGGTAGCCTGACATAGGACTCCATCCCGAGTCTCCAGGATCACACCCAGGGCTGAAGGCGGTGCTAAACGGCTGAGCCACTGGGGCTGCCCAAGTTTCTTTTAACTGGGAAGATGGTTTATAACACTGAGTGTAAATCACATAAATGATTTTCTTACACCAAATTAATTTGTTTGACTATTCTGACAATATTCTAACATATAAGAAAATCTGGATTAAAAAATTTCTTTAAATGATTGAATTCCAAAATTACTAAAATGCATTATAGACTATAAACATTTTTTTAAATTCTAGAAACAATTCAAAGATCAAATTCATGTAAAGGCAATCAAATTCAATAAAAGTAGATGAGTTATAGATCCTCAGTTAATTAAAAGAGAATATAACTAGACATTCTTCTCCTATTTTTGGTTAAGATACATGTTGCCATTATTTTAATATTTTAAGAGAGGCTGATATTTTAAATGCTTAATGTTCTCTTATATCAATATCATTGTTTCTGTTTACAATTAATATCATTTTATTAATACTACTTCTATGCCTAATGAGATAAATAATTAAAAGGAAGCCTTGGAATACTTCTATTTTGAACTTCTTTTGTGAAATAGTACATTCCCTTTTTATTTAAGGCAAAAAATATAGGATTTTCTATAAATTTGCTCTAGAAACTAGCTATTAATACCATTGTTGTCTTTAATGTTTTCTTTTAAAGCCAGAATCATTTGTGTTAAAAGATTTGCTTGTGTTTTTATATGGCTATAAAAATGATTCATTGAAAACTTTCTTGGAAATTACATTTTCTCTTCATTATATATGCACATAAAATATATAAAGTTTCAAACTTTATATTAAAATATATAGTTGAAACTGTAAGAAAAGATGATCCTATTTTTGAAAAGAGATGATAAAACTTATTATATTGGAAAGATGCTGAACCAAGAATCTGAATACTTGTGACTTAGCCCAGGCCTGGCTGTCTATCTGATGGGATTATGATACAGAACAAGTGAAATAATTTATGTATCCATTTCAAAGAGACATTCCATTCAAAGATAAATATCTCTATAAGTACAATGCCACCCACCGTCTGCCCCCTGACATTCCCTCATTTTAGAGTTCTACATTGATTTCAGTAACTGATCATTTGGGCCACTGGTTTTTTCTCTTCATGTGCTTTAAAGTCCAACTCCTATGTTTTAAATTCACCAACAAAGAGTGCCACCCCTGGGGCAGTCTAAGATAGCGGTGTGTGAAGACTCTGAACTTACAGCCTCCCACAGACACAACAAATCTACATACAGGACAATTTCCGAAAAACACCACAAAACTAGCTGAAAAACACCACATCTCCACAGCAAAAGATAAAAGGACCACACTGAGACAGGTAAGAGATGCTGAGATGTAGTCTCACCAAAAACCCCACCCCTGGAGCAGGGACCCACAATCGGGGAGGAGGGGTAGATCTCTCAAATCCAGAGCTTCTCCTTGAAGAGTTCACCTCCACTAAACCAGCCTTACAAAAAATGTTCAAGGGACTTATTTAAGCTTGAAAAAGAATCCTAACTAGTAACAAGAACACATACAAAAGTATAAATCTCACTGGTAAAGGTAAATGTATAGTAAAGGTAGTGGATTAATCACACAGTGGTATGAAGATTAAAAGACAAAATTAGAAAAATAACTATAACTATAGTAATTAGTTAAGAGATACACAAAATAAAAAGATGTAAAATGTGACAACAAAAACAAAACATGGAGGGGGTTAAAAATGTTGAATTTAGAACGTATTCAATTTTAAACTGCTATATCGTCTTGAAATAGTTATACATATAAATTGTATATATACATAAACACATAAAACATTGTTATGTGTGAGCCTCAAAATGAAAACATATGTATATACACAAAAGATAATGAGAAAGGAATCTGAACATAACAAATGTTAAGAAAGTCATCAAGCAGCAAAACAAGAAAGGAACAGAGAGAAATTACAAAACAACCAGAAAACAATTAACACAATGGGAATAAGTACAAGCCTATCAATAACTACTTTAAATGTAAATAGACTGAATTCTCCAATCAAAAGACATAAAATAATTGAATGTATAAAAAAAGACTTATTTGTATGCTGCCTACAAGAGAATTATTTCATACCTAAAGACATGCATAGACTAAAAATGAGGAGATGGAAAAAATATCCCATGCAAATGGAAACCAAAAAAAGGCTAGAGCAGCTATACTTATATGAGACAAAACAGACTTTAAAACAAAGATGTAATAAAAGACAAAGAGGGGGATTAAATGATGATAAAAGGGGTCAATCCAGGAAGAAGATGCATTTATAAATATTTATGCATCCAACATAGAAGCACTTAAATATATGAAGTTAGTAGTACTAACAGACCTAGTAGTACTAGTACTAGTACAATACAGTACTAGTAGGAAACTTTAATGCCCCCACTTACATCCACATAGAAAATTAATTAGGAAGTACCAGTCATAAATGACACATTAGGCCTGATGGACTTATTAGATATAAAGAGATCATTCCAACCCAAAGCAGCAGAGTACACATTCTTCCCAAGTGCATATGGAATATTCTCCAGGATAGATACTCAGTGGTGAAAAGCTGAAAGTTATTCCTCTAAGATCAGGAAAAAGACAAGGATGTCCACTCTTCCACTTTTATTCTGCATAGTATTGAAGTCCTAACTGGTGCACTTCAGCAGGGAAAAGAAATAAGGGGCATACAAACTGAAAAAAGAAGAAATAAATCTGTCCCTATTTGTGGACATATGATTTCATATATAGAAAACCCTAAAGACTCTACTCTAAAACTGTTAGAACTAATGAATTCAGTGGCACAAACATCAAACTAAAAAGTTTCTGCATAGCAAACGAAACCACCAACAAAATGAAAAAGCAACTTTTAAATGGCAGAGTATTTTGCAAATCATTTATCCAAGAAGAGGTTAATATCCAAAATATATGAAAAACTCATAGCAAAAAAAAACCCAAAAAACAAAAAACCCAATCCCAATTAAAAAGCCGGCAGAGGATCTGAACAGACATTTTTCCAAAGAAGGTATACAGATGACCAGAAGGCACATGAAAAGATGCTCAACATCACTGATCATCAGGGAAATGCAAATCCAAACCATAATAACGTATTACTGCACATCTGTCATAATGGCTATTATCAAAAAGATGAGAAATAACAAGTGTTGGCAAGGATATAGAGAAAAGTAGACTCTCATGCACGGTGAGACTGTAAATTGATGCAGCCACTATGGAAAACAGTATGGTGGTTTTTCAAAAAATTAAAAATAGAACTACCATCTGATCCAGGAATTCTACTTCTGAGTCCCTGGAGAAAATAAAACAAACAAAACATAACACTTATTTTATTTTATTTTTTTTTAACACTTATTTTAAAAGACATATGTGTCCCTACATTCACTGCAACTTTTATTTACAATAGCCAAAATATGAAATTAACCCAAGTGACCCTCGATGGATGAAGAGGTAAAGATATACACATACGTGTGTGTGTGTGTGTAATGCAAGAGTACTCCACGTTTTTTTGTTTTGTTTTGTTTTGTTTTGTTTTGTTTTGTTTTGTAGTACTCCACCTTAAAGAAGAATGCCATTTATGACACCATGAATGGATCTGGAGGGTATTTTGCTAAGTGAAACATGTCAGATAGAGAAAGACAAATATCATATGATTTTACTCTACATGCTCTACATGGAATCTAAAAAACACAACAAATGAAGAAACAAACAAAATAAAAACATAGATACAGAGAATAGAACAGTGGTTGTCAGAGGGGAATGGGGTGGGGAGCTGGTGAAGGAGGTCAAGAGATACAAACTTCTAGCTACAAAATAATTCGTGGGGGTGTGATGTACAGTCAATAATACTGCATTGCATACTTGAAAGTAGTGAAGAGAGTAAATCCTAAAATTCTTATCACAAGAAAAAAACCCTTTGCAACTTTGTATGGTGACGGATGGTAATTAGACTTATTTTGGCGATCATTTCATAATATCTACAAATATTAAATCATCATGCTGTACACTTGAAACTAATATAATGTTATATGTCAATTATACCTCAATAAAAAAGAAAAAGTATGTTAACAATGATACTTTGGTTTCACACTGTTAATATGTTAGCTAGTGCACTAAAAATGCTGAGAACAGAACCTTGCAGATACCCATTTGCTCAGTGCTGTTCATTTTGTTCATCACAACATCACATGTACAATATTCAATCACCAAAATCTCTGAATATAATTGAACCATTTCAGTATGAATAATAGTAATTAATCAATTGAAAAAAGTCGTATTTTGTATCCTCTAATATAAAGTGGAAAACTCTGATTTCTGTGTCTTAGAGGATTAACAATATTAAATGAGTTAATTTTGCAACCCACATATATAAATTAATTCTTATACAATTTCAGAGGTAGCCTTGTCTGAATTTACACAGCAGAATCCATTTTTTTCAGAATGCCTTTTTTAAGAGCAATATCCTCTGACGAGTAAAATTATTTTTTATTTATTTTAGAGGGAGAGAGTATGAGTGGGAGGGGCAGGTGGAGAGGAAGAGAGAATCTCAAATAGACTCCATATTGAGCATGTAGCCTGACTTGGGGCTCAATTTCACAACCCTGAGATCACAACCTGGGCAAAACCAAGAGTCAGATGCTTCACTTAATGCACTACCCAGGGACCCCAAGTAAAAGGATTTTATATGTGATTTATAATCCTTTAAAGTGGGATCCACGCCATGCTAGTCCAACAGATGCTCTCCTCCACAAAAAAGAATTCAAGGTTTGCAGAACTCCGAGAAGCACATGTTACCTTTCTAGGGTTACAGCATGACTTGACATATTCCAATCAGAACTTTATAGTAGTGAAACAATCTGTTAGCTCATCATTTCCTAAACATATTTGATGATAGAACCCTTCTCTGATACAATACCCATTAATGAGGAACATATATTAGGTGATGTTACTCCCAAGAATGCAAAGAATGTATATTCCTTGCTTTTCTCTAACACTAATGACAATAATAATACTACCCAGTCACTTGGTTAGTCAGTCAACAGATACGTGCTGAGTACCTACAGTCTACTGTACCTGTGTTGAATATTTCCAGTTTACAAGGCTCTCTAATATATATTCTTCTCTTCAGTCAACAAGATGGATAGTAGCCAGCAATTCAGCTTTCATAGACTCTCAAAAGCAATGTGGATTGGTGAAAAGAACATAAATATTGTACTCAAAAAGGTCAAGCTTTGAATCCCAGCTTTGCCATTTACTATTTTATACCCTTGAGCATGCTTAGGTTTTCAAAGGCTCAAATTGCAGTGAGGATTAAATGAGGTGACATATGTAAAGTACTGAGCACAATACTTTGAACATAATAGGCACTTGCAAATGTATGCTTTCTTCACAGTCGTTTTTTTGAATGCCAACAGAGAAACAAATTCTGGGTATGGACAGTATTTAATTCACCTTAATTTTGAACAGAGGCATAATATTCACTTTGCATTGTGCTTAGCTCTGTCAGGTAAAACAGAGAGGTGATTTAAAAAAAAAAGAAAGAAACAACAACAACAACAACAACAACAACCAAGAACCAAAAAAACAGAGCTCAGATCTACTGAGAGACAATCAAATACCCAGTATGTGTGCTACATACCATTACAGGGGATGAATGCTTTATTATGGGAACTCATGGAATCAAGCCTCTACCTGCCCAGAGGTGCAGGAAGGGGTGAGATGTTATGAAAATAAGAACTAGATACTTTCACTGAATGAAAGTCATTCAAAAAAAGAACCAATGGAGAGATGAAGATAAGGCTTCAAACAAAAAAAGAAGCTTCTGAAAGACCCAAAAGCATGAGAAAACGGCATGACTTAACTGATTGGCTAGAATTTTGTGTGGGAAAGTATTTATCCAGAGATGAAGCTAGAGACAGATCAAGAAAGGCACTGAAACTCTTACATTCGATTTCACCCTAAAGACAAAATATTTAGACAAAGCTTCAACAGGTTTAAGCAAACAGTGAAGTAGTCAGATATGCAGTCGTGAAACCACGCAGTGTAGAGTATGTGATTAACTTGAATTACAGATTGTGGAGGACCAGCTAAGAAGAAGAATGCAGTGTTCCAGGCTAGAACAGAAGCTGTGGTGACCAAGAGCAGATGGCAGGTGTGAGAGCAAGACTTGCTGAGACACGTCTCTGTGCCCACGTGCGTGCAGTAACACCCGACACAGTGCATTTCTTCTTCTGCCACAGGCACCTAGCATCAGGGCAATACACATATCGCTCATGCACTTGCAAAAATTACCAAATAATTTTACCCAGAAAACTATAAAAATGATCAACAAAGAAACAAAATGAGCCAAAATATATTATTAAGTATCATTACAACACGTACTGCGTTTTTTACTTATTGCAGTTTCTCACTCATTGAAACCAAAGTATGTTACACATATTTACTGTGCATCCACAATATACAGCAGGGAATGTATAGCAGTGACAATAACAATTAAATACAGGTCAATGGAAAGATGTGTTTGCACTAATTAAAACTACAGTTATTTGTTCATAATTTTGCTGAAATGAGTGTGGGTTACACCATTGTTTATATGTATCTGAAGCTCATAAATATCATAATTGAAAAGGCAGCTTTGGGGTGGAATAGGATGCATAATAAAGAGGGTTAGATGAAATAAAGAAATGAAAAGCCTTAATCCTTCTGAAGTTCACATCTTTTATATCTTATTGTTTCTAAATTTTGCTTTAAGAATGTTCCAACATGATAACCATTGGCTCCTGACATATTTCAGCACTGTGCTAGGCATTTGGACAATTGTTGTGCTCAATTCTAATATAGTAGAAGGCCAAATTTGGTATTTACAACCAGAAGAGTGCCTGCCACATGGTAGGCATTCAATAAATATTATTGAATTTAGTAATACATGCTTTATAACATAGATTGATCCTAGTAAAGAAAGGGCACTTCGCTCAACTTAATGGATTGAGATATTAAGAGGAGCATCTAAGAGTAGAGACTGGAGAGAATGGAATTGCTTTTCATGACTTGGCAAGAGCTTTTGGAATTCTGTGGAGCCATCCAAAAGTGAGGAGGTGAGGACAAGTGAGGGGAGCAGAAAGGAGGATGAGAGTCAGAGACATGACCCGTGGCTGAAGGTTACCGGAGAAAAGGCACTGGGGACTGTCTTAAGGACATCACAGGGATGCGTGGGTGGCTCGGTGGTTAAGCATCCGCCTTCAGCTCAGGGGATGATCCCAGGGTCCTGGGATCAAGTCCTGCATCAGGCTCACTGCAGGGAACCTGCTTCTCCCTCTGCCTGTGTCTCTGCCTCTCTCTGTGTCTCTCATGAATAAATAAATAAATAAAATCTTAAAAAAAAAAAAACAAAGAACATAAAAAAGCAGATAGTGGCCATTTAATCTATATTTGTTACTAATGTTATGCAATGATCTCTGCCCCATCACATAGACACACACCCTACCCTCCATAAACTCCTTTTTAAAATTAAACTTTTCACATAAATAGTTTCTGTGAATGGATTTTGTGGAAATGAAAGAAAACTGTTAGACAGCATGAGGAGGAACAAGCCAGCCTACTAACTGAACAAATTAAGTATGAGCAGGGCTCACAGCCAGAGGTGATCTTGAACGTAAAGGCTCTGGTACTTTGAGGAAAATGAGGGCAGGCTTTGGGTTTTCATGGGGCATAGGTACATTGGATCCAGTTCATAGCAGCTTAGGAGAACCTGGTTGTATTTTCAGAAATTTCACCAGCTGATGGATTTCACATTGATAGCCTCCTATTGGCCATGATGGGATTATTTACACCATTGGAAATGAGCAAATGGCTAACTCAGTGCTATAGTTATCTCCCCAAAAGCCAGGTTAGCAGCACTCTATGGAAATTCACCAACTCTTCGGAGGTACAGTAACCCTAACTGACTTCTGTGTGAACTAAAACTACAATTTACGTTCTGCATTTATGATCTCAGATAAACAAAGAAAGAGTGTGGGAGACAAAGGAAGGGCATCATGAATTTAAAGAGGAGGCTGTGCTAGTCAATATGGCACCACTAGCCACACCTGGCTTTTCAGGTAGGAAACTAAATAAAAGTAGGAATTCGCCTTCTCAACAGCACTGGTCATATGTCAAGCGTTATAAAGTATATGTAGCTGGTAGCTACCATTTTTGACAGTGTAGACATGGACCATTTCTATCAACACAGAAAGTTTAATTGGGTAGGTGCTAATAGGTCCTCTAATTTAAGAAATGTCACATTTTTTTAGGCTTCAGCATCTTCTGGTCATTTTGGTGTAGCTTCCTGATGAAGTTGTAAACATCCGTCTTGGTCTCGATATTCTTTAAACAAGATATCTGATCATTATTGATTCTATGTCTTTACCAAAGGTTATGTGCAGTTTTTTTAGAAGGGTTCAAGCCAAAACCTTGAAACAAACTCTAACAAGACTCTAACAAAGACTCTAACAAACAAAACTCTAACAAGAAGCTTTTAATAATTTTCATGAGTGGATACTTTGTAATAAAAATGTTAGTAGTTTAAGTCAAGTGATACCAGTTTTTAAAAAAATATATTAGAAAGATAAGAATTCACGTAATGTAGGAATCTCATAAGAAGAAATAAATAAGGACAATGATTTAAGCATTAGCAATTACCTAATTTAAGATTTGACAGTTTCCAGTAGGTTGGAATGCAAAAAGCTGTCTAAAACATTCAATAACTCTCTTTGTTCATACGTTGCACTCTATGTGTGCACTTGACGGAGAGGTGGAGGTTGGGAATGAAAATCACAGTACGTAGAAAATCAGATTTAAAAAAAAGCAATATAAAAAATCAAAAGATCATAAATACTAGTTAATGGTGAAACTTGATTTAAGAAAATAAAAGTCTTTAAAACGTTTAGAACCTGCGCAATGAAATTCTGTGAAAACATCATGTAAAGGGTCTTATCAACAAACCTTCAGTGTTGAGGGCAATGGGAAAAGTCATGGAATCACATAAGCATCTCGGGCTCCGAATTAGTGGCTCTTGGGAGTAAAACTGGCCAAGGGAGGGAACAGCTTGCTAAACTGCAGCTTGAACACATCATCCTGTATTTGCTCCTAAAGAGATTCTCAAAAATGCTTCACGTGCAGAGATCTACATACACCTGTTCTTTCTGACATCAAACCATCAAATTATGGGCACCCCTCTAGTTGGGAGTCTATCTGAAATAATAATTTGGAGAAGTACCAGAAAACAATGATTATTAAAAGATGAGAACTTTTTTTTTTTTTTAACAGCGTCGTGTAGTACTATGACTTAACGTACTTAAGAGTAACTAAAGCACCCAAGGAGAGGCATTAATTCCTTCTGGCAAGATTGAATTGATGACTTCACAGCCTGAAAAAAAAGTAAATTCTGTAAGAATAAGTAGGGCATTGTAAGGAAAGCACTCAACATCGAGTAATGTTTGAGACAGCCAGCTGGCAAGTGAATGTAGGTCCCAGCAAGCATTCTTAAATGTATTTTTCTGCATAAAATTATTATAAATCTTATTGTCTTTGAAGATGTGCTGGTCTATTATGATAGCAAATGTATAACAAACCGCAGATGAATCATGAACGGGCTTCCTACAAATAAAGAAATACTCAATAGTGCTACAGGTCAATCTTTCTTTCAAGGATGATGAAATCCAGACTGTCAGGAAATGGTGAAGCCCTATATACACCATGAGACTCTGCCAGGTTCAATGAGCTAACTCAACGCTGGTGAGCATTGGTAAGTAGAGGTCTCCGGGATCACTAGTGGCCCTTTGTATTTGGTCCGTTCTCTCCCTTTAATCACATATCACAAGGCACTTTTTCAAAAGTTTCACTACACACGCACTGTGTATATGATCTTTCTGATCTTCCAGTTTACTGCCTGATAAGAATTAAGGATAATTTTTTCAAGCCTTCATCTTGGTGAACCTATGGTAGGTCTTTGTGGTTAGTCCCAATAAATCATCCTTTACTAATACTTCCTGAAATATGGACCAAGGTTAACATTAAGGTTATGAGATCCTTTTTATAGAGTTTTAAAAAAATTCTGGAGAACACAGAAACGTGACTAAAACACAAAATAAGTCTACTAAAAATCACTAAACAGGACCTATAGGGGTACTTGGAAAAATCTGTGAGTTAGTTCAAATATGTGAATTAAAGTTAGCTGTTTGTATAGGAAAAAGAAAGTATCTATGCAAACTAAATTTAAAATAATATACAGTACATAATAAGGAAAAAGCCAATATGCACACATTCAATGATTTGTGTAATGGTTGTGTCAACATTCCTCTCTTTAGGGATCCTGCTCACAAATAGTAATGCAAGAATCTTTTCATTATTGCTGAGAAATGACTATCCTAGGAGTAATGTCAGCATTACTACTGACATCATTCTTCTAGGTAAAAATATAATGACAATAATATAATTTTGAGTATGTCTACACCCAGAAACTTTAACTTAAATCAATTTTAAAAAAAGCTACATAGCCAAGAGGTAAGCCCAGATAATTTCAATATTTTTTCATCCATTCATTTATTCAGCAAGTATTAATTGATCGTTTACTCTGCGCCAGATGCCTCCTTAGACTCTGGAAATACAATAATTAAACACCCAGAGGCTTACCCTCACGGGGTTTCCACCGTTAGTAATGCACATTTGTGGGATATTCTGGAACAGTGCTTAACAAAGGAGATATTCAATCACATGCTTATTGAATAATCGGACTAAACCATCCTTACAAGCTACTTGTTTTTTTCATATGTAACTTTTCTACGAGACATCATTTGACCTTCAGCATACCCAGCAGTATAAACAAAACCCATAGTAATGATAAACATAATGATCATGCATTGACTGCTTATAATATGTCAAATGACTATGTGAGGCATCCTATCTACATTTTCTCATTAAATCTGTACAACGCCCTCCTGAGCAGAGAACTAGTAGTGTCTCCCTGCAGGAGGAAACTAGTATTTATCTGCAAGCTTATAGGCTACTAAACCAACACTCAAAGCCAAGTGGCCTGAACCCACGACCCTTGAGATAAACTGCTACATAATGTTAAAACACAGTTATTTCTTTGCTATTAATTCATTTACATTTTTTAGAGTAACACTACATAGGAGAAGTCAGGGTGCTTGGGCAATAATGACACTATGACAATAACCACCACAATAAGAGAATATGGTGTAGTCTCTCTCTGGATTCAAAGGGATTAGAGTCATATACTTGAGAAATGCAGATGGTATGTCACTGATGAATAGGCATTAGGTTCATTTCAATGGAACATGAATTTATCTAATACTCACTACATGAATAGAATTATGTATACAGACAAAAACAACTATTTGTTGGACTAAACTAAAAGACTGTTCAGAGCAAAGAATAGTATCAGCCAATATTTTAGTTTTAAAATTCATTCTTGTTCTATATGTACTCAGGAGATAAACTCACCTAGGGCAATGAGTATCACTGAAAGCTGTATTACCCTCAGGCCTAAATGCTTACATTTTTGTGAATACTCTAAGCTAGAGGATGATGTTCACAAGTGTGGCCATCAGATGGCACTACCCTTTTCCTTTTCTGAAGAGGAGAAGTATGTGCAAAATTCAGTGACTGCAATGTCACTAGAGGTAAGGGGACAGAGCAAGAGGCAATTTAAACAGCTTTCCTAACCCCAAGAGGGCAATGAGGAATATTTCTATCAGCCTTTCTTATTTTTCTTATTTTATTTTCACTTTTGCAATTGCTTATAAACTCATCTGTACTCAGACCCTTTGAAAGCTCTCCATCCAACTTGGGATAACACCCTTTATGATGCACATGTCTACAACTCTGTGTGACCTTGCCTCTTCCCACTCTGACCTCTTTCCTGCTATTCCAGCCACATAACTGTTTTTACTGTCCCTTGATCTTTGGGGCATTCACATTTCCTCTTTCCTTTATGTGGAACTCTTTCCATGGACAGCTCAGTCCCTCACTTTAAGTCTGCTCAGATAGCAACACCCTCCTGCATGCCCTGTGGAAAACAGCAGCTTCCTTCCTCTTATCTTATCAGCTTATCTTATCAGCTTATCTTATCAGCTTATCTTATCTTGCCTTGCCTTGCCTTGCCTTGCCTTGCCTTCCTCCACTTATCGCTCCCAGATCTCATGGTACATTCCCTTTAGTGCCTGTTTCCTTTACTAGATTGTGAAGTTCTATAAGGGCAAGGATTCGGTCTTTTTACCATTATTTCTTAACACTGAGAAGAATGACTCTCATAGTAAGACTTGGTAAGCGAACACATAAACGAATGAATGAGTGAAGGAAGGAAGGAAGGAACATCTAGGAAGAAGTAAGGAATCCATAAAGCATTTGCCAAGAATGTAGATTTACATAGCACCAACATCATTCTCATATTTCTTCTTATATCTGCTTCATAAAATAATTACATTATGATCTATTAAAATTTTACATTTTCTATGGGCACCTGGCTGGTTCAGTCAGTTCAGCATCCAACTCTGGATTTCAGCTCAGGTCATGATCTCAGGGTCCTGAGATCGAGCCCCGCGTCAGGTAGTTAGAGTCTGCTGGAGATTCTCTCCCTCTCACTCTGCCTCTTCCCTTGAGTGCTCTCTCTCTCTCTCTCTCTTTCTCAAATAAATACATAAATCCTTAAAAAATAATAAAATGAAATTTTGTAAATTAACTTAAGGTAAGCGGGTTAGGCACAACTTTCAGATTCAAGTATTGTTGGCCTAAACTCCCATATACAAAATTATCATTTTATTATTACATGTTTCTTCCAATATTAGTGTTTTCTGACCCCTCTCACCAAAATCACAGATGCAATGTGATTTTACTTTCAGCCAACTGAGATAACAATGGCTTTTGAGGTTCAGGCTCAGGGATGCAAATATTCTTTATATTCTAATGCATGAAGGCTAGGAGAAATGTATATAAATAACATTGTGTGAGGAGTTATTTTCGTATTGTTTTACAATTGGAAATATGGTCAGAGAGGTTCCTTTAACGTCTATATAAAGCAGAACCAAAAAGGTCAACCAATGAGATGAGAGAAGAATTTTTTTCCCTCATTCCCCCATGTATCTTTGCCCTTTTGTACTGTAAATTGCAGGGGCTGGCATTTAAATGCACAATGTCAAAGGCAAAGCACTTGCATTCAACCTATGCTAAGAGACAGCTGGCAAGGGGCAAAAAGAAAAATACTACCCTAACACCTTCCAGGGCAAACTGCCTATTGCACATCCCACTTTTCTGGTTTCTCCTATTACAGCATTTGCCCTGTGGACAAAGAAGTAGCCAAAGGAGCACTTTCCTTCTAAGGGAGCAACAAAGATACTCCCACCTCTGAGACCAATAACCCCTCCTCCCTGCCTTTGTTAAGCAAAGACACCAGAGATGATGATCTGAACCATTTCATCTCTTAAATCACGTTTGTTAACAGCAGCTATTTTTGTCCAAGGCTAATTCTACATTTTGCTTATTTGGCTCTCACAAGTAAAATTACTCATCCAGGACTGGGTAGGTGTAATGCACAAATGGAAGCAGGATTCAGACACTAATAAGGACATGCTGTAATAATTTCGACCAGAGGCAGCTTGTCATAATGGGCAGGGTAAGCGTGACAGTTATTTCCCTGAGGTAGGAATCCAAGCCAGCTGGCAAGGAACGGTAGATGTTCACACTATTGTCCTCCAGCAACTCAGTAGGAAAGAGACTAAAAAAAACCAGTTTGTGCTCACATCATCAAATACGTCCTCCGCTGTTGTTTCACAGATTGTGTGTGTGTGGTGTGTGTGTGTTGGGGGGGGGTAGTTAAACTAAGCAGCCGACAGACAAGTCCTTTCATCAAGAAGTTACTAAATCCAATCATAAAGTTTTTTGAAAAAACATGTTCAAATTTAGAAAGAGAAAGTAAGGATCATTCACCCAAGTTTTCAGTCTTTCTTTCCCCCTCCCTGCTCCAGCATAAGCGATGGTGACAGGTGTTCGTCCAATCACCAAGGCTGGCACCCTGAGGGCAGTGATTGTCACCTCTTCGCACATGTACAACTCCCGTGGAAGAGCCTACTGGAATCTCATGTAGTTTGACCAGGTCTCCTCTCCCAAGGTACTCACTCCTTCCTCCAGCCAGGTCTCCAATCTCAGCAGATAGCCCCTGATGTGATTCCAAACTGTCAGATAATAAAGGAAAAGCCAAAGCCTGGAATGATGAGAGACTTGCTCCAGGTCATGTGGCTAGCAGCAGGATTAGATCTTGCATTCAGGCTTCTGACTCCCAGAAGAGAGACTTCTGCTTCAGGGCTCGTGGCTACTTTCTTTATAAGCCTTATTGAGTGTTTTCCCCACCTGGTGGTATGCGCTGAACTTTTGTGTCTCCCCCAAATTCATAGGTTGAAGCCCTAACCCTCTGTGCTGATAGTTGGAGATGGGGGGCCTTTGTGAGCATTAGATGAGGTCCTGAAAGTGGGGCCATGGTCTGACTAGTGCTCTTATAAGAAGAGACACCGGAGAGCTTTCTCTCTCCACAGGCACACACCAGGGAAAGGATATGTGAGACAGTGACTGCCTAAAGCCAGAAGAAGCCTCAGGATGAAGCCTGCCTCGCTGGGCACCTTGATCTTGCAAAAGATAGCCTCCAGAACTATGAGAAATAAATTTCAGTTGTTAAAGCCATGCATCCTATTGTATTTTGTTATGGCAGCCCCTGCCGACTAATATACCTGGCAACATGGGACCATTTTAAAATGCAGACCTGTAGGCCCCATACGGAGCCAACTGAATCACAAACTCTGAGGAGGTTCGCCATCTTATCTAAATCTCTGGGAAACAATAATTTCAAAAGCTGGGATGCAATCACCTATACTGGATATCTCTGAAAATAAAAGGGAGCGTGATTAATAATGATACCAGTACATCAGATGCAAATTGATATGTATGTCACCTTGACCTTGCATAATCTGAAGCTCCCCCCACTCCCCCGCCTCCCAGCTGAAGCTTTGACCCTGGATATGGAATCAGAGAGAACAAAATTCAAATAATGATTTATTCTCATATAAGCAGTTGGAACTTCTATTCTTGTAAACGAATGAATATGTGATCCTGTTTGCTCATCTGTGAAATGTGGGTGGTGATTTCATCAGTTTATCTTCAGCACCTGAGTGATGGAAACATTGTAAGCAGGAATGAATGTTGACATGAATGATCAAATCTCATTTAACGGGGAATCCTGAAGTATTACAGAGATAAAACAAAGTGCTAGGAATATAATAGGTAGACAATTAATGTTAGATCTTTCCCCTATGGCTTTAGTATATAAAATTACAACTATCTCAGGTGACCTAATTTCTATTTTTGCTGCCTTTGGATAGAATTCACTTTTTAGAGGCTGAAATTACAGTGGTAAGGAAACAAATGGTTTCCATAAAGTTTAGAAGTGACTCTCTTCTCTCGTGTAATAACGGCCAAGGATGGCAGCTCAGATACAAGCATCCTTTCAAGTCCGATTCCTGGTTCTACTGTGTTCCTGGAAGAGATGCCATGACTTTTCTAACAGCAAAACTGTCTATTATTATCTCAAAACAATTAACACAAAAACTTTTGAATTCAGTGAAGGTCAGAGGATTAATAGGTTTTATCTGCAATGTGTTTGAAAAGCTAATTAAGACTTCACATACCGCAGAGGAGACTGGGAATACAATATTTAGTTTTTCTCCACATGACCACAATGAGCAAAAGTGAATAGAGAAAGACAAAGTGGATGTGGAAACTTCACTGACAGGAGGCAAATCTTTTTTAAAGAAAATAAAATTGAAAGTGCTTCTTCTTTGATGGAAGATGCGTCCTTTATTTATTCACTGGTCATATTTAGCATCTGCTTTATGCTGGCTTTATTCTAGTTGCTAGATATTCAGTATTGAACAAAACAGATATAGTCTCTTTTACTTTTTGACTTCTTTTAACCTAGAGACAACTTAATTAACAAAGAAAAGACATTAAAAATAAATTCAATAAAATTTTAATTGTTTGTTAAGAAAATGGGAAAGGGGAAATCTTCTTTGCCCCAATACATTATTTATCATCAACCATCAACTTAACAGGAATCTTAAATGCTAACATGAAAACAAGCATGTTATTAAAAGTCATCATGACAGGAAGAAATCCATTTTCCTCTGATGCTTTTGTGTTTATTTATGAACAGCAGTCTTCTAGTTAAAAAGCAAGGGAACAGCAGAGATCTCAAAATTCTCTGGGGAACTTTATCTGCTGAAAACCTACTTAAATCAATACTAATCTTTTGTTTCCCTTGCTCTGAACTTCAGTTTCCATGAACTGTTAATTTCATCTATAAAGTTTTGGATGGTTATCTCTTCCAAATACACCATGTTGGATCAGGTCCTCCCTACTTCTCACAAGCACTATTTTAATAGATCTGAATTCTACAATGTTTATTAAAATAGCTTTCTAACTAGTATTTCTCTCATTCTTTCTCCTCTGACAATTATTGGCAGGTTAATATTTTTTTTACAGATATTTATTTATTTATTTATTTATTTATTTATTTATTTATTCATAGAGACAAAGAGAGAGAGGCAGAGACACAGGCAGAGGGAGAAGCAGGCTCCATGCAGGGAACCCAATGTGGGACTCGATCCCAGGTCTCTGGGATCAGGCCCTGGGCTGAAGGCGGCGCCAAACCGCTGAGCCACCCGGGCTGCCCTGGCAGGTTAATATTTTTAAACATATATATATATATTAAATAAACATATATATATATATATATACACATATATATATATATGATCATGTCAATCTCTTGCATTTACGCCTTCAATGGCTCCCCACTATTAGCCAAATGAAGTGTAAAATAACTAGGTGTGCCCTCAAAGGTAATCATGGTCAGCCACCATTTCAATAAGGACTTGGCTTCAGATTTCATTTCCCACTGCTCCCCATGCTGCTCTCTCTCCGTACTTTACTTGGACTTTTCTTCATCCTCTCCCACCTAATCTATGTAGGCTCTCTCAGAAGCAACAAAAGCAATTTTGCTACAGGGTGTAGAGAGATTACATGAGACTGTAGGTAAGAAGTAAAAGTTGATGAGAGATGGGAAAAGAGAGATCAAGAGAGAAAGCCATGATAATAACTTCTATTCCCCACCTTGGACTCCCAAGCAAGGTAACAAAATAAATCCTTTTTCTTTAATAACTAATTTGAATTGAATTCATCATGAGGAATCAAAGACCTGATATGTTCCCTGCAAAGTAGTGGGCACTCCAAATATTTTTAAAATAATTGATAAGAAGGGTTCATGATCTTTACATGAAGTTTCTAATGGCAAATCATTATTGATCACAAGTTATACAAGGAGTCATTTAAGATAAAGTAGTTGAACAAAGTCGTGCAAATTATGTAACAAGACTTAGAGGTAACGAAAGAAGTATTTTATGGCTTCAGGACTTTAACTACCTAAGGCTAGGTTCTAGAGTACAAACTCTTCTAATTATCCTCTATTTTTCACAATAATGACAATTATCATAAGTTTTGAAACCTCCAGGATTTCTAATCAATATCGAAAATTATAATGGAGAGGATATGTATTTTCCAGGGAGCTATTAGGGAAAAAAAGAGCAAAAAGGTGTAACAGAAATTAATTATAAATGACCATGTAACAGAAAGGAGAGTGGGTTCTTTCTAACCACAGTATCTAGAGAAGCTAATAAGTGTAACAGCATTATGGGATATTGTGTTATCTCCAATTTGTCTTGGGCTGATTCACTGTGTTTATAAATAGTCTGGAGAGATAAACATGTAGTTAATTTTATACTCCAGCTATAAAATGCCATCTTTTCAAATTGAAAGTCAAAAAGAAAGGCAAGTTTAAACTCAGAATAGAATTAAAAGAATCATTTGGTTTTTGTTTTTTCCCTTATTTATAAAATAAAATGAGAGTCATTCCTGCTTTTAGTCATAAAATTTTTAAATTATAGTACCATAATGTTCTCTGGCAACCAACTGCTGAATTAACAAATATAGTTTCATCTCTAAGTCTGATTAAATAAATGCATGTATATATACATATATTTGTACATTCACTCTCTAAACCAGGACACTGTATAACAAGTGTCTACGAAAAAAAATCACAGAAGAATTATTTTTCTCATAAGAATTTGTGTAGCAAGGTGAGGTGTTTAAAAATCCTGATATGATTTGTTATCTACTCCCATGACTTAATGGTTTTTAAATTGCTACACTTATTCTAAACGTGTATGGGGGTTTCACTTGGTAATGAGCATTTAGGTTGGAAATGATAGAATCCCAGCATAAACCAACTTGAAAAAACAGAGGAATTAATTAAATGATGTAACCTAATTGCAGGAGGTCAAGTGGATGGTGGTTTCCAGGGATACCTGCAAGCTAGGCTTGAAATCCCATTAAAATTCCGCCATCATCCTTTCCTCTGCTTCTACTTGTCGGCACTATTTTCAAGATCGGCTGTAACAACAAGGGTGTAAACGTGACCAAGTGACCAACAGCGTTTCCTGGGCTCCCATACTTAATGTAACCACCTCACAAAAAGGGACCATTTTCCTTTTGTCTTTTTTAAAAAAGTCCGTGGACAAGACTCCAACCCAACTAGGGTCATGGGGCAGGTGGATCAGTGATGAAGATCTGAACCCCCAGTTGAGCAATGTGATTGGAGTTAAAGGGAAGAGCCATACATCAAATGAGCAGGATGAGAACAGAGAAGTACCAGAAGGGAGGATTTTTAAGTGTCTACTGCCACTGTTTGTCAACACAGTCCTTCATCAGGTACAAACAAGAATTTTTAATTGATCATACATATGTACTCTACCTAAATGTACGTACTCTACCTAACAGAATTCAGTGGCACTCAAGGATACTCTATACCTCGTATTAGTGATGCATCAAACTGAATGAAAACTATGTCTCAAGCTGCGGTGTTTAACTCCTTCCTGCCTTACATCCCTTCACCATTTCTAATTGGTTATTCTGGTCTACTCCCTTTGTGCTGACTTTCACACATCCAATCCTTCTGATGAAGGCTAAATTCTTTCCTAGCAACCATTTTATAACAAAGTTGAAATCCTGGCTTTTGATATGTGTTATATTTTTACAAGCTCTCTACACACAAGGAGAAATAACTCATACATTAATTAGCTTTCTGCCTGTGGTTTTATTAAAACCACTTGCTAGCTAAAGACCTCACACATTGATTATAGCTGTAATTTTGATAAAATTTGAGTGAGGCTAAAATTCAGTTGGAACAGCAAATTAAAATTTGCACATACTGGTGAGACCCAAAAGCTGAAACCATGGGTTCTACTGGAAATGAAAGAAATTTGTTCAAACAACAAATTATTTGAAATGGCAAGAGCATGTGGTTAGAATCTCAGTTAATGACCTTGCTGCATGAGAAATGCTACTCTGGGGTTATCTTCAGCCAGTGGTTCAGGGACAGCCTTTTACAACATTGTGGAGGACTTAGATTTAACTCTGAATGAGACAGAAGCCTCCAGAAGGGTGGATACGAGTGGATGCGGGTCTCAATTGGCCTAGGTCCCTGAGTCACTATGATGAGTGAGCCCTTTTCTCAATACATAGCATGAACAAGAAATAAACTTTGCTAAAGTTGCTGGAATTTTTAGGATTTTTGTTGTAGTGGTTGTTTTTGCAGTGTAACCTTACATATAGAGGCTAGAGATGATGGTGCCCAGACCAGTGTGATTCTTAAAGATCATGAGAAGGGGCCAAGCTACCAAACATATTTCAAAAGTGAAGGTGACAGGATTTAATAATAGGTTGAGGAGGAGAAATAAATGAGGCAAATGTGACTCTAAAGATTTGGGTCTAAGCAAAATAAATAAATAAGTAAAAAGAACTATGTGATTACTTAACTGTTAAGAAGAAAAAGCTAAGCATAGGGAGCATATTCTGGGGTGTGTGTGTGTGTGTGTGTGTGTGTGTGTGTGTGAAATTTTGTAGACCATTTAACTTGGGGAGGTCTAAGAGGTATTTTAATGGAAATGTGAAATAGGAAAAAATATAGGTGTGGGGTTTAAATAGACATCAGAGCTGGAGATTAACATTTGGAACTCATCACAAAGGTGGTATTAAAATCATGGGACCAGGGCAGCCCTGGTGGCTCAGTGGTTTAGTGCTGCCTTCAGCCCAGGGAGTGATCCTGGAGACTCCGGATTGAGTCCCACGTCAGGCTCCCTGTGTTGAGCTTGCTTCTCCCTCTACCTCTCTCTCTCTCTCTCTGTGTGTGTCTCTCATGAATAAATAAATAAAAATCTTAAAAAACAAACAAACAAACAAACCATGGGACCATGAGGTCCTATAGGAAGTAAATATAGAGAAAGGGAAGACACTTAGAATTGAACCCTGAGGTGTTTCCACTTTTATTTTCTTATTTTCTTTTATTATTATTATTTTTTTTTGGTTTCCACTTTTAAATATCAGAAAGAAAGGGAGGAACCCAGCAAAAGAGACCAAGGAAAAGTGACCATAGAGGTTAAAAGGAAGGAAAAACTATGGTCCAAGAGACTGAGTGAATAGCTATCAACTGTCGAATCCTCTTGAGAACTGAGGATTCACATTTAGATTTGGAAATGCAGAGATAAATAGTGACTTGAACAGGGAATCGGTGGGGACAGAAGCCTGAGTACAATGGGTACATGAGACACTGGAAGGAGAGTGTAGACAGCTCATGAGGAGTTTTGCTCTAAAGGACATCAGAGAAATGAGTTGCACCAAGGGGGATGCACCATCAATGAGAAGAATTTTTTTTTTTTTTTAATGCATAAGAGATGGGATAGCATGTTGTAGGCTGCTGGGTATGACCAGTAGAGTCAAAATGAATTTGAAGAAGAGAGACATGCTGGAACAACATTCCTGGGTTAGCAGATGAGGATAGGATATTATGCCCAAGTGCAAGGTTGTTCCTATAAGCATGAACATTTTAACTACTGCATTGCATTCAGCCAAGAAGGCTAAGGTTAAATAGAGACAGATGAAGGATGTTAGTGGATTCAACGGTCAGAGCTCATGAGAGCTGTCTTCTAATTGTTATTTTTCTTAGAGAGCTAGGAAGCAAGATATTCAGTTGATAGAGAAGAAATGTAAAAAGGTGGAGGATTCAGAAAAGGGAGGATGTTTGGAAACAGTAGTTTCAGAAAGAGGACAGTGAACCAGTAGTAGAATTCCATTCTGGAAAGGAAACAGAATCACGGGGAGCACCATTTCAAAAGCCTCAGCATTTACTCAACACATTCCACTGAGCCTATACTGCCTGTGAGGCACAGTAGGAAGTAGTGCAAATTCCTAAGAACTCGGTGCATCTACAGATTTTTAGGGAGTAGAGGGACTGAGTATTTCATCATATTCTCTTGGTAGATTCATTTCACATGTTCAGTGCCATGGTGTTCCCCCCCCCCCCCCCGCTTTGTCCTCTGATTCGTATAACGAGTATGTACCCACCTCTATCTGCAGTGTCTTTCCAGATAACTATTTTTATCTGTTTCTGTTCCTGATGTATCTTAGCATTAGCCTTTTCATTGTTCATCTTCGTGACCTTATATCCTAAGATTAATACAGCTGACAGGATATGGGCAGTGACTAACATAATTGCTATACTTTTTTCCTGAAACTGAAATTACTTTTTGGAAAACAAAAGAGTTCTTTTAATTAGAGAAATATTATATGTGCTCCCATGACCTCTTCAATTAAAGAGGAAAAGTTACTAACACATAACAACTCTTATTTTTGAGCCTCAACACTTTTGGTGTCGGAAAGCTTTCTTCCTCCGTTTTTTGCACCATAAGTAACTGCTATATACCATCCCTCCTACCTTAAGTTAAGGTCATTGGAATTTTTCCACTGACCTGTCTCTAGATATTTTTACCCTGGGGACAATTAATCATCATTTCATATATATTTTTTATTTCCTTTTTTCATCGTGTTCAGGGTTTATGCGGACATCAACACATTCTGATTAGATTTGGAATAATGTTTTATGCTGTTGTAGACAATCAGGACAGAGTGTGAATTCAGGTTATATACAATGACCATTTACTATGACATTACTTTCTGGAATCAACTCTTAACCAAACTTTTATTTTTTTATAACTAACGGGAGAGTTTGGCAGAGGGCCAAATTTTAAATTATGATAATAAAAATCTTCATTTGCAAGGTAAAATAATCTATATATTAGTTTCACTTAGCCTGATATTTAATTTTAGAAAAATGGGCTCTCATCAGTCTCCTTAAATTCAATATAATCATTCTTTCTACAGATTTACCTTCACAAATCCCAGAGAGATACCCACTCCTCTTCTGCTTGAATACTTGGCATGGCAGACTTCACTGATTAAAAAGATTCTTTTTTTTAAGTTTTTAATTTATTTTGTTTTATTAGTAATCTCTACACCCAAGATGAGGCTCGAACTCACAGCCCTGAGATCAAGAGACTCATGCTCTTCCAGCTGAGTTACCCAGGAACTTCCCAAAAGATTCTTTTTTTTTTTTTAAGATTTTATTTATTTATTCATGAGAAATACAGATTGAGAAAGAGAGAGAGAGAGAGAGAGAGAGAGAGCGGGAGAAGGAGGCTCCATGCAGGGAGCCCGACTTGGGACTCGATCCTGGGACTCCAGAATCACGCCCTGGGCCAAAGGCTGATGCTCAACCACTGAGCCACCCAGGGATCCCAAAGATTCTTTATATAATCTTGAATATCCCATAATGTCTTTCCCAATGGTCTTCAACCATTGAGTCCTAATTCTCAGAGATAATAAAGAAAAAGTCTATACCTATATAAGAGATGTGGCTTGCATGTTCTCCCTGGTTTCTTGTTTCCATTTTAGATTCCCAAAATACTCTTTTCTGAATATAATCTGTTTTGTTTCAAAAGGTCTTTTCTAAAATCAAACATTCTCATCCAAGTGAGATTCTAACAAAGTACAGTTGGAGGATTTCACCCTTTTCTCCAGATACAGTATTTTAATTGATAAAATCCGCCACTTCATTTGCTCCTGATTTCCACACTATATCACCTTATGTTAAGTTACTTTTCTAAAATACTTACGTATTCTCTCCATAGATGGCAAGTAAAATGTAGCCCTTTATTCTATATTATAAATAGATTTAAAAAAACTAAAATCACACTATTTCCCCGACCTAGAAATAGCTTCTTGAAGAGAACTCTTATGTTTTGTTTTGTTTTTCCCAAGTAGTGACTACTCCCTTTTATTGTGATTTTATTACGTTCATTTAGCTATCAGGGAATCTGCTCCAGGGATAGGAACTCTGGCTTAACCTAAGACAGATTATTCCTTTATTCTTGCCACGAAGGTTAGTTCCGGAACAGGCCCATAAGGATCAATTTTTACTCAAATCAGGTTTTCTGTTTGAGGTCTCAGGCAGCCAACCTATTCTTTTTTCCCAGGACATAAACAAGAGAGGATAGAAGGCAGGCACCAACTAAGACGGCCAACTGGCAATCACTGGAGCAAATACCAAGGAATCTTAGTCTAAAAAAATGGAGAGAGAAATCTCATTTGGATGATATCATTTTGCCCCTGGGTGAAGCCGAACTTGAAGAGACTTTACTCTAGAATTGTAGTTAGGCAAATCAATAAATTTCCTATTTTAAATGGCCTGCCATTTGTGAAAGCAAGTATCCTCAGTGCTAAACCACTGTTCATATTTAATGTGCTCCAACCTTCATCCTGCTTAAAAATATGTTAAATGCATCTAGGTTAAATGCCTCATGACATAAGTCTGTGGCATCCCCGTTTTAAATGTATAATGGGCAACCTACCAGGACAAAGACACAGTTGCCATTCACGCCTTGCTGTCTGCGTGTGCTTTTGTATCCTCCCTATGGGGGCAGTGCTCACAGTTTATTTTAAATGTCTGTTTTCTCTTTTCTAAGTTCTTTAAGAACAAGTAGCATGTCTGTTACACTGATCTATGTCCAATATTTAGCAGATTTCCTTGCCGATATTATGTCCTTATTAAACATTTGGTGAGTGAAGGAAGGAAAGCAGGATTTCTATAAGAAAAAGAAGAATTAAACTCATAATATATCCTCTTTATTACTTTCCTCAATGTTTATTTATGCCTGTCTGCAATATGCCTGCAAACTAACTAGGGAAAAAAAGAAAAAAAAAAAAAAAAGAAAGGAAAAAGACACACAATCTGTAGTCATCATTTCCTAGAGTTGGCAAAAAATATTTGAGGATTGCAAGACGGTGAGTTTTCTTTGGTGAACTCCTACTGCCTTTACTAATTGGTAACCATGGCCAAGTTCTTCAATTGCTCCAATTCTGGGTTCTGTAAAATGGGCATTATACTCTCTACCTCAAGAGTTGTTCTAAGAATTACACGTGAAAACACTGAATACATTTAACTGTTACTACTTTAAAAATGCTCTTGATAAAAAGAATACATATTGGCACTATTAAAGCTATTTTGAAAATTTGCTTTCAGTAAACTGGGAGAAGCTGATATTGAAGGATCAGCTGATATCATTTTAATGTCTTCTAGACTTTACTTTCATAGAATGAAAAATCTTAAGAAGTTTAGGAGACATGATTTATAAAAGTTAGTAGATATTTCACATCTATCTGCTCAAATGTATATCTCAGATCACAAGCAAAACTCAGACTATGTAATTCCCCAGCAACTTGTCAAAATCCCCCCATATTTTCTAATAAAAAATTAATTTCTAATTAATATCTTACTTCCTATACCTCTCTGCATAGTCTCTCATTAAAATTTAGTTTATGATGTTTGCAAGAGACCACTTTGTTTTAATGTTAAATTAAATTATTTTGTTAGGAAATAATTCATTCTGAATATAAACTGTAGTTAAAAATAATTTATCTGGGCATCTGAGTGTCTCAGCATTGAGCAACTGCATCGGCTCAGGTCATGACCCCGGGGTCCTGGGATTGAGTCTCACAGCACACTCCCCGCAGGGAGCCTGCCTTTCCCTCTGCCTGTGTCTCTCATGGATAAATAAAAAAATCTTTTAAAAAAATATACAGTAACAATTAAAAAGAAAAACATTGATACGAGATTTGGGAGATAATAGAAAATTATAACTAAAATAGAAATTAAAAAGCTTGTTTGTGAGGTCAATTCAGTTTTTCATGTGAAGTCTCCTAATGTTTTGAGATTTCAGTTTTTTTTATCAACTTGATTGTACCAATATGAATAATATGATTTCAGTTCTTCATAAAATTAATACATTGAAAAAAGTACCCAAATTATTCTACTAGAATCTAGAATTCCCTATTTTAATGCTACACGTGCCCATTCATTTTCAGATTCATTTCTCTGGTTGGTAATAGATGTCCTTCATTAAAGCTTTTAACGAGGGCACCCGACTGGCTCAGTTGGTGGAAGATGTGATTCTCAGTCTGGGGGTTGTGAGTTCCAGCCCCACACTGAGTGTAAAAATTACTTAAAAATATTAAATAAATAAAGTGGGAAAGTGTTTTTTTTTTTTTTTTTTTTTAAAAAGCTTTTAGGGGCACCTGGATGGCTCAGTGTTTGAGTGTCTGCCTTCAACTCAGAGTGTGATCCCAGGGTCCTGGAATCAAGTCCCACATCGGGCTCCCCACAGGCAGCTTGATTCTCCCTCTGCCTGTGTCTCTGCCTCTCTCTGTGTGTCTCTCATGAATAAATACATAAAAATCTTTAAAAAATAATTTATCTAATATGGGTACAGGAAATACTTAAAATATCGATATGCCCATGCAAACAGAGAAGGAATATTTGTAGTCTATTTACTGATTCTTTCTCATATGTATTTTAATCCTCTTGAAAGTACTTCACAAAATGCAGCACAACTCAAGTTTAGGGCTTATTTTCTTTCTGTCTTCACTCAGAGGGTAATTCTGATTCTCTACATCAAGTATTAACAAGATTGAAATAAGTCACTTGTAGATCACTCCTTTCTTTCCAGGCCTAAGTCAATTTTAATATAAATCTTTTCCCTTTCTTAGGTTTAACACGTACTTTAAATTCCTTTTTAAGTCAAAATACCTTTGCTTCATGTTTGCATTGGACCCAAACATATTTTTGTATTGTGCTAACCAAAAACTAGAACATGGAAGATTATCCCCAGAGATCCTATAGCATGGCATGATATTAATTCTCTCTCACCTTCTTGAAGCAGTTTAGTTTCTATCCACTAATTCCGATGTGATATAAGAGGTAATCAAAGGTATCATATGAAGTAACAAGGCGCAGCTGTTCCTGTGTTGTTCCATTACCAAATCTCCTGTCCTCTAGCGAATAAGCAACAATTGTCTTACATTTCTGTGATTACAAAACACTTGAAAATATATTCTATTGCCTTCAAGGCAATTCAAGTATTGTAAATGATTTTAATATAGTCAAGCTGCCATCATCTGAACTCAGACTTGCAACCTAATTTACATGGGAACAAAATGCTAACTTGAAAGGAATATATCGTTGCCTTATAATTAGGGAGTACCCCTAAGTCAAGACTGGGAGTATGAATTAGATCCGGTCTATTTGTGCCAAATTTACCATTATTTACTTCCTTAACATTTAAAAAAAATAATCTCATTTAGAGTGTGCAATAATATAACTGCACTGATATCACTCAAAAGTGTGTGAAGTATCTATTTTTTCTTTGTAACTTGGTATTAACTGGTCGATTACTACAAAATTTGTAGAACTGTGGAAAAAATCAGTGTTTAAGTTTCAAAGTGTTAAATAATACGTAGCTGATGTATTTGTCAAATCCTTTCTAAATACATATGTGCAAAACACAAAATACAAATATAAAATGACTTTCTGAGCCCCTTTTCAAATAGAGAGGAAAGAGAGTGAGCACAAAAACTCATATTCATTGTCTCAAGATACAAGTCTGGACAATGGAAGCTTGCTCTTTTAAAACTAAAACTTAACAGTGAAAAAATATTTGAAAGATACTATGTATTATCTTATCCAAGATATCTGTACATATAAAAATCTCAAGGAAGTTACTTTTAACTACACATAAATTTATTTTAGTGATCTGTAATCTTCCATGTAAATTATTTTGAGCTCTAATAGCTAGAACAATCTCTTATAAAAGATTCGTAAATTAAAATAGATGCTATTCTATGTCTGGTAGGCAAAAAATTTAATGACATATTCAAAGCTATACATCTCTGTAAAGTATTATTTATAATTTCTCAACGACAAAAGTAGACTTGTATAGGGAAATCAAATAGTCAAAGATTTTAGTTTGTACAGAATTTAATTGTATTTGACCCAAACAATGATTGAAAATATGCTATGGAAATAGGTAGGGTTGCATTCTTTAAATCAGCATAAACCTTATGAAGTGTTTGGGTTTTTTTTTTTTTTTTTATGAAGGAATAATTCTTTAAAAGCATTAAAGTGCATCTCACAAACTTACCTTTTACCAGTCAGTGAGCATCAAGGACATTTTGATATGTCTTTTTCTAAAACTAAGGCTTTCAACTCAGAATGTATTTACTATTGGAATTTTAGTTTTATCACCAGGGCTGCTAATCTTACATCGTATATCTTGCAGATGCATTTTTTGTTTTGTTTTGTTTTGTTTTGTTTTTACAAGGCAATCTAGATAGATTCTTCTTCATAACTTGAAAACACCAACTTATTACAACTGGACCATCTGTGGCATTATCTCAAGAAAGGCAGATTATTTTTTTCACCCATGTGCTCATCAAACAATGAATTCTAAATTATCTCTTAGACTTCCACTTATACTCTGTCCCTTTGAGCATCAGTCTCTGGCATTGTGTTTATAGGTCCTAAATTCACTTCCCCAAACAAAACTGAACAAGACAAAAAAAAAAAAAAAGTCTTTACTTTTTTATATAGATACAACAAAAAAAGAAATCACTGCTTTCTTCTCCATTTTTGCACCTCCACTGCAATCTGGTTTTGTTCTTCCACTCCACAGGAGGTGCTCTCCTCTTTCCGGCCCTCCTGTCACTGCTTCTAAATAACAGTCGCAAGATTGATGGCTTCGTGATTCTTGAACCATCCATTTCTGACATGCCTCTAATACTGAACTCTTTTGCTTTCCCTTCAATCTCTCCAGCAATTGCTTTCAGGCTCTTTTGCTTTATTTTCCATTATCTAATCCCTACATACTTGGAATTCCCCAGGTCTTGAATCTGGATTCCACTCTCTTTTTCTTTTGACGCAATCTCTCTGGGTAATATCATCTATTCTCATGGCAATGACTAGGATCTATATGGATTTCTGTATGTGTAGCTTTACTTCAGAATCCCCCATGAGACCCAGACCTACATATCTAACTGCCTCTTTCAGGGTTAAAATCCTGACCCTGACGTTTGCTAAATGTTTGACCCCGGGCAAATTAACTTAACCTCTCTGTGTCTTAGGTTACTCAATTTATAATGAAAATTTTTAACAGTTTATTTGTTCATTTATCATAAAGATTAAATGAGTTAGTATTTTAAGACAGTGAAAAGAGTTCTGATACAAAGTGTGAATGATATGTCACATACGCTTGAAATTTAACATACTCAAGAGGAAACTCAATTTTTTCCATCGCGGCTGTTCCTCAACTCAATAAATGCTATCATCATTTAACCGGCTTCCCTCTTCTCTTTTCTCCCACTTACCCATTATCAAGATGAGTATATACTTGTATAAAACATAAACCAGAATGTTTTCCTACACTGTGAACACCCTTCAGGTGTTTCCTATCACATTTTTAATAAATAGAAAACACCTACTTATGTCCCTACATATTCTGACCCCTTGTACTTCCTCTCAGGCATATTACATGGATATCACACACACATACACACACACACATACACACCATATTCATCATCATGTAAACACTCACACATCAATGTCTGGATCCTTCCAATATATCAGATTCCAATTCAAATGTCATCTCTTAGAAAAGCCTGTTCTTTCAAGCTTATCTATTTAAATAGCTCCCTATCCTCACTCATTGCTTTCTGTCATTGCCTCAAATTTGTTTCCCCGTGGCTCTTACCCCAAGTTGTACTTCTGGATATTATGTTCACTAATTCACAGTGTGCCTCACTGGTCAAACTGTAAGCTCCGTTGAGGCCTATGTTCATTTATCCACCTCTGTGTGCTCAGCACCTAGTATGATGGCTGGTATGCAGTAGTGAATACTTCTGCAAGAATGCATGCCCAAATGAATCAATGAATTTGTCCTTTTCTAGCAGCTATTCCAGAAAAACTGGTCAGGTTTTTCAGAATCTTTCTTGTCATTTATAGTCCTATTCAGATAATTCTTGGGGGAAAAAATCATATTGCAAAGTGTGATAATGAAACATCATTTTACATCATTATCAGTTATCATGTCAAAATCATCTTCATAATTAATAGGCTCATAAACATTCCAGGGTGGTAATGAAGTTAACTCCAAAAAGTTTCTAACAACTTATAACTCCAAAAAGGCCAGTCTGAGAGAAATGAATCATAGTTTTCCACCCATTTCTACAATGGTATATATTTTCTCCAGGTGATAGCTGTTTCATTACAAGAAAAAGCAACTTTTAATTTTTTTAACCATTATCATCTCATCAAGCGCTAAGAGAGTTATTTCTTCAAAAGTATCATTTTGTGAAATAAAGAGATGAAGAATATCCCTGTTTCTTTGATCTACGGCTTAGGTAAGGAACACCACTAACTACATTTAAGTATGCCTTGTGGGTACTTCAAATTGCCACGTTTTTTATCACTTTGCTTGATTGAGCCAAGTCTGTGCAATTCAAGGCCTTCAAAAACCTTCTCTCACTATATGAGTTTCATCTTATAAAATATTTTCTACCTCTTCGTGATAGATATACCTTAGATAGCCTCTTTCAACTTCCATTTTACCCTCTTTCCGGTTGGAAAAAATGGAATGCCAAAAATGTGCATCTTCCAGATTCACTTGCCATGGATCAAATTCTACCAATTAAATGCAGGAGATTGAACAGCAGAAATGTTTTGACGAAGGTTTCTTGGATGTGAGTCAGTTTGCCGAGACAACTTTGGTGACTGAAGCAGCTTCTTGCCTGGCTGACATGGCCTGGTCTCAGCAGTCCAGGAGTAGCCCCTTGTCTCCTGTCCTCCCACCGCTGGCATATGCATCCACTCTCCTGCACAAAAGCCTGTCCTAACTTGAGTGAAGTCTTATGTCTAACACTGAAGTCTGCTATAAGCATAGGGAGATGGTTTTAAACATTTTAAACGTTTTTATTTTTTTTTCTGGTGGCTTTTTTCATGGTATTCAGGCTGAAACACACCTCACAACACTGTAAAAATATCCTGGTGATTTTTCCCCCCCAATTTCATGCAGTGTTTTTTAAGTGGCAGATATTTGTTTCACCAGGATCATTTAAAATATATACAATGCAAGAGATTATTATAATGAACCTTGATTCACCAATTACCCAGGTTCAACCATTATTAATTTGTGAACTGGCAATTTTATATCATGTAAAATCCCACCCACATTTTCCTTAGCGTAGATCATTTGTAAAGTGTGATTTACCAGTTTCAGGCAGTAGAGGCTCATTTATCATAGAATTTAAGTCTTAGATTCATTTGCATTTACATAATTATAAAATATAAAGGTAATAAAGTAAAATAACAATATAAAATATAAGTAACTTTATATGTTATATAAACGTAAATAATATAAAAGTCTACATAAATATAATAAATTATCACAATAAAACCCATAAGCATCAAGGCATATCTTACACATTGTAAATTTTCTACTCTTTGGGGCTAGAGTAGTGACATCATATATTTTGCCATATTCCTCCAACTATTTTAGGAAAAAATGACATATGTGCCCCAGCTCTTTAAGATTTCTGGTTATTTTCAATTTCTCTCATTATGTCTGGAAATCACTGCTTTCACGTTTCAAACTGGCTGTTTTTAAACCATATTGCCTCTCACGTGAAAATACAGTTGGAGAATTAGCAAACTCTAACAAGAAACAAGAGTTAAAAACCAGCATTAATTGAATCTCTGCTGCTCTCTCTCTGTCTCTCTCACACACACACATATACACACACACACACACACAATTTTGAATATTTGGAGGTTAAGAGCTTGTAAACAAGCAAATTATACATATTTCCATTAGGAAGTTGAACCAATTTCTAAGAGCTGACAGTATTTTGTGTAATCAAAAGTAAAAATGGGGCAGCCTCGGTGGTTCGGCAGTTTGAGCGCCTGCCTTTGGCCCAGGGCGTGACCCCGGAGTCCTGGGATTGAGTCCCACATCAGGCTCCCTGCATGGAGCCTGCCTCTCTCTTTCTTTCTATCATGAATAAATAAATAAAATCTTAAAAAAAAAAAAAAAAAAGCAAAAATGACCAACACACACACATAAAACTGGTTCCAAGAAGGCCAAGGTTGTTTTTCAAGACCAGCTAAGCAGTCCTTCCCAAGTGTGCTGAGCAACCACCCAGGCAGTTCTCTGTTTTAGTGGATGGGCACATGAGCACCAGCCTTGCAGGAAGGGAATGGATGAACGCTGACCTTGTGGGAAGAAGTATTGGCATAATCAGTTGTCTTGCCAGTGGTACGCCACCTGGCTTTGACATGACTGCTGGGCTAATAACACAGGTGTCCAGAAAGCAGAGAAATATCAAATCTTCCCATCACTCACTCTACCTCAAGGTGTGCACACCTTTCTTCTAAAAAAAAAAAAAAAAAAAAAAATTTCTGCTAAAAAAACCTAAAA
The DNA here is from genome assembly GCF_003254725.2 of Canis lupus dingo. Lineage (NCBI taxonomy): Eukaryota > Metazoa > Chordata > Mammalia > Carnivora > Canidae > Canis > Canis lupus. The sequence continues at coordinate 62,642,299 of NC_064243.1, forward strand.
CCAAACCAAAACGACAACCACACACATCACAGTGTTGGCAAAAGTATTTTTCTGCTTTTGCATTTGCAAACATACAACAAATACTTTGAAGGTTACAATTCAAAACTTGGTTCTGCAAATACTTGGTAAAACCGATGGCTCAGAAAAGAGAACCATCTTTCCCTTTAGCACCCAATCGCGTCACACACACACTGACCCAAGCAACGAATTTCTCAGTATCATCATATCGTCAGAATTGCATTTTTCCTTTCTCATGATCAGATACATATTTCACTAGGGACATGAGGAAAGTTTTAAGTCACACAAAATGAATGAGTGTTCAATAAAACACAACTGACTCTACAATAATACATCCTTAATAATAAAAATTTGAACGCAAGGTATTTGGCACTCAGACCCACAGAACACCTAGAGGTCTCTTCCTGAGCATTTCATGAGTCATATACCATCAGGCAACTCTTAAAATTTTATATTTCTTTTTACGCTTTGTACAGCATAATGTTCAGGATTTCCTGAAATTTCTATTTGCTACTTTCTAGTATCCAGTTTGGCCTCCTACGGTCCCTTTTCAGGACCCTTCCCCATCACCTTTTTCCCCCACATAGGCTAGATATTCCTTAGGAAGAGAAAGGTTTTCACTGACACCATACAGTCCTGCTCTCTCCACACAAGAGCCTACTTTGAAACTCTCTTCAACCTCTCCTTCATTGAAGTTTATCTACGGCCTCATTTTCTAAGGCATTGTTCCCAACCTATTATTACACAGAGAAGATCTGGAAATCTCATCCACTTTAAGTGTTAATAACTGAGAAGAATTAGTTTGTTACCCCGTACACACAGGCCCTAGGAGATTTGCATTTTAATGGAGGACAATGCGTTCATAACTCAAAGGAATGGAATATCTCTAATGGTGGAATTTCAAGCATCACTGACACCAGCAGGGGAAATATTTGGGGGGTGAGAACACTTAACACCAAACCATAATATCTCATGTTATAAGACAACTATCTTTTTCACCTAGACTTAGGCTTAACCTGAACAGAAGCCAGTATTCATGTTCGAATGAGAATTAAAACACAACTAAATATAAAGCAAAAATCTAAGTTGTCGAACAATTATATTTCTTCACAGGCTGCACGAGTCTCTCTGAGCCTCTTAGCTTGACAAGGCAGTGTTATTCTGCTATGTAGCTCTTCTCCGTTTCATTATGTCTTCCCTAGGATGGCCTTGAAAGTTCTCGTCAGCTTCACTAAACGTTAGACAGGCCTCTTTCTGACCGTAGGCTCCAGCCTTCCCTTTACCAGAGGGCATTTACCTCAGAAGACTTGTCATTGTAAATTCTTTCTCTGCTCCTTTGAGACATAAATCTTTTTCAGAGCCTCTTCCAGTGTTCTAACTCAAGAATACCTTTCTCAGGGATGAGGGAGCCATCCCTTTGAAATGTAATCATGGAGAACCGCAGCACCCCCATCACCCAGTTTCTGGATAGCAAGAATCTAAGTCCTGTGGATACCTGGGTCCGAGTTGTAACACTACACTCCTTGCCATTAAGTCACTGAGTTAAGAAAATAAGTTTACTTTTGCTTTGAGGAGGCCAATTAGCACACACAGGTGGCTGGCAACCCTCCGCCCCCTCACAGCTCTGAAACACCCTCCTGCTTTTTATTTCAGTGAAATTGAGTTCAGAGTGAGTTGTAACCTCTCTCCTTTATCACAGCAGCCATGAATAAAAGCTTCCTTGTCTGCTTAGTTTTGTCTCTTGCCATGTTTGTTCTGACGGCCTGCACATGGGCAGATTTTGGTACCTATATCCACTTTGTCTACCTCCCCCTGAGATCCCCTCGTGGATAAGTGTTGTTAACACAACCTGACTGAGGACACAAAGTACAATACCTTTTTTTTCCACATCAATGGCAGTGTCCTTGTCCGACTTCTTTTTGACATCTTCTTTTTCTGATAGTAAAATGAGAACATTATAGGATTCGATCTGTTTCATTCTCACATATGTCAGGGTGCACCCAACTGCCATCATTCAACTCATCTTATACAGAGGAATCTTAAATCATGGCCATCGTCATGTCAAATATGAGGAAACCAGAACCTTCATTATGGAATAGTGGCTTTGGTGTGTTTTCTCTTCAGAAAGGGAGAAAATTTTTGCTAAGCTCAAAAAAAAAAAAAAAAAATTCTCATGCCAATGGAAACATTAAACATCATTATTAATTATGGAATATTTCAATAAGTTTTTCCTAAAGGACATTAAAAGGAATATAGTGAAAGTTTTCTGGGCTATCAGGCCACTGGAAGCTTGTCAGAAGCTCAGGAATCTCCAGAGCTCACTTGGGACTTCAGATGCACTATTTGAAAACAACCCTCTAAAAGTAACAAAACATGTCAAACCAATCAACTGTTTTTTTTTTTTTTTCCCTTATACAACAATTGCCCTTTTGATAGATCCTTTTTATTAACCTGAGTAAATAGGAATTCTCGTTTTTGTATTTGCAGTCCAATGAACTACTGAATTAGAATTGAGCACCAGTCCTCACGAAGACAAAAATTCAATCAGTAATAATTTGTAAAAATATTCTTTTTAAAAATGTGTCAATTTCAACTTCATTTCAAATATTGATAAATTTCAGGAATGGTTGTTAATAACAATAAAATTATTAATTATTATTCATTTTTGCCTAGAAAACAAGAGCTTTCCCAGTAGTGTTACAAAGGGTTACCAACTGACTTCTGTGTTAGTTTTTAAATTACTCACCTTTCTTTTTTGTTTCAGAAGTTACTTTCTTCTCAGCTTTCTTCTTTTCCTCCTCTTCTTTTCCTAGAGAAGAAAATTTAGTACAGAAGAAAAACCAAGATTTGAATGAAGGATGACTATTAAGGCAGTTCTGCCTCCAGACAGCTTTATGACGTTGAGCAAGTGATTTAATCTTTCTAAGCCTTATTTTCCTCATTTGTAAAATAACAGTACTTCCCTCAGAGTGAGCTAATGTTTACAAAGCACTCCGCACAGTGCCTGGCTCACAGTAAATGCATAAAATTGTAGGTTGCTAATATTGTTTATAAATAATGAACGAGATAGTGTGAGCTTTCCCAACCCAACAATTGTTTGGTGCCTAAAGTAAGATAGTATATGAAATTAAAATCTCATTTCTGAGGAAAGTACAGCAGGTAAGCCAGGAGAATGACTTTTTTTGTTTTCTTTTCATATGTTCAATCTCATTAGACATAATACACCAGGACCTTTAATGATATCTATTTTGACTTAACTGTTTTTCAAATCTGCTTCTCATCAGCAGGCATTTGGAGCTTGGTGACATCTGTCTGGCAGTCATGATGGGGACATAGCTTCCACTGCCCTTTCCGAGTGGTTGTATCAACGGGAATGCTCACACTTCTTGCACCCAGGGGTTGTGATAAGTCTGGGTGCCACATAGAATGGCATGTGGTGCCTCTAGACTTCTTCATGGAAGATTTCTTCTTCAGAGATCTGAGAAAATCTTGGTCTGACAGCAGAGGGAACCTTTAATGCCTACCTGTAGCCCCCTAACAACTGGACAACAACTGGTAAGTGAGCAAAGTCACATAATACAGAATTTTTGAAATGGAATATTCATCGTTTTTAGGTTTGAGTAGGATTAATGATAGCAATCAACTAATTTTTATTCTCAATGAGGAGTGCTATTTACCTTATATTTGAAACAGTTTTCTGTTTGTCATTTGCACTCTCACCACAAGTATAGATGTCAAGCTTTCAAAGATTTTCATTACCCAGAACTTAATATTAAGAGATTGCTTCTATGCTAAAGAAATTCAATGCATAGTTCTAGTGTGAATGCTGAGGTTGTCTACTAATGATTGCATCTTATTAAATGTAGGAATTAATTCATTCCCTTAGGTATAGAGATTTTTTTTTTTTTTTTTACCTACAAGATCAAAGACAACACTTTCAGTGTTAGAAGTATGATTTGTAAAGAACCCTTTCTCATGACTCCTGGAGATAAGCTCGTGTTGTAGGGAGAAAGATATTCACACTCTGTCTAAATGTGTTTGCGGTGTACCATTAGGGCTCATCCAGTAGAAGGAGAAAGTCAAGAAGTCCAATTTTGATAGTTCCAGAGTTAGATATAAACCAATTCAGTTCCACTTTGCCTTTTCCTAAAGGTTTATGCATATTAAATATGTAAATCGTGTTTCAAATTCTGAATAAAGATACTTTTCATTTAAGTACCATTATTTCCAGCTTGTCTGGGAGAAATTTTACATAGCAGGGCATTTTCCATCTTAGCTAAAAAAAATGCACATATGCATTTGAGTTGAATTGACAATCGAATTGGCATTTGTTAAACATTTGTGCCAGAACATGGGTTAATTAAAATACAGATTACTTGTAAATATGTCTTAGCCCATGTCAAATATCAACGCTGTAGTCACAATAAGATCACAACTCACTGTCCAAGGCTCTCGGTTTCATAATGCAAATGAGTAAATATTTCATTTAGAAGTTCATGCCAATTAGTCCATCTTACGTTGAACTTCAGAATGAGAGTAGATATTTGAGGTCATGAGACAGAAGACATTCTTTTCTTTTCTTTTTTTTTTTTTAAGAGAATACCCTTGTGCACTAAATCCTACCCTTTAAATTAATATAACTGGAGTTTTATTGTGGTGATACAGTATTCTTGCCTTAGTTCAGATTGAATTAATGCTTCCATTTACATTGTGCCTGTGATTATGGCCGTACACTGAGAGAGTCGTGAATAAAAGCAGAAGTCCACAAAAAAGCAGGTATAAATAATGTACTTTAATAACATTTTTATGAATTAGACCTTTAAGCTGTCATTATGGGGCCTACTTTATTCATGGCGAATTCATTTAAAACATCAGCTTCTGAAGATTCTGCGTTTCCTCAAGCACTATTGTCTCTGTTCTGCAGGTGATTTGGCAGCAGCGGAATTAGTGGAATTATAAAAGACACAACAAATTCATTATATCCTACTTGGAAATAAAAGTAACCCACGTTTCTTTTAGGACAACTCTCCTTCCCCTGACCGTTTGTTTTCTCCCTCAACAGTCAACAATACGCTTCCCTTTCCACCTGACTATGCACCCCCAATATTTAATTTCCTCCTCACCCTGTCTTCCAAATCGTTTGCTGTTTTGTTTGTGGCACCTAGAGAAGAGTTAGAGCATTTAATGCCATTGGCGTTCAGAGGGGTAGCAATTAAATGTGTCTGTAACATGTGAACCTATCAATGCTTTGCCTTTCTCTGGCAAAAGTGTCACACGCCCTGCAATGATGGCTCTATCTGGCAGGGATCACAGGGAAGGCTGGTTGAGAGAGAAATCCTCTCCACAATGAGCAGCTCCGAGCCACAAATATGTTATTAGCTTCTGCATAAATTAACATCAGATGAAAGAAAAATTAAATGACTTACTTTTTACTTTCTAAGCCCTTACAATGGGCTTTTCTCTTGCTTTTGAACGTTTTTATGCCTTCTCAAAGCCAGAGAATGAACAATAGTTAATTATCATCGTAAAGCTTTCTAAGATGCCTGTTCCCAGCAAAAACGGGAAAACAAATGCAAATGTTTAATTTTCATCTTATGTTGCATTAGTCGCCTCTTTTCCTTTCTGCTGTAGAGATTATCCAAATTTTACACGTCAGATGGGGGCTTCTCTTCTAAACCTGTCCAGCCACGGTTGATGTATTCTTGGTCCCAGTCAAGTAAATAAGGGTGTATTTCTTCCCCAACAATGTGCTCCAGCACATCTTGTCACTGCCACCTTATTTCTCTAGAGTGCCAGAGGTTGGCTTGGAAGTCCACTCATAGCGTGATCATGGGAAACTTCACACAAGCAGATAAATTCAATGACACCAGTGATTATTGCAGTTCTCCATCGTTATCTTACAGAGGCACGAGGCAAGAGAGAAAGCATGGGTGCTGGCATGAGTGACCTTGGTCTAAATTCTGTGCCTGACCCTTTCTGGTTGTGGAGAATTGAGCAATGCGCTATGACACCCTGAATATCATTGTCCTCTTTTGAAAAATGAGATTAATAAAACCTACTCTACTGGCTTGTTGTGAGGAATGGAGACCCTGAGCTGAGGTGCCTAGACCAGAGGGGATGTTCATAAAATAATGTTAGTAGCAAGTAATCTCACGCTATTTTAGAAATGATAAAAGTCTGACCACGTATAATATCAGTGATTTCTCTAGATATGACACTTGTTGATGTATTTGAGTAAGTACGCACTAATTCTTATTTTTCTGGATAAACAGAGACTATGTCTGAAATATTTTATGTTGAGAAACAGCAGGGGGAAAAAGTACATCAGCAGGATTTTACATGTTAGGAAGGAAAGATGTGCTGGAATGAAATGGATTCCAGTCTCAGGTTCACTGTAATTAGTAGCCACTGCCTTATGCAACTTTGAGGAACTCTTCTGTCTTCATCCATAAAAGGTGGGGGGACGAGTAGAGTGTGTTTAGAGCCCTCTTCACCCCTTTATTCCTTCATTCTCCAAATGAGGCATGCTTCTCCTTGCATTTATTTCTCAATTTTGCTGGGAGCGGGTAACTTAGAAAGCTTTCACTTCATACATTGCTACTATATGTTTTCTGGCTTTGAGATGGCTTAAAAAATGTTAAATCTGGAGAAAAGCCAAATTTTAAGGCTTTAAGTAAATATGTATGTTGTGTATGTCATATATACATGAATATGTGCACAAGGTATCAGGTGGTAATAAGGGTCAGGATTAGAGGATTAGAGAACGAGAGGATGGAAGGCAGCATTGCTTTTTGGGGTTTCTTTGGTTTTGAGTTTTTTTTTTTTAAGGAAGAAGAAAGGTAAATCTTTCCAAATGGGTAAGATTTGAAGAACGTGTTAAAAAATATGGGAGAGCTCTGAGCTATGGAGAAGACTTTTGCAGCAGAAGAAAAATATCTGCCAAGACCTTGAACGTAGAATCTGTTGTTTGTGGTATGACCGCCCCATTTTACTGTAAGATAAGAGACCACTGAGAGGTTTCAGGCAGAGAAATTATATGACACTGAGTTACATTTTAAGAGGCACTTTGGCTGTTGCTGGGTGGTGTTAAGTGCCCCGTTGGACTCTGTGATCCTATTGTAAGGAAGAAACTTAAGAAAGTAAAAGAATTCAGTACAAAATTTTCTTTTTCTTTTTTCTTTGTTTTCTTCCTCTGAATTTTATTTGGGATTCTTGAAGGAATGGAACATTGTAGAATGGTGCTAGGAGAACCTCACTTTACATTGTAATTAGGTTGCTATGGCAGCAAAGCTCTCTAAATTAAGGACTTCACTCAAATTATCTGGCATAACTAAACTGGCCTGTCAGAACCTGAATCCGTTGTCTTTGCCTTGGCTTTTCCTTTAGTGATTGCTGGATTATTCTTGGAAGCCAGCTCTTCTCATTACCAGCTATTAAAACAACCAATTCACAACCAGCAATCCTATAGCACCTTTCAGTGACTGCCCAGAGACTCTTAAAATGACAATGTTCTCAATCAACAGATGTTTATTTTGCCTTATGCACACCCCTAGCCAGGGTCCACACTTTGAAGAGATTCCTTCCAGGAACTAGGTAAAGGAATAAGAAGTGGGAAAGCTTAGTTACAGTAAGGACAGTTCATTAAGCCTCAAAAGGATTATGGACAAGGGATCTCAATAATTATTTTATGTGGTCAGAGCAAAGTAAAAAAAAAAAGGGGGGGTAATTTTGGTTGAAAATGTTACTTATTTCAAGGAGACAGGAAATTACACTAACAGATTAAAGCACGTGGCCTTATGGGCATGAGCATTTACTTGGTCCTCAGGTAAAAAGTCTATACATTCTGTAGCCAGTGAGGAAATGGACTCAGGAAAAAGCCACTTGCCCAACTTCCCAAACCCCATAAATGACACATCAAGGGTTCCAGACTAAGCATGACCGCGCATCCCATTCTCCCTCCTGCAAGTGGAAAACGAAGCTTGAGGTAGACTCATTCTATCAAAAAACTTGCAAGTCAGCTTGACCCCAGTTTTGCCTCTACCCCATGTCATCAGCTTTCAGCCCCCTCACAGCCCGTTTTCAGACATAAGGACAGTTTTCTTTTGGACGTAAGGACAGGTTTTTTTTTTTTTTTCCATTTTTTATTTTGCAGGCAAAAGGGAATGCAAAGAGATAGATTCTTTGAAACATTTCAATTTGCAAAAAAGTGTCTTATGTTAATTATACTTGATATTTAAAACAGATAAGGTAGATTTCCCCTCAAACCTTTCAGAAATGATAAAAGCTTTTTAAATAAGTGATTGTGTTACTTTTGAATGGGTTACATTTACATAGATGAAGGTTGCCACATCTATTTATTTTCACTTTCCTTTTTTTTAAGATTTTGTTTATTTATTCATAAGAGACACAGACAGAGGCAGAGACACAGGCAGAGGGAGAAGGAGGCTCCAAGCAGGGAGCCTGATGTGGGACTCGATCTCAGGACCCCAGGGTCACAACCTGAGCCCAAGACAGATGCTCAACCATTGAGCCACCCAGGTGCCCCTGTTTTTTCACTTTTCTATCTGGAAAGAAAGAACAAAGGCAGCCTCAGTGTGTGTGTGTGTGTGTGTGTGTGTGTGTTAGAGAGAGAGAGACAGAGAAGAATAAGACAGAAAAAACTCTGGTTTTTATTTTTCCTCTCAATGCTTTTACATTTCAGAAAGCAAATACTCAAAGTTTGTTGACTTTACTAAGCAAGAAGCTCTCCATCTCCATGCATTTATCTCTGGATCGCTTCATATAGTACAATTGCAAGTTTTTGTTGTTTCCCTTGTGGGGTTTTTTTTTTGGGGGGGTGTTGTTTTGGGTTTTTTGGTTGTTTTTTTTGTTTGCCTGTTTTTGTTTTTTGTTTTCTTTGGTGCTGCTGACATTTGGAGACTTTGGAAGAATTCTTTTAATACTTTTAAAGTTTATTTTATGTGTAATCGTTGCTTCCTCAAGGTCTTTTATTGTAAACATTTCCAATGTGTCTTTCTATAAAGGTGAGAAAAGCATAAATACAAGATTCTTTTCTAATCCCTTTTCATTTTTAATATCACACAATTTATAAAAGATTACTTTTTAAATATTTTCACCTCGATGGTTTTATTTTTTTACATTTTTCTGTATTTGGAAATGGATCACAAAAGTACTTCATTACATCTGGAACGTCAAGAATGTCTAGAAACATCAGAAAATTGAACTTTTTCTTTTTGTGATGAAATCATCAATATTAGAGAAAGCTGGCTATCATTCAAAATTGAAACATACATCACTTTACAGTGTCATTTCAAAGATACTGCTATTTTTATAACAGATTCTTGAGAAGTTAGGACTTGATTTACTACATAAATTGAAAAGACATAATAGTTATTTAAAAAAATAATATGACTTGAAAATTACTAAAAGTTATTGGTATATTGGGCACATACATAAGTCTGATTTTCAAATGAAACCTTTCAATCTAAAAAAAAATATGCCTAATGGACGTCAATATTAAAAAGGAAACAGGTATCCTTTTAGAGAGTACAACTTTAAAGTTGCCAACATTTTATATGTTGAATTCAGCTTTATTTTAACGCATGGGCTACATAAATTTCATCTTCTCTCATGAACTATACCAAACTACTAACAAATTCCTTTGTTTCCTCCTTACACATTATAATGTCTATTCCAGTAGATAAAAAAATTATGTTTTAATGTTAAAAACATTAAGAGCATTAAAAAATTTTTTAAAGACATTTAAAATCCACATCTAATTGAAGTGAGCAACGCCCACTCTTTATTACGTGAACAATTGCCAAGACTCTTTACTCCATTTGGCTAAAACACCTGGCTTTAAAGACTCATTTTGTTCTAGAGAGGAAGAAAAATATCTTTTGGAATTGTAACAAGATCCTATTATAGGAAGAAACATTTAGGTCAAGCTGACTCAAATAACAAAATAAATGTTTTATAAAGAAAAACTGGTACTTACATGTTAGAGCTTTGAAGGAACCCAGTTCTTTTTATAAAATGCTTTATGATAAAAATTTGCTAGCATGAGAGAGTTCCAATCAGAGTTCCATAATAAGAAAGCTACTAATAGATCACATTAACTCATATGTCCTCCTTTACTTCCTCTCTGGTCCTTTATAGATGAAAACACAGGGGAAAAAAGCTGTTTTTTTTTTTTTTTTTTTTTTTTTTTTTTTGATACCATGATAAAAGTTCTGAGAGAAACTTGAGACAACAAATAACAGATGGGTCCTTTTCTGTTTCCTGCTTCATGGGTGCCACCCCTGCTACAGGAATGCTGCTAAATAAATACTGTACTGGAAAGTCAAATCAGACAGGCAAGCCCCAGCTATACTGTCAGATGTGTATAAGGAGAAAAAACTTCTCTTATAGATCGGTCAATAAGAAAAAGTTACTGGTTTTCACCACACAGTCTTTATAATGATCAATAATAGGAAATCAAAACCAAACAACAAGGGGAAAATTCTAAGTTTAGAGGCGCAAGTTTCTTATGAAATATATTTGATGTCTACTAAAATGTATTTATAGTTCATAATCCATGGGAAACTCCCATTTTTTCCCATTCCTCTTTCCCTGTTTCTTGACACTCTTCTACCTGTTTGGTTTTATGTTTCTTTTTAAAAAAGTTTATTTGACAATCAGTTATTAAGACTTTTCCACAATACTAAGTGAATTACACTTGTCTTAACACACTAGGTCAAACATAACTGTGTTATCTCGTGTTCAGCCCTACCACAGTGTTGCAATCAGAAGAAACAAGAATCTAAAATTCCAGGAAGGGTTAAAAAAATAAAAAGAAAATAAAATAGGAGGAAGGTTTGAAAATAAATTTAAATATTTCCTGAAGTCTTTCAAACAGCTAATGTTGTTAGCTGTTAGACAGTCTAAAGATTGATTCTTTTATTCAAGCTTCCCAATCCTCCCTCATGCTAGCTGTTTCCCTACCCCCTCCCCAAACCCTTCTCTTCCTCAAAAGCACACTAAAAACTTACTCTAGCCCATACTGGATCTCCTATATGCTTCTCTTGACTTCTTTTCTCATTATCCAAATCTTTTATTTTCTTCTGGGGAATAACCCTTTCTGTTTCAACATGAATACATTTAATTCTTTGGATTCCTTCCAATTTTTCTGCTTTTTTAGCATATTCTGAGAAGAACACAAACACTTGGGACCTGACTAGGTAAACCTAGAATATGCCTTAGATGTTAAGGTGGGGGAGAAAAACTGAGAATATTTATGTTAATATTTGTGCATCCATCACATATATAAATAATCAGTTTTTAAGAATCCTTTTCAAGCCATTGGAAGGTGAAAGTCAAATAAACAGTGTATAATACATATAAAATATGCCTTATCAACTACTTATGTATTGATAAGGCTTCTAGTCAACGGTAGGCAATTGATAGTTAAGTTTTCACAAAGTCAAGTTATATATGGATTTTTGACTATAAGAGGGAGGACAGTCAGTTCCCTCCACATTGTTTGAAGGTCAACTGTTTATCACTATTATAGATATATTCTCTTAGATAATTTACTTGATTTCTCTGATCTTCTCTAAATTCTAAAATGATGTGAAATCATATTCACTGCCTAAAGTTGTTTTGAGGATTAAGTAGGATTGTTTAAAAAAAAAAAAAAGTAGCATAATTTTTCCCCATGAGGAGTAGCCTCCTATAATTATCTCATCTCCAGACCCTCAATTCTTACCCCTCAGCCATTCAGACTTTCTATAGCTGATACAATAATCTATAATGCAAATCAGATCATACTTCTCCTTTGCTCAATGGCTTTAGTAAGCTCATGCAGTCCATGAGGAGGTGTAAAATCTTTAGCTGTGTGTGCAAAACTCTTCAGGATATGATCCAAGCCCTGTATTAAGAAATTATCTAGAGTTTCACATATAGTGACTAATGTAATTAGTGCAGTTGCCTTATTATCTTCTATAGAGAACAATGAAAGAAGTACCATAAAATGTAATGATTTATTATATACACAGAGAACTTTCATGATTAAAAAATGATAATAATAATAATAGCAATTAATAGTTGAGTACATAACTATTCTAGAAAATTTAAGTTGGAGTAACCTGGGTGGCTCAGTCACTTAAGCATCTGTTTTTGGCTCAGGTCATGATCTCAGGGTCCTGGGATCTATCCTTTGGTTGGACTCCTTGCTCAGTCTGCCTCTCCCTCTAGAGCCGTCTGCTCCTCCCCACCCACCCCACTTGGGCTTTCCCTCTCTCTTAAATAAATAAATAAATAAATAAATAAATAAAATCTTCAATAAAAAAAGGGAAAATGTGCTAAGTCGTATATATGATTTCATTCAATTGTGTTAGCAACTTTCTAAGTTAAATAAGTAGTGAAAGTAGTTTGGTTTATATATTTTACCAAAATTTATAACTAAAGGTCAATTCCATTAAAATTGCTGAAAGATATAAGTTTATTTCACCACAAAATAAAGAAAAAATATTATATTGGCCTAAATAAAGTTCAATAAAATTTATTGTGTCATAGAGTTAATGGAATAAGAACTGGGCCAAATTTCTATTTTATTATTTTATGCTCTTTGCTTCTCAGGATATATCTCACTGAAGAGCTAAGGTGATAAAGTTCTTGGCTTAATAGAATTGTAAATAAAACATTACTAGCTCCTGTAGAACATTGTCCTCGGATGCATCCTATGGTAAGAAATAATCTTCTAATAAGTTTCTTATAATGCTCCTTTCTCCTCTACACAAATCCTACCAACTCACTCTTTATGGTCCAATGCAAGTCTTGTGATTTCATTGCATAGCCTTGCCTTACTCATATCTCATCTTTCTCCTAACTTTTACAGCCTTTATGATCTGAACAACTCACTTTTGTATGTCAGTAAATAATGCTTCATAGTGTTATTCACTGCTTAGGGGCATGCCTGGTTGCCCCAACAAATAGACATCTCTCTCCAGACCACAACCATACTATACATATCTATGGCAGCTCTTTTTTTTTTCTTAAAAGATTTTAGTTACTTATTTGAGAGAGCAAGAGAAGGAGAGAGAACAAACAGGGAGAAGGAGAAGCAGACTCTCTGCTGATGAGAAGCCTGAGGTGGGTCTCAATCCCAGGACTCTGAGATCATGACCAGGGCTAAAGTCAGATGCTTAACTGACTGAGCCACCCAGACACCCCCAATAGTGGCTATTTAATCACTAGGCAAAACCATGCAGTCTTCCTTCTGCTCTCAAGGCAGTTTATTACCAACCCACCAGCCTAAAAATAGTAAGCTTGAAATCTCTGGGTAGAAGCAGAAAGGGACTTAAGAGACCATTCAAGTTCTGGTCCCACACTACACAGGTAAAGAAATGGAGACCCTAAAATGTCAGTTGATCTGTCAAAGATCAAACAACTGATTAGGGGAGAAGCTGAGATTAGAAGCTGAGTCCTTGGTCTTCTCTCTAGAGTTCTTTTGCCCACCTAAGAGTGATGCTTTTATGATATTATTTACAATCACCATACTAAGTATCAGTCATTTATTTATTCAAGGTATAGAATATTTATTCACCTTATATTTGGCTTTATTTATGCCAATTATATGTTTATAAGGGAATATTAAAAGTAATTTTAAAGAGGGGCACCTAGGTGATTTGGTTGGTTAAGCATCTGACTCTTGGTTTGGCCTATGTCATGATCTCAGGGCCCTGGGATGGAGCCCCCGTTGGGCTCTGCATTCAATGGGGAGTCTGCTAGAGATTCTCCTTCCTTTTCCATCTGCCTCTGCTTCTCTCCCCACTTATGCTCATTCTCTCTTTCATATAAAGAAATAAAAATCTTTAAAAATAAGTACTTTAAGGAGAAGATGCATACTTAATAAGGGATCACTTAACTTCTTTCTTCCACATACTTGCCATAGGAAAGTTGTAGCAATTTTTACACTAAATGTCCAGTAATTACAAATGGGTGGAAGTCTTCTATTCTTCAGAGCACAATAAGAACAAAATACATGATGTTTTGATGTCCATGTTGAGTAGAGAGAAAGAAAAAAATCCTTTCTCATTGTTGATTAAAAATAATGAAAATAATGGGATCATATCTGGTAACTGTGCTTAATACTAAGATTTTATGAAGCAGCTGTTTTTGGTGATGGGGTGAGGATGGACAACATTGCCCATAGTGATTTGTTTAATCACCAAGGATTTTGTCTTAGAGCAGTGAGGGGCTAATCCCTTCCGAGAAATACAGTTCTTATAAACATTAGATGATAAAGTGGCTCTCATACTAAAGGTAAGAATAACCCATACTGTAAAATAACAGTTGCCACTCCATTCAGGGGAAAAGTCAATAGATCGGTTCCATAATGAAATAAGTGGTTAACTATTTGAACTTGCAGACTTTTTAGCCCAGTGGAGCTCCCAGTAGACATGGGAATTCTCTCACAAAATGCAATAGTTTTTTTTGAAATAATGTGAGAATTAATATTATATTTGAGTTAGTCCCTTTTAAGTGATGTCTATAATTAAATGCAAATTGACAATGCCCAAGATGATTATTTGAGGTGGTTGTTATAGGAGATCTGTTTATTGCTATTGTAGCCAATTTTCCACGGCCAAAAATGTTCTAAAAAATACAGTCAGAGTCAAAGGAAACAACTGATTTAATACACAATTAGCCTTCATATCCAAATATTTAAAGCAATAAAAACTTCATTATGATGTGCAAAGCATGTGATGTGGGAAGAGGAGTGAAACTGAACAAAAGCAAGATACAACTTCAAGACATGAAACAAATAGCCTGAGATAAGAAGCACACCAACGTTTCCAAGAAGGAGTTGAGTGCCATGGGAAACGTATTTTCTTTGTTTTAAGTGCCATGAAAGCATAAAGGAAGCTTTTAAGGGCCTTACAGACATGAGAGCAGTTGTAACAGAGCAGACTCGTAACAAGGTCTATGATTTTTAAAAATCTACTGATCAAATTGTAAATTGTTTCCAATGCCCTGTGAACAAATTTAATAATCCAGTCTATACCTAAAGACAAAAAAATGCAGAATATGTTTAAGCTCCTACATTTTGACCTGTTATATCTGTATTCCTCAAATCAAAAAGCACACTTCAGTGCCACATGTAAGTTCCTTTTTTCATAATGCCATTTTCTTGCAACTTGGTCCTAAGGAAGTTCCAGACTAAAATAGTGCATCAAGGGCTGTGCATAATCAGCCTCACTAAAAACAGCTTGATTAATACTAAATATGTCCTAGTTCCTAATCAATTATGTTAATGAAGTCGCAGGCAGCACATCTGCAAGCCCTGACAAAGCCCATGATCTCAGCACCGCCTGATAACGTGGACTCCTTGGAAAGCTGCTCGGTGCCAGTGTCCTCAGCATAAAAATGACTTCTCTGGGAATTAAAGGGAGGTACTAGCAAAAGCCTTGTAATCCCGCAACACCGTTGTTACTCACTTAAGCACAGTATTGGCTTCCACAATGAAATGTCAAGTTACATCACTCTTTAAAGAGAACAATGGAAACCTAAGTGTCCCGCTTTGCAAATGACACATCCTTTTCCAAGTGACAGACTGACAGGCAAAACATTTGCTACTTTGTGTTTTATGAACCTCTAGTAGGAGATAAACTGGAGTCAAGCACTTGAATAATCTATCAAAATCTGCCTCAAATTGGGGAATTGGAGTTCCTTGATTTATGTCTATCTTGCAACAACAACAACAGAATTAGAATCCAATGAAACTTAAGGTGACACTATTATTTATGGGCTCTCCTTGTCCTGTGAACACTGGGGCAGTGAGAGAGTCACTTGTCAGTTTGGTGTCAAATTATCTCCAGGCATATAAGCTTTTATGGTTCAAATGCTAAATGAAATGTGAGTCTGATGTCTCTCTCTCTCTCTCAACTGGGTTCTAAAAAGTTTTTCTAAATAATCTGCTTACTAGCTAGGTAAATGCTACATAATAGTTGCTGGTGATGAGATTACTGTTTCTGTTTTATTACTTTCAGGATGATTTAGTTATATTCGAGTCCAGCTAAGACATCTAAAAAATATTTAACTCCCATCAATATCAAGCATATACAAAAGCTGATGCAAGTTGGGAATTTATGCTGGTGAAAAACTATGTATGTTGGATAGGCAAAACACAAATCATTGAGTACTCAAAAAAAGAAATATTTAAACAACTTTAATTGTATGAGATGACATTTAAGCTGCTTTATTAGTAACAAGGCTTAGAGGTTACTCAGTACTATGGACTGAATTGTGTGTCTCCTCCAAATCCATATGTTGAAACTCTAACCCCCGCATGATTGTATTGGAGACCAGGCCTTTAAAAAGTGATTAAGCTTGGGACTCCTGGGTGTTTCATGGTTGAGCATCTTCCTTCAGCTCATGGCATGATCCTGGGGTCCTGAGATCGAGTCCCGCAGCAGCCTCCCATGGGTAGCCTGCTTCTCCTTCTGCCTATGTCTCTGCCTCCCTCTCTGTGTCTCTTATGAATAAATAAATAAATAATCTTAAAAAAATAGAAAGTAATTAAGCTTAAATGAGGTCATAAGAGCAGAACCCCAATCCCATAGAACTGTGTCATTCTAAGAAGGAGAGCCACCTGTGCTCTCTCTTCACCATGTGAAGACAGCAAGAAGCAGATGTCTGCAAGCCAGGAAGTGGGCTCTTTCCAGAACCCAACCACCATGGTCCTCTGATCTTAGACTGTGAGAAAATAAGTTTCTGTTATGTAAGCCACCCGACTTGTGGTGCTTTATCCTGGCAGCCCTTGCAGACCAAACATCAAGGGTTGATCAGGAATTTAAGAAATGATTATATCAAGAGGAAACTATCCTCACATAATCATCACACGGAAATGGTATCTGGAGACAAGGGAGTGAATGGGGGAAGCAGATGCATGTAAGTTGATGGAGACAATGGGAAGTTCCCAGTATTCAAGATGACCACACTTAAAAATCAGTAAATTTTTAAAAAAATTGTGTGGGCCAAAAAATTTGTCTGTAGCATTTTGGGACGGGAGGTGAAAGTTTCAACCCTTGGACTAGCCTCGGCCTGTTCTCTAAATATTCAAGAAGCATATTATTGATTTGGAGTTTTGGAGCAAGATTTTACATATACTTGACATTAAATTGTGATCTCTAACGACCAAACAAATTCTTTTTTTTTTTTGATTGATATTGATACAGCAATGACTTATAGATGATATGGGATTTATATTTAAAATTTGCAACTACTAATTCATTCCATTTGGGTAGCTGGCCAAATCAAAATATTTTACATATTATACAATAGGTTATTATAATTTGCAAGTATAATGTAACCTTTCCCCCCATTCCCACTGGCATTTCTCTTGTTCTCTTTTAAGCCTTTCTAGAATGCTTAGGTAGTTGGCTTGAAAACTGTTGTTCTTTCCCAGATAAATAGCAGTCAGAATTTCTCCATGAGTGGCATTTTAGTTTTTCTGAGGGACATTTGGCCAATTACAGATCATTCAGGTGACTAATACTAAAATAAAGGCATTTTAAGAAATATTCAGTTGCTCTCCACCCCCCTCTAAATCATGTAGGGATTTGCTACTGAGATGTAGTTTTGGATCAACAACATTAGCCATCCTTCGGAGGTTGGTAGATATGCAGAATCCTAGGCCCCAGCCTTGGCCTACTGAATCCAAATCCACATTTTCACAAGATCCCCAGGTGACCTGTGTGCACATTACACCTTGAGAAGCATTGCTAGGGTATTCTAGACTGAGGTCAGAGGATGATGTTTCTATTGCAGAACTGCATGAAATCTAAAGCACAAAACTTTATGTCTTTGTCTTCTAAAACTTGTTGATATCTCAGAAGACATGAAGGTAGGATCCTCAAATGTTGATGTCTGCATAGTAATATACTAGAAAGATCCTTCGGCATAAACATAGAAATTCAGGGCTGGACTCCCAGACTTGCTATTTACTAACTTAGCATAAATAAAATTCTAAGCCTACATTTGTTAAGCCTTAATAATATCTACATTACGGGGTTTTGAAATCTCAAATGTAAAATGCATGTAAGTATAGAAAACATAACATTAAAAATAATTGTGGGTTGAAGAGAGCTTAGCTATAGGTGTGATTTGGTCAGGATCTGGCCAGAAAGTGCATAGAACATGCTAATGTCAAAACATGACCTATGGAAAACATCACCTGACCAGCTACCCAAATTCTTCCCTGACCATGGACTATATGAAACATAAATTATCGCTAAAAGGATCACTGGATCTGTGGTCAATTGGATAATGCATCTCTCACCAAGGCATTCAGATTTAATTAATTTAATTAAAATAAAATGGAGAAAAGGCTATTTGAAACAGGCTACCAAGTTCATGTTTGCTGTAAAGTAATTGGTTAGATCTGTAAGGGTTTTTGCACATGGACATAAACCAAAAGTTCTCAAAATTTAATGTGTTCAAGACTCACCTGAGGAGCTTGTTAAATAGAGATTTGTCTTTCCTCTCTAAATTGCCAGAGAATCTGATTCACTTGATCTAAGATATGGCAGGAATATGAATTTTTAACAAGCTTCACAGTTGATGTTGGTGCTAGTGATCTGCAAACTATTCTTTGTGAAAAGTTGTGTTAAGTCAATAAAATGCAAAGAAAGAGAACTTCCTAAGTTCATCAATATCAATCACAATAATAAAAACTTCAATCATCATAGTCTTTACTATAATAAAACTTCCTAAGTTCATCAATATCAATCACAATAATAAAAACTACAATCATTATTGTCTTTACAATACCTCGTTGTGATAAGTAATATGAGTATCTGTGTTTTACCAATAAAGAGACTGAAACCTTAGTTATTCCATTTAAGTGCATCCAGGTAGAAAAAGAACCAGCATTTGGATCCAGACCTGTGTGACTCAAGAGCACAAGCTATATATAAAGCACTATACTATTTTCAAAGACACCGGGTTCCCACCATCTCTCTACATAAAAGAAATGATCAATAATGCCTGGGTCCCCTTTGTAGAAGGGGTTTGGAGGATACATGAAATGAACTGAACTTCTCAGACATTTCCTCATTATTGGAGATTTCATTTGGGAATGGAGTTTGAGGGACAGAAGATCCGTAAGGTGTAGAGGAGAGGACAGGTTACATGAACGAATAATTCTAAATAACAGCCATATAATATTTTCTTGAATTCCATATACCAATTTAGAATGGCCTGCTCAGTAATCCTACCTGGATATCCCATGGGAACCTGTCATATTCCAGTCTGTCTTGAACCCATCAACTTTCTGCTTCTCCTCCTCAGGCCTATTTTATTTCAGTGGTTTCCTGTCTTAGTTAATTGCATTTCTATCTACCTGGATATCTAAATCAGAAAGCTGGAGTCATTCTTATCACTTGTTGCATTTCAGCATCTATATTAATCAGATACTTTGACCAATTGATGGCCTTTCCATATGCTTTTCTGATCTATCTGCTTTTCTCCATCCATAACAGTAGTGTTTAGTTCCGGCTTTGTAACTGGGTTGGGTTATTTTCTCAAGTGTCTGTAACCAATGTCATGACACCTGTCTAGCCCAGCAGGATGGCAGTCATATTGGGCAGTCAAATTGATCTTTTAAAATGAACGTGTCTGTCCCATCCATGAGGAATTCCTTGTCTTCTATTGGAAAAAATAAATAAATATCTTAGCTGAGGAGGAAATATTTGTGCTTGTATATGTACAAAATCTCTCTGGAAGGGGGGGAAAAAAACCAAAAAAAAAAAACATTGGTTGCCTGTAAGGAGAACTGGGTAGTTGATGCATCAGGCTGGGAGGAGACTTTCCACCCTATATCATTTTTGTAACTTTTAAACTTAGAACCATGTAAATGTGTCAAAAATTTTAAAAGGAAATAAAAATTCCTTAGCTGGGTGAAATAGCACAATGTCAGACATTTGCAAAAGAAATAAAAAAAGTACAATGAGAAAAAAAGGAAGAAAGAAAGGAAAGAAGAGAAAGTTTGGATAGGCAAGAAAAGAAAAATTTTGGTAAATGTATCTGAAGGCTGAGTATATTGCAGATTTTTTTTTTTTTACTATTCAATGTTCTATAATAATAATTTAAAGATAAAAATAAATCCCCGACAGCCCGGGGTGGCTCAGGGGTTTAACACCACCCTTGGCCCAGGGCTTGATCCTGGAGACCTGGGATTGAGTCCCACATCGGGCTCCCTGCATGGAGCCTGCTTCTCCCTCTGCCTGTGTCTCTGTCTCTCTCGCTGTCTCTACTCTCTGTGTCTCTCATGAATAAATAAAATCTTTAAAAAAATAATTTAAAAAAATCAATCCCAAGCTTAGCCTACAAGGCAGGTCATGACCTATACTTTGCATGCCTTTCTATGAGCTGTCCCAGCCCCTCTCCAAGCTGTCTTACTTATGTTTCTCTGGACTAAATCCCTTTCTTTCTCATCCCCATGGCTTTGCATATGCCAATTCTTTTATTGGTAATGTTCTTGCCTTCCTTGCTTATCCCTCCCTATTCTTGGAACTTTAGCTCCACAGCCACCTCTGCAGAGAAGCCTTTCCTGGAGTCTTCCTCACTTCTTCCAACAAGAGCTATGCCCTCCCTTCTCTAAGCTCCCATGGTACTCAGCACTGACTTATTTTTTGGTTCTTACCACATTGTGGTAATTGGCACAACCCTTAGAAGCCAGCAACCAGGGCACCTCCTGTAGGCTCTGTACTTTACAGGGCTCTATGGGCCCTCCTCTTGCTACATCTTGTCCTAGATCTAGGAGTCTGTGGTAACAGCAAGGTGTGACCACCTGGAAGTTTTTCTCTCTTATACTCCAGATTCTAGGACCTCTAATTTTTTCCCCCAGACATTTCTTTCTCTGCTACCAGTGCTATAGTTACCAATATAAAGCCTCAAGGGGAACTTTTTGGTTTTCCAAAAAGCAGCAAGTAGTAATTTCAGGAAAAGTAAACTGCAGCTTAGATATACTAAAGCTATTTGAGAAAATATGGATTTTGTTGTTTCTGCTATTACTGTTTTATTTCTCTTCCTTCTATTTTATCTACAACAGAGAAGACTTTAGGAAAAATAAAATACTTGCCTTCAAGAGTAGGTGATGCCGGAGTGGGTCTGGAAGCTTGTACTGTTGGTAATGGAGGTGGTAAGGCTGGGCTTTGTCCTGTGCACACAATGTAGGAGTAGGCATTGAAAATAAAAAAGGATTAACAAATTTAATATCCATGACTAAAATAGCTAGATCTGTCCCCAACATGCATAATTCATAATCCAAAGTATAAATTCATATTATTATGCAATAAGAAAAGTGTTATTAGCTGAGATCTTTAAGCGGATACATACACAGGTTCCGTTATCTTCAGAACCATTTCTGAATATATTACTTTTCCTAGATGTATATACAATGTTAAATATATCTACTGGACTTCATTAAAGGAAAATCTACATGCAATCAAATAAAGCAATTTATTTTCAATATGCACTTTAAATTATGGAAACTAAAATCACAGAAGCTGAGAGGACTCCTAATATAGAGAAAAATCACCATTTTTTTTTTCATTTAACTAAAAATTCTCAAATGATATAATAGGGCAATAAAAGAAGGTTAAAATTCATGGGCCTTTTGATATTGAACAGGTACATTTTCTTCTGCCAAAATAAATGACCTGCAGTTAAGTAAATAATGGGCCAGAGGGAAAATATATTCAGTTTTATAGAGTCTTGAAAGGCTCCCTCAAGTCTCTGGGCTTATTATGAACTGTATAAAAACCCACAATCGTTTCTGAGTGCTTCCTTATCCCAAGTGATTTCTTTAATTAACCAAAACCATCCAGGCCATGAACTGTAAACATTAACTAACATATGATCCCATATGAAATGCTTGCAAAATGTTTTATCATTAATTTTCATTCCACAAATTTCTGCTGTGTGTTTCTTTTAAATTCAGGAATTGATGTGGGCATATGCACCTTCTAAAATCTCACTGACAACTAGATATTATCAACTGTCAGCAGACCTGCCTGCTTACTGGAAGCTTTCCTTTTTTAGAGTTTGTCAAAATTAGTTTGCTCTGGTGAATTGTGGATTAGCAAGCAGAGCAATTGAAGTGGCACACATATCACCCTCTGGGGTGGTGAGAAGGGAAGCATCCCAGACCCTCATGCCAAAGAGAAGTCTCTATTCATTATAGAATTTCCCTACAGTTGTTAAACTCACCCAGGGTCATTCTTGAGCATGTTTGAGTATGCATAAAAGCACATTGTCTCATAACATACAGGCCAAATACCTCGAAAAGTATCAATCCGTATTCTTATCAATTTTTTTTCCTCCTGAGAGCAATATTCGATAGAAACATATTGCAACGTGCAAGTTCTTCTTTCATTGTACACAGAAAAGATGAGGCTGGGAACTCTAAAAAAAGTTTGATCTCCTTTATTTTTCCCTAGCTAACATTTATATATTGTTTACTCTGTGCCTAGAGCAATCCCAATCAGTTTTTGAAATATTATGCTATTTAATCTTTGTAAGATCCTTAGGGTGTAGGTGTATTTTCACTTTACAGTTTGAAAACTAAAGTGACCAGGTTTTCAGGCCATTCAGCAACTAAGAAATGGAGCTGAATTTCCATGTAGGCTCCAGATTTGGGGTGCTTAAAGCCTCTTTAAAACTTCCTAGGGCCAGAAAAGGGTCTTTTACAAGGGAATCCATGACTGCCAGTGGAACTAACGCATGAAGCATCCACCCTGAACCCCACCTTCTTTGTAAGTCAAAGGCACATATACTTGTAAATATCCATTCCCAAGTCTTGCTTGAGAGCTATTCTTGAAAAACTATTTCTAAGGTTGGTTGACATTTTGTAGCTCTTAAATCCAGGAAGAATCTAGATTTAGGGAGGAGTCCATTAAATGATTAAAGTTTAAAATCCAAGTGGCCATGAATATAAATTAATTGTTTCCAAATACTGAGGCTTTCAAAAATATCTTCATAGAATGGTTCCTGTTCAATCTAAGCCACTTTCTCCTTGTCATATACTTTCATGAACAGTGGTGATGCAAAATCACAGTCCTTTATAGTCTCAATAAGCTTTTTAGAAATTTATTTCAAAATGAAATTCTTTCTAGGGAATTATTCATAATTTGCACTCGAAAATATTTTTAGATTTTCTGGGAGGAACTATGAAGTCATTATTTTATTTTAAAAACATTTCAATGTGCACTTATTACGTGTCAATACCAAAGACGTTAAGCCCCAGCCCTGCCTTCAAGAAGTTCTCAAATACTGACTAAAACAGATTTAGATCAATATAATAGATTGCTATAATAAAGTGTGATGATGAGAAATTTATTTATACAGAGGGGATGTTGCAGAGAGATCCCTGGAGGAGGTTAACTGTAACCTGCGTTTAAAGATGTAAAATGAGTTTGCCAGATAAAGAAATGGGAAGAAGGGATTCCACACAGAGAGAATCTGGCGAGAAAAAAAATTAATGGAGGCCAAAATTTGGAGGACTCCTAAAACAAAAAAACTGGCACAAAAAATATAATATCTAGTTTATATCAAATTCTCTAAGACGGTGACCAACTATATTATGCTTCCCAGAGTGGCTGACTGCACCATTGTGAGGCAATGGACACAGTGGGGAAGTAGGACCATAAGAAGAAGAGAAAGAAAATCCAGAAGTCTTCCTGCCTCCATAGTGACCGTTGTAAGTCACCCTGGCAAAGGAATTATTAGCTCAAAGCAAATTTATATTGTGGTAGGGAGCACCCAAACAAATCAGATATATCATCCTCGAGTATGACATGTGACTTAAAGAAAATTCTTCTTTTATGTCCAAATAATGTCAGAGAATATTCTTGAAATCAGAGACCATTTTATATATGAATAAGTACATTATATAATCAATAATGCTTATGTAATGTTATACTAACAATAGAATTTTATAGTTAAGAGGGCTGCTGAGTATAAAGACTGTATGTTTAGGGTCAAGTGGTAAGAGCTTCAGCTTCATCACTTACAATCTGGGAAAACTTGAAAATCCCATGAAATATTCAAGCCTCAGTTTAGGGCCTTCATGAAATGAGGAGAGTTTTTAGGGCTGTTATGGGGATTCAGCAATGCAGCATCTAACACAGTAAATACTCCAAATACTAATTTTTTCAATAATGAATTTACAATTTGTATCCCATCTAATTACACAAGAGGACTCGAAATAGACTTTGAAAGTACATAAACAAAGATATAACAACAGGTAAAATTAAACTTGACAGAAATAGCAGAACTCATTTACAGGGAAGAAGCTTATAATTTTATTAGGAATATATTCCTTTGCAATTCCTGAGGATTGTTACTTTCCGAAGGAACGATTTAGGTTGTTGAAATTTATGTTGGGACTCTAAAGGTGCCCTTTATTTTACAAGCTATTACCTGAAAATGCCTCTGACATTCAAACATAGTGAATTGGCTTTATTTTTTTTTTTCCTTGAGTGATTTGGGCTGGCTTATTTCCATAATACCTGAATGGCGTGTTTGTAAGCTGCCAATATTTTATTGTTCTGAGTTTTTTCTCACACGAATCAATTTGATTGTTTTTGGTTTAGCCAAATTCCACTGGGAATAGTAGGCAGTGTGCATTCCTTCTAATGATCTAAGTTACCAATGTTTTCTTTACACTGCTAGAAATGATGCATGGAATTACTTGAAATCTCAAGTCAAGTAGGAGGCTATGAGCTGAATTCAGATGATATAAAGTTAAAAACAATTCACTACACTAAAATTTAATTCATCTGGTTTTTTATCAAAGGAGATTCCATACAACATTTCTATACAACTAAAACCTACCCCCTACATCTTGAAACAAATGTTGAGGAGATGTTTTTCTCTAATGCCTGATTTAATTCCTTAGGCCACTATTACATTCTCCTGGAGGTACTGAGTATGTCCAGAAAATTATAAACTCCTTGAAAAGCCTCTGTACTGCCAACAATGAGTAGTGATGGATTCTGGGATAGAGATGGTATCATTCTAGCAAGTGACCATTGAGTTAAATAAAATTCATTTACATTTTTAAAAAATTCATTTACATAATGTGTATAATAATTACAAATTCCAATCTCAGTCTATTCTTTCAGTTTCATAAAAATCAGTAGTGAATCTATGAGTACAGGAAGTGGGGAGATCTGAATTTAATAAGAAAATGATGGTCAAGTTTGTTAAAGCAATAACATTAGTTGTATGCATTGCACAAGGTTCCTAGGCTGAATGTTTTTATAACATGTAGAATAATATTTTTAAAGTTTGGAATTGAACAAATAGAAAAATTATGTATAGTTTTATACCTTAGGCTGAGCCATGTGATTGTGCTAGTGTCCTTTATTAAAAGTAGGGACATTTCGCTCTCCAAGTTTCCTTACTGAGTGTCTTTCACTTGCCATGCACTTTTGAGAGAGGAGTAGAAGGAGTTCGAGTATCAACAATTCCTCCCTTTCCCATCCCATCTATTAAACAAAAATTTTAGATCCCTCATATAATCCTAGGTTTGTGAATTTGCCTCTGCAATGAGGACCTCACCAGTAAGGAACCACCTGAAGAAGTTCAGGACTTCATATGAGGTGGGGGGATCAAGGAGGTGTTTACTCCAGTATAGGCATCTCTATACCTGCCACTTATGAACTGTTAAATTCTACACAGCTACTTTGCATCCCTTATACATAATCTCATGGAGAGGGTACTCAGGGAACAGGCAATTATTCCTTAACATAGGTCTTAGTTGTTTCAAGGACTTAGAGAACAATAAATCTCTGCCCTAGCTGGCTTGTTGTAAGTGTTCATGGGCATATTAGTGCAAATGAAATCACTGAGGGACCACAGTGAAGACAAAGACCCTCTTGTTGTAGAGCTTATGTTAGAGATGGAGGGAGACAGGCTATCAACAAACAAGACAGATCATTTTTTAGCTCAGGAATGTAGGGACATCAAAACAGAGTGGTGAGGCAGACAATGCCTTGGGGAAAGAGATGGTGCTAAATTGGACAGAAAAGGAAGAGTAGGGCCACCATGAAGGAGGATTCCACTAACCTCTGAAGCTTTGTGCAAATTAGAAAAATGTGTCCATTCTGAGTGTGTGGAGTCCATGGTGGCAAGGTTTGACTAGGAAAACCCACTTAGTGCAGAATTAAGACTCAGCTCTTTCCTGGGCAGTTGCTGCTCCAATGCAGGGCATGTTGTCTCAGGGTGGAGGAATCAGAGTAAGGAGTCTTTGTGTAAGTACACAAACTGCACAAATGCAAGACATAGGAAGTAGCTCTACCTCTAAGGAAAACACACTAGAGCTCTGACTTGAATACAGCAGAGCAAACGTCAGAGAGATCTCTGACAAAAGGATTCTTGACATGGTAAAGCAATGCCAAAAGCCAAAGCTAGGGACCAGCCTGGCTTGTTTAAAGGTCATTGATGATGGAGAACAGAAACGAGCTCATATCAGAGTCTTCTAGGCTGTTCCAGCGAGTTTAGATTTGTCCTAAGGGCAGTGGTAAGCTTTTGTAGGGTTTGACCATGGCATGTAGGTTATGACAGGCAGCAAGAGACTAGGTGGAGACAACTGAAATAACCCAGGTGAAGAAGTGACGTGAACTTACACTAGGTGGACTGAGGTTCATCATTCATGCAATAAATATTTATGGAATGCCTACTTTCGTAGGATATGGAGTTGCAGCATAGAACAATAGAGACAAAATCACCCATGTCATGGTGCCGAGATTCTAGTGGATGGAGACAAAAAGTAGCAACTAAGTAAGTAAAATGGAAATAAGCATCCTATGAAAAATCTATCAAGAAAGAGTAACAAGGAAAGCTATTCGGAGTAATGGGTGGCATTTTTAAATATATGATCTATGAAAACCACAGAAGTTGTAGGTAAGTGGATGGAATCAGAGTACCTTTTGACATAAACCCAATAGGACTATTAAATGAATTTAATATAGAGAGTGAGGGAAAGAAATCCTTTGACTTGAGCTTCTGGGAACAAATGAGAACACTCAGATAAGGGCAAGGAATTTTCCATTTACCCAGCTAGGTGCCATTTATGGACTAACTGCTTAGTCATTGTTGTCACTTGGATTATATTGTTTTCAATTTTGCCAGAGGTCTTATGTAGAGGACACTGAAGTAGAAGCCATAATTCCTTTATTGGGTTATTCCAATAACATCTCATTGGCAAGTAATTTTCAAGGTTTTTTTTATGATTTTAGAAAAGTTTTAAGCAAATGGATTATTTAATATAAATTGGCTACACAACCCTACTATAAGGGTTTTAAAACACCAAAAGCTTCAACTTCTTAGATCAAAGAACCTCCTCCAGGCCAAAATGTTTCTACTGGAAAGGTTTCTTTCCATTCTGATAAAAAGCTTCCCTAATATTTCCATGTGTTATATATTTGCATATTCACTTTGATGGAAAGCATGGAATAGTAGCCAAATGCATATTTCATACATTCTTTTGATTAAAAATGATAAAGGTAATATTAGTGTTTTTCCTCTTCATCTCCAATTTATGAAGTAGAAAACTTTTCCATAGAGCAGTCAACTAAAGAAAGGAAATAAGATTGATTCAAGATCATATGGTTCTTTTATTTATCCTTATACCTTGATTATGACGTGATATCTGATGTTTGGGACCTAATAAAAACAGGGGCATAGAATCATGTTCATAGAGTCTTGGGGTGTAGGAGAGACCTTTGAAATCAACTATTCTAACACCCTGATTTTTCAGATTAAAAAAAAAATTGGTCCCTGGAAGGATAAATAGCTTAACAAAATCATGCATTGAGAGCAGATCCAATTTAAGATTAAGGTTTTTTTTTCCACTCCATTTTATTTTTCTGTTTATTTAATATCTATTTGGAAGGCCAAGACAAATGCCAATTATTTTATCTATTGTCATTAATGATTCATAACCCTTGAAAGATCTGTAAGTATTTACTTCAGACTATAAAGAGTTTTATCGTTTTCTTCAGTGATTATGCTTTGTTTAACCTTAACTAGATGCTGAATTGACCTCCAGTGGCCCATCAAAAAGGCTCACTACTTAAATCAATCTTTTTGTTATCTGACCTCATTTCCACAATTCTAGATAGACTTTCAAGTAAGAGGCTCAAAACTCTCAGTATTACGTTTCTTCGCTTTTCTTAGTTTCTTCTAGTTATCTGGACCGTATGTATTTCGAAACCACAGCAAATCATATTTGCACACAAAATCAAGCAAGGGACAGACAGTAAAGATGGAAGAAAGAGACAAATAGGTAAAAGTCAAAGCTGGGAGGGAAAGAGATTAATGAGGCAAGTTAGATGGACTGCAATCTCAATTAAAAGAAATAAAAATAAAAACTCAGAAAGCACTCATGCACTTAGAATACAAATACCCTACTTGCTATCTAATCATATATCTCTAGAATTGCAAATTCTTAATGATGAAACTTCCTAGAACCTGGCTTATTCTAGTAATTCCTCAAAACTTGGCCATTTTATCACCACCTTGATTCTCTTCCATACAATCCCCTTACAGCTGCATATGCTCCCAGAGCACCTAGAATGCACTTTATCTTCTATTCTTCAATGCATTCGTTCATTTACAAGTTTGGGCTTTCCTTCCTTTTTTTTTTTTTTTTTTTTTTAAGTCTTCACTAGACTATGAGCAACTGAAGGACAGAGTTTGGAACAATATATACTTGGGTAGGAGAATGAATAATTAAAGGAGAAAATGAATGATTAACTGAATAAGTGAATCAGTGAATGTTACTAAATGCTACTCTGTCAAACTGTTTCTAGAACATTTGCATATGAAAAGATAGAACTATAGTTTTTTTTAGTTCTTGATCACGTACAAAATACTTCCAACAAAATAATGAAATCTTACTGATTTATTTATTCATTTATTTATTCATTTTAAAATCATTTATACTTCCAGACCAAAGCATTTTCTTTCTGTGAGAATCTGTACCTATTGTATGAATGGAACAACAATCTTCCCATGAAAGTGAAACATTCAATGTGTTTAACCATGGTTACTGGGAAAATAGTGAGCTAAAGCCCAAAGATAAGGAAATGTAGCTTCACTAAGTAGTTTAATCAAGTTATAACACTTGCAATATATTCTGAGTATCTACAGGTCTCCTCAAGTGGACAGAAGACTATTTAGATTATTCACTGAGGTATTTTTCAGCCCAAACAATTCCACACCTATAGATTTAACTTGAATAGTGTTTTAGTGCCAAACATTGAAATCTAAAGAAGTTGAACAACTTGTTAAATTCACCTGAGTGACTTATAAGTAGGATTTATATATGCAGATTGTCAGTGGTGCTCTTTGCACAGTAGCATGTTGTCTTTGTGTTTTTCATTTATTTTAGAAATAGCATAAAGAGACAAGTAATGAACAAATGTATAACAAATTTAGAATAATCAACACTAAACAATTTCAATTAATTACAGGTAATCATTATATTGTTATATTATGCTTTAGAACTCTATAGTCAATGATATCATTTTATAATAATTTAAAAGACAGATCTTAAATGCAGTGCTCTGTATTATAACAAAGTGATATTATTAATGGACATTTTAAACCTTGTTCCATTGGAAGATAACTAAAAATACAAATAATGCATTGGTTATGTTAATTCAATATTCAACTTTATAATGAATTCAAATTAGGTCTCTGAGATGTTGTTTTCCAGTGTCAAAAATATCAAATATGCTTTACCAAAATGGAGATGCCTGCTTTCTAAGGTGTTGAGTAGTCAGAGAAGCTGTAGGATAAAAATGGCTCATCTTATTAGAAATCAGCTTTTGCAGTATTATTTATAATAGCCAACATATGAAAACCACTCAACTATCCATCAGCAGATGAATGGATAAGGAATTGGAATCTATCTATCTATCACCTATAGAAAAAGAGAGAAGGGAACATTATTTAGCCATAAAAAGAAGAAAATTTTGCCATTTGCAGCCATAGGGATCGACCTTGAGGGTAATATGCTAAGTGGAATAAGCCAGTCAGAGAAAGACAAATATCATATGATCTCCCATGTGGAATTTAACATTATAGAACTCATAGATGCAGAGTTGGTGGTTGCCAGAGGTGGAAGGGGGCGGGGGGAAGAGTGGGTGAAATGAGTGAAGATAGGCTAAAGGTACAAATTTCCAATTATAAGTCCTGGGAATGTAATGTACAGCAAGGTGACTATAGTATTGTTTGTAAATTGCTAAGAGATTAGATCTCAAGAGTTTTCATCATAAGAAAAAGAATCGTAACTATGTGAGATAATGGATGTTAACTTACTGTGGTAATTGTTTCACAATATATACATATAGCAAATCATCATATTGTATACCTAAAACTAATATGATGTCAATTATCTCAGTAAAACTGAAAATAATTAAAGGAATCTAAATAGACTCTATGCTTTAGTTAATTTTTAAAAAAGAAATCGACTTTTTTCCTCTGGCAAATATTTAAAATGTTGTACTTATGTATGGATGTTAAGTACATAGTTGAGTAGAACTAAAAATGTATAGTTTTCAAGATTTTGTCATTTATCTTTAACTCAAAATCAAAATTTTGAGTTAAGATCAAATTGAGTCAAAATCTCGAGTTTCACTTATATCCCTCTTCATGCCCTTCCTCCCTCACACATTAACATACTAACAAATAATAGGCTATCATTCATTTAACTTAATTGACCATTGTTTTTGATGCAAAATAATCAGTTCTAAAAAGGTTGTTGTTTACCAGCCAGGTAATTAACATAGCATATATCTAAATATGAGTACATTTAATGTGTCATAAATCTCAAGTCAAAATGTAATAGTTCAGGCTTTATAGTCAGTATTACTTTTCAGAGATCCAACACACTACACAGATTTACTCAAAGACGGAAAATCAAGCCACACCAAATCATTGATCACTGGGATTGTGAGTAACCAGGAAGGTGAGGAAATAAGAGAAAGGATGGCTCCCAAGACAAAATCATTATGTTTACAGGTTGTACTAAAATAATTTACAAGTAGAATAACAAATTCACTCCTTAAGAGATAGGAGGCTTGACATTTTTGTAAACTATCTAAACATGAAGAACAAATAATGGCTCCTTCTGCCTCCTATCTTTCTGGTTGTTTGACTTTAGATTTTACCAAAGAGGTTATTGACAGAGAGCAGCTGGCACAGTTGATTGCTAAATCAATTCCTAACCTGTTCGAATCTGTTGTCTTCATTCTCAGTAACTTCAGGACCCACCAACAACCTTAGAGATAAATTTATTCTATGCTCTCCTCCATCTCAACCTGCTTCCACTCTAACCATTAAGAATAAAATAAGCTTAAAAATCTAATCTTGGAGTTAGGTGATATTTTATGAGGCCTATGGCCAGTTTAGAATCCCAGGAAATTTAAAAGTAAACCATATCCAAGATTCCTTCAGGATTTTGGTGACAAGACACTTGCTTGTCACCATTTGCTGTTAGGTATGAAGTCCCGGTCCCCAGATTCCTTTCACTGACCAACCAACAAAGACATCTGAAAGTTACCAGCAGATTGCCTGCTTTCTTTGGCAGTTGTATTGACAACATTTGGAGTGCGTGTCAAATTTGCATTGTATGAGAAAAAAAGATTGTTTTTCTTAAATCATACCACTTACAAAACAGAATGAAGAAAAAAAAAGAAAGAAAACCTAAGAGGTAGTGACCCCCTTTAAAAAAATATATTTTCTCTCTTTTGTTAGAGACAATATCCAGCCATCCAGATAAACTCCAAAACTTCTTCTTGGTTCAATTCCCTAATCTATGAGATGGAGTTCCTAGGTTTTGATAAGAACTTCATCAATGAGATGATCCATGTCCACAGTTGAGCACAGCACCTGGCCTGGCATTCCATTAGGACTTGGTAAGTGGTAAATCTTTCCATTGTCTTCATCAATGCTGTCATCATCACCTGGGATCATCCTCAAAAATCCTTAAAGGGTAAATAGCTGCAAAAAAATATGTGTCTGACTGAGCTTTCCTTCAGCTCCAGGAAAGTCACTTTAACTAAGATTCTCTGTGACTTTCCTTTCTCCTTACCTCAAATGCAGAGACATACTTTTTTAAGCTATAGCATGGCATTTGAAAAAAACAGTGCAGCTTCTCCTCTACACAAGGATCACATCCATATAAAATAAAATCAATTTGGCACTTTTCAACCACCCTGTTTAGCTATTTCCACACCACACAGGACTTGGCAAAGGGAAAGGATGTTGCAACTGTCCTATCCTTTCTTTCCACTTGTGAGAAAATTTTTCTTTTCCTTTTTTTTTTTTTTGTTTAATTGTCTCTGACACATGCAAATATTCCATGTTCACAAGCAATTTGAAGAGATATGAAAAGCCTAAGGACGAATCATAGAGCCAATTAAAAAGAGACCTTCTGGTTTTGGAATTTATCTCAGGAGGAGACAAAGGATTTGTCATTTTGTTTTAGCAGAGAATTTTCTACCAGGTGCTTTAAAAAAGATGATAAAATTCCACACCTTTTCAACTACAGGCATATAACATAAACTGAAATATTTCAATACTTGCACTTGATAGATAAAGGATAAATGGTAACATGTTAATAATTACTGTTTAATAGGCTTAACACCACAATTAAATTCACAAATATGTTCTCCCTTGAATGACACATTTGGAAGCCATCCAACTTCTCTTCCTGTTTTAAATTGTGTATAATTGATACTATTTTGTCATTTAAAACAATACACACTGCTTATCCAGTGTCTGCCAGCAGGCTATTTATAATTATACAAGAAAAAAATATTCCTCCGGGAGAAAATCATCATTAATACAATCCCATCATAAATAATAGAAAATGGAAACTGTTTACATCTTATGCAACTGTTTTATAAAAGAGTATTAAATCATCAGGTTGTTTTTTACAGGATGTTTCAATATGACAATATTGGTTCTTTTTCTCTATTTTCCCTCACTTTCTATATGAGATTCTAATTTTTACAAACAAGTTTTAGCCACTAAATACACACTTGTTACCTAAACACTATGGATGATTACTATAGAAAGTGATTTGTAGGTGATGGTTTTTCTTTCAGGAAAACTGCATGCCAACCAGGAAGCAGAAATATTGAATAAAATAGAGTAGTGGGAATTTAAGAGATGTAATATAAACAATTAAGTGTGAATGACAAAAGATAGGCACTTAAGTATAATGGGGTCTAATTTGAAAGGATGTACAATGATGCAGATGACATTCATATGATATAACTTTATTCAGTTTTTCCTCTGTATTGATTTCTCACTTGGTATTGCTAATTAATATAGAGTACATGTACTTCATCTTATGATTATTCTGCTCCCCTTAGAGTGAAAAACTTGACTACCTAAATAAAAATAAGTAATAAATTCGTTGTAAGCAATTAATAGCAACAATCACAATGAGGCTGAAGGTACGCATTGAAAAAATACCAGGACCACACCTTTATGAAGCCTATCCTAAGCTCTATGGCCCTCCCCTCTTTAGACATTTCTTGTGAGTGTAACCTGCAAATATGATTTAGAACTTGATTAGTATCTTTTCCCATTTTCCTCCCCTACCTGTTTTATACTGTTCATTGCTTTCCTTATAATAAACTGAGTAGCTTATTGTCTCCTTCTGCTTTGAAACTCATGTTATGACCACTAGTATTGAGTATATACTATGGATTTAGTAACTCTTGGGAGACTGATTAATAGAATGAGCATATTAACTGGGATGTTGATGAGTATATAAATAGGCAAAATATATTCTCTTCAAACGTGGTATAAGTATTACTACCATCTGGTAAGAATGGTACTATTTTGTCTTAAGCTAGACTATTTCAGAAAACCAAAATGTAAAATACCGCTAGAAGAGCGGTCATAGAATTGACCAAAAAATGCTGAGCAAGCATTGAGCATCAAAATGTTGAAATTGGTAACATTTATGTGAATATTGCAAAATTAGTCATTGTCTTCATCTTGCACAAACATCCTGGCACAGGGAAAAACGGCCATGGATGAGGAATCATCTACATGTCTCTGAAAGCAGTCATAGCAAACTGCTTAGTTCACAATTAGTTCTATCAAAATAGCTATGGGGCATACTTATTATTTTCATGTTTAAATTAAATCCTGCTTAAGAAAAGTGGTAAGAACTATATATTTACTTGAATGGTTAGAAAGTCACGGATTCTCTATTCTTTGTCTACAGGGCCACCCAAATGAACCTTGGAATAGCAGGAGGGGAATATATTCACGTAATTACTGGAATGCTTTTTTAATCTGCACTCTTGCATATGAACTGACAGATAAGATTATTACAAGACATGACACATTAATAAATAACACCTAATTAGTTTGATAATTCTTTGATTAAGCCTTAATTTTCCTTGCTTTTCATGCAGCAATTCAAATGACTCCGTATTATTTGTTCCTTTTTCAGACTATTTTAGAACATGCTTTGAATAGTCTCAGTAGGTTACCTGAGGAGGAATTTATTTTTGTCTGACAACAAGTCCGTGCCATTAACAGTGACAAGGCTAGACCAAAACGATACTTGAATCAAAGTTTCCTCACTGCAAAGATACTCCTCTAAAATCTAGCACCACTTTCAAAAGGGTAGGAAGCATGTGAAAAGAATGACACAAGCCTTTGTTTTGTTCTCTTTAAATGGACACAGAGAAGTGAAGTCATCGAACTCGGTATTATGAGGACATCAGTCTTTTTATTTACTAGCTTTCTCCCCAAACCTGCAGCCTCTTCATCACAACGAGGCTGCTTGAGAGAGAACAGCAGCTTTAGAGGAATCACAGCCACTCAGAAGTGCTCGGATCTACTTCTGTGTATATACCGGCTATTTATAGTGATGGGAATGTTTTGTGGATGGATTGTGACAAATAAGAAAATCTAATACATTTACCTTGAACATCGCCCACCTTCAGATAATCAGAATCAACCCTCACGGGGATATGCCAAGTCCAGGAACTATGCACACCTGTGATTAAGCATAGGATTTCTCCCCTTTGCTTCACCACTTCGTTCTAATGCTTTATGCGGCCTACATTTTACAGACGCATGTCGCAAACCAGTCTTTGTTAATTCTGAGCCTCTGTCTCTAGAGATACCACCAATAACTCCCTTAAGAATCTTTATGCGGGGCCTATTTGCAATGCTCAGAAGCCTGTCATCTTCTTAAATAACAAGATTATTTCTACGAATGAGTAAAGAGGGCTGCTCTGGGATGATCATCAAAAATTTTTTTCATTGAGATAAATATTAGGCATCATGAATTTAATTCAATAAACATACCATGGATTTGGCAAAACATAAGCCAGGAGGGATTTAAAAGCAAATGTTTCTTAAAGGTATGTCCAAGGCAGAAAACAAAGACTTGCTAGGGAGAGAATGGTAATCATACACGATCATTAAATCAGAAAGACACAGGGTGGGGTGAGAGGAAAAGCACAATTTTGCTGTATTTGGACAGAATCACCAGCCCCACCACCGCTATAGACATACGTGGTGCTTATGCTTGTCATAGTCAAGCAGTCTTTCCAGTGTGTGTGTGTGTGTTCATGACTGAATCCGCATGTCAACTCTAAAAAGTTATGTCTATGATCCCACTTTAAAGGATAAGTAAGCACCATGCGTATTTGTTCACTGTTGTATCCCTAGATCTGGCATAGGACCTAGAACTTACCTAAAATACGCTTCATTCAAACTCATTCTATGTATTTAATGTAAGATTTTTCATATGATCCTCAATATCACAGTGTGGATTATGTATTTTTGTTCACTTTATGTAGGGGGTAGGACCAAGGCTGGAAGACAGCAGATGGCTACAGTGGGCAAAATCTGTGTTACAGATGATTTGTTGCTGTGGATTGGAAAAAAACGTTTTCCTCTCCCTAACACAATTCTGCTGGTAATAACTCACCGATACGTGCTCAATGATCAAAGAAGAGCCCACACGCGGAGAGCCGGGGACCCGTAAAAGCGCTTTGACCCTTTGCAAATGTGTTTTGTCACAACCTTATCAGCCTCCTTTGACGGAGGAGGAAATGAAGGCTGAAAGAGATTGGTTAATTTGACTAAGTCCTATTTCAAGCAAGTGGCAGGGCCTAGAATGGAAACCGTGCTTTCTGGCTGTGGAGTCTATGCCTAACCACCTGATTTCACCACCTGAGATGTCTGTGTGTGGCTACCACTGAAGATCAAAGAAAAGTTGTGCAAAACAACAAAACTTAGCCAGAGAAGGAAAGGAAATCATTGCTTCTTTCTAGATGATGGCTCAGTGGCTCAGTTCCAGCACTTTTTTTGTTTTTACTACACTATGTTTTTAATAGTCACACATATTTCACCCTCCTCATTTATCTCTTAACTTCATTTGAGTTTCTACCACCTGTGTGAACTTTGATTGTCAAAACAGTTTGTAGCATTTTGAGTTGCAACACTAATTTCGTAAGTTACTTGCACACAGTCCCCATGACCACCTATATGAACAACGGCCTAGTAAATTTGTCCTTTCTTCCTTTAAAGCCATGTTTTTGGTTTATCAGCTTTTGCAATATTTCATAAACTTTACCCCGTTTTTCAATCCTTTAAATCTCTATCTGATCACACTCTCTGAAACACTGGTTTCACGTCATTGTTCTGCTTGAAATGTTTCAAAGACCCTCTTCCGCTCCAAGTTTCAGCTTGGCCTGATTGACCGAGCAGCTGTAATGTCACCACAAACTTATCCACTTCTTACTTTGCTGATGTTTTCTAGTCATAACTTAGCTTGCTGTTAATCTGATCCCCTCGTCGTTGTACAAACACATCAATTTCACACACACTGCCATGTCACGTCCCTGTTCATTTTCTCTTCCATTCATATACAAAGCAAGGCCTGTGTATTCCTTCACGCTGCATCAAATACTAATAATCCATCCTTCAAGTTCTAGATGTCTTTATCTCCCCTGGCATCAGGAACCACAGATGTCTCTCTGAAACTTGTAACAATTAATATCAGTATTATGCTCAATCTGTCTCCCAACTTTAACCTTTTCCTACCATTTATTAGTTCCTTTTTCTCTTTCAAATACTCATCCATTCCACTGGTTAAAGTTAGAGATCTTCCTTTAGCATTCTTACATCCCCTACTGTGCTTGGTTGGGGACTGCAGATCATGAAGAAGGTATTCAGTATCTGTATGCCGACTTCTTTAACTCTTTTGGCAACCTCATTTCCACCATTGACCTCTCCCTGAAACTCCACACTTGGTTGTCTAACTGCAGATGACTTCAGAAGTTGTTATGAGAATTTAATGAGTAAAGTGTGTGAAAGTACCTGGTATGAGCCTTGGTATTTAGCAGGTGCTTGACAAACGATGTTTGGAGGGGAATCTCGCACATGTTCCCCTTTTGCAGCTGAATAGCAACTGTGGCTTTAAGAACAGAAAAGGTATCCAAATCTCCTATGTCTCCAGCCCTGCCCACTCCTGTGACTTTTGACCCACTCTCCTCCTTTAGCCCCTATTTGGGGTTTTTTGTTGGTTGGTTGGTTGATTTGGTTTAGTTTTTCACGTCAACAATCTCTGAAAAATCTTACTTTCCTCTCCTTTGGTATTTGTGATAATAAATCCCATGATTCTACTGCTGTGATATCTCTAAAATCATCTTTATCCTCTTTATTACGTCTCCCAAGATCAATCTTAACTTCCTCTCCTTAGACATATCTCAACTGGTCTTTCCAATTTCATTCCCTCCAAACCTTCTTGCACAAATGTTTCCAAGTCTGTTTCTCTTTCTAGGTTCCCTGAGTGTCAATCGGAGTGAGCCACTTGTAGTTGTGCATCTATACCTAAAAAAGCAGGGAGCTTTGGGCTTTAGAATTAGTCAGGCTGGGTTTGAATCCCCTGTCTGCACGGTGTTTGACTTGGACAAAACACTTAAATTCTCTCTACCTCAATTCTCTGTTCTATAAAACAAGGTTGATGATAACACTCTTCCCAAGTTTTACAAGGATTAAATAAGATTATTTTAAGAAACTAGCAGAGAATAAATACTCACCAGCTGGTAGTCACAAAAGAACATTGCAAGATAGTGTGATTCTGTGCCTTAAGTGTTATCCCTTCAGCCTTTATATCTTTATCCTTAAATTCATATAGACATAGTCTACCAATGTCTCAAAACACATTTCCATTTTTCTTCTTCCATAGGATCTTCTCTGATTTTTCACACCAAAAGCATTATCTTTTTTGCAGTAAATTTCCATAGTAAAAGAGAAAGGAAAAACATGTGGGGAGAGAACATGGGCATGCAGTTTCTCATTTCATCATTTTAAAAACCTTAAGAAATACATTTTAATAAAAAACTGAGACTGAAAAAAAATTAGCAGAAGAAAAGTATTTAAATCCTGGCTTGTGTGACCTTCACATTTATGTTCTCGCTATTGATTTTCAGTGTGCCTATCAGAGTCTATTGAAGCTAATCTTAGTTTTTTTTTTTTTTTTAATCTTAGTTTTTGAGGTTTGGCTTGGTTTGGTTTTGAGCAATTATAACTACTTGTAGAGACTGACTTGTCTTATTTTTTCTTATAGGTTTTCCAAGGAGCAAAGAAAAATATTACTTACTTTTTAAATAGAATAAAATTATAAATTAAACGTAGTTTTTTTATAAATAAAATTATAAAATCATTTAAAAATTCATTATAACTTGTAATTACCATGTAGCACCATTGGACAATTTTGGAAATCCAGGACACATGATGGAATCTATATTATACTGTTTTTTTCCCCTATCTTGAACATTTCAATCTCATCAACTTAGGAATTATTTCATTATTACTCATCAATTATTCCTAACAATGCTAAAAATGACTAAAATAATAAGAAAAATAGAAAAATGATGCAGTTGCTTGGAAGGATGATGCAACTGCAAAATAAACCATCATTATCTCATCATTATTCAGCTTCCCTGCTGTGACTAAAGTAGTGCATCATCATTTGAGAAGGTATAAAAGAAGTCTGGAAACATTTGTATGGTCTACTTTTAGTTTCTTTGAACACAGTTTAGAATTTAGAAGTTCTATTTTTCATCTATAGCTGCAAAGAGAAGAAAATCAACCAAAGAAGGTATTTCAGTTACTAAAATCAGGAGATGAATGCAAAAAAGAGAGATAACAGTATGCTAAACTTTAATGATTAGGGTGAAATTGAAATTGATCATTCAAATGAAATCTCAGACCATGAATTTTCAGATAGCAATGAATTTTCTCAAAAATCATCGAGTGAGGGGATCCCTAGTGGCTCACTGGTTTAGCACCTGACTTCAGCCCAGGGCCTGATCCTGGAGTCCCAGGATCGAGTCCTGCATCAGGTTCCCTGCATGGAGACTGCTTCTCCCTCTGCCTGTGTCTCTGCCTCTCTCTTTCTGTGTGTCTCATGAATAAATAAATAAAATCTTAAAAAAAAAATCAGTGAGTGAATAATTCATTTCAAAGGACAAAAAGGAAATATAGTATTCTCATTCAGTTAGTCCTTCAACCATGACCTTATCACTCAATATTTTGTGCAAGAATCTAGTCTGTCTCATTTTGTTAGAAGGGTATGTTACAGTACTTTTTCACCTTTTATAAAATCTATGTGTGAAAATTTGTAATTTTTAAGTGCACAAATGCTAAAGAAAGGTAAAAGCAGGTATCAGAATGAAATCAATAATGTATAAATTAAAAAATCATTGGATTTATCATTTTAAATAATGTTTATAAAGCTAAAAAATGTCTCACAGTGATGGGATGGAGATGACATTGTCTTCTCAATGAAATTATGAACCTCAAAGATTTCAAAAATTTGCTGCATTTTTGAAATATAAATTCTAAAAGAACCAGAAGTAATACTGTGCTAGAACCTATTAGAGATGTGTTTGAAATCTGGAATTAGTATCTATTTGATGCATATATGACATGTTTATGCATGATAAATAGATGTGCAGTTAGTTCATTTTGAAGATGTTTCCAATTTGGAGTATATATACATTCAAAATCAGAAAACTGATTAAATAAACTTTTAGCTTTGCTGTATTTACATTTTTATCACAATTTTCAATATCCCTTTATCCTTACTTCTATGACCCATTTTTTAAAATGATTCAAAATATTAAAAAACATTGAGAGGTCCAAGTGGTAAGTGGAGATAACTATTGTTTGTTCTTAGTATATTGAGATGAGCATGTACACTTTCTAAACCTCTATTGCACTTATTAACTTATCCTTGGTTATAAAGTTATTTATGCTATGTCTTATCTCTTTTCTAGGCTATCAGCTTGCTAAGGGGATTCAACAAATATTTATTGAGTTAACATCAAAACTCCCAAAGCTTTTATTTTGTGAAGATAATTAGATGTTCAAACTACAGTAAGTATGTTTTTATGGAACAGTACTTTTTTAGAGAAAAGTAAAGTAAGGCTGACTCTTACCTAGTCTTTTCCATTACAGCCAATTGAGCTCTGAAATACATTAGATTAAACCGTTAAATAACAGTGACTATAATGCAATTACATTTGACCTCTTCTCAGCAGGATCAAACCAAAAATGCAGTTAGGCACAACTAAAGTTCAAGAAAAGGATCTTAATAAAATAGGAGTACTAACTTATTCCTTGAGGCTCTTTCTAGCTGTGGACTTAAAACCCATAGAATTGGAATACGAGCTGCCAAAGAATACCTTATTATAGTCAGAGAAGATTTTGATAGGTGAATACCTTCAATTTTAAGAGAGCAAATGACACAGAAAGTGGAATAAATTACCTTGACATAAATTCCTGGCTCAAGTAAAAGTCAGACAGCAGGTGGAATTTCAATGGTTGGGATAACTTCTAAGGGATAAACTTTAACTGGTATTGAACTTTAATCGTAATGGCTTTATGATTACAATTTTTTTTTCATACAGAGATGAAGAGCTGAAGAAAAGTATTAAAATGACTAAGCAAAAGTACAGGAGGCCTGGTTCCTGTACTGGACATTTAAATTGATTTCCTTATCTATAGTAAATATGCAGAGGTCTGTGAGCCATGTGATTTTTTTTTTTTCCTTATTGAAATTTATCTCTTGCCTAACTCAGTTGACTTTGCCCAGCAATACATGCAATTCATTTGGCCCAGGGGAACTTGATGAAGAGGAAATGTGAAAATGCCTAGCAAGATCACCATGGTTCTTTTAGAGTCTATGTAAATGAATGAAATTATGAGTATGGCTATCACTTAAGAAAAATGTGCTTAGCAGCAAAGTATTGAAAAGGAAATTGGAGTTACTGGAAGGTTGATAAAGATGAATAAATCTGAAATCATTTATCTTGACCTTCAGTACTATCAATTTCTAAAAGCAAAACAAACAAAACAAAAAGTATGAAACTCTGTAAATTGAGTCTCTATGTAGCTACTATATCTGCCTTGAGTGGTTTCCTTAGTTGTCTCGTAAGAAAATGACAACTAGACTATTTAATACTAAAAAGTGTGAATCATCAGCCTCAGGAGAGCCACCTTAGGAAAACAGGTGGGTCGTCCTCCCTTCCCTCCTCACTCTTTCCTTCCTCTTCTTTTCCCTAAGGCAGTTTAGGGACTATTCAAAACATTTTCTATAACATTGACCATGTACACAAACAAGAGATCTAATGGCAGAGTTGTTAGATCATTTAAGAGCAGTAGAGAGAATATTTTTAGAGAGGGGAGCATTTCAGTATCCATAACACCCCTAAAATTATACATTGTACATATACATCTACTCCAGTTGCCCACAGGGCCAGCCTTAGTAGAATATACTCACTTTCTAGGTTTAAATAGAATTTTCTTGATTTTCCAATTTAATATAGAGTGAGTCAGTGCAGGTGAATTTTAATTAGATTCAACAAAATGATACGATCCATACATTTAATGTTGGCTTATTAAGATGGTCCTCATAATTGAGGTGGGGATTGTTACTGACCGTAAGATAGTGCATATTCACTACGGAGATTCAAAAAGAGCAATTCAGTTCATTTTCAGGTATTTCTTAGCTAAAAAAATTGGTAAGACTATCGTTGTTAGAAGTATTTTATTTAATGGGATAAAAGGCAAACCTTGAGACTAATGTCATAGTGTCAGTACATTTCATTAATAAGGTTTTCCAAATCGCAACTGTAATTTGGGCTACTTTTGAGGGTGTGGCAACATTATATAAGGGAAGTTCTTTATCCCAAAGAGAAAAATCAAATTATAGATTAAAAAATTCATTACCAATAATTAATAATGAACTCTAGCTAAACAATAACAGGTGTTCTACTAATCCCAAACAGAAACAGATGGAAGCACAAATGTTTTATAAATACTGGATACACGCAGAGCAATAAACTTGGCAGGAATTGTTTCATTCTCTAATTGTCAGTCAGAGTCAGAGTCGTATCACTTGCATTTTCTCTAAATTAATGTACCCAGATAAAATCTTGTTTCTCATTCCTTATTTTTCAAAACGCAGGCCATATTTAATGCTCTCTGTACTGTGTCACCAACAAAAGTAATATAAATTTTCCTTCTGTGCACTTATGAAGGTTCATGGAATTTGTTACATGAAACAATAGGCATACCATATAGGCTTTTTTTTTCCCTTCTCCAACTTCTTCCTTTCCACCCCCTGAAAGACTAAAATACAGAATTTCCCCCAAAATACTGATCTACATATTCCTGTATTTCTTAGATATTATAGCAATAAGCCTTCAAAATCATGAATGTAGGTAGAAGAAATAAATTAGAAAGGCGGTTAGAAAGGTAATAACTGCTAGTACGAAATATAATCCCATAGCACTTGGTAATGATTTCCAGGAGTTAGAATATCAGATAGTGCTACAGATCTAAACTCATGCCTATTTAGAAAATGTTCACATGGGATATTAGAAGAGTTTTCCTGTATGATTAATAACAGAATTCTCCTTAACTCAGGCAGAGATGGTTTCACTGTTCCTTCTGATCCTCATTTGTTGTTGAATTTTTGGAAAGAAATTATTAGCTGTGACTGTTAAACTCTTAGCATCTCTCATTGACTTTGAGAAGTCAAAGTCATTGACTTTGAGAAGACTTTGAGGGAACAATGTATGGTTCCCTCTGTCCTGTAATTTTCCTAGAAACCGCATTCTATGATCAGTTTAGTAGCTCTATGAATAGTTTGGGGAGCACAATGAAAACATTATTTTCCTCAAGCAATGGCATTTAAAAACTCGTGCTCATTAGTAATATAGATTCATGTTGCATTACAAGGAAATAATTGATCTTTTCGAAGCAAAATATGTGTAGAATATAACTTTTTAAAACCATCACAGTTAAATAAACTTGTCAGTAAATCTGTTACCTAAAATTGACTTAATGTTGTAGAGAGAGCGAGAGTCACTAATGTTAAGTTTCTTTCATGTGGGGTACTCACGCAGACAGGCTGTGCTAAATTGAACGATTTAAAGAATAAAGTTAGAATAATAGTATTTTATGTATCTATTTATATGCTTGGTCAACAAATTAGCAAGGTTGTGACTCTGACCTCAATGTAAGGACACTGAAGACGAGGTGGGGTTCAATGATTTGCTTTTGGTACAATGCTAGAAAAGGATGGGGTCTAGCATTACACCCATATTTACGTCCAAAGCCCTCTTTTTTCACTATATTATTAAATTAGTTTCCTGAATGTTTCCATTTAATTTTACTATGCTTTTATACACGTATGTTAGCAATCATTTTTCCCAAATGAGTCATCATTCTAACTGAGTCACCATACTTTTCAATGATTTCCCTTTCATTTCAGTTTCTAACTCATAAGAAAGTAAACAAAAAAAGAGTAAAAGG
This sequence comes from Canis lupus dingo, assembly GCF_003254725.2. Lineage (NCBI taxonomy): Eukaryota > Metazoa > Chordata > Mammalia > Carnivora > Canidae > Canis > Canis lupus. The sequence goes on from NC_064243.1 coordinate 62,686,249, forward strand.
ATTTAAAAACTGAAGAAGAGGAGGGAGTGGAAATTCACCTGAATAAATTATGAGAATTAACTCAATTTTCCTGAGAGCCAAAATTCTCATAATCTTCAAATTTCCTAGGAGCTAAATGTGTTATATACTTGTTTTAAATATGATGATGCCAATTTACCAATACATGCATAAATGTAGTCATAAAGTTTGGAGAAATTTCCATCAAAATAGTTTAGAGCCAAAATATAATTTGCTTTAAACAATGAGCTTCAATTATTCTAATGTAAATTATCTCCTTCCTTAACAATACCATCTTCTTAGAATTGTTCCCCCAAATATAACATAGTTCTTATCAGTCTTTAAATCTGCAAAAGGCCAAGTATAAGCAATGGAGTCATTCATTCTTAGTTAAGATATTAGTAAAGAATCCCTTGTTACACTCTAGGCAACAATTAAAAAAGATAGGAGAGATGAGAGATAAATTGCTTTCAGTAAAAATACTTCCCCATTGTGTTAACTATTAACTCCCAGGTTGACTATTTCCATCAATAGTAGATCCCTGGAGTGGCTAATCTTGGTTCATGTGAGAAAAAAAAAATTTTGAAACAAATTAAATATTTGAATTCTGATGGATTTAATATGAATATTTTTCACTACTGAAAAAAAAAAGGGATATTTTTATTGTCGGCGGCCTTATAAGTTTACTCGAAATAAAATAAGATGATTCACCTCTTTGCTCCAAGATATTATTAAAGATATTAGCATTTTTTGTAGATGAAGATATTAGCATATTTTTTTTAGCTTTCAGCCAACTTCATTTGCAATAGGCCATGCGGTAAAATTAAAGGCCCTAATGCCAGTTATTACTTCTGCTTTTTTACTGGCTTTATTCTAGATCTACACATGCATTATGCAATTTTTTTTAAATGAAAATACAGTTTAGTGCACACACACACAAAAAACCCAACTGTCTCAGAGACAAAGACTATTAGAACAGACAAGCACAAAAATTTTTTTTGGAATACCTGGTCTTAAATCCCCATGGACAAACATGTCAATCATATATCGACAGAATGCATACTGATCTGATGGAGTGGAAAGAAAAAGAGCAATGAAAAAATGTCATCAAAACCATTTTTTTTTCCTAAAGAGAAATGGCTTCACAAAACAAACAAAATAGCACAATTCTATTTCAGTTACTACAATATTTTCCGTGAAGGAATAATTTGCACTCATATGAACACACAGGGGAAAAAAGATGTAATAAATGTAAAATTCTATTTCTTCCATACATAAGAAATAACCTTAAAAAACTGCACAGACTACTTCAGGGTAATATCACACAGTTGTTGTTGCTGGGTTGTTTGTTTGTTTGTTTAGATCAAAACACTTTTCATCAAACTCATTACAGTAGTCATCATATTAGAGCACTTTTTCTTGCGATTCCTATATACACTTCCAATAATGAACCAGAAGTTTTGAAAGAGGAAATTATTTCCAACTTGGAGCACTTTACCAATTATTCATTGCAAGCCCTTCTGCTAAGTGTCTAAATGGAGCTGTAGAATATCTTCTTGAAAAGGCAAGCAGGAAGGCTAACTCCTTTGCAAGGTGTTAGGGGTTCTGCATGGAAATGCTCCCCAACTAGAAGAGTATGTGCAGGAGAACAGACTTTCAGCATCAAACGATGTCATTGCTAAGCTCATTAATTGAGTAGTCGCCATTGAAGATATCTTGTGATCTTGACTAGCCTATGGTCTATGAAAAAAGTTTTAAAGAAAAGGGATTTGAGCACTTTGGGCAAACTTAGTCAAATGATTTCAGTTTGTTTGTTTTTTCTTTATTTTCCCTCTAAATCAAAGCCATTGCGGTGAACTTTCAATTTTTGCAGAACATTACATTCTGCTGAGGTCATTCCGACACAAATTTCAGTGGGTGAATTATTCCATAAGTTTTGCCAGGTCTTCTTTAAAACTTGCTTATTATGAAATTAATCTTGTTCAAGATGATTTACCTTCTAAATAGGCATTTCATGAATCTAACAAATCCAAAGGCAGCTCTAGGACCAAGAGTTTATTCAATTTACATAACATGACACACCCTTAAGTGCTTGAAATTAAGTATATCAAACATGGGAAATAATAAAACTTATTACTGTATAATAAACACACATACAGTGATTTTTGTAAACCCTATTTCTTTAGAGTATTAGCAGTATTTTAGAGTAATCCATTTTATTACGAAACTCTGCCAGTCTTCAAACAAATAAATGTAGTTATTGCAGTAAATGTAAACATATAATCCTTTTCATTAGTACCTAAATATGAGTAAGCCAAAACTCATAAAGTTTCAAGGATTTGCATGTGTGTTGGTTCTTGAATTACAGCACATTTTCCCATAGGTGAGGTGGGAGTTGGTGGGAGGCTGGTTCTCAGTTCAAATCCAGGAATCTATTTGTTCCTGGATATACCCGTGGTAACAGTCAGGGTTTCTAAAACCACGACACACAAACCCTGTGGCACAGGAGAGAATTAAGGTTAACATAGAAAATATTTTCTCTTTTCTGGACAGACCTGTTTTGTCGAGCAAAATTCTGGAATAGGAGATTTGGCTCTAAGATACAGCAAAATGAAAAAGTGTATTTCCTTTACATGGCAAATTTGAGGTGGAGCAAGGGTAGACTTCCTGAAATGTTCAAACTTCTCCCTTTGTTTCAGTACCTTAAGTGACAATATTCTTTTTAGATTTGTCCTTCCTACAATTTAGAAGTAGTTCTCAAAGGGCAATTTAAATATCAAGCAGACAAGGCATGTGTTCTAATTCCAGGGTCTAACTCCTAGAATATGCATTTTTAACAAACTCCTCAGAAGACCTAACTAGACTATATTTCAGAATCATCGATCTAAAAATCCATCAGTTTTTTTTTTTTTCTTTCACAGTGATTCCTAGTGACACAATCGCCTTCAGAATATGTGCATGTAAGAAGTTGAGAATGCAGGGACTATCTGGAATTTGCAGGGTTTGGGTAATCGCCCAAAATGAAATAATGATCTCTGCATTGTGCAAGTGGCAAGTTGTGATGGCATATTTGAACACATAGCATATGGAATAGTATGTTGAATTAACTAAAGTCTTCATGCTTCAGAGTTTGTTTTTTTTTTAACTGAATGCTGACAGTGTAATGAAACTCTTTAGCCTCTATGTTAAATTATTACCAAAGTAAAATGCTTGCATTTATTTCACCAACATTTTCTGGCTCCAAAAGTCATTCATTTAATTAATGCATCAATAATCCTCTGTGCTTCCAATTTAAGAAAGAAAATTTATTTTTTAAAAGATTGATTGATTTGAAAGAGAGAGAGAGAAAGAAAGAAAGGAAGCACAAGCAGGGGAAGCTGCAGAAGGAGAGGGAGAAGCAGGCTTCCCATCAAGCAGGGAGCCTGATGTGGGGCCACATCCCAGGACTCCAGAATCATGACCAGAGCCGAAGGCAGGTGCTTACCTGACTGAGCCACCCAGGTGCCCCCAAAATTCTTTATTAATTAAAAAAGTTTAGTTTTTTAATCTAGAAAATTGAATTACAATACTTAGATCGTTTCTGTTTTGAGTGATACTATGATGTTGCATTCTAATGACGCCAATAGGAAAATGAGAGGACTTTTACAATATTTAAATTAAGAATTTTCAAATATTTTAAATGAGGATGCCTATTTCCATCTGTCCTGAGTGTTGACCTAAACAATGTGCAAGAATTCTAGGCAAGTATATGTCAGGCAGCCTCCAGTGTGTCTGCTTCACCTGTCTAAGGATAAAGCAAAACCAAGCCTTTCTGATTTGCTTCTTTAAATGCAACTCAAACATTAAACGGGGAAAATTTTCCTAAAGAACTGTTCTATTATGCTAACTTTCATAGTTTTGTGATGATAATTCATATATAATAATTCATATAATTTCATAGGTGGTCACCATTTGTTAAATTTTTTTTCCCACCAAATGAACATCTCCTAGGAATAAACACATGCTAACAATTTCTCCCCTCCCCAAGGAGCAGTCCTGGATGTCATGTTCCTGCCATGTTCCCTGTGGAGTGGCAGCTGAGAGAAAATGCATTCTAGGTGCAGAATGTCAGCAGAAGGGAAATTTTAAAAAACCTTTTATGAGCATGAGGCATGTGTACTCTGGTGCTCTATGGGAGTTTCATATCAGCTATATTCTCTCCGCCTGCCACAAATATTCAGATAGTTGTTGAAAAGAAGAAGATGAAGAAGTAGGAAGAAGAGGAGGAGGAGGAGGGAGAGGAGGAGTAGGAAAGGGAGAAAGAGGCAGTGGAGGGGAAAGAAAAGAAAGAATGAGTATAGCAGTGGGGAGGTTTGGTTTTCTCCTTCCCCATAGATTTGTCATAGGGCATCAGAAAATCAGAGATCAATGCCTGAACATGCCAACCTTCTTACCCTACTTTAAATAGATTGGTCCATAAAAACTAGATTATGTGGTACGTAAGTGGATGTATAAGTTTATGGTAGGCATGTACACACCTATGGGTCTGATTCCCAATGTTTTACATGAAAATATAATGTTTATAAATATGTAATATTGAGTAACTACATGTGAATACATTTTCGTGTATACTATATAATTTAAAAATTTACAATATGTGTGAGTGCTAAATGTAAAAATCTATTTCCAGGGAAAGACCTATAGGCACTATTTATTTAGAAAGCTATTTGAAAAGGACTCAAATTCATCAAGACTAACTTAAGCTAAGCAAATAACTAATCCCTTGCCCAAAGGAGAATTTACTCAACTATTTTACTACATCATCAATACAAGAGTCTCAAATTCAAAGCCACCCCCTAAATAGATCATTTAAGAAAGACTGCATCTTCGTTTATTGTGCTTAGGTGAAAACATAATGTGATCAGGTTTTTTTAATAAGTAAATATTCTTAAATCTTTGCTTAATTTAAAAAATATTTCTGTCTAACCAGCAATTAGTAGTAAGGTTTTGATTATTTACCTAATGATTTAATTGACGGTAGCTGTTTTATTCGGGAGGCTTACTTTAGTAAATGCATTTACTTAGCTGAGAAAATCACATTTGTGCTTTTGTTTCTTACTTTCAGTGATATTTGAATGTCCTTTTAATAGATAAATAGCTCTTTATGTAGAAATGAAAACAGATTGAAAATGAAAATGGTAATAGAATGATATCTTGCATAATTCTGATTACTGATATGAATGAAATACAATATATGTGACCTAGAAAATAGACATTATTTTAAAATGTTCCAGAGATGTGTCTTTATCAATAAAATGTGCTCCCCCCACAAAAAAACCTAAAGATACTAAAAATGGACATCAAAAGGTTTATGCATGTTCCAGTTACTAGATAAGTATTGTGATACCCCTGTATATAAGTGGCATGAATTTTTATATCCTGTATTTATGAACAAAAAATAAAAATATATTTGGTACTTTTCAGCTGGTTTCATGTGATTATTTTCATCTTTAAAGAGCAATCTAAAATGCAAAGTATTTTAGGACCCTGATAATCATTTTAAATACATATATCAGTGAGTCAGAAGATTAGTTTTCCTGTTTTCTATCACAGTAAAATCGTCCGTTTGAAATATTCCCTTTATTTACTATAGCTCTTTTTCTACCCAAAATATTTCAGAAATAACATACGGTTTTAAGAGAGGTAATAAGTAATGATCAATATTTTTAATTTTTTCGATGCAATATAATCATTTTTACAATTGAATAAAAGTTTTAGGGCTCCAAAGTTTTAATCCCACTCTTTTTCGGCGATCCACAGAGTTTTCCATTTAGGCGATGTTTATTTATTTCAAAATTTTGTGATTGACAAAAAAGAGAGACAGGCGTTTTTTTCTTTTTTCCTTCCTTTCCTTTTTAAAATATATTCTCAAAAATATACATCCTTTGTCAAATCGAAATTTATAAATATGACTTGTGAATTCAAGGGAAAAAAGTGATTCAAAGAAAAAATACAAGAGAGGATTGCAAAGACAAATACCACATGATCTCACTTACATGTGGAATCTAAAAAAAAAAGTATGGATTTCAAATTTCATGTCTTGTGTCTTCTGATGGTGAAAATTATCTTCAGTTTCACCATCCAAATAGGTTACTCAGTAGTAAAGTTTTCAAAATTTTTAATGAAAATCTCATAGAAACCATCCCTCAGTTTTAGTCCTCAAATATAATTATTCAAGACTACCAGAGTAAAGGAAAGTTCTATTTTGTAACACCCTTAAGAAAGATTTGTAGAAATAGTTCCTACATAGTAGATTCCACGTTCTTAATGGGAAGCCTTAGGACAGTGTAGCGCGTGGTGCCGGGGATAGACATCAGGAAGAAGAGATTCAATGAGAAGCAGAGATATGAGATGAGCCCTCAGCTGCCCTCTGAAAACTCCACCCTTTTGTGTCTCTATGGCACCTTTCCATAAAGCATTTAAAATTTATACTCCACCTCCATATTAAATGCTCTATTTCTGTGAAGTAGGGATGCACAGTGTCAGATATGGAGATTTCTAAAGTCATAAATTTAGTCAGTGGAAGCCAGCAAGGAAACTTGAGAGTTCTTTTTCCTGTATCTTCCCTGTTCATTAAATTAACTGAATTTAATAATTCAATGCGCATTCTAAGTTATGTGCTCTTGCAGAGAGCAACAGGAATGTACGGATAGTTTTTATGATACTTGTACTATATGGTTTGAACATATGCCCTTTAAAAACCTCCTTGAAAATTGTCATTTTTCCTGGACTGCTGTCCTCCAAAGAATAGGAAACATAAAATTGCTTTTCTACCTCTTAATAGAAATCTCGTGCCTCAAGAATTTAACATTTATCCTCAACCTTCAAATAACTTCAGATAACTAACTCAAATCCTCTTCTAAAAGTACTTCAGAATGCGTCTTTAGATATGTGAACACATTTTAGACTCTCTATAAATGAATTTTAATTCCCAAATATTGCGTTTCCTTTCAAGTGTATTCACTTATACCAGTATTTTTATTCCCACTTGAAGTCTGATCTCGGTCTTTTTGAGTTTTTAATTTCACTGTATCTGCTTCTTGCCCAGTGTTCTCTTAGAACCTCCGGCCACCTCCTCTGAATGTTTACCTTTCTGTTCATGCTTGGCCACAGCCGCAGTCTCTTTCCCCTCCTTCTCTTTGGCCTTAGGTGGTGTTTTCTGTACTTCTTTGACTTTTGCAGCTGTTGGCTTCACTTTCTCTTGTTTTCCACCTTTCACTTCCTTTTTGATCTTCTCTTCAGTCTTGGCTTTCCTCTCTTCTGTACAGATTAAAGACAAGTTGGATTATTTTTGTTTACTTACCAGTGCAGCATTTCATCTTTCATTGGTTGCTAAGAACAATTTAAAAAGAAAGAGAAAAGAAAAACAATGGAAAGAAGAGCATCCGTGACATGCGTACTTGTGACTATTATTATCTAACTTTTATATTGTCTATAAAGTGACAGGTTAGAGTACTTAGTTGTAGCTCAGTTGCAAGTTGGACACTTTCTTAATTTGTACATGAAAACATTACCTTTTGGGTAGCTAAGAGCTTAGCATAATCACCAAGAGGCCGTTTGAAATACACAGGGGACGAATGTACAGGCGTGTTCAGTGAAAGGCAATGCCCATACAAAAGAGCCTTTTTAACAGGCTATAGTCATTTTGTTTCACAGCTGAAATATCTTAAAAATCATTCAAGAAACTGAACATAGTATTTTAAAAAATAACTATTGAGAGTATAAATGTGGAATTACTTGCACTGGTAGTGACTAATATGAATGAAACAATAAAATCCATTAAAGGATACCTCAGAAACATTCAGCCTCTAATGACTTTAAAGAGATGGAACAAGAGCAGAAATTGAGATATTAGCTGCTGCTTAAGTCAGAAATAATAATTCTAATGACTTTTAAAACCTCTATATATGTCCTAGTGAACAGAAAGGGCTATAAATTAGAAAAATATCTTAATTACAACATGTATGCATGTATATTCTACACACACATATTCTTAATTTGATATCCTGTGCATTTGGGAGGAAGGAATTAGAAATCTGAACTAATCAGTTTGTGATTCTTTCAGTTATTTTTCAAAAAGCAATATTAATATAGCACACATTCGTGGGAAATTGTTTAGGTAGATCCTAACATTGAACATTATTTATTCTATGGGACTACACATGATCACTAGACACCACAGTATGTCTACTGCAACGTGGACTCTCTCATGTCATTTGTCCATGTAATGGATAGGTCTTGTCACTCATGTTGAAAAATTTGATGAAAATACTATAATCAAGTTTCTTGACTTTAGTATAGTAAGCAATAATTTGAGACTAATGCAAGATAATATTGCGAGGTCCCATGAAGAGAAGAATGAAAATGACAATGCCTGATGCTTACAAAATCAAAATCATTTGTGGTACTGCATTTACTTGAATGGATCAAACTTCCCAAAGCACTGTTCTTCGGAAACTTTGCAGGAAGATGATGCTACTATGTTATGAGGATATTATGAGGATATTCCTATGGTCAAATAAATTTGGAAACACTAAATTAAATCAGGTTTTTTTTTTCACTATGAAATTTCTCAAAGCTAAAGTCTATTGAGAATCTTCAAAGAGGGAGATTTTTCTATGCCCTGTTTTCCTAAGTTACTTGTTCATAAAACTCATACAAAAATCACTCAATTACTCCACAAAATTTCCAATGTCTTTGTGGCTTCTGTAACTATATTTAATTGGGGATTTTCTTGTATTTCCTTTATACCACTTTTAAATCCCCTTTGCTGGTTATTGCTCTTTTCTATATTTCTGTGCCTGAAATCATCAGCTCTCCACAAATTACTTTAAATCAATATAACTCCAGAATCTCACACCAAATATTTGTTAGTTTCTGGCTACAAAGAAAGTTCCCCTGAGATGTGAACAATACCTCCGACTCACACAATTCACCTAGGTTCACCTAATGAACCCTTCCAGAGAGCTGATTATGGCATGGGCTCAGAGTGAGTTGCAGGAGCTCTAAAGATTAGCAGGATAAAAAGGTTAGTATAGCTTTTAAAACCCTGCAAGATCTGGTTTCGTCCTATCTCTCCTCTCATAGCATTCTTTCTAAAAGTTTCTTTCTCCACTAGACTACTTTCTTTTCCTTGAATATCTCATGTATTTGCTATATGTCAAACATTGCCAGGCTTCCAATTTTATGTTTTCCACATATATAAATTCCTTTGTGGCCAGCACATATCCAGCGAAGCACACTACCATTGGAATTAATCATTCCTTCACCTGAGCTTCAAATTGCCTCAACTTTTATTAAAGCATACCTGCTTTTCCCTGTTATGTGTCTTGTATTACAAATGATTGTTCCTCATCTCTCTTCCCTACCAGACAGAGCAACTTGTGGATAGAAACTATATTAATCATTTTTGTAGCATCATAATGTCTAGCACAATGCTTTTTTTCAGGGAAAACACCAAGATAAATGTTTACTGAATTAGCACTTTGAATCAAGAGAGAACACTATACGTTTCACTGTACATATAATACACATATAGAAATAAACATTGCACATATAAATGTGTTTAAAATGAACTTGACAAAACTTGAAAAAATTGCCAACTGTTTTTTTGTTTATACTTTTTGCGTGTGAAATTGTAATTTTTGTTACATTAAATGACACCTACTCACTTGTGGACAGCACTTGATTTAACCTTAGCTTCATACCATGGAATTAACAGTATATAAGATACATCTAATAAACATACTAAATACTATTCATCTTTGGAGTTAGGACATAACAAATTTCAACCCTTATTCATAAAGAAACTGTCAACTGCTTAACTTTTCTGTTTCTCAGTTTCTCTCATTAAACAAAAATTTACCACTGTAGTTATTTCTTCCTTTAACAAAGTGGTAAAGATAAGTAAAAATAATGTGAACAAAGAATTTGGACACTGAAAACTAAAAACATAGGAATTTCTAATATTAAATCCTCATATCCTGCACTCCTAGAGCTCTTTGGAATCTTCCAAGAACTTAGATTTTGGTGTGTAGCACAATTACTATTTATACTCATTTTACAGATGAGTAATCTTGGAATAAAGGTCATTTGCTTTTCATGCACCATGTGAACATAGTGCAACTAATAAGGCGGGAGTAGATGCAGTAGAACCAAAATGCCTAACCCATTTCTCCATTACACTAAATTGCATAATATTATTAATATTAAGCTCTGAGGATGATACCAAAAATGTATTGTAAGACCTATGAGGGGAGATATAAATATACACAAACCAGTGAAAATAATAGAACGTCTTCTGAAAGTGATCAATAGGTAGTAACCTCCCCTACTTCATCAAATACACAAATATCTGAAGATCATTATTTTCCAGCCAGTTCAACAGCCTGCCATAAACTTGGCTTACCCCCCTCACTTCTCTTGCCATCATCTCTTCCTCTATTTCTTCCCTGTCTTTGTTATTTTTAATGAACTATAGGAATATGCTGGTTTTCACAATGAATATGAGGTCCTACACATGTAGCAGAGAGGAAGTCCTGAGGTGGTTCAGACTTCTGGACAGGCTGTCCTTGAAACAGAGTAAGAAAGGTGCCATGTTGGGGCATCTAGACGGCTTAGTTGATTAAGTATCTGCCTTCAGCTAAAGTCGTGATCCCAGAGCCTTGAGATCAAGCCCCTGTGGGGCTCCCTGCTCAGGAGGAGTCTGCTTCTCCCTTTCCCACTCCCCCTCTTTGTGCATCGTTCAATCTCTCTCTCTCTGCAAAAAAATTAACAAAGTCTCACTTAAAAAAAAAAAAAGGTGCTGTGTTCCATGGGAACACCTTTGGCAAGGTCTTTAGAAGGAGATTTCACTTTACTTCTGGTAATACCTCTCAAATATAATAGATTATTTCTAAGTTAATTTTCACATACTATCATGAATATCTTATTAATCTTATTCTGTTTCCCCCCCAAATTACCCATTATACAAAGAGCATATCCTATGTATTTCCTATATTCCTTAAATAAGGTATATATACATACATAAAATAAAAAGGGAAATTATATTTGTGTGTGTATATACACACATAATTTATACATATATAGATTATTTACATCTATCTCCCTCATAAGAATATAAGTATGTAAATTAAGTATTTGTGATTTGTGGCAGGCCAGGCTGATTCAAGATGGCCCCCCATGATCTCCCTTTCTGGTATTCATATTCATAATCCTCTCCTCTTGAATAGGCTGGGCTATGAATTTGCTGCTAACCAATAGTATGTGACTTCCAGGATTGGTCTACATAAGATTATTTCTATTTTACTAGCTGATTTTTTTTTCTTGCTAAGTTTGATGAAGCCAGCTATCCTATTTAGTGAGACTCGTGTGTCAAGGAACTGAGTGGCTTCCAACCATCAGAAAGAACTGAGGTCCTGATTCAACAGGTCTTGAAGAACTGAATCTTGCCAACAGTCATGTAAATGAACTTGGAAATTATCCTTCCCCAGTTGAACCTTCAGTTAGGCTTTGTCTAATACATTGACTACAGTCCTGTGAGACATTGTGAAGTGCATAGGACTAAGCTAAGCCATGCCCAGATTATTTTTTTTTTAAGATTTCATTTATTTATTCATGAGAGACACAAAGAGAGAGGGAGAGACACAGGCAGAGAGAGAAGCAGGCTCCTCACAGGGAGCCCGATGTGGGGCTCCATCCCCAGGCCCGGGATCATGCACTGAGACAAAGGCAGAGATGTCTGCTCAACCACTGAGCCACCCAGGCATCCCCATGCCCAGAGTTCTGATCCACAAAAGCTGACACAGTAAATGTGTATTGACTCAAGTTTCTAAATTTGTGGTAATTTTTTCACAGCAATAACTAACTAGTGCAGTATTAAATAGATATTTGTTAAAGGAATAATTGATGCTTGAAGACTTTTAATATCTTTGGAAAGAAAACTAGACTTATGCTCAGTTCACTTGGAGTTTTGTCTTAGTTTAATTATATACTAGTTATATGATCCAGGCACAATGTTTTTTCTCCCTGGAGGTCAGTTTCTTTATCTGTTAAGTTAGGTAATTAGGTGAGATGATCTCTAACATCCTTACCAGCTTGAAGATATCATATGTATATGAATTTATTTTCTTTCAAATATGTCAAAAGGAAGAGAATCAAATAGATAAAATAATATACCTTTAGCTATAAAATTCATCTTAAGACTAAATTCATGCTAGCTTGTAGGAAACAAAGTCATAGTTTATAATCCATCTATCTTAATAAAATGATACTTGGTTATCCTATGAAAATATTTAGTAAAAAACATACCTACCTCAAATACTTAACTATTGTACATCATGTAGACAAATACGTTAAATTTTGAAAGTAGACTCCAATGTTCATTTAAATGATTAGTCCCTTGAAAATACTGAAATTTAGATTTCTAAAATATACTGGTCATATAAAATCTATATTTTAAAACGGGAAAAGAAAATGTAAATTTAGGAGACAAGATTGAACTACCAGTTAGAATCCATATTTTTTTTAACATCAAAAAACTGTCAAAAAATTTAAAACTAAATTTATAATTTAGTATTTATGTAATCCTCCAAAATACATAACATTGTGTTTATATTCTAATTGATATGGGGGGGATATATTATTAAGACACTTTTGGTCTTCAATGGCTTAATATATCAATCAAGATATATGTATTATCCTTTCTTCTTGAAAAAAAAATCCTGAATTTGAAACTTCTATAATTAACTCAAAGCGTACTACTGGTCAAAAGCTATAAACCAAATATGTAGCAAATTACCACAAACTTAGCTGCTTATTACCGCAATATCCATTTAATATCTCCCAGTTTCCAAAGTTCAAAAGTTTTGGCACAATATGGCTCCATTGTTTTCTGCTTAAGGTTCACAAGGCTGAAATCAAATTGCCAACAGAGCTGCATTTTTTACTGGAGGCTCTGGGGAAGATTCACTTTATTCAACATGTTGACAAAATTCTTCTCACAGAATTGAGGGGAGCTGTCTATGTGCTCCCCTCAATTTTCAAGCCAACAATGGGGAGACAAATCCTTCCCGCACTTCAAACCTCCATTTCTCTTCTGTGACATCTCTATGCTTTAAAGGTTCATAAGATTACACTGAGCCTACCTGGATAATCCAGGATGATCTCCGTAGTTTAGATCAACCTGAACTACTTCTGCAAAGTCCTCTTTGACATGTAATATAACATATCCATGAGGATAACAGCAAGTGGTAAAGGTCTTGGGGTTACAAATTCTTCCCATCACCTATGGAAAAGCCCTTCATCTTCCTCTCACATTTTCATAGGCTCTATTATTTTAAGCATTTAGTTTTATTATTCTTTAAAATATTACATTTTAAATTTAAGACCAAATTAATTTTTGTGTAAAGGAAATGCTTAATACTTATAATACCCAGCTATCTGACACCCAAAATGTAATATTTTCAACTAAAAATAGTTTAGTTATAGAAATGATGAAGGGGGGTTGGCGTCTGGATGGCTCAGTCAGTGAAGCATCTGACTCTTGTTCTCAGTTCAGGTCTTGATCTCAGGGTTATGAGTTTAAGCCCTGCACTGGGTTTCATGTTGGGTGTGAAGCGTCCTAAGAAGGAAGGAACTATTGTACAAACAAATGAATGAATGAATGAACAAAGGAAAGAAAGAAGGAATAAAGGGAAAAGTTACCTTTTGCCATTGTCTTTGTTTCTGGTTTTTCTTTTTTCTCAATTTTTTCCTTGTGAGTTGCTTAAACAGAAAATTTTATATTAGTACACACTTTCAGTAGATTTCAAGCCCAAGCTTTCTCTTTACCTCAATTTCTATAGCCACCAAAATCATGAACTATTTTGAAGATCGATGACATTAATAAGCCTGATTTAGAAGTAAAAAGATACTAATGTAATAATACCTGGATAAAGCCCAATTTAAAGATTTAGAAAGCATTTTGAAAGCTACTCTCATTCTCCTTTTTAAAGTTATTATTCTAAATAGATAAAGTTTTCAGGAAAGACAGAGAGAGCAGTTTTAGGATAACTTGTCAAAAGATGCTATTTTATCAGAGAGAAATACTCTCTTTATGATTAATTGGAATAAATATTTAAATCAGAATTAGAGCTTTGATTAAGAACAGTGTTTCTCAACCAGGACATAATTGACGTTTGGGGAATAATAATTTCTTACTATAAGGGACTGTCTTATGCATCAACAAAAATGCTTAGCATTTCTGGTCTCTGCTTATCAAATGTCCTCCACTCTAAAGACATTTTGACAATGAAAAAGTTTTTCTGAATAATCCCTAAGAAATAGTATGTTCGGGAGAGAACAACCAATAAAGTATAATGTAATCACAAATGATTAGTGATGGTGTGTAGCTTCTTAATTGAATAGTATTTGACATGATACCTGAAACATCATACCTTTTCATCATTATGTAATAAATTAATAAGTCAATATGAATTTTTTTCCTAACTTTATTAAGTAAAGGAGCATGTGCAGGTTAGTCATCTTTCAAGTGTACTAAACTGTGTGTGGTTTGGTAGTTTCCCAAACCACCATACATTTTTCAACATTTATGTATTATTTATCAGAGAATAATGGGAATGCAACAAGTGATAGGAAATTAAATGAAAAAGTAAGAGATTTAATTAAACAGTTGGGTTAAGGAAAGAGCCAAATTATTGGAGTAAAAAATTAGAGTCCCAATTATTTCCGTTTCTCCAACTATATAATAAAAACATTAACATCCATCAGCTTTATTTGTATTATAAAAGAAAAAATGTCTCTAAACATGTATTTAACAAACTATTCTTTTAAAATACAGCTGATGAATAGTTTCTCCAGAACCTTGGAGAGATAAAGCAAACCTCACAGAAAGCTTAAAGCACAATGCTCCGTTGAAGACCAAGTGACCCTGGCAGTTGCTGAGCTAGAGAAAGAGCAGGTGCCTCCCTGTCCAGTGAGCCTCTCAACCTCTCAGCCTGCCCCCACAGCCATCTCCACTACCGTTTGGGGTTATGAGTAATAGCTTGGACAACATTAGCTGAAGGAGCACTATGCCAACCTAAGAAAGGCACAATTCACACAAGGTCATGGAGCCCAGTAAAATAACTTACTTCATAAAAAGCAAACTCCTTTCATTGGTTAACAATGAATGAAAGGACACTTACAATGAACGATTTTGTTCTGCTTTCCAATTTGAAAATTCCCCTGTAACATGTATAATTTAGTAGCAACAAATTCTCAACTACTTTTTATTAAAAGATATTTAGCCACTGGGAAAGTTGAAAAAAAATCATAAGAAATATGAGATTATTTCATTCACTCAGAGTGCATCGAACCTGATGCCAATGGTTCTACATAAATTAATAGCAGAAGGGAAATAGACACCTGTTTCTAGAGCAAAAAAGGTGGCTGTATTAAAATTTGTGGCTATTATCACTAAGTAAACATTAATAAAGCAATAAGTATTTAATTTGAAATTTTAGATGTGATTATAAAATAAAGATTGAAACATGTTTCGATGATCTGATTCCTAAAATATTCTAAAATAGTCTAGCTATGGAATGTTTCACAGAAGATAGCTCAGCAGGCTATGTATATTGTGGATATAGAAATCAGCTAAAATCTAGCACAAATATCCTAGACATAGCCACTCTAAAACAAGAGTAGAAAAAAAAAAAGAAATTAGAGTTTTATTTCACATCGTACATTGCAATGGATTTGTGATGAATTAAAGTTAAATGTGAAATACAAAACTAATTTTTAAAACTTGGGGCAATATTAGTAAGTATTTAATTAATCTTTGAATGAAGATTCAGAGCAAACATGTCAAAAGAAACTATCAATGTATCTAGCCAAAGATAAAAATTCAAGAATCAAAGCACAAACACATGCATATACACACATATGCGCTCACACGTGTCTATGCACAAAGACAGAAACCCTAACCTTAACCATGAAACCAGAGAAAAATATCTGAAAAAGTGACAAAAAAATATACCCAGATGACATGCACAAGTATTATTAGGCAAAATCTGTAATGAGTGTGAATAGTTACATAAGAAATATACATCACTAAAAATCATATTTAAATCCTTCAACCTACAAATAATAAGCAGTTTAAAGATAAAGTGGAAGAAAATATCTCCATTTAAATACTATGAAACTGGTGGAAAGGGAGGTGGTGGGGGGGTGGGGGTGACTAGGTGATGGGCACTGAGGGGGGCACTTGGCGGGATGAGCACTGGGTGTTATGGTATATGTTGGCAAATTGAACTCCAATAAAAAAATGATTAAAAAAATAGTAAATAAATACATACGTACTATGAAACTTTTTTTAAAAAATGAGGAAAATACCTATTTACCGATATGGAAAGATATCTAAGGCATATTATTGAATTATAAAAGCCAGAATAGAGGACACATTAAATTTTGTGTAAAAAATAAAAAAACAGCAAGAAACTATAATCTATATTATCTTATAAATACATATTGAAGCCCTGAAAGATACACATAAAACTCGAATACGGTTCATTGTGTGTATGATTGGGTAGGATGGAATGGGATCTGAAAGACTCAGACGAAGGCAGGAGCTTTTCAGTGTATCTGTATGTATGAAACAAGGAGTCTACATTGTAGTTTCTAAACTAATACATACAAATTAAAATTTGTTAAAATTCCAGTCCTAGAGGTCATCAAAGAATGAAGGTTAAAAATAATGAAGTATACTTTCTTACCTGTCAAATGGGCAAATATTCTGTGAAATAATACCCTCATTGTTGGCTAAGGCAGTCTCACAACTGCCAGGGGAAAAATAGATATATTTCTAGAAAGTAATTTGGTAACAGAATTTGAGTCTTAAGTATTTTTTTTTTGCTTCAACCTAGAAATGACTCCTTATAGATTCAATTCTAAGGAAAATATCATAATATAATTTTTAAAAATCCAATGTAGAGAAGAAGAATTCAAAGGAGGAGGGGCCAATGTGTAAGAACAAGAGTAAGACTAACTCCATACCTTTCTTTTCAGATTTTTCTTTTTCTTTTACTTTTTCTTTTTCTCTGTGTGCAACTGGAAAAAAACAGACAATACTTTTCACTTAAAGAGAATAAATAATGAGACGTTTGCATGGCAATTTTTGATGTCAAAAACTTATCTTTTGCTTTTGAAAATCTTTTTTAATTAGAATGAGGTTTTACATAGTTAGGTGTTTAAATATTAACAAAACTATATTTTTTTATTTCTAGTTTTATTTCATATCCATGCACAAACTTGTACCAAAACCAAGTCTGATTGCAAATGTAAGAATACACCTCAGCTCTTTCAAATCTTTAACTTCAACATAATGTAGTAGAAAATTTCAAAAATTTATCATGCTATGCACCAAAGGAGCCCAGCATAATGCTGGGAAAAACAGCAAAATATAAAAACAGAAATACAGAGAGATAATTTTCTGAATCCGATGCAAAGTATAATCAACATAAATTATGTGTGTTACCCTTCTACAGAAGCATTCCATACTAAAAGTTTTTGAAAATACGCTGGCATGAGACTAGAATGACACCAAATCCTTTCAAAGAAAACTAAACTTAATTTACTATAAGCCGTGATCCAATTAATTAATATAGTAGGGCTCAAATTTAAATCAAAATCTATCCCCACAATTTAGTCATAACTCTTATTAACGACATGTCCAATGGTCAGGCTAGAAACATGGGAGTCATCCAGGATTCATCTTTTAATTTCCATTTATGTTCATTTGCCAAATTCTTTCAATCCACCCTTCAATATTACCTTTACACATATTTTTTGATCCAATATTATATTCTCCTCCTGTCATTGACTTACACAAAAATATAGAAAGCACCTGCTGTGTGCTGAAGACTGTTAGGCAAGACAGACTGTATCCCCGTCACTGTGATGTCAACAAGCTGATGAATAATGGAAGTAGGACAAACAACTGCAAAGGTAGTTAATTGCAGTTGATATAACTGCCATGAAGAAAATATTTAGGGTAGCATTCAGAGACCTAGCTAGTCTGTGCACTTGGGGAGTGTCTCACATTTAAGGAGGTGAAAGATGAGAAGACATTAACCCGTTAAGGGAAGGGAAAGGTGAAAGGGAAAGAAACCACGTCAATATTTGGAGTAGAATGCCCTTATTGCTACATTATTATTGCAGATATTATTATAATAATATCCTAACTATTCCCTTGAACCTTCAGCTTGAGATTTTTTCAGAATAACCTTTCTAATCCCTATTAGAAAATCTGATTATACTATTGACCTGTTACAAATATTAGCTAGTATCTCCCTCATTGCCTACACATGGTATCTCTTACATAGTAGGTGCTATGTAAAATCCAAAACTATTTTATTGCTCTGATGGTTTGATATTTGCTTATCAACCCAATCTTATCCACACGAACGTCCCCCTGAACTTCACGTTCCAGTTATATCAAAATGATTGTAGCTCCACATGCACACCGTGTGCCCTCCTGTTTCCCTGCCTGTGCCTTCCACCTAGAATTTCTACTCCCACGCTTCCTCTTGTCAGTGTGCTCTTTCAGTACTGACTCACTTTCCTCCTCCACTGTAAAATGTTTTTTCATCTCTACTTAGTTCACACATCAATGGAACCATATGCATAATTCCATTTTAACAATTAAGTGATAGTACTGCCACTGTTCATGTATCTGACTCCCTAGAAGGTGAAATCACTCCAAAGCCTATGCCACATTATTTCTTTTTCGTATCCCTGGCTCATCTCATGGTGTTTGCCCCATAGTGGAATTTTAATAGATTTCTTTTAGAGTAAGCCAAATTCTGAAATATTCTAAGGAAAACTACTTTCACCTTCTAATACAATCCTATTTATTAACGATATGGTATAGATTTTATAAGCACTGCTTGCTTCTGGCCACTGAAAGTTTTATAGTTTATCAAAATTTCTTAAATAATTAAACCCCAGTGAGAGGCAGAAAAAGAAAAAAATTCACCTTTGAACATCTCGACATTATTTTTCCTCACATTTAATACTCCTTTTAGGTGTTTCTGAGTTATTAAGTTCAGTATAAATATCTCACAAAATAAAGAGAGGACATTATATGTAAACATGACCACAAATAGCTTATTTTGATTCTTTGGGATATCTATTAATTAAGCTAAAAACCAAAAGAGAATCTTGGCAAACACAAAGCCTCTTTTAAAAGTTCTCTAGGGGGAACCAAGTTTGTATGAGATAAGCTGTGCTTTTGGAACCTGATTGGCAAAATCCCCAGGAGAACACCTAATCTGCATCTCTGCTTCTGTGAAGGACCAGACCTCACCCACCTCGGACAGCTGGTTGTCCATTCCACTAAAGGATTTTCTGGCTGACGTGTGCACAGGCATAAATGGAAGAATTAAAACAAAATCAAAAGAGCAAGGGGGGGCTGAATTCAGACTCAAATTAGCATATTAATGCCTTATTCCTGTTACCCTGGGGGAAAATCTGGTTCCTCACAGTCTAAGTTTTGATTTACAGACACAATCCTGTATGCTGGAATTTCATTATCCCCCTCAGAAATGGTACCATAACATTGCTCAGTGAAACAGCTGGACCCATGTGCTCTAGGGAGCTGTTCAAAATGGCAGACAGCCACTAAAGCTTCTTGGATGAAAACTTCAAACTTTGGCAAGACTGAGCTCTCAGATACCAAGTTTTAAAATTTCTTTTATCAAAGCAATGCAACCATCAGTAACTGCCTTAATAATCACACTAAAATAGAAAACACTTTGCTACAACAACTGCATTTGCTTGTGCACTCCATTGCTTAGAAACTACAACCAGAAGTTTTCAAATGGAAGAAGAAAAAAGTACCTTTCTTGTCACCAGCTCTGTTTGGCAAGTAACATCTTAGCTAGCTAGGATAGTTTTAGCTCAGGACAAAATAAGCTTGTTGCACCTGCTGGAGCTTAATTTGTTTGTCATCCTTATTTACAAGAAGCAAAAGTCCCTTCGGTATACTGATAATTAAAAACAAATGGAATCCACCAGTTGGAATGGCCCTGATGTTTGGCATCGGAGTTGGCATGGCCCTGCTATTCCTACACTTGCCCAGACTCTGACCTTTCCCTGACCAGAACATTCAGCTCAACTTAACACTGCAGCAGTCTCTCTCGCCCACCCCATGTGGTCCCTTTCCAGCATTCTGCAAGCTGTGCTCTGTGCTTTTACAGAGCTTGGCCCTGGCAAGTTGTCAGACAGGCCCTGTGTCCTTTCCTAAATGTACTAGAGCTCATAGTGCACCTGACCCTGAAGTTCTAATCTGGTAAACCTTCCCTACAGGCCAAGCAGTAGGCATTCAGGGCCAGGTTGGTGGAGCTCTTTGCTGATCTCTCTGTTTCTCGTTGGAAAAACTCAAAAGTTGGGTGTCAAAAAGTTTTCAGTACTGAAGAGCCTAGGCCTTAGCCAACACCGAACAAAATGTCAGATGCGTTCTTGGTTAGTATGTATGTCTCTGTATGTTTTTGTGTATTTAGTTTTGTAACTAATCTGTAGAATTTCCATTCTGTGCTAAGGCAAGATGCTCTACACATTCTAAGCAATAATGATGAACTCAATAGAAAAACACTCTTGAGGAGAGAAAATTGTCCACGATTATATTACTCATTCTTCCTAAAGGATGACTTTATCACTTTTTACTTAAAATAAGCACACAATTTTGGAGCTGATAGAAACCTAAGAGATCAATTAGCCTGAACTTCTTTTTCTCCAGATAAGAAAACACTGCCTCAAAGGAGTCCATGGCAGAGAAGAATGAGAATATGGTGATCAGATTGCCAAATCAGTACTCTTCCTCCAAAAACTCTGAAGCCTTGTCCATGTAGGTCTTGTGCAGACTAGAAACTTGTTTTTAAGAGTCAAAGGCTGCTGGTTGGATTCCTGAAGCATGTTATCTACAGTCAATCCTGCAATAATATATACACTTATTTTTCACAATAAAATTACATTTCTTGAGGCACCTGGGTGGTTCAGTGGTTGAGGGTCAGCCTTTAACTTAGGTTGTGATCCCGGGATCCTGGGATCAAGTCTGGCATTAGGCTCCCCACAGGGAGCCTGTTTCTCCCTCTGCCCATGTTTCTACCTCTCTCTCTGTGTTTCTCATGAATAAACAAAACCTTAAAAAATAGTAAAAATAAAATTACTTTTCTTTATGTATTAAAATGTAGATTAAGCAAATTACCCAAAGTTATAAAGCTCCTCTGATATATGCTTCAAATCACAAAGTATACAGTTAAATTCCAATATATTAGTGGATTTTTTAAAAAGATTTTATTTATTCATGAAAGACACACAGAGAGAGGGAGAGACACAGGCAGAGGGAAAAGCAGGCTCCCTGCAGGGACCCCAGGATCATGCCCTAAGCCCAAGGCAGATGCTCAACCACTGAGCGACCCAGGTGTCCCCCAAAATATTAATTTTACTCTCAAATCTGATTTAATTGTACAGGTAATTTCCCCTTCAACTGAGGCTCAGTCAGAACTGTAGCCACCTCCTCAAAGTGAACAATCACTGTGGGGGAGGTGATGCATAGCTTTGTGTAGAGCCTTCTTGTCTCATTTTCCAGGTTCATCTTGCACAACTGCCAGAGAGAAAAAGAAAATATATTTTGTACTGTAAAGAGTCAATTAAGTATGGCTGAGAGAAGGCAAAAGTAAAAGTTTATACAATACAGGCTGGCTAAATTAGTTTGTGGTCTTTGAGAGCATTTTTATAAGGAGCTCCAGGATATTCAGATACATTTTAATGTCCTATCCTTTTTGGCTTTTGATTCTCATCTCCAGCAAAATCCTTTGCCAGCCTATGATTCCAGTACTATAATTGTTTCCCAGAAACAATCCTAAACCAGTCAATCAGGATTATTATTCTAAATTACCCTCTTAAAAATGTTCTTCTGACTGCATATAATACCATTATGCATTGAATTGCATAGTCTCAAAAGATGTGTTGAAGTCCTAATCCCCAGAACCTCAGAATGTGACCTTAGTTGGAAATAGAGTCTTTAAACAGGCAATCAGGTTAAAATGAAGTTGTTACCGTGATCTTTAATTCAATATGACTGGGGTCCTCATGGAAAGGGGAAATTTGAACACAGAGATATGCACAGAGGGAAGAAACAGGGATGCAGGGAGAAAACCACTTAAAAATGAGGGTAGAGACTGGAGTGGCTCACCTATAAACCAAAGATTGCCAACCACCAGGAGCTAAGAGAAGCATGGAATAGTCTCCAGTAGAGCTCTTTGAGATCATTAATCCTGCTGAAATCTTGATGTTGGAGACAATATATAGGCTACTATATTTTTCAATTGATGGTAGCAAATAAATTTAATTAACCTCTGTAACTGTGAGACAATAAATTTCTGTTATTTTAAGCCATCTGGTTTTTCATACTTTGTTACTAGGAAACGGATACTGATACCAATCATTTGGGTTCTCTTGTGCTCTCTTAACCAAGTTCTCACCTGATTTGTTGATGACTGACCCTTGACCTAGCTCTTATGTCTTCCATTTTAGGTTCCAGAGTGCACATCTAAATCCTAAACTGTCCATTCCCTATAATGCTTCACCAGAAAACTCCAATCAGAACTATTCAGCAACTGAGGCAGCCAGTCGTCTCCTTTAGGACATCTCTTTGTGAAGTACTTACTACACAGTGGTATAACTGTGTATTTGTTGTTTTAGATCTCTCATTGGACTGAGCCTTAAAAATTTATCCTTGAATTTTGGGTGTTCAGTATGGTGTTTGGTACAAATTAAATACTATGAATAACAATGTATATTATTGCCTAATGGCTGTGACCAATTTTTTTCTATTTACAATATCTCCTATCCAGGGTTCCCCCATTTCCACTGGCTGGTCCACTTTGATATTGACCGCATGCCATTCATCAGCATTCACTTCTCCCTGTGAACTTTTCCCCACTCCTGAGGTCAGTTCTTCACCTGAACACTAAAAATCTCAGGCTGAAAAAAATAAAAATAAAAATAAACAAAAAAAATATAAATAAATAAAAATCTCAGGCTGATGTAGCAAATACCTATTGTTTTGAATGCCTAAAAAACTTTCCTTTTGTCTAGAAACCATCTTGGATAAAGTTCCCTCATATAGTTGTATGTTTACCCACCAGGTTCCAGTCTCTTTTAGTTTATTCTAGGAGTAAATTAACATGTTTAATAGTTAAATAAAAGCCTAAATGTTATCTGAAAAATAACAATAAAATTTGCAATTGCAGAAGGATCTCTAGGTGGCTCAGCTGTTCAGTGCCTGCCTTCAGCCCAGGGCATGATCCTGGAGTCCCAGGATCGAGTCCCACATCAGGAGCCTGCTTCTCCCTCTGCCGGTGTCTTTGTCTCTCTCTCTCTCTTTCTGTGTCTCTCATGAATAAATAAATAAAATCTTTAAAAAAAAATTGCAATTGCATTAGGCAATTGCATTAAAAAAATTAAATGAAAGAAAAAACTGGAGGAAAATAAAAAATATATTAGTATTTATCTTTGAATAATTGGTTTGTGGTTCTTTTTTCTTCCTATTTTGCATTTTCCAAATTGTCCAAATTAATCTGTATTACTTTAATCTATATTATTATATTATAAATTTTATTGTTTTTCCTAATTACATGTTACAGATTGTCTTTGTTTTAATAATGGAGCTTACTATCAAATTCTTCAATTGCTGCTGACCGAATAAATTTGACATTACAATAGCCCAATTAAAGCTGAATAATTATATATATTTGAAAATAAACATAGAAATATCCAAGGAAAAAATTGTCAATAGGAGTCAAGTAAAGATTAACAAAATAGAGAAAATGAATATTTCATTAATTAGTTCATTCATTATTTCAATGTTTATTGAACATGTTTCATGTGTTGGGTACTTTGCTAGATGTTAGAGTCATTTTTAATTTGATGTAAGCACACGAATTCAGAGCGAGTAGGAATCTGAAAGACCACTGAGCTTGAATCTCTTTGTTTATAAATAAGAAAACACAGAAGCACAAGAGGAAATGTCAAAAGTGACCTAGAACATATATGAAGACAAATATAGTTCCTGCCCTTAATGAATTAGATCCATACACCCAAACCAAAAATTGGTGTCAAAATTCTTTATAGTGTGAAATCAGGGATAGAAAAGTAGTGTGGAGAAAATGCCTAAATGACCCCAGAGTGAAAGACGGCAAAGAAGCCCTATGAAAGGAACTGATAGTCCATCTGAGAATCAAAAAAAATGAGTAAGAGACTTGACAAGTGACTCCACAAGAAGAGCCTACTAGCCAGAGAGAATGGTACATACAGAGCACAGAGCTGTGAGATGGTAATGGAGCCTGCTTAGGGAGCACCCCACAGTGTGGTCGCCTATGACACAGGCAGTGTGGGTGGGTCTGAGCTGTTATGATGGGGGCAGCAGAGGCTGAGTTGAGAGTTCAGGGCGTTGAGGAGGAGGTTACAGGGTGGGAAAAATACACAAGGCTGGACACTTGTATGGTTATCGCTGATTATATGAAGAGAGTCTTCTATGCCATGGTAGAAAATGTGGTTTTTCTCTCTAAGGCACTATAATGGTAAAGGATGGATTTAAGCTTGTGAGTGTCATGAATAGCATGAATTTGAAGAGTAATTCAGGGAAATCAGTTAAGAAGTGACTCTCCTAGGGGCACCTAGGTGGCTCAGTCAGTTGAGTGGCCGATTCTTTTTTTTTTTTTTTTTTAATTTTTATTTATTTATGATAGTCACAGAGAGAGAGAGGCAGAGACACAGGCAGAGGGAGAAGCAGGCTCCATGCACCGGGAGCCCGACGTGGGATTCGATCCCGGGTCTCCAGGATCGCGCCCTGGGCCAAAGGCAGGCGCTAAACCGCTGCGCCACCCAGGGATCCCGAGTGGCCGATTCTTGATCTCAGTTCAGGTTCTGATCTCAGGGTCATGAGTTCAGGCCCCACACTGGGCTCCATGCTGGGCATCTATCCTACTTAATAAAGAAGTGAAAGTAAAAAAGAAAGAAAGAGAGAGGGCCCTAATCTAATTGAGAAGTGATTATGGAGGAGATAGCAGTGGAAGGGGTGAGACTAGGATAAATTATACTAAAGAAGGAGTATGACAAGGGCTAAACAGGACCTCTCTTTGTAATGAAAGAAACCAAGATGTCTTTAGTAGGACTGTAACTCAAATTCTTCTGAAATGAGGCATATTAAATGTCTACTCCAGGAGTGATGAGAGAGAGTGGTGAAGACTATGATAAACAGTAGGTACAGACCCCACCTAAAGACAACCAATTATACATTTTTTTTTTTTTTTAAATACAGCCTTGTCACTGAAAACTTCGGTGGACTATACTCAAACTCAGACTCCAGGCCATGAGTTTAGTTGACAGCAATTCTAACCCTGTCCAATCATTTAAATCATTAGAAGAGCTCGATGCGAACCCTGGTCTCACCTCCCAAAATTTAATGGCCCCAGAATGGAGTCTGCAATGAATATATATATTTTCAAAACTATCCAGATGATTCTAAAGTCCATCAAACTCATACCACCACTGGCAAAAATGATCCCCAGTTCTGCAGTTTGAATAGCCTGGGCGATAGTGATATCCTTTATTGTGACCAATAATATAGAGGGATGAAGACATTCTGTGCAGTGGAACTTAATACAGCTTCAAACACACTGAGTGAAAGAAGTCTGTTAGTTAACTGTGTTAAGTCAGATGAGAGTTGTGTAGGAGGGTCCAGAGACTTTTCACATCCTACTTCTTCAGTCTTTTCAAATATCAAAATTAATTAACCACTTGGGTGCTTAAATTAATCAATGTTTTAAATGAAATGTGAAGAGATTATCTAATATAAAAAATACTTGAGGTATTCAGGTCATTCTCAAGTTTTTTATTTAAAGTACATGCACGCTGAGTATGAATTTTTAATGAGGAATTTATATTATAATATCTTAAGGAAGTTATGGTGCTATCTTGGCCATAATTAAACATTATCTTACTTCTATTATGACTAAACTCTTCACATATCCTTGTCAGGAAAAAAAATTAAAAATGAACAAATATCTGGCTTCTTAAAATAAATAAAAAATAATAGAATTATTCTGACTATTTCTGGTAAACGATGAAACCTAAATACGTCCTCCAAACATGAATTCCCTAACAATAATAATTTTACATCTTATTTTTGCTGTGCTGATGGCTAAAGTTATATAAAAACTCTTATGACAATGTTGCTACAGTAAATTTGGCAAAGTTTGCCATTCTGTGATCTCTATCATTAAATACTAAATTTTGTATTTAGCTATCAGTCTTTTATAATATTTGACTGGCTTGTTCTCTTATAAAAGAGTAGCTCAGTGGGGTGGTTTAAATAATGCACCCCTAAAAATGCATACCTGTCTTAATCCCTGGAATCTGTGAATGTTACCACATAAGGGAAAAAAAAAAATAGCAAGGTGATTAAATCAAGGATCTTGAGAGAGGGAGATCATCCTGGATTATCTAGGTGAATCCTAAATGCAACTCTTTTCTATGAAAAGAGATAATAGGTAGTCAGAGGAAGACTTGAGGACAGAAGAGACGGCACTGTGACCACAGCAGCAGCAATTGGAGTGATGCATCCACAAAGCAAGAAGTATAGCCGCCCTAGAAGCTGAAGGAGGCAAGGAACAGATTCTCTTCTAGAGTTCTTGAGGTAGTTTGGCCCTGATGACAATTTGTGTATGCCCAGTGAAACTGATTTTTGGTTTATCGCCTCGGGAACTGTAAGATAATGAATTTCTATTGTTTTAGGACACTGCATTTTTGGTAATTTGTTACAGCAGCCACAGAAAACTAATACACACACAACATGCCATTTGGCATTTCTACCAAAAGGATAAGTACTGTCAGGTCTCATTTCTCATCTTGCTAAGTGTAGAAATAAAGGTGAGGCAATTTAGAGGTGGAAATTGTTTATTAAGTACCATGCTATGCAGGTAAGTCTCAAGCAAGACAACTCCAAGCCTCAG
This sequence comes from Canis lupus dingo, assembly GCF_003254725.2. Taxonomy (NCBI): domain Eukaryota; kingdom Metazoa; phylum Chordata; class Mammalia; order Carnivora; family Canidae; genus Canis; species Canis lupus. The sequence goes on from NC_064243.1 coordinate 62,713,341, forward strand.
TGAAGTTAATCAGCAGATTACAAGGTCCTAACTGTGGAGGTTCAGAAAAAAATTCAAGATCCTTCAGCTGTGAGAAAATTCTAGTACAGACACTTAGACACAATGGAGCAAAAAAGAAGAAAGAAACTGGGGTGGAGGGATAGTGGGAAAGCCACATACTCTTAAGTTAGAGAAATCTGAGATTAAATTTTGGCTTTACCACTTAATAAACATGAGATATTGAGAAAATCATTAAGGTCAGAAAAACCTCTGTATTCTCGGTTTTATTTTTTTATTTTTTATTTTTTTAAATTTTTATTTATTTATTTATGATAGTCACAGAGAGAGAGAGAGAGAGAGAGGCAGAGACATAGGCAGAGGGAGAAGCAGGCTCCATACACCGGGAGCCCGATGTGGGATTCGATCCCGGGTCTCCAGGATCGCACCCTGGGCCAAAGGCAGGCGCCAAACCGTTACGCCACCTAGGGATCCCTATTCTCGGTTTTAAATGGGATTATATCTCACATATTGGATTCTTCCATGAAGATTAGGTGACATGTTAGGATCATAGATTAAGTACAATGTGTGTTTCATAGTAGATAAATGCTTACATGAGGTTTTTGTTTTGTTTTGTTTTGTTTTGTCTTGTTTTTAGGAAGGTAAGCACAGATACAGAGGTGAAATGGCAAAAGGGTAGTTTAGTGTTGTGTTACAGAATCTTGGGATGAGAGAGCTTAAGTTCCTTCAGCTTATGATACAGTGGGTATCAAGTGGTCCCAAATATAGGATGAGAAATAACGCAGCGAAGAAACCTGCAAAGGATTGTCACTGACCTAATCAGTAGTGATAAAGAGGATTAGTTAATTGACTGATAGTTACTGCTGAAATTAAAATTTGCCGAGAATTCCCTGAATAGTTTCATATATAAATTTCATAATCATTTAATCTTTAAAACTGTGCTCTACTCATTTTTACATATGAGAAAATAGAGGCAACAAAAAACAAATCAACCTGTCCAAAGTTACAGAGTTAGTAGTTAGGAGATCTGGATTCTGGTTAATTCAAGACATTTCTAAAAGTAGGAGAAAAGAGTGGTGACATCCTTCTTTGTCAAAATCATATATTGTGCTCCTAGCTTAATTACTGAATAAGCATGTCTAGTGTTTGCCATGAGCCAAAGAAATGGTCTTTAACAATCATAACTCAGACCTGAGTCTGATGACAAATAGCACTAGTTTCTATAATTCTCTACAATGACTATCTACCTTTTGTTTTAAGACATATGCATACATAGTTACTTATACCTCTGAAGGATACCCAAACTGGGTGAGACTGACTGATATTTCCTGTCATTTGATATGTGGCTCTGCATCCCACAATGGTCATCTACTCCTCTGATTTACCCATGGACTACGGGCTCTAGACTGCCTTACTCATCTCCAGCTAGAAATTAGTTCTTAGAGGTTAGAAAGAAAAAAATTCTAAAAGATTTGGCTTAAATATGAGTGTATTCTGCAAGGTCATTTTGACCTACAGAATCTTCCATTAGAAGCCATCACTTTGGACTGGAAACAGCATTCTTCAAGCTAACTTCTGACACAGCAAAACACTCAGTGCCTACAAACCCCTCCAGCATGATGGAATTTTACGCACTTACGGGGCCATCAGCAACAATTTGGTGAGTGGTATCTTGGTAACCCAAGAAAAGTTAAAATATGATTGTAAGTCTCTTCTAATACTCCGCTGAATTACTACGTTATTTTAATATAAGGTCATGGATATAGAATTACTGTGATCATATTGATAAAATAAGTGATAACTTCTTTTATGTAGGGACAAATCAAGGTTAATTAAAACAAAAACATTAACTAACATGTTCCAGCTTATACCTTAAAACCAAAATGAGTACTTATTGCCAGATTAAGAATTAAAGGGCTCACCCCTCAGTTCCAAGAAACTGTTGTGTTGCCCTAAAAAACATCTGACAAAATAAACAGAGGGAAAAATAGGAATAAAAATTACCTTGGCTTCATGAATTAAAATCATTTAGATAAGGTGGATGACTATAAAAAGTACTAATTTTCTATGAAAAGAGGTGGAAACCAAAATCGATTCGCTGATGTTTAAAGTTAATTAGATAGCATATTTATGTAGAATTATTTTGGAAATGGATTTTCTCTGGGACTACATTTTGTCTGTTTTTTTGTATTCCATTTGATGAGCAAATTATCTACATGTAAAGTTCCAGAGCTTTCCCAAAGACATAACATTCCTAAAGCCCTTTCAAATGCCATATGAATCCCTTAAAGGAGAAAAAGAGAGAAAGAGAGAGAGAGAGAGAGAGAGTAATCTAGCTTCTATCACTTCCAGTATTTTTTTCTCTACCAGCTTCACCAGAACTCATCAGCTTTTTATTTTTTATTTTTATTTTTCACCAGCTTTTTAGACTCAGATAATTGTTGGCACGTTTATAACCATCACAGGCTACTCTTACCTTGGCTACATTGTATCTTTTCTTATAAGAGTTCAAATTTTTAGATAAGAATTTAAATTCCTAACCATCTGTCATGCATAACCATGACTGATATGAAATGTGGCATAGAGAAAACATATTTATCTACATATGTGAATAGTTATAAAACTGCATATATTTTCACTGAATTACCTGGAAATAAAAAGCAGGCATTATTCTACCTGGATGAAGAAACCAAGCAGTAAAATGGAAACTTTCATTCATATTGACACAGAAAAAATATGGAAAGAAGAAACTACCCCTAAAGCTCATTGAAGACTTCAACACTTGAAGCTCCATTTTCTCTTTCTTGAGAAATACGTTTCAAAATATATTTGGTCTATTCAGGGAATATATTCAGGTAATAATCTCTAACCCAGCCTTTGAGAAATTTATTTTAAACTTCAGCCAAATTCACTGTTTTAATTATGCAAGACTCACTAGTTTAATAAGCCCACTCTACAGCCCACTGCTCAAAGTCTTTAACAGCAGGACTCTAATAGAACCAGGTCCAAAATGCAAATGGTGCCATCTGCATCACCACAGCCACTCCAGCAGTACTGCTATTAAATTAATAGTACAGTCTGCAAGATAAAACAGCAGAGACTCCAATCGTGTGGAACCAGTTGAGTTTCTGTTTAACTTCCAGCAGATTGAAACACATAGCCAGTTCAGTCATGGCTAGCTTAGTTAATCCATACCCCGGAGCTGTGTCCTATTTCCCTGACCAAAGGAATTAGGGACCAAAAAAGGAAAGGGAACAGTAAGAAGACATTAGTTCCCTAAGTACAAATATAAATAGGTTTCAACTGAGTAAGCTTCAATGTCCCTGATTGTATAAGGATTCATTGACCAATCAGGAATGAATTCAAACATTAGGATTAAAGACATAATATGCAGAATGATTTAAGCTCTTCACAAAAAGGAAGTGCATAGGTATATTCAAAATGGCATTTTAATATAGATTCACATATTGGTATAATTTAAGGTTAAGTAGAACTTCTATTATTTGAAATCCTACTATTTGCAACTAATTTTACATTAGTGAGTTTTGACATAACAAATATTACACAAAATTCAATGTCTATCCTGGACAAATTATTTCATTTTATGTCCAGAGCACATCTTTTTATGATATGGAATTATGATATTTTAATTTTTTTGATATTTTAATTTTTGCCCCGACTCACTTAAAATGCATGTGAGGCTGGTCATTGAGGAATCCTGGACATATTTAGAAATATATCCCTTTGAAAGCTCTAACTTCCTAGAGGTTTCTTTAAAGTTTTATGACTACAAGGGCCACTCCTAGAAAAGAGATGCTTATAAAATGAGCAAGACAATGCTGGCCATTATTAATATGCCTCAAATACAAGATTGCAGTTACTGGATTCAGTTGAGTTGAAAGGGATATTAATCATCACGTTGTCAATGTCCATGTACCCCCTAGAGGCTGTGAAAGAAAGCTGAGGGGTCGTAGCAGTCTGTAGTCAGGCAATATAATGACTGCATTTCTGTGCCAAAGATTTTCAAGGTACTGTATGGTGCAAAAAAATTCAAGGTTAAAAAAAAATTGACATTATAGTAACATATTCAACGAAGAAAAAAAATATTTGCTAGGCAGTCCAAAACTGTATTTACAGTACTATCTTAGTAAATAAAAAACAGTGGTAAATAATTTAAAGATTGTCACAATGTTTTGAAGTTACTTTGATTCCAATACTTAAATATCACTTATATATTTGTACCTGAAGTTAACCGAGAAATAAAGGTACTCATATACACGCTATCAAAAATGTTAAAACAAGGGAACACTCCACATGAAAATGTTCCTTTCTCCCATATGAATACCCAAAATATATTTCCTAAATAAAAATAAAAATAAATGCAAAACAAAACAGTTACCTTTGGCTAGTATTTTCCTTTCAGGTTTCTCCTCCTTTTCAGCCTTTTCTTTGTGTATTTCTAGGAAAACATAGAATTTATGATTTAAAAACTCTTTTTGAAAATGTATAAACTAAAAAAAAAAAAAAAAGAAAATGTATAAACTATATACTATAGCTAAACTTTAAAATTTTACCTTGAAATCTAATTCTTCCTCAATGGAAAAAGTCATTGTTACATATTGCTACATAAATCACTCATTTATTGAAATAAGGAGAAAAAAGTTGGATTTACCTCCAAATTAGTGTTATTTGAAAAAGCTTAAAAACTTACATCAGTGAGGATATGTTGTCACCATTTCTAGTGCTAAAATTGATCACAAACTATAATTATGTTTTATTTCAATCACTCTCGATACAATTAAGAATCCTTAGTAAAAATGTCATTTAGATTGAGGAAGATTTCATTTTTACATATTAAATTAAGAATTTGTGAAATGAACTGTAACAACCTAATAGGAAATATATCTCAGAAGTATTGACTCTAAGCTATGTTTATAATCAGAATTTGGCATTGCATTTAGCCAATAATTACTGCATGCAGATATGACACATTTCATGGAATAAGTCAGCTTTTTTCTAAATATCAAGTTTTAACAAATATATTTAATTTTCTGCTAGCTTCAGTATACATTCACTGCCAAGGCTTAGAAAATGAAGTTAATTCTGAATTTGCAGTTAATTTGGATAGACCTAAATTAGATATTAGAGTTTACAAATACGATTACTACCTCTGAAAAGTGACTTAATCTTAATACCATGGTTTTTCTTAGAAAAATGCTAATGAGTTTTACTTATTTATTTATCACTTTATTTCACAGATGATCTGAGTTGGTGCTAATTACTGTACACATTTTAAATTCTCCATTTGTAAATGTGAATTTACATTTTCGTAATTTTTCCAGAAGTCAAAAATCAAGACCAATTATAGGAAATTCCTAAGTATCTTCAGAAAAGATGGTTAGTGACTTTCACCTGCTAAGGAGGTAATCCCCACTGTGAAAATCCACCCCGCCCTTGTTTGCCCCATGAATCTCCCCTGTCAGCATTTACAGGGCCATTCCTTTACCCTTATCCCATCCCTGACTTCGGTATGGCAATAGAGATACACGAGAGTTAAGATACCTAATCACATCTCTGATAAAAGTTCTCCAAGTATCAAAGAGAGATCTTCAAAGCCCATAGGAAACTTCTATTTCACTGCCTCTCTCACCATATTTAAAAAAATCTCTTCTCTATAGATCTCTTAATCCTACCCTAGGTGTGTGTGTGTGTGTGTGTGTGTGTGTGTGTGCGCGCGCGCGCAGGCGCGCACGCGCGTGTGTTCCAGATATCTGTTGGCCACTTATCAAAAGTCCTTTTTGAGTTGGGTGAATCATTGTTTGGAGGTAGAGTGGGGCTACTCTGTGCAAGCTGTGGTATTTAGCAGAGTCCCTGGCTTCTACCTGTTAAATGCACATAGATCCATCCCCTGTCATGACTATGAAAAATGTCTTTTAGACATGCCAAATGCCCCCTGTGGGACAAAAATGAGCCCCCAAGAGCTTGCTCAGATGGCTCAGGACTGTATTTCTTTTGTTTGCCCTGTGCTCTTGGTTTCCACAGCACTTCTACAATTATGCAAGCAAGAGTGTGCTGCACCATAAATTATCATATAGAGGTACATGTATGGAAAATGTTGATGTTTATAAAGAAACATGCCCAGTTTGCAAAGGCACAGTAAAGCCACATCTTATAGGCTATAGGCAATAAAGCTAACATAAATCTTATCCAACACACACACAGAATCTGCATCTTTAGAACTGTCTAAGGACATGAGATAACCAGCCTGCCTAATCACTTTCACTAGCTGGACCTACACTGGGCAGGAACCGCAGGACTTACGTGCATATTAAGGACATGGTATACAGTTAGTTGAAATTGAGATGCGTTGTGAGCATAAGTATATACTGGATTATGAAGACTTTGTACAAAAAAGAATGTAAAATATCTCATTAATGATTTTATATTAATAACATCAGAATGATACGATTTTGGACATATTTAGTGTGATCATTTTACTTGTGTGTCAACTTGGTTGACTATCCCAAGTCATTCAAATGAACGCTAATCTAGGATTTGCTCTGAAGGTATTTTATGATATAATTAAAATCCCTAATCCATAGACTTTAAATAAGAAGATGATTTTGGATCATGAGGTTTTCCAGAGAGAGGGAAGAAATTCTGTCTGGGGATGACAGCTTTCGTCCCTGCCTGTGGATTGAAGTTTGCCTGTGATTTTCCCTTCCTGACTACTGTCCTATGGGCTCTGACTTGCTTAGCCAGTCCCCACAATGACATAGGCCAATTCCTTGTAATAAATTTCTTAATATACAAATATATCTGCATAATCTTCTACTGGTTCTGCTTTTCTGATTGAGCCCTCACTGAGACCCTGATTAGGCTAAATAAGACACATCAGTACAATTTATTTCATATTATTCTTTTTACATTTTTAAACATGTGGCTACTTGAAAATTTTAAGTTGCATATGCAGCTGACATTATATTACTATCAGACAGTGCTGGTTTAGTTCCAGGAGTGGGCAAAATGACCTTTTTATTTATTTATTTTTTATTTTATTTTTTTTTTTAAATTTTTCTTTATTTATGATAGTCACAGAGAGAGAGAGAGAGGCAGAGACATAGGCAGAGGGAGAAGCAGGCTCCATGCACCGGGAGCCTGATGTGGGATTCGATCCCGGGTCTCCAGGATCGCGCCCTGGGCCAAAGGCAGGCGCCAAACCGCTGCGCCACCCAGGGATCCCCCAAAATGACCTTTTTAAAACCTTAGGTCATCCACAGGGTTAAATCTTTTCCAAGTGAAAAAAAAATTCAAAATCCTCCCCTCCAGTACCTTACTTCCTCCCTTCTATTCAGACCAACAGAGGCTATGGAGAAGATTGGTGCTTGTAGAATTCAGGCCAGTAAAGCAAGTAAAATGCCCAAGATTTAGAGGAGTCTGGATAGGCCAACAGAGTCAGCTTTAAGGGATAGTTTCTTACCTCTAGTAAGGATTTGAATACAGAAATGAGATGAAATTTTCTAACCTGAAAGCTTACATGAAATACTACATTCATTGTGAGATAAGAAGGCCTTGAAATTGTCATTTAGAAGAATATTTTTCCTTTAGAGATAGGCGTGTGTGTGTGTGTGTGTGTTTTCTCTGCAGACATCTGTTGGCCACTCAGAAGAATAAAGCAGAGGTTCTGCAGCTCCCACAGGAGGATCAGACCTGAGTTAGAACTTTCCGCAGGACCAGATGCTAAAGATCATCTGCCCTGGGTAGTCCTGTCAAAGCCTCCTAGCCTTACTTGGTCTTGGGAAGCACACTGGATAGGGTGGTGGTTTATGGGATTGCACAACCCATGTTGGTCCATGGCTGCATTTCCTGCAAGGTAGATGGAAGTTTGCACATCAGAGAACAGAGATGAGAAGCAGCAGCTGGAGCCTCCTTGGCACTCCTTAGTCTATAGCCTTTTCGTACACAGAAGCATCCCATTAGATGGGAATGAGCTCTAGATATGGAACAGAATTGAAATAAGCAGGAGTCTATCCTGGAGGGAAAATATAAAGTGAAAGAAGATAAATCTCAACAAGATTAGGATCAAGAACACCATTCATGAAAAGGTGTGTGTAGGGGGGGTGTGTGCATTGCCTACCACTTTCCAAACACATAGGAAGGAGGTAACGCTAAGAGGAAGATAAATCTCCATGTGTTGGCTATACTTCTCAATAAGTTTTCCTTAAGAAAAAATAAAGATAAATGAAGCTAAAGAAGAATTAGACTGAAAAAAAATAATGTACTTCTGAGTATGTTTTTTACTTTATGGGTAGATTAAGCAGACGCAACCCAGTTCTGCAACTCAGACCAATCTCAAGGATAAAATCCTACTACTTTATTTTCCTGATTCTGTACTTCAGTTTTATACACAGGACAGCCTCACTGCTCTGGGTAGATCTACTTAGATTTCTCACTAGTGACGGTGGGGGTCATGGATTAAAATACACACACACATACACACAATAAAATCTTTACAGCTCATAGTGAAATATGATGACCCACATAGGCATATTTTTGCAGGAACATCATCAACTAATTTTTTAACTCATGGTCACTTGAAGACCATTAGTATTTCTACAGTGGCAAGTGAAGACTTGTGCAGCTAACCCTGTAAAGGCATACACACAGCTACATTTCTCTGCTTATAGAAGACAAAAGAAATTTATTTCTTAGGACTCAAACTTAAGGATAAATTTAATCTCTCTCTGCATGTTTTATTGCAGCACTGCGTTTTCTTTGGGGATTGGATCCTATGACTAGTGTCACTGCCTGTGGCTATCAGAAGCTTGAAGAATCCAATGAAGCCTCTGCACATGTGCCAGTTCTGTCTGCTTACACTCGAGCCAGGAAATGAAAACCATTCCAGCTCCTGTCCAATTGAGTAACAACGTGCTACCAATTTAGACTTCAGAAGGATATTTTTCTCATAAGCAGATGATGTTTGATTTGTTACTCTTGACTGCTCTTTCCAGCTAAGAACCATTCGTATAAGAATTAAAATTAAATTTTAAAGATTCAAGTCACTAAAGGTAGAATTTTATTGCCCTATCATTTTCAACAAACTTCCAAGAAAAATAAAATTTCCGATAGCATATTAAAACTAGCTCCAGTTGTTTAATAATTTCTTAGGCTGGTGAGTAACTCCATTTTTTTTTGGTAATATGACAAAAATGTATCATTGCATAAAATTGCACTTAACAACATGACACCCTTTAGGAACAGTTCCCTTAAACCTGCACAAATCCTAAATACAAGGGACAAAGAAGAAGGTCAAAGCAGGCATCATTCACCTCCAAATATATGTGCGTTGCCATTAGACTAGCATCCAAAGTCACTGAAGACGTAACAAGTCTCAGCACCAGATGCCAGTTGGAATCATAAGCTATTTTGGCAACTGGTAAACCTTAAAGATTGTTTTGCAGCTAAGAAGGCACAGAGGTCAAAGTATCTTGATCCAGGTGTGAGACTACCCACAGGCCCTTAAGGATACAAGTTTGTATTTGAATTCTGAGAATTGAGGTGGGAAAAATAACATGAAAAAAGAGTGACAATTATCCCAAGATGTCAGGAGGCAAAAAGAAATCCCTTTTTCCACCGAGTCACCTGTAACCTTGCCTGAGAAGCCTGAAGCAGTACACCACCAATGTTTACTACGTCGGAAAAGCTGTAAGGACACTAAAAGATTCACCTAAAGGGCAAGGTATTTCAACAGAATGTGGGAAGCATTTTCCAGCTTTTCTCACTACTCCTGATTTTCCTCTACTGCTTTTCTCCATACGGACGTATGTATGAATGAATATAGAACGTGGAGAAAAAAAATTAACGTGTGCCTTTTTAGATTCTTACTTTTATTCATCTCCCACTCTAAAACTAATGACTTTCTAATGACTTGAAGTCATTAGAAAACTTGATCAAGGGCACTTGGGTAGCTCAGTGGGTTAAGTTGCTGCCTTTGGCTCAGGTCATGATCCCAGGGTCCTAGGACAGAGTCTCTTTAAGGGCTCCCTGCTCAGTGGGGAGTCTGTTTCTTCCTCTCCCTCTGTCCCTCCCTTCCCCTGCTCATGCTTTCACTTGTTCCCTCTCTCTTTCTCTGTCCTTCTCATTCTCTCTCTCACTATCTCCCAAATAAATAAAAATAAAATCGTAAAAAAAAAAAAGAAAAGAAAATTTGATCACACTAGGCTTTAAACGCATTCACAAATTTCTTTCATTTAAGGAACTCGAAAAATTTAAACCTTGGCATTCATGCTTTATAATTCAATGAAGATAACAAGAAAATATACCCTCCTCAGTCAGTCAGCCTTTTTTTCTAAAGTCCAAAACCAAACAAGCAACTACTTTAGAGTCCAATGTCTCTGAAGACTTGTAAAGTGCTGGGAAACAAGAGGCGCAGATACCATATTTTATTATGTTGTTGAAAATAAGTAAAAATTACTAATACTTAGGGTTTTCATTATTTATGCATTGTAATGATCATTAAATAATTTTAATAATTATCATATGAAAGATGGCATAAACTTATGGTATTCTAATATTAAAATATGCATTTTGTTAGGATACTTAGACATAGATAACTTATTAACAGATCTATACAAAAATATCCTTATCTCTGACATGTATTAAAATACCTCTTAGTGTTTAAGATAATCCATGCTGGAATCAAGCTGTCCAATTGAAATCTAATGCCTTTTCTTCCTAGCTGTGCAACTTTGATTTCTTTATCAGCAAACTGAGATTCTTAATAGTACCTGCCACATAGATTTGCATGAGGATTAAAATTTGTTAAAATGTAAAGAATTTAGAATAGCACTTGATTATTAAGTAGCATCCTATGTGGCTGCTATTATTATTATTATTATTATTATTATTATCTCTCTCACTAAATCCTAAATTTGATGGAAGCAAGAATATGTCTATTTTGTTCCACACTAAATGTTCAGTACACAACAATGGTGGCTGTCATATACTAACCACTTGATAAATATATAATAATTTTTTAAAATAAATATTTAGGTAGGACTATGAATAATAAGCTCTTGCACAATATAGAAAGTGGTGGTGGAGCATATCTCACCTGTTCTTTATGAATCACCTCTCGATTGAAATTCTAACATAAGCAGAGTTGAAAGTTTTGAGAAAGTAAAATGTTGTATTTCTAATCATTTTTACCTTTCATTAGAAATCCTGGGGAGGGCAGCCCAGGTGGCTCAGCAGTTTAGTGCCACCTTCAGCCCAGGGCTGCCCTCCCCAGGATCCTGGAGTCCCAGGATCAAGTCCCACGTCAGTCTCCCTGCATGGAGCCTGCTTCTCCCTCTGCCTGTATCTCTGCCTCTGTCTTTGTCTCTCATGAATAAATAAATAAAATCTTTAAAAAAAATCCTGGGGAAAGTTGCAGAATTTTACTATTTGTAGAAATATAATAATGTAAGTGAAATCTATTCATAAACTACAACACTTGTACAAAACTTAGATTTTTTTTGTAATGTCTTCCTGGAACATGAAAAGTTAAATAATAATCAAAGTAAGGATACTGAATATTTTTAATTTTTAAAATTTAAGAACTAATTAATATAAGAACTAATACTAATTTTTATTTTATTTTTTTAATTTATTTTTTATTGGTGTTCAATTTACCAACATACAGAACAACCCCCAGTACCCGTCACCCATTCACTCCCACCCCCCGCCCTCCTCCCCTTCTACCACCCCTAGTTCATTTCCCAGAGTTAGCAGTCTTTACGTTCTGTCCTCCTTTCTGATACTTCCCACACATTTCTTCTCCCTTCCCTTATATTCCCTTTCACTATTATTTATATTCCCCAAATGAATGAGAACATATAATGTTTGTCCTTCTCCGACTGGCTTACTTCACTCAGCATAATACCCTCCAGTTCCATCCACGTTGAAGCAAATGGTGGGTATTTGTCATTTCTAATAGCTGAGTAATATTCCATTGTATACATAAACCACATCTTCTTTATCCACTCATCTTTCGATGGACACCGAGGCTCCTTCCACAGTTTGGCTATCGTGGCCATTGCTGCTATAAACATCGGGGTGCAGGTGTCCCGGCGTTTCATTGCATCTGTATCTTTGGGGTAAATCCCCAACAGTGAAATTGCTGGGTCATAGGGCAGGTCTATTTTTAACTCTTTGAGGAACCTCCACACAGTTTTCCAGAGTGGCCTCACCAGTTCACATTCCCACCAACAGTGTAAGAGGGTTCCCTTTTCTCAGCATCCTCTCCAACAGTTGTGGTTTCCTGCCTTGTTAATTTGCCCCATTCTCACTGGTGTGAGGTGGTATCTCATTGTGGTTTTGATTTGTATTTCCCTGATGGCAAGTGATGCAGAGCATTTTCTCATGTGCGTGTTGGCCATGTCTAAGTCTTCCTCTGTGAGATTTCTGTTCATGTCTTTTGCCCATTTCATGATTGGATTGTTTGTTTCTTTGGTGTTGAGTTTAAGAAGTTCTTTATAGATCTTGGAAACTAGCCCTTTATCTGATACGTCATTTGCAAATATCTTCTCCCATTCTGTAGGTTGTCTTTGAGTTTTGGTGACTGTATCCTTTGCTGTGCAAAACCTTCTTATCTTGATGAAGTCCCAATAGTTCATTTTTGCTTTTGTTTCTTTTGCCTTCGTGGATGTATCTTGCAAGAAGTTACTGTGGCCGAGTTCAAAAAGGGTGTTGCCTGTGTTCTCCTCTAGGATTTTGATGGAATCTTGTCTCACATTTAGATCTTTCATCCATTTTGAGTTTATCTTTGTGTATGGTGCAAGAGAGTGGTCTAGTTTCATTCTTCTGCATGTGGATGTCCAATTTTCCCAGCACCATTTATTGAAGAGACTGTCTTTCTTCCAATGGATAGTCTTTCCTCCTTTATCGAATATTAGTTGACCATAAAGTTCAGGGTCCACTTCTGGGTTCTCTATTCTGTTCCATTGATCTATGTGTCTGTTTTTGTGCCAGTACCACACTGTCTTGATGACCACAGCTTTGTAGTACAACCTGAAATCTGGCATTGTGATGCTCCCAGATATGGTTATCTTTTTTAAAATTCCCCTGGCTATTCGGGGTCTTTTCTGATTCCACACAAATCTTAAAATAATTTGTTCTAACTCTCTGAAGAAAGTCCATGGTATTTTGATAGGGATTGCATTAAACGTGTAAATTGCCCTGGGTAACATTGACATTTTCACAATATTAATTCTGCCAATCCATGAGCATGGAATATTTTTCCATCTCTTTGTGTCTTCTTCAATTTCTTTCAGAAGTGTTCTGTAGTTTTTAGGGTATAGATCCTTTACCTCTTTTGTTAGGTTTATTTCTAGGTATCTTATGCTTTTGATGCAATTGTAAATGGGATTGACTCCTTAATTTCTCCTTCTTCAGTCTCATTGTTAGTGTATAGAAATGCCATTGATTTCTGGGCATTGATTTTGTATCCTGCCACGCTACCGAATTGCTGTATGAATTCTAGCAATCTTGGGGTGGAGGCTTTTGGGTTTTCTATGTAGAGTATCATGTCATCGGCAAAGAGGGAGAGTTTGACTTCTTTTTTGCCAATTTGAATGCCTTTTATTTCTTTTTGTTGTCTGATTGCTGAGGCTAGGACTTCCAGTACTATGTTGAATAGCAGTGGTGAGAGTGGACATCCCTGTCTTGTTCCTGATCTTAGGGGAAAGGCTCCCAGTGCTTCCCCATTGAGAATGATATTTGCTGTGGGCTTTTCGTAGATGGCTTTTAAGATGTTGAGGAATGTTCCCTCTATCCCTACACTCTGAAGATTTTGATCAGAAATGGATGCTGTATTTTGTCAAATGCTTTCTCTGCATCTAATGAGAGGATCATATGGTTCTTGGTTTTTCTCTTGCTGATATGATGAATCACATTGATTGTTTTACAAGTGTTGAACCAGCCTTGTGTCCTGGGGATAAATCCTACTTGGTCATGGTGAATAATTTTCTTAATGTACTGTTGGATCCTATTGGCCAGTATCTTGTTGAGAATTTTTGCATCCATGTTCATCAGGGATATGGGTCTGTAATTCTCCTTTTTGGTGGGGTCTTTGTCTGGTTTTGGAATTAAGGTGATGTTGGCCTCATAGAACAAATTTGGAAGTACTCCATCTCTTTCTATCTTTCCAAACAGCTTTAGGAGAATAGGTATGGTTTCTTCTTTAAATGTTTGATAGAATTCCCCTGGGAAGCCATCTGGCCCTGGACTCTTGTGTCTTGGGAGGTTTTTGATGACTGCTTCAATTTCCTCCCTGGTTATTGGCCTGTTCAGGTTTTCTATTTCTTCCTGTTCCAGTTTTGGTAGTTTGTGGCTTTCCAGGAATGCGTCCATTTCTTCTAGATTGCCTAATTTATTGGCGTATAGCTGTTCATAATATGTTTTTGAAATCGTTTGTATTTCCTTGGTGTTGGTAGTGATCTCTCCTTTCTCATTCATGATTTTATTAATGTGAGTCTTCTCTCTCTTCTTTTTAATAAGGCTGGCTAATGGTTTATCTATCTTATTAATTCTTTCAAAGAACCAACTCCTGGTTCTGTTGATCTGTTCCACAGTTCTTCTGGTCTCGATTTCGTTGAGTTCTGCTTGAATCTTTATTAACTCTCTTCTTCTCCTGGGTGTAGGATCTATTTGCTGTTTTTTCTCTAGCTCCTTTATGTGTAAGGTTAGCTTTTGTATTTGAGTTCTTTCCAGTTTTTGAATGGATGCTTGTATTGCGATGTATTTCCCCCTTAGGACTGCTTTTGCTGCATCCCAAAGATTTTGAACGGTTGTATCTTCATTCTCATTAGTTTCCATGAATCTTTTTAATTCTTCCTTAATTTCCTGGTTGACCCTTTCACCTTTTAGCAGGATGGTCCTTAACCTCTACGTGTTTGAGGTCCTTCCAAACTTCTTGTTGTGATTTAGTTCTAATTTCAAGGCATTATGGTCTGAGAATATGCAGGGGACGATCCCAATCTTTTGGTATCAGTTCAGACCCGATTTGTGACCCAGTATGTGGTCTATTCTGGAGAAAGTTCCATGTGCGCTTGAGAAGAATGTGTATTCAGTTGAGTTTGGATGTAAAGTTCTATAGATATCTGTGAAATCCATCTGGTCCAGTGTATCATTTAAAGCTCTCGTTTTTTGGAGATGTTGTGCTTAGAAGACCTATCGAGTATAGAAAGAGCTAGATTGAAGTCACCAAGTATAAGTGTATTATTATCTAAGTATTTCTTCACTTTGGTTAATAATTGATTTATATGTTTGGCAGCTCCCACATTTGGGGCATATATATTGAGGATTGTTAAGTCCTCTTGTTGGATAGATCCTTTAAGTATGATATAGTGTCCCTCTTCATCTCTCACTACAGTCTTCGGGGTAAATTTTAGTTTATCTGATATGAGGATGGCTACCCCTGCTTTCTTTTGAGGACCATTCGAATGGTAAATGGTTCTCCAACCTTTTATTTTCAGGCTGTAGGTGTCCTTCTGTCTAAAATGAGTCTCTTGTAGACAGCATATAGATGGGTCCTGCTTTTTTATCCAGTCTGAAACCCTGCGCCTTTTGATGGGGTCATTAAGCCCGTTCACGTTCAGAGTTACTATTGAGAGATATGAGTTTAGTGTCATCATGATATCTATTCAGTCCTTGTTTTTGTGGATTGTTCCACTGAACTTCTTCTTAAAGGGGAATTTTAAGAGTCCCCCTTAAAATTTCTTGCAGAGCTGGTTTGGAGGTCACATATTCTTTCAGTTGCTGCCTGTCTTGGAAGCTCTTTATCTCTCCTTCCACTTTGAATGAGAGCCTTGCTGGATAAAGTATTCTTGGTTGCGTGTTCTTCTCATTTAGGACCCTGATTATATCCTGCCAGCCCTTTCTGGCCTGTCGGGTCTCTGTGGAGAGGTCTGCTGTTACCCTAATACTCTTCCCCATAAAAGTCAGGGATTTCTTGTCTCTTGTTGCTTTAAGGATCTTCTCTTTATCTTTGGAATTTGCAAACTTCACTATTAAATGTCGAGGTGTTGAACGGTTTTTATTGATTTTAGGGGGGAGATCTCTCTATTTCCTGGATCTGAATGCCTGTTTCCCTTCCCAGATTAGGAAAGTTTTCAGCTAGAATTTGTTCAAATACATATTCTGGCCCTCTGTCCCTTTCGGCGCCCTCGGGAACCCCAATTAAACGTAGGTTTTTCTTCCTCAGGCTGTCGTTTATTTCCCTTAATCTATCTTCATGGTCTTTTAATTGTTTGTCTCTTTTTTCCTCAGTTTCCCTCTTTGCCATCAACTTGTCTTCTATGTCACTCACTCGTTCTTCCACCTCGTTAACCCTCGTCGTTAGGACTTCTAGTTTGGATTGCATCTCATTCAATTGATTTTTAATTTCTGCCTGATTAGCTCTAAATTCTGCAGTCATGAAGTCTCTTGAGTCCTTTATGCTTTTTTCTAGAGCCACCAGTAGCTGTGTAATAGTGCTTCTGAATTGGCTTTCTGACATTGAATTGTAATCCAGATTTTGTAACTCTGTGGGAGAGAGGACTGTTTCTGATTCTTTCTTTTGAGGTGAGGTTTTCCTTCTAGTCATTTTGCTCAGTGCGGAGTGGCCAAAAGCAAGTTGTATTGGGAAAAGGAGAAAAAGAGAGGGGAGAAAGAAGGAAAGAAAAGAGAATGAGAAAAAGAAAGGAAGAAAAAAAAAAGAAAAAAAAAGAAGAAAAAGAGAAAGGAAAAGAAAGGAAAAAAGGGGGTGGGGAAGGAAACAAATCAAAAAGCAAAACAAAACAAAACAAAACAACAACCAAAATAAAAAGAAAGAAAAAAAGAACCACGGGGGAGTATCTTCTGCTTCTGTGTACGTTAAGTCCCTTGGCTTCCCCTGGACCTTGTCCATCTAGCTGGTCTTCTGGGGGAGGGGCCTGTTGTGCTGATTTTCAGGTGTTAGCAGTTGGGGGAGCTGCTGTGCCCCTGCCTGGTGCAGGGCTCAGTGGGGGTTGTTTACCCCGTGAGGCCCCAGGAGCAACAGCCCCAGTGGCGAGGCCAGCTCTGGAAACCTGGATTCAGCTCAGGCAGGAATTCCGGAGCTCTCCGTCTGCAGGGCCTGGAGGCTCCGGGGCGGGGCCGCTGATCTGCTCAGCTCGGGGCAGGAGCGTCCTTGCTGTCCTGGGCCCTCCCGGCCTCTGCCTGTCCCGGGGGAGGCCGGATCCTGGGCTGTGTCCCGGCGCCCTGTGCTCCGGAGCCTGCGCTGTTGGATTCGCGCTCCCGGCCCGCAGTCCCCTCCGCGGAGCCGCCCCCGAGCCCCTCCGAGCTGCTCCTGGAACCGCGCAACCCCCTCCGCGGAGCCTCTTCCTCCGCCCGAGCCCCTCCGAGCTGCTCCCGGGGCCGCGCAGCCCCCTCCGCGGAGCCGCCCCCGAGCCCCTTCAGCTGCTCCGGGTCCCGCCGTGCGCGCTGCAGCCCTTAGGGAGCTCGGCGCACTCTCCCGGGGCGCAGTTGCTCTGTTACTGTCCCGGGGAGCCCGAGGGCATCCCCGCCCTCCTGGGTCCTGCTCCACCTCCCCGCGAGCCCCTTTCCGCCGGGAAGGTCGGTGCAGCTCCTGCTCCTCCGGGACGGGGCTCTCCTGTCCTGGGGACACTCGCCCCGGCCTCAGCCCGGCTCCTCGCGGGGCCCCTCCCCTTGGAGGCCTTTGTTTCTTTACTTCTTTTTCCCCGTCTTCCTACCTTGATAGATGCGCGAACTCTTCTCACTGTAGCATTCCAGGTGTTCTCTCGTTAATTCTCAGGCCGAATTCATAGATTTTCAGGATGATTGGAAGGTTTTCTAGGTAATTTGGTGGAGACAGGTGATTTGGGGACCCTACTCTTCCACCATCTTCTAATACTAATTTTTAATACTAAGATATTTTTAATGCTTTGCCTTATTTCAAAACTTATTCATAGATATTTATATAAAAAATAAGTCAACTATGAATTGAATATATTATACTTGTAACAAAATGTTGACAATAAAATATCCATTTCATTAGAAATAATTGGGGACAAGATTTAAAAATAGGACATGCCACTTAATGTAGCTTAGAGGAAGGCATCCAAAAATTCTATCCCCCTTGTTCTACATGTTAGGTACTATTGCAGTTGTCTAGCGTTCCCTATTGATGCTTACAGTATTTCAATGATAATCGGCACTCTCCTTTATCCGCTGGCCCTTGCCTGTATACTTACGGGCATCTTATATACAGAAATAATGAAATTTTGGCATTTGTTATACATATTTATGTTGGACATCTGAGAAAATAAGTATAGATTTTAGTGATCCTTTGGGTGACCTAAAATGGAACTTTTAGGTATAAGGGGGAATTTCCTGGTTCTCACAGTGTGTTCTGCATGTCCCACAGGACCATGTAATTATTGAATAAACAAAAAATCTTTAAAACTTCTCCAAATTAGAAGTGAAGATTCATTTCATTGGCTTGATTCTCCTTGCTCATCTTTAGGCTGGTTAATTTTATCAATATGCATTTGTCTAAATTCTATGTCCCCACAGTGCCAGGGGTAATCATAGATCAACAGATTTCCCCAAGACTCTGAGTTCAACTTCCAAATGGAACTTGGAAAGGGGGCCATGGCACTTGAAAATGGGAGGGTCACTAGAAGTAGCCATCAATGGAACCAGATCAGTGAAAATAGATTGTGTCAAAAGATTCCTAAGAATGGCCTTATTCTATAGTGAAGTCTTTCTGAGTTATTTAGTATGTTACATGTATTTTGCTTGTGATAAATAGTTTTTATCTACTTATAATCATAACAAAGCTTATTGTTGAACAGTTTATAATTTTATTTAAGATTTACATGGCCAATTTAAAGCATACAATTTTTCTCTATTAATATAACACATTGTTAACAAATTAAAAATATTATCAATTCAATATTTTAAAATGACAGACTCAACAAGTTAAAAGGATAATCTCTGTCACCAAGGCAACCATCCTGATTCTTTTAGATAACAACCAAGTTTATTAAATTATTATGAGGGTTGTGGATTTCAATGAATGCTTTTTATCATTATGTTTTCTCCACATATCTCACAAGCAGGAGACAATATAAAATGTCTTCTTACAATTTTTCTTATTTTAATAGTGAAAATTCAAATTATTCACTTGAACAAAGAATCTCTATTTATAAGATTTTGCCAATTGTGATTAGGACACAAAAGTTTAATTATGATGAATAACCAAGCAAGTCTAGTTATCTACCCAGTGGCTAATTAAGGATCCTTAAGGGAAAATATTGTATTGAAGTCTCAATATTTTAGAGAAACATTCTAAATGATGTGTAGGTATTTGTATATTTTGATGATTTTTCTGATAATTTTTCTGTTATACTGAAAAACAAAATTTTGAGGAAAGCACACTACTGACCATTAATGGAGAATAAAAAGAAATTTTTTCTTTCCCTCAAAGCTACCAAGTGTTTGTGATTAAGCTGGTGTACACTTTAGATATAGCGGTAGACAAATCATTGAGAACAGTTTCCTTCAGGAATGTTGAATCCCATAAACATAAAAATTTTTTGGACCTTAAATTTGTTAGATTTGATTCTTTGGTAAAGTTTTGTAAAATAAACTCAACTTTTTCAAGAAAAATAGTAGTCACAACACTGCATGCTCTTGACCCCTACAAAAAAATTTCAAAATAAATATAATGATATCTGTCCAACCTCATTTTTGCCACTAACTCAGTAATCTTAGGCTAATCCATTTTTCTTCTTTGAATTGTATTTTCTCCTCTATAAAATGAGATACTATTTCCCATGTGTTCATAAGCCAGATAGAGATAGAAATGATCACAAACAATACCTTTTATAAGATAATCACTAAGTGGACTTTATGGATTTGGATGGACTCAGATGACATTTTGTCTGTGTTAGAATGTGTGCTTCATATTTGATGATATACTAGACAAGATCAATGTAGCTGCACATCAGAATCATCTGGGGAGATATTAAAATGTATTCCTGAGCTACAGCCCAAACTTAATCAATTAGTCTCTTGTGGTAAGGAGACTTTTAGGGATCTCCAATTTAAATAAGCTCTCAGGTGGTTTCAGAACCACAGTCAGAAGTAGGAACTATTGTCTAGACCAACATTTCTCAAATTTTAATGTGCATGTGAGTCCCCTGGGGATCTTCCTAAAATGCAGATTTTGATTCATTTGGTCTAGATGAAGCCCGGTTCTGCATGTCTAAATCACTCCCAGATGATGCTAATGCTGCTGTTCTATGGAGCACACTTTCAGTTGCAAGCTATAGTTCAGACAAAGCTCTTGGTAAAATTATTAATATATGACATCACAATTTAATAATAGAATCATAAAATATTATGTAGCTAGAAAGGACCTGGACATCAGTAAAATCCAGCATCTTTGTTTCATGGATGTGGAACTGAAAGCTACTGGGGTTAAGTGACTTAGCCACAGCAGGTTAAGAGCAGGAGGAGAACCAGTGCAAATATTTTCCCATCATATTCCTTTAAGTCTACCTAAATCATGTTTAAAATGTTGATGCGTTCAGCTGATGACCATCAATTGTCAATAGTTATTCCAATAGTCTAGGGCAATGTGACAGTGATATTAACTTGGTTTGCATTTTATCATTCATGGTTTGGTATTTTTTTAATGGTAAATTTATATAGAAGAGCAGTCACTATGTATAAACAAAACATGCAATTATCCACTTATCTTTGACTCTCTGCCTTCCTGATGTCACAATGCATAAAAATCACCCATTTCTAGAATTCATCAATTGGGTTGCAATGGTTCTCACCCTGGTTGTGAGTTAGAAACACACTGGGGAGGTTTCGAAAATACAGCTGCTTAAAGCTTGACCCCTGGAGATTCTAGCTGGGCAAATCTGAAGTGGAAAGGGATATGGGATTCCAGATTAAAAAGACATCTGTGGCTTTCCTGCTAAAATTCATTACTGCAACAGCATCCCTCCTCTAGATTCAAGAACCAATCCTTTTTCAGTCTCAATGTAAAGAATTTGGGGAATGCTAACCTCACTCTTTACTCCCAAAGGTGGGTCTATTCCCTAGGTCTTGACAAAGGGCATGTTGCAGGTCACTGGCCAACTGATTGGTTCTAAGAAGGGTATATTACTCAATACAAATCAATGAGAGTATGAGAGTCAAATACGTAGTCTTTGCTGAAATACTTGGGGAAAAGCACAGGATCCTCTCCTGAGTTGCTAAAGTAAAATACTTTGGGCCTGAAACTTTGGTCATCATAATTGTCAGTAGCAAAAGAAAGTCAACCTGGGAATTAAGCAGTTGAAGGAAAGCAGGGTTAGGAGCAAAGAGAGAGGTTTTACTCATCACGTTATTAAAAAATCTATATCCAGCCATCTCCCTGAAGCCAGTTTCACTCTTGCATCTTCAGTCACTCAAACCATTAAAATATCCTTTCCATTAAGTCCATTTGAAATGAATTTTTGTCTCTTGTCATTTGAATCTGATGCACAGAGGTGAGAACCACTGGGAGGTTTTCTGTTTTGTTTTTTAAATTAAAAAAACAAATTAGTCTTATTTTTCAACAAATCATTCTAAATGAAAATACATAATCTGGAATATGTAATTTAACTTTAAGCCATCTGTATGCAACCTACATCTCATTACTTATGATTTTAAGAAAGGGAACTTACATAACTGGAGAGAAAAGAGTCTGGAATAACAGTTTCTCATTCATTCACTTCTCCATTACTTATCCAATCTGATTTACAGGTAAGATGGAAACAATCCTAGGATCAGATTGTGGTGCCAACATCATGGCGAATAAGAAGGGTCTCTGAGACAACTCAACTCTGACCCAGCCATTGTACATATTTCTTGGGGGAACAGGAATTTCAGTGCTTCCTCTGGCATGTCCCTTCAGGCTCTGGTTTTATCTACTATTTTTTGTGGCAGGATTTCCATACTATTATTTACCTAGTTCTGGTTCTAGTTTGCTCCTGGTTCTAGTTTGCTCACCTCCACAGAGGTGAGCTCTTTCTAGTAGCATAAGGTACAAAAATTGTCAGGGAGCACCTGGGTGGCTCAGTGGGTTAAGTGTCTGCCTTTCACTCAGGTCATGTCTCAGGGTCCTGGGATCCAGCCCCACATTGGGCTCCTGGCTCAGTGGGGAGTCTGCTTCTCCTCCCCTGTGCATGCTCTCTCTTTCTTGCTCAAATAATTTTTTTAATCTTAAAAAAAAAAAAAGATACAAAAGTTGCCTGGCCTGGTGGACCCAGAGTTCATGATAGCCACAACCCCATGGAGAAGTGAATCTCTGGATCACTGACCACATCTTTCCTTTACCTCAGCCTCCCCAGACTTCCTTATTCTGAGTCCACCTCCAAGGCTGCTGCCTGCCTATTTTTTCTGGGCTTTGTCCCCCTGCCATTGTGGGTCTGATCAATAATCAGAAAAACAGGCCGAAGATAAAGCAGAGAGTTCCTGGTGTAGCCAAGAGTAATGTGCAGCACAACCATTATGGAGCTGAGTTCCGGTCCAGACTTACTAAGTGAAGAGGTCCAAAGATAAATGTATCTACTTAACAAGTTTACTAGGGCCTACCTAGTAACCAATATTCTGAGCCTATGAATATTAACAGGTTTAGTCACCTTTCCATTTCCTCTCCCTTTTTTTTTACTCGCCATATTTTTCAGACACTTAATGTTCAGCCTGGCGCAAGCCACCGAAGCTGCCAGCAAAGATGGATGCAATCAAATCTCTGGCACGGAAACTTGTCCATCTATCTTACTCCCGATGACGGGATACAACTTTCTCAATGGCCTAATCCTAAAGTCTTGAATATTTATGATGCACAAATTTCCTGGCTCTTCCTTATTCACCCCGACTGCAAAGAGCTATTGTGAGTTCCCATCAAGTGAGAAAAATACACAATGAAAGAACCGAGTTTAAATTTACTGGGTTCTTTTCAACCCAAGGAGCTTTAGGGAAATTTAAAAACACGATTATAAGGGGAATGTAATTGGTTTTGCTTTAAGTAGAGAAGAGCCTCTTCCTCTGCTGTTGACATGCATCAGCGACAATCACAGAATATCAGTCTTCATGGTAGTTCAAACTTAAGGACAGTTCCTTGTTTCAAACAGCACATAATCAGGAAGCAAGGAAATTCAGCCCAATGTAGTGGGACATCTAGTTCTTTCCTATAAGGCAAGCGATGATTTAACACATAAGGCCACTATGCTCCTAAAGTTGAGAAACAGTTTTCCTTCCCAAAAAGCTGAGTGTGCCTAGATCCAAATACCTGAAATTACTCTTTCTTCACTTTAAAGCTAGATGTCTGAAAATGGCATTATAAAATGTAACTTCTTGTTAGGGCACTCTTTTTGTCTTCTAAAATTACATATTCCAAAGGACATGAGTGCTGTAATGATTATCCTTATATACAGAGTTGCTACAGACTGAAGTTTAACTAAGAATAAAATGTAAAAAGGAGGTAAGTATATTCATTACGTGGCACTTGGAAATGTTGGCACAAAAGTTAAAAAGCTATCTATCAGCTAAAGAATCATGCTCTCTTTAAATGTTTACCCAATCTGAAAAGTCAGAATCACGTAAATACCAGTATAGAAATATGAAAGCAAAATCATGCTAGGTTTGTGGTAAACTGATAGTTGATTTTTGAAAATGAAATCTGCCTTCGGCTCATCTGCCTTTGGCTCAGGTCATGATCCCAAGGTCTTGGGATGGAGCCCTGTGTGGGGCTCCCAGTTCAGCAAGGTACCTGCTTCTCCCTCTCCCCACTGCTCATGCCCTCTCTCCCTCTCTCTCAAATAAATAAATAAATAAATAAATAAATAAATAAATAAATAAATAAATAAACTTTAAAAAAAAGAAGAAGAAATAGAAAAATACCAACACCTATGATTAATGGAGATATATTTTTAACTTTAAGATAACTGGATTTTCTCTCTCTCCCTCTCTGGCTCATTCCTCTCTCCTTTCCTCACTTTATCCCTTGTTCTCTGTATTTGTTTGTGTAGGCAGAGGTGCTATTAACTTTGACTTAGGAGTACTTATGAATAGTTAAGAGAATTAAAACTATTTTTTTGTTTTTATTATATTTCTATTTTTGCCTAAAATCATTCATTTGCAATGCAGTTACCATTATTCATATTTTTATCCTCTCTAAGTTCAGTTTGTATGTGATCACCTCATCATTAACAAATATGCAATGCCCAAATTATTTTATCTCACTTGCTATCCCAGTAAAATTAATTGCTCATCTATTCATTAAACTCTTCAATAAGGTCTTTTCAGTACAGTATACTAAATAAGATCATCTTTAACTCATTTGCAATTGTTTTGGCTATAGAATACAATGTTACATTGATCCTGCTATTATTAGTAAGGAATGATTAACTTTATTAGACAAATCACATAAAAACTCTATTACAGTCATTTATTTATTATCTTATTTAACAAACTTTCACTGTCAACATTTGGGAAGGCTGTACACAAAGACTTATATGTTCTCCTCCACCTAACATATTGCTTGAGACGTAGAAAAAACACTTCAAAACGATTTACTGAAAAACAAATTTACTGAGGGGATAAAACATGTCAGTGTTCTGAAATAGCAATTATTTAAGGATGCACATTGTTGACTGTGGTGGAAACTTGGGCCTTCCTGCTGTTTTCACTCAGAATCCTCAGGTCATCCAGAACACAAAATGTTCATTTTCATCACAGACACTTTAATTTTTTTCCTTTACTAATACCTTAGAAAACTTTGGGAAACTGCATCTCCTTCCATATTTTGAAGATGACTTGTAAATTTTTTTATCATAAGTAAAAAGTTGCAAACAATTTATGGCTTATTATGAATTTTGACTTTTTAAAAAATAAAATTGCTTCCCTTCTTTAAAAAATCAGGTCGATGGACTCTAAATGTCATAATATTGTGAGATTCTTCATTATGGATTTAAAATAATAAACAAGCCTTTTTAAGACCTGGAAATTGTGGATCTTTCCTTTTTTTCTTTTTGAATTCATATTTTCATTCCATTTCTCTCACAAAATTTTACTCAAGAACAATATATTTTAACATTGGAAATTTTTTTTGATTATACGAACATACTTCTCTAGAAAAAAAGGCAAATATATTGAATTTTAGAATTTCTTTCCTATCCTATAAGAGTCTAAAGGCTAGTATCTTACAAATTTTCATAAGTATTATTAAATCTGAAAAGCAAAATTTTATTAGAAAGCTATCTATCTCTTTATGAGATGAATAAAACTTTAATTAGTTTATGTATTTGTGGATATGATTTACAGATGAAATTGGATAATATTCAATGACAACTCTAATCCTGTTATTTACATTTATTTATTTATTTATTTATTTATTTATTTATTTTTTAATTAAAGATTTTATTTATTTATTTATGAGAGACACAGAGAGAGAGGCAGAGACACAGGTAGAGGGAGGAGCAGGCTCCCTCCAGGGAGCCTGATGTGGGACTCGATCCCTGGTCTCTAGGATCAGGCCCTAGGCTGAAGGCACCACTAAACCACTGAGCCATCTGGGCTGCCCTATTGTTTACTTTTATTTATTTATTTATTTATTTATTTATTTATTTATTTAGTTTACTTTTAAAGGTACAGATATTGAGAAACCTTAAGAACACATGCATACATAGGACTTATGCATGTACATGTATATAGAGCTATGCACATAAACACCCACAAAAACACAGAGATAACAATTTTATTACAGAAATGTTATTTCTTTTTTTAAATCTTCCTCCAAGTAATGGTAAAATGACATAGAGAATCAAGAAAAAATTTATTTTAAATGATCACTCAGTTGAGTAACTGACTAATGTCTCCTTCAGTTATATTAGAAACAAAAATTTTAAAAACACATGATGTGCAAAAGATTTGTTACTCTATTCTGAGAGTCATTCACTTTCTGAATTTCCTGGAAGTCAAATGATTTTATCAGACTCTCAAAATGACTCCTAGATATTTCTACTACTCTCACTCAGAAGTACCTTGTGTAATCAACCAATATATTCAGAAAGGGTAAAGAAAAATCAAAATATTGTAAATTATAATGATTTTGGATAAAATTAGATTATTCTATGTACTTTTAAATGTATGTCTTGCTTTAGGTATAGTTCGCTTAAACCTTGGATGCTACTCACCTTATTTATGAAAAATGTTTACCATCTTAGGTAATGAGCAAACCAGCCCTTGTTTTCAAACCTCTTACTCAAATCAAGTTTACGTCTCTCAAAAACATAACTTTTGTTTTGCAGTTCAAAAAAGTTTAGTTTGCCTCTTGAGGAAATTATTAAGAAAGAATAAATTTTGCAACACATCTGGAAGACATGTTATTAAAAATAGATGAAAAAATAAAATAAAATAAAAGTAGATGAAAAGACTAAAATGAGGTAGATTTAATATAATAAGTTTATTTTGAAAACAAGTTATAAAAACCAGATAAATCAATATTCTATTGTACATTATTTTATTTGTACTAATGTCATGTAATATATAGGTAAAATTTTTGTTTATGAAACTAAGATATGATAAAGAGTTTAACATTTCATCAGTATATGTGTGAAGGGGATATCAAATTCTAATGTTTTATTTTGGGGACTAAATAGGTAAGTTTCAGATACAAAAGAAATAACTTTAATAATTTTGTTAGCTACCATAAAAATTGTATAATTACTATGCAAAAGAGAATATGTATTAAATATATACTTATATATATAAAGAACCAATAGTTAGCATATAGTTTATATTTTTATTAATAGGAGGTAAAAAATATAAACTGTGTAACATATAATGAATAAACAGTGCATAATGTATTATGCATATATACATAATACTTTCATATATGTGCATATACATAGAGTAAATTGGTTCTGCAAGTAGCATATGACTTAATTTTTTGTCAATAGGAGATACAAAATATTAAACAGCTTACATTAGATGAAATAAGATGGCATTTGACTATAATCAGAGTACATGTTTTATCATATATTTACATAAAGTATGTTTTACATTCCTTTTTGGACAATACAGAATTAATATGAAAGGTATCACAGAAATGTGGCATCTATGGGCTTAGTCAATGCACCTTTTTTTTTTCTTTTTTATTATTTATGATAGTCACACAGAGAGAGAGAGAGAGCGAGAGGCAGAGACATAGGCAGAGGGAGAAGCAGGCTCCATGCACCGGGAGCCCGACGTGGAATTCGGTCCCGGGTCTCCAGGATCGCGCCCTGGGCCAAAGGCAGGCGCCAAACCGCTGCGCCACCCAGGGATCCCTCAATGCACCTTTAAAACTTTAGTTGTTTCAGAAAATATCCCCATTATATTTAAAAGAATCAGTGTCACAAACCTACACTGCTTTGGTTGTCTTTCAAGCCAATGGCGCTTCCTAAGATCAAGTATTGAGAATAACTTGAAAAGAATTACTTACATTTAAATTTTTAAAAGCCATTTTTAGCTCCTATTATTTCCTATCTATATATTTTTTTTTGCTTTGCTCCCATGGGAACCTCCCTCAAGAGCAATGCAATCCTTCACAGTATTCAGCTAAATAAAAGGCAAAGTCATTATTAAATGGAACTTCTCGCTGCTCCAGTCTCCTCTACTCCACCATCTCTTTGACTTTAGACTATCCCATCACAAAAAAAAGAGCACTTGTGTATCAACACCACGGTTCTCCTTTAGCAGATGTATGCAGGACGGAGCAGAATGGCCTATTGGTCTTTTTGGTCAGCATTCCAGCAATTTTAGGATGGGTGAAGGCTATTTCTCTATATTGTAAAGTAGAAGCACTATTATGAACTTAGACGTGTTTTCAGGCAAATCTATTTTAAGATGGTATGCAAATAAAATTTTATTCCTTTATAGCTACCTGCACTTATGTGCCCCTTGGAAGGTGGGGAGTCAACACCCATGATGTATACCCTACTGCAAAGAAGCTACACAAGAGGAGATTCCAGACAAACAAAGCACACCTACCATACACAACACATAATTGTTTCAGGAAATATGATTTACAATGGTACTTGTTTTTCATAATTGTGAGTTTTAAATAATTATAAAATAAAAATATAATATTTTATAATGATTCAGTGCCTTGGATTCTCATCATATAGTGTTTGATAATAGAATTTACTATTTAAAAATTTTGACAAGCTGAAGAATAAAGATGCATGAAGACCCTAGATCTAATACCCTAAAGCTGTATTTATATATAGTAACATAAGCCACAGAATTGCAGACCCAAAATTTCATCCATATTAATAATCTATTTAATAATCAATCCTGCAACCTTGAGATTATTTGACTGTATCATTATTACACATCAATTTAGAATTGTGAACTTCACCTATAAATAATAGTGTAGTTGAGTTTTTATTTTGGTGAAAATAGCAGCTCGATAAACGAAACTAATATCTGAGGTGCATTTAAATAAAATGCTTCATAAAGACACAGGACAGTTAAGTAAACAATACCATAGCCTGATAATTTAGGTAATATAAAATGACTAAATATTATTGACTATATCTGAATGGGAGAGTATTCATGAAGAGATCAGTAAAATGCCATTTAAATGGATGAAAATCAAATGTTTTAGGAGATTGTCATTCTAGATTATCAAAAAATATATGCTTCTTAAACCACAATTTTTAAATATGAAAATGTGTAAAACAATCCATCATAAAATAGGGATAAGTTCATTGTATCTCCTCTCTAATAATACTATTTAAAATATGCTTTTGAAAGCAGAATATAATTAGAAATGTTCCACAAAATTTTACACACTTCTTTAAAATTCTCATCCCCTCTATGACACTACAAAGGCAAAGCCTGTAAATAAATTAAAAAAAAACCCAGTAATTATAATGAATTATATTTCCTTCAGTCCACTTCAACTAATGTTCATTATTACAGAGTTTCTTTACCCAAAGTAGGATATATAAGATCTTTCCTTAGAAGTCCATTTTCTCATGCAACTTTGTGAACAATATTATTACGAAAATATATTCAGATGATCTTTAGTGACTTCTTCTTTCAGTAATCTTTCAAGACGTTCGTGTACATGGTTTTAAACACATATATCACTTAGACTGTTTTAACTAATGAGTATTACTGACATCTTTTTCAAAAGTATCCTTAAAAACTATTTAATAGTTTTCCTGTTGGTGTTATAAAACAAAGCAATAATTTAAAAAAATAATTAAACAGCTTTGTGTGGATTTGCAATTTATGCTAATCATCACAAGGGACAATTTAAAAATAATCCCGCAGGGAAATTCAAATCAAAAGAAAAGAACAGATTCTTTATTAAATTCTAGATATTGATTTATGGAGAATATGATCTTATGACATTCTTGTAAAATTCAATTTACAAGTAAGAAAATACTATTTATTTTTCTCTCTTCCATTTCTAATTGGAACACACATTCTACATAAGCTGTTGTTTCCTGATAATGACTAGTAACTCATTAGCTTAAACTTTTACTATGTTCCATGCACTATCCATTGGAGGTCAGCTATTAAAAAACTGTTTTTAACCTCAAGAAGTTTATAAACTAATTTACAGCCTCTAAACCTGGATTTTATGGCTGAGCTCTGGCTTTGTGGATCCTGAATTTGTGATCAGGAAACCTGTCTTCTTTCTCAATAACTCCATAAACACTTTCATTTCTGGCTTTCCTAGATTGGAGTTTCACTAGTTTAGCTCTCATTTGTTGGACAAGTTACAAATTCAAATTTTCCAAATTAACATACACTAAGTGGATTTTACCCCAGATAATGAGATAATCATCATCTGCTCAGACAAGGCTGAAGCTCCAAATTTGGATCCCACTGTTTGCATCTACAGTAGGTCTAGGCAGATAGCAACAGAAGCCAGCAAATTCTCCACTGGAGTAAATACTCCCAAAAGCCTGCTGCTAAACAGGTGCAGCAATAACTAAAACATCACAATTGTATCAAGTCTGGCCATGTGTTGACTGTTTCTTTTTGACACCACCAAATATGCCTCAGGGATGGCATACCGTCTCCCCTTGTCCCTTCTAGAAATTCTTTCTCCTTCTTATGAAAACACTTGCCCCTGTGAGGCTCTTGCCCCATAGCTATACCCCTTTTTCTTAGTCACATTGCTTCCATTTTTCTGGATTTATGATCATCCCAGTCAGTTACTGACACACCTAGCAAGATATATTTCTGCAAGAAATCTTTCTATTCCACATCCAATTATACCGAGGTAACTATTCCTTGGGGATGATACATGACACATACTGACTGGATATGTCTTTGCCTCCAAGATTACTCTTTTCTATACTATTTCACACATCCTGTCCCCTACTCATCACCTAAAAATAAAGACTATTAATAGTGCCAATAAAATAAGGAGAAAATGAACAAAAATGTAAAATTAATAAATCTGGCCACAGTGAGAATAAAGATCATGGGCATCATCATCTTCTGGGCCATTTCTGAGGCTACAGAATTCATTCCTCATTCCTTCAATTCCAAGTCACATGGATCTGTGTGTAGATGGATTTGTACATCTACTGAAGAAGGTATCAATTAAATAATCAACTTAAAAATAGTGGGATCAAGTTCACTGGAAAGAATTGAGTATTCCTCTATCTAACCATAGATCTTGATCTAATCACAAACAAAAACTGTGCATTAAAAATAAATTAAGGCTACAACTCATGTAAACATATTTGAGTCACGCTGAAAACCAACATTGCCATAAAAGAAAAAAATATTTTTAAAGGTGAAAACAACCAACCTTTTTGTTTCAAGGGAGGCTCCTCTATTTCTCCTAAACCAAGACAAAAACAGTAAATTAGAAAAACTTTTAGCATAGCATAATACTGCCTCTCTATTTTCCCATTTCCCTTTGTTCATTAAAAAAAGCCATCTATTAGTTTTGACATTAGTAGTCCTTATATTACTTTGCCTCCCAAATTCCAATTTTTAAGTATAAACTTTGTTTATGTACATTTATGTGAGATAGTTTCACTTTTATGAGTTCAATAAAATCGTGGCAGCCATCCAAATTATACATTATAGTTCATATATCATGTTCATTTCAGTTCTCTATTGTTCGTCTCGACCTCTCGCTGGGGCCAAACAAATACAAATTCAGACAAAGTCATAGAGAGGGCTAAAATAATAAGAGCTTTCCTGGTAGTCAAGGCTGAGTACATGATTTCTGATGACTAAGGCTGACTCTAAAAAATTTCATGTAAAAGAACCATAACACGTCGTTCTTTTCACATCCACTCAGTAGTTTATGTATGGTTGGGGTTTATTTAGTTTTGCTTATTAATATGTGAGAGAGTACATAGGTTAGTTGCATAATTGTTGTGACTTTTAGACTATGTCCCTCCATTCTACACCTCCATTTGGTTCAATAAATTTACTTCTGATTATGATTTTAGTGGGATTGCTTTTTGTTATTTGATCATGAATATGACTTACATGTATAAAACATGTCTATCAGTTACTGTTATTATTTCAGTCTTCCTAAAAAATAAACTTGTGAAATAGCTACTATTTTTTTCCCCAAGGATGCATATAAGTGTGAGGTACTATTGTGAATTTGTAGTAGTGCATAGTAAGACCCTCTCTTGCTCTAATGCTACCCTAATGGTAGCATTTAATTTTGACATCCTGCCATAATGGCAGATAAGCTGTAAGATGAAAGCCAAATAGAGATGAATTTACTGAGTTTGGCAGCCTGTTGATAATGCTATTAGAACTCAGAAGTGTATTCATTTTGGTTTAGCCTGACCCAAGTGTTCCTCTGTGTTCAAACTTAAGAAAACCACTGTAATGCATAACTAATATCGGTCTGAGAAGTTAGGTGTGTCTCTATGCTCTTTGTACCTTTATCAGTGTCCTCATCCCCATCATCATCATCTTCATCACCGTCAGACGAGATGATGTCAGACAGCAAAGAAAAGAAGCCATAGACCCAGTCCGTGGTTTCTTCCACAGCATCATGTACAAGTTTTAGAGGATCTGAGCCAATCTTGGAAAGAGAGCTCGCTAAAAGTAATTAAAAACAAGAGAAAAATGTTAGAATCATTACCAAAAAAATTAAGAAAAGCTGTTTATCCTGATTTGTGCCTTTGGCACAAAATGTCAGTTTTGTACATTTAAATGTCTCTTGGCTACAGTTTTTTGGGGTGCTCAGAAATAGAAACTACATTTTGTCATAGTATGCATGTGTATTCAATTAAAAAGAAAAGTTATTGAATACTTATGGTACCAAACACTATTGGGCTACCAAGAAAGAAATTGTCCCTGAGAAGTTCATAATCTAAATATGAGTTTAACACAGGGCAAATTAGGAATGGATTGAAATAATGTGCATCTATGTTAATCAAATTGCAATATACACCCTAAGTTATGGATATTCAAGAACAGAAGATATTGTTGTCAGATATCATACTGGAAACCAACATGGAGAAGATGGTCCTGTAAATTTTCAGGCAAACAGTAAGTGCCAAGTTGATATAAGTAGCTTTGACTAAACTAAGACTGATAGGTCCATTTATTATAATTTGTAATGCATCAGGAAAAATCTGGAATTGTCAACATAGTATTCATATCAGGTTCCAGCTAGATTCAATTTATTTAACCTTGTTAGGCATCCCAATACCTAAAAATAAAAGGTATTTAAGCTTCTAGTAATTTTAGTAGGTAGAATTAAGAAAAACTGAAACCTATAAATCTTCCATATTTTTTATATCCTAGGAGGTAGACACCATCTGTGAAATGAAAGATTAAAAAATAAAAGTACAAGCAAATAAACATAATAGGTATTTCCAAAATGTTGTTTTTCTCACTTTAATTATATGAAAATTACTCTGAAGGGGCAGGAGAGTTTCTAATATCTGATTGAAGAGGCAATCTATCTAGAAATGTGGTATAAGTTGCAATTGATTTTTCATCAACCCAAATTAAATTTAAGATTTATGTTTTCCTTCATTTTAAAAAATATTTTAGCTTTTCAGAGATTTTTCTCCCTTTGATACCTTAAAAGAGTAGAATTATGTCAACATATTATTTTATTTAAAGGTTAAGGATTCTAAACTTAGGCTTTTAATTTTGATGGAGATAGAAAGTCACCAGAAGGTTAGAGCAAAGGGATGAAGTGATTTGACTTATGTAACTTCATTCTCTGTGTTGAGGGGTGTGAAAGAGTGCCAAGTTGGAAACAGAGAGATCATTTGGAGCCAAATGAAATAAGTAAGTGGGGAAAATGATAGTGATTTCTATCAGGATGATTTTGTGTGTGTGTGTGTGCGCGCGTGTGCATGTGTGTGTGAAAAGCAGTCATTTTCTGAAGGCAATTAAAAGATAGAATTAATTATATAGACTTATAGTTTGGCTCCTGAGTGTGATAGAAAGAGAGGGGTACAGCATAACTTCAAAGCTGTTGGTATGAAAAGCTGGAACGATGGAAATGCCATTTGCTGAAATGGGGGGTCTGGAGAGAAACAGGATTTTTTACTGGTAGTATATAAATACCTGAGTTTTAGACTTGTCAAACTCAAGATGCCTATTTGAACTCTATGTGGAGATATAGATGTTTGTACAACTCAATATGACCTACGAAAGAGAAGTCCTAGCTGAAGATAGAAACTTGGGAGTTCAGTAGAGGATAGAAGGTATCCAAAATCATGATATTGAGTGAAATCATCATGGAAGTGAACCCAGGAACATTCCAACATTTAGAAGATAGATCAGTCAAAGGGATGAACCAACAATTGATGATGACAAGGAGAGATAAGACGGATGGAGACAGAGATATACACACACGCCCACACATTCAGAGAAAGAGAGAGAGGGAGAGAAGCATAAAAAAGAGTGTAATGTTTTGGATGTCAAGTGAGGAAATTGTCTTGAGAAGCGTAGAGTGATCAACCGGCAAATGCTGCTGATAGGTCAAGTAAGATGAAGACTGAGAATAGACCTTTAGATTTAATGACGAGGATGTCAAGGACTGTTTCAGTGGAATGCCTTCAAGACTAAATGGGAGGAATTTAGAGATGGTAAGTGCATTTTCCTATAAAGTAAGTGACAGAGTTTGGGCAATGTTTGAAGAGAACTAGAATCACAGCTGTTTTCTGTTGTTTCACATTGTTAAAATGGAAAGAATATGCCATTTTATGCTGACGGGTAAGATCCCACAGATGACTTAGACAGCATATATATTAGGAAGGGGAAAAGTGATATGAAAGAAAGGATTTCCGGGGAAATTTTAAATTTTATGTTCCATTTCAGGGGATTCACAGCCTATCCAAGGATGCCAAGTTACAGAATGGTGGTTTCAGGAAAACTTATCTCCATGACAGTGGAACTTTACTCTTTGTAACTTAATTTTACTACATTCTGGAGAGTTTCATATAAGCAAGATATGGTAGTCTGGATGATGAGATTAAACCTTAGAGAAAGAAAATGAAATGGAATTTTATAATTGCAATTGAAAAATTTTAAAGAACTATATGTAAGGAACTGGATTGTAATGGCACCATTAAATGTATTTTTTAGCACTAGTATATTTTATATCTAATGGAAGAATATGGCAAATGGGATTTTTATGATCTGAATAGATTGAGACCATTTCCCCATTTCCCATTTTTCTAAATGTTCACTGAGGAACTTAACAATAAAATCCAACAAAATAGATACCAGTTTAATTATCCTTATGCCTAAATGCACTATATCTGCTCTGCAGACATGTATATCGCCTGGTTCTAAAAGAGTCAAACCAAGATGCTTTCATGAAGTCAATGTGGCTGGCTTGAGATCAGCCTCTGATTTTTAGTTTTTTAGTTATGTGAACAACAACTTTAAAAACATAGATATAGATGTACATATAGATAATGGATACAGATTATAGATATATCTTAAATGAGATAGTAGTCTTCAAATTGATTCTTAACTACATCTCTCAGATATCACATCCAAATTATATCAATAGAAATAATACAATGCGACTAAACCTTTTACTGATGTGGTTTTTTTAAATTATATTTTCTTACCTCTCATGTTTATGTGAGTTAAATTAAATACATTACAGTAAGGATCATCATAAAAACAATGGTAGCTGACACTTAGAAGTGTGTATTACCTGCCAGATACTATTCTAAGAACTTTATGTATACTAACCCACATTTCCCTTTCAATAACCCAATGAGGTAGCTATATTATTTTATCTCTCCATTAAATATAAGAAAAGTGAGGTTTGGCTATATTCCTATCAACAAACAAACAAAAATAAGAATTTACAATTGGTTCTAGAGTCAGATATTGGATGAGAGATTCTGGGAGGTGTTTTCTGGCTGTTAAAGAGGAAATAAGGACTTTGTTGCATGGGCACATAAAGCCTGGAGCTGCTGTATCACCTTATAGCCATGAAGACAGTAGCTGATTCACTGAGGAAGGCAAAGGTTAAAAATGAAAGAGCTTGAGTCCATATGACATTGCTGAAGCACTGAATTATCCAATCTTGGAATAATCGCCCTACTTCAGGAGCTTCTGTTATGTGAGATAAGAAATGTTTCTCAGTGTTCAAGTCACTCTTAATTGTATCTTATATTTCTTACAGAAAAATATACCACCAGATGCAGGGGAAACTGCTCTAGGCTCCTTATGATCAGTAATTGGATTCTTGGCACTGATAAAATAGTGCCAAGAGAGGCATGAGAGGCAAGGAAGAGTTTAAAGTTAAATAAGATTTTTATTGGTGCTCTGTCTTTGAAGCCAAACTATACAGATCCTTAAGTTTCTAAATGGGAACATACATGGGAAACTAGTCATTTTCTCTGCTTTCCTCCTAAAGAACCAAGTCCATGTTTTCACCATTATCCTTGACCATCAGTCTTACATTCCTCAAGTTATATCAGACTCTTCTTTATCTTTCAAATCCTGACAAACATCAGCAAACAACAGTTACAAGCTTGGGTTCTGAGCTCAGACACAGCATTCAAGTTCAGGTCTCCCATCCAGTACCATGCCAGACCATACTGGAGGCAGAGACAGAAGGAAAAACTAGTAATAATAGTCCCGTCTTTATTTAAAATTTTGATATTTTGTGCATCACAGATTTCTGCATTAATTTTAAAATTTTAAATATTGCATCTTGATTACTGAGTTTTTCAGAGTCCTTACATTTTGCACCCAAGGGTGAGTGTTTCACTCACCTCACTCTCATCCTGATGCTCCCCCCATGGATAGTGGTATGATGTTGAGAAGATTCACTTTTGACATGTCTATAAAATTCACTGATTCCTATGCTTTTCCAAAGTCACCCCTTCGTGCCTGTTATCTTTATATTCAGCATTCTCATATGCCGGTTTACAATATATCCAGTGCTGGCAAACAATATTATATGGTAGGGAAAAAATATTTTTTCTGTGCTTCAGTTTGCAGAACTGTAAAACAATAAGAGTAATGATACTTACCTCACAAGGTTGTTGTGGTTATTATATGAGATAATACATTCGAAGCACAGCATGGTATACCTGGTAATTAATAAATGTCATTGTGGAGAAACAAGCAAGATTATCTTGGAATCTTGAATGAGCCAGAGGTTCTTTTGAGTTTGCTAGCTGGGACTCCCATAGCAGCAAGCTCTATGTATGATCTCAGCTTCAACTAAGGTCTCCAAATATTGCACAACAGTCAATTTCCTATAACCCTGGATCTCTGCATCCTACATTCCCACTGCATGGTATCCATTCCCAAATGAATTACCCACCCAACGATAGGCTGCCCTCATGCGTATTTGATCAAAGGAAAAAGCAACTCAGAGGGTGGATTTGCTCATCTGCCTCTGTCTGAGCCATTCTAAAGGATGGTGACTGAACAGGAATCTCCGCCATCTTCCGACCCTTTGGCCCATGAGTCTCTGCTTGTACTGGATGGTACTTGCTGAACTTCACTCAAACTCATTGTATATAAACTTTTTGGTATAAAGCACCTAAAGCAGAGTAAAGGAAATAGTAAACGTTAAGTAATTATTAATTCCAATGTTCAGAGCCATTTAACTCAAACATATGGTGGCGTTCCAGGAATGTAGGCTGTAATAAATATTGTCTGGTGATCATTCAGTCACTACATCATCATAGGCCACCTCCCCAGGGTCTGTGAAATCCAACAATGCGTTTATCAGGACTCATGAAAGAACTAGTGACTGTCCCTTACCTCCCAGAAAATATTCACATCGAAATATTTGTATCTAAACTGACATAAGGGCTTTTAAAAGTGTCACAAATGTTATCCCAATTAGGAAAAATTCAATTTGTATGTATGTTGATGTGTGTACCTTGAGCATAGGAACACCCAAATGAAATTTACTAAGAAACTCTTCTTTCAAGACAATTATTTAGGACTTACTGTGTGCAATAACCTATCTTAATATAATCAACATAGTGCTGGCACTTGTGGGCTTGCTAGACAGGTGTTTCTAGTTTTGATATGTGAAGAATACTGTCTGAAAATATATAGTTTCAATTTTCCAGACCTAAAAAAATTCCAATTTTAAGTGACTGGTTTTCCATTCTTACTGCAGGTGAGTGCTGGAATACTTTTGTTTCTGTTAGTGAAAATTTGATCAAGTTAAGAAAAATATTAGCAAATCATACATCATTTAATATGCTCTGTGTCACATAACAATTCTTGCTTGAAGTACTGTGAAATTACTTGGTCTTTGTTTAGGATATACAGAATTCCCTAGAACATACCAGAGCTTCTGGTATGTTTCTCATTCCCATGCCACCCCCAAGGATGGGAAGAAGGGAGACATAAGTAGGTAAGACGAGTACAAAGATAAAAAGATATAAATGCTGTGTTAGTATATGCAGAAAGCAATGGCTGTCTCCGCTGTGTTCTTATACTCAGAAATGTAACTGAAAGAATGCAAATTCTCATTAAACATTTTGGACTTGAGGTTTGGCATCATTTATAATAGTCAACAATTTCCTAAGAATATAAGGATGAAATGCTGATTTAATTTAGCTTATTTTTAACCAGAACATATTTGAAAGGAAATGCACTCACAGTGAACTTAATAGCCCTCTGAGTCTTCAGATCCCAGAGTTTCCAGCATTGACAATATTAAGTGCAGATACTTAAGAAGTAACAAACAAAAATATGTGCTTTTATATCGACTTATTAAGGTCAGTGTCTTTATCAAAGTGACATTTACTCAAGACATTGTACTCTAAAGCATTTTAGGATCAGTCTGAAGTAACTTTCAAACAATTTCTTATGGGTTAGACCACTTAACCTGAACAAACTTGGTTGAACTCAATGATGTCAGAACTGCCATCTTTAATTTTTATTATCACAGTAGAAGGGCTTTCACTCTCTTACACTCTCTTATATGCCTTTTTTTTCCCTATGAGTTTATTGTTTTCTTATTCTGTATTTCACTTCAAATTCGAAGTAAAGCCAATGAGAAAAATATAACACTTCCAAGGAAGTCAGACTTAAAGAAATGTTTAATGCAGCACCTTTATTCCTCCATAGTTAATCTCTAAGGTATACTTATTTCCTGCCAATGGACATTTGTAAAAGGCACACTAACTGGAATTCCAAATCTTCCCATTATTTTCTCTTGAAAATTCCCTAGAAGATAGCTATATTTTTGTAAGATCACTTCAGTTCCAGAGACAATATTTGATATTTTGGTATCTGACAAGTAACTTTTGTTGGAACTAGAATAGTAATAATTTGTAGCACTAACATACCCCCCACCTTTTTTTGTTTGTTTGTTTGTTTGTTTAAGAGAGAGAGAGAATCTGAAGCAGACTCCATGCTGAGCATGGAACCTGATGCAAGGCTTAATCCCAGAACCCTGAGCCAAAACTAAGAGTTCAATGGTTAACCAATTTTGCCACTCAAGTGCACCCCAACATAGCTTTTTAAAAAAATAGCTTTTCCACCTAATAAATATTTTAAAAGAGGCTTGTTCTGAATATCCTCTTTTTAAATCCACATATAGTAGTCCTTTAAAATGATTTCCACTGAATAGTTCATTGGAGTGGACCTGGCTAACTAATAGAGATGGTGGAAGAGCAAAGGTAAAAACAATAATAAAATGGAGAAATGGAAGCCAAAGAAAATTAAATTTAACTACCCTAATATAGGCTTTGCATTGGATAACCTCCATTGCAGTATATAATATCATTGCAGTATAATATCATTTCAAGGATTTTTGCATGGACAAAAATGTGGAATTCAAGCTATATTGCAAAATTTCCTTGAAACTGAATATGTAGGTTAAAATAAATGTTTGTATTTGTTTGATTAACACTTAGCGATCTAGCAAGAAATATAAATATTAGGTCAGCTCATTTTAGACTGCATAATTAAGTAATGAGGTAACAAGATATTTCTGTAGAGCGTCTCTCCATTGCGTTTATTAAGAAAAGAGTATGATGAAGACTCATTTTTCTCTATTTAAATGAATGTTTCCACAGACAGGTGATAACCATGATATTGCCATACTCAAGAATATATGTTATATTCCAAAAGTGGGATGTTCAAAAGTTGTATATAATCACCTGCCCTGAATTACAAAAGTGATGTATATTCAAAACCAAATTTCTCCAAGTAATTTTCCTCCAACTGGGTTTTTAACATAGAGACGATGTACAAAGGTTGAAATTCCCTTGAATTCATTATCCTTACCCTCAATAAACAATCCTCAAAAATGGTGAAATGGAAAATGAGATTTGTGAAATTCCCTTGGTATTTCTTTTCTTTTTTTAAGATTTTATTTATTTATTTGAGAGAAAGAGAGAGAGAGCACAAGCAGTGGATGGGGGGGGAGGCAAAGGGACAAGCAGACTCCCCACTTAGCAGGGAACTTGATGCAGGGCTCAACCTCAGAACCTCAGGATCATGACCTGAGCCAAAAGTAGACGCTTTACTGGCTGAGCCACACAGGCACTCCTTCACTTGGTACTTCTAATAGTAACCACACTATGAGAGATTTTTACTTACGCAGGTGGAGCTGGGGTCTGAAGGAGAGGAAGAGGCATTTGGAATGAAAATATGGACATGAAGTGGAGGGAGCAAGGAAATCTGGAGCCTGCAAGGGATGGGATGAGTTTCATGAGAACAAACTGGAAATTGCATCAGTCCTATGATCTCCAAAACTTCCTCTCCACAGAGAAGTAGCTGTTGCCCTTGTCATGCTAAATATGCTCCTCAGCCAGGAGTGGAAGAACCTGAAGAAGGATCTATCAGAAGCTGGAGTTGTTGGAGGATCAGCCACTGTCCCACGCCAATGAAGTAAGCCAACAGACTAGGACAACATCCATACTCATATTTAAAGGAAGACATCTAAAATTTTAAATAGGGGAATAATAATAATAATAATAATAAAAAGATTTGCAGTTTTCATTGTGGCCTCAGAATGAAAAGGAGGCAAAGGCAAGATTATAGGCAAAAGAGAATACATGGCTATTGCAACAATCTTGGGAAAACTAAGGCAGGAATTCTAGAGATAAGGCACAGAGTATGGAACAGAACCAAGAGACGTTTGACAGTTCAATAAGTGGTTTTTGATCACTGAGTAAACATTTATGGATAGCAGAGAAAGAGGGAAGCTTCCAAGGAGTCCCATGTTTCTGATTTTAAAAACTGGAAAATGAACTGGTCTTAGAATCTAGGAGGCAGGCTTGGAAAGAAATATAACTAGTTCAGGAATCTTGAGTTTGCTAAGCCAACTGAACATCCTTATACAGGAAAACTGGAGAGAGATTGAGGTTCAGGACAGGGAAAATAAAAATGCTTATGAGATTAATTTTTCCTTCAGAATAAAAATAGTTTTACTGACTCCCATGATGGGACGAATGCATTTTCTTAAAACTTACCTTAATGTGCTTTGATTGTTTTGAACTGTGTCACTGCTTTTATCCTCTAAATTTCACAATCTAGCCATTTTATTTTTTTTATTATTTTTAATCTAGCCATTTTAGAAGATTGATCCTATTATTAGATTGAGAGCCATATATTAAAGATAAGTAGGCTTAATATGATGTCAGCTTGTTTATCACTTATTTGAGTAATGCAAAGTCATGCAACTGAAGCAATGGAACAAGGTAATATTGTCTGATGGGGGCAAGAAGCCAATGATGCCAAAGAAGAGTTATAAAAGTCCTAATATAAGATTTTAATAAATAAGTGACTGTCAACAGTTCTAATGCTGTAAGGCTTAACCAAGATGAAGATGTTAAGTGTGCAAGTTGTTCACACTTAAGTTCATGATTTGTTCATTTGTTTGATGTGTGTTTTTGAGACATTTGAGCAGAGTGATAGAATAGTGTCAGATCACCTCATAACAGGAGTTCGGC
This sequence comes from Canis lupus dingo, assembly GCF_003254725.2. NCBI lineage: Eukaryota > Metazoa > Chordata > Mammalia > Carnivora > Canidae > Canis > Canis lupus. The sequence continues at coordinate 62,754,797 of NC_064243.1, forward strand.
TAGAGAATCAGAAACAAAGAGGGTATAAACAGGGATATAAGAAAGTGAGGGAAATTTGTTTTTCCAAGTTAGAAAACCCATAAACACCCATGGAAAAGGAGAGACTAGAAGTGGAGATTTTGAAGATACAGGAAGGAGATGGCATTTATATCTAGCAACATTTGAATGTGTCAAAAGGTACCTTCATGGGGCTCTTTCCTCCTATACACACTCAGATACACACATTCCCTTAAAAATAACGAACACTTTTAAAAAGCTGAGTCTTCCTGGGGCACCCTGGGTGACTCAGCGGATTGGGTGTCTAACTCTTGGTTTCAGCTCAAGTCATGATCTCACAGGTTCTGAGATGGAGCCCTGGGAGTTTGCTTGAAGACTCTCTCACTCTGCCCCTACCCCCTCCTCCCCCTGCTCTTTCTATCTCTCTCAAATAAATAAATAAATCTTAAAAAAAAAAAAAAGCCAAATCTTCCTGAAGCAATAATTCATACTTTGAATTAATTAAACAAGGAGATCATTAGGCTGAAGTGCTTCTAATGCTCCAGCAGCCCATGTAAGCAAAACCAAACCTAAGACTAAATGCATCAAGGTTAAGAAACAAAAACCTAAGGATAAGAAATCAAAACCTAAGGACAACTGATCACGAACAGCCAACCAACCTTTCCCAAATAAGGCAAATGCTTAGCTACAGCCAATCAAATAATTTCCTTGCTTTGCTTCAGCCTCTTTTTTATAAAAGTCTTCTAACTCCTGTAAGAGGAACTCTCATAACCACTTTCTGTTTGGTGATGCCTGGTTCCAATCGATTTTTCTCCAAACTCTTAACATTTTGAATATGCCTCAGTTTATCCTTTAACATCCCAGATAATATATTTTCCCAAATCATTGTCCTTTTTCTCTCCATCTTCTTTTCTCTTCCACTCTAACTTATCATCGTTTCTCTCTCTTCTCCCTCAGATCTCTGGATGATACCCATATTAGATTACAATAATCAGGCTTTCTCTTTTTAAGTGATAGCCATGTAGGAAATAAAATAAAATAAAGGGCCGACACAAAGCTTTTGAAGTACATCAGATTCTAAAAGATAAAACTCATGTGATTTACCATTTTGAAAAAATAAAATACTTGCAGATGTTGGATATTTAGATGCTTTTAAACCAAAGAAAAACTAGGATCCTGATTTAAAAGCACTTTTGGTGAGCTAATTGTTTTATTGACTGCACAAGGAAATGACTGTCACTTTTCTAATCTACATTTGAATAGTCATAGTGTAGCTCCAATCCTTGCCATTCAAAATCTGAGGCATGGGCATTTTCCTGCTGCTTTTTAACATTTTCTCAATTCAGATTTTCCCATACTCATCTTTACTATTAACAGACTCCAGTGTTTTAGAAATGTACTCTTGTATGGAACCCTAATGAAATTAAAGACAAGCAACTTCAGTTAAAATTACGTGGCTATTTCAATATTTAATAGTCTCATGGCAATGTTTCTAAGTTATTCTTTGCTATTCCTCAACTGTAACTTTTTGAGGCAACGAGGAATGCTACTGAATGCAAATAGATGTACACTTCACCTCTCTTTCCCAATATGACCCCAATCAACCAACTTTTGCTGGCAAAATCGTGTTGCAAATGTTTAAGCCTGGAATATTTCCAGCCTACTGGAGCTAGACCCATGTCAAATAAAGGGCATTTTATATTCTGAAACAAATTGCAAATAACTTCTGGCCTCTTTTACTCATGTCAAATACCTAAATAAAATGAAAGGATCTTACTATACTTTTATTAATGAGCATAGTGTGGTTGTTATTATATTAATTGAAAAACCAGTTTGCTTTCCTCTTTAAAAAAAAAAAAAAACGTATCTTAAATATGGACACAGTTCCAATGCCATGATATTAGCAAGTAAGGAAAAGCAAGCTTTCCATAGATTTAAAGATTTTGATAGATTTGTTTCTAAGCTAACATTCAATGGAATTAATTTTCTAGTAGCATAAGAATAGTCAAAATATCACTGTACTCCAGTTGGATGATTTACTTGGATCATTATATTACAAACCTAACAGACCAGTGGAGAAGAGAGATATTAGATTTGAGATTAATATAGCCATTAGTATATCTGGACTAATTATTTAATAAACATGCATTTGGTCAGCCAAGATTTAGTTTTGGAAACTCTTGACTATATTATATAGTCTCTTTAGCTATTCTATTGCTCAGTGCTAGCTGAGGGAATAATTTTAAAGTTGTTGTTTTTTTTAACCACCTTAAAATGTAGAATGTAGTGCCATGAGTTATGTGCTTACTCTATCATATAAGAGTTACAAACCATTTCAGGATGGCTAGGACATTTCCTCAATGTTAAAATAAAATATAGTACTTTAATCATTGGATTTCTTTTGTGTAATTGCTAGAATCTATGTATATTCACATGATATTTAAAAATTAGAAATCAAGTAGTCAATTCATCTTTTTGAAATATGCCTATTCATCTTTTTGAAACATTGAAATATGCTTAAGGTCATGAAGAATAAATTAAAACAGTACTAACTACAATTTATCTAATAATGATGATGTGCCATTCAAAATACCAAGTGTTTTGTATGTATTAACTTATTAAATGTTCACAGAGCCATATGAAACAGGTACTGTTATTATCCTGGAGGATGAACTTGAGGCACAGAGAAGTAATTTCCCCAAGATTGCACAGCTCCTGATTGGTAGAGTCAGGATTCTAACCCCAAATTCTAGCCCTCAGAGCCTGTATTCAACTACTTCGGTTCTTGTCTTGAAGTCCATGTGTTCTTTTGTTATTATTGTTTTGCGTCTTTGCTTATTTGGTTATTTTCTTTTTATTTGTTTGCTTGTTAGATATGCTTAGCAAATAACTTCTGTTTAGATCATACAAATTTTATTGAACAATATGTATCAGGCAATAAGATTAAGATGAATATGACAATCCTTACCTTTGAAATCCTTAAAATCCAATTGAAGGAAAAAGAGGTTTAAAATGTATTTTAAATGTGAATACTAATATTATCAGTATCATCATAAACTAATATTTTATAAATAAATAATATGCTCAGGGTGCCTCGGTGGTTCAGTTGGTTAAGTGTCTGCCGTTGATTCAGCTGAGGATCCTTAGGTCCTGGGATCCAGCCCCACATCCAGGCTCTCTGCTCAGCAAGGAGCCTGCTTCTCTCTCTCCTTCTGCCCCTCCTCCCTGTTCTCATTCTCTCTCTCTCTCTTTCTTGCTCACTCAAATAAATAAATAAAATCTTAAGTAAAAAGAAATACTATACTCTTTACTCAGCATTCAGAGTTTTAAAAAATGCTCTCACCCTTTCCTTTATGAATTTACTTATTTATTCATTTATTCTTCACCTCAACATTCATTCAATGTTGAGCTCATACTTTGTGCTAAATACTTCTAAGCACCTGAAAAATCAAGTAAATGAAATAAGTTTCCCCAAACTTAACAGATCAGTGGAGAGGAGAGATTTTAAATAAATAATCACATTCTGGGGTGCCTGGGTGGCTCAGACAGTTAAGCCTCCAACTCTTGATTTTGGCTCAGGTCATGATCTCAGAGTTGTGGGATCGAGCCCTGCCTGGGGCTCTGAGCTCAGTGTGGAGTCTGTTTATCTCTCTCTCTACTCTACCCCCTGCTCACACTGTCTCTCTATCTCTGAAATAAATAAATAAAATCTTTAAAAAAAATCACACCTAATTAAATGTATACAACTTGTAAATATATACTGTGAGTAAAGGGTAAATAATATAACGAGGAAATAAGATAAGGTGACTTGATTTATATTGAAAGTTCAGGAAAGGCTTTTGTCTTTTGGGTTTCTTTGTAGATTTTATTTATTTATTTGAGAGAGAGAGACAGAGATAGTGCTGAGCAGGGAGCCTGATGTGGGGCACGATCTCATGACCCTGGGATCATGACCAGAGCGACAGCAGACACTTAATCGACTAAGCCACCCAGTCACCTCAGGAAAGATTTTTCTAAGGAAGTGAATTTAAGCATAGCACTGAAAGATGTATAATAGCTGATCCATCAAGAAGTGGGGTGTTAACAGATGGTATGATTTATAATTGTATCCATCTACAGATAAATTTATAAATTCAACATAAGGCCTCATTTGGTAAGGTTCAAATGAGTGGTATAGAGCACTGGTATCAAGTTTTTGGTTTTTTTGACCTTGAAATTGACCACCAGCCAAAAGCTGGAGCCCAACATCAAAATGTCAACTTTTTATTTTATAGAAGAATGTCATTTAAAAACAGTGACAGAAATAATATCTGTGATTATCATCATTTCCAAAGAGAATTTTAAGACTAAAAATGTAGGCACAATAAAATTAAGAATACTTCTTTAAAATGAATAAATGTTTATTTATCTTTTTCCTCCCTTCATGAAGAGGCAACAAACTTCAATTAGGATCTGGAAATCACTGGACTATGGAAACTTCTGCTTCCTTGATTGTTTATAAGTAGACCGGATTTGGGTAATGGAATGTATCCTTTTAGATGTAGTGACCAAGAGGACAAAACAGGCCTGGGACATTGAATAGAAAAGTAGGAGTTGAGATAAGTAAGACTTGAATCAGAATTAGAATCACACAAAATGTCAACTATACTTGAAAACTCAGTGCACACAAGTGCTGATAGAGTCTAAAATGTTGCATTTAGTGCCTCGGTCTTCCAAGTCTCCTAAGATGTGATAACATATTCATATACAGTCACACAGACATCTCTCTACACACACACACACACACACACACACACACATACATATATACATAACCATTAAATGTTAAATTTATACATTCTGATTGGCTTTGGGTCTTTCCTGAGTCATTTTCTTCCTCTACATTCAAAGCCTGACAGACAGTGCACCTGCTTAACTGGGCTAAGTGCCAGAAAAAAAAAAAAATCAGGGAAATTAATTTCCAAGAGCAGTAGATAAATGGCACACCTCATTAGAAAATCTATTTAAAAGGCACATCAGGAGATGTCTGCAAGACTTTCATAAGAAATTGATGCTTCCTACCATCATGTCCTTGCTGGCTTTCTTCTCAGATTACTGATCTTACTTCCCGGTAATAAGATTCAAATTCAAGTTATGCTTAATGAGTGCCTCCTATGTGCCAGGCACGTATGTTTTACATAGATTATCTTATCTAATTCTTACAAAATTGTTTTGAAATAAGTATGTGGAATGCATGCAAAAATTACCAAATGTGCTTCTTGGAGACTTCCTGGTACAGCCATAGAATGATTTTTCCTTCTTATGGATGAGGATGCTAATAAATTATAACCCTTGTTCTTAGGCATAAAAAGCCAAGAGCTACTACAATTTATCCTCTATCTTCTGACCTAGAAGAAAACCATTAATATCTACTAATGCCTGGGTTTGTAGTGATCTCTTCAGAAATCCTATTCTTTTTACATCATTGTTTAGAGAGAAAAAGTTGTCTCTTTATATATATAAGGCAAACAAGTTTGTAAGGAATGTCAACCAAAGCCCACAAATTCTGATCTTTAAAGAGTTATTAAATCATCAGGACTCCACTCTATTTTCTGCAAGAGCTTCCTTGCTGACTCTGCAGAAGCTTGGGGGCAAGGCCTCTGGCAGCCTTTGTGATCCTCTGGCCTCAGGTTAAAAAAAAAAAAAAAAAAAGCAACATTGCCCTGCACTAACCACCATCCCACCCCTACTCCAACTTGGCTTTCTGAAGACTTCCATCTTCCAGGAAAAAAAGTAAAGGCAAGAAGGATAATATCTGGGTGATCAGAATCTTGGTTTGTGTCTGTTGTTCTGAGGTCAGTATAATCAGCTCTCCATTACATGCTCACGGGTGTCCTGTTTTATTATTATTTATTATTATTTTTTTAATAAATTTATTTTTTTATTGGTGTTCAATTTACCAACATACAGAATAACACCCAGTGCTCATCCTATCCTGTTTTAGATGATAAGCTATACGGTCACCTACATGATGGCTTTGTATGCTGTTAAATTGCTACACTAGAACTACATTTCCCAGAATTCCCTCATGTGTAAGGTCTAGATAACAGTTGGGCACAAGAGAAATTCGCATGAGCTTCAGAAAGCAAAACAGAAATATTAGCCATTGCTTATTCTCTGAAGGTTGGTGTAGGGCAGGTGCTCTTGCAGCTCATGCACATTATCACCCATATGCTGGCTGACCTTGACATGTGGCAGCAGCCGGCCACGTGTTCTCCAGTTCCCACTGGACCGCCTCCTACAGCATCTCCAAATCCTGGCCAGGTGCTTGTGCAGTTCCGTAGTGGAAGGCACCAATTCATCTTGCAGCTCACCCACATCATTGTAATTTGAGGTGGAGAGAGTCAGTTAAAGGTTCCAGTTTGTCCTTGTCAATTCCAGTTTGTCCTTAGTTTCCCTTATTCTATTTCCATCTGCCCTTTCCAATGACGGGATTCAGGACATGCTTCCCCAAATATGGCACCTTGGCATATTTAATGTTTTCAGCTGAAAGAATTTGAGAAATGACATGTGCAAGAAGGACTTCCTGACCTTCCTCTGAAGCAGGTCATAAAACTCTCATAAGAAAGGTGTCCTCCCTAAACCCAGAGGAAAGGAATAGCCTTATTTCCAAGATGCCCAGAGGAATCTGAATGAACAGCCCTTGCTCTTTCCCTCAATTTATGACACTTAGCTCCTACTCTTTTTGTCCTGTCACGTTTTTCCCCCACTTTCCACTTTTCTTCAAACCTAGCATAAAAATGCTTGGGCTTAACTGTTTCTTAAGGTCTTCCTTTCTTTACGAAGCCTCCCGTGTCTCATAAAACTTACATTAAATAAATCCGAATGCTTTTTTCATGCTAATTTATCTTTTGTTAGAGGGGTCCCAGCCAAGAATTTAGAAAGGTAGAGGATAAAGGTATTTTTCCTCTCCTACCCCAACTTCCACTCTACGGACCCATGACCTAGTTCAGATACATTTCAATAGCCCCACCTAGACTGCCAATCAGCTCTCATGAATGCATAAGCCATATACTAATCTACTATTCTATACCACTCATGGTGACTCTACTCTGATCGAATTCTGATAGATACACTGTATTATTTTTGGATAGTGTTTGAACTTTATTTTTAGGAAGAAAAATGAAGGATATGTGAAATCTTTTTTTCTGGTTTCTGATTTTGGTGGGTTTTTTTGTTTGCTTGTTTTTTGATGTCCTAAAATTTTTCAGCTTAGACAGAAAGAAGCAAAGTCATAAATTTTGCAGACGAGAAAGCAAGGTACTATTCCTATTTGACATACAAGGAAACCAAGTTCCTAGTCACGTTAGTTTGCAGGTTTTGGAGTTGGAGACTCAACTCAAGTCTTCTGAAAGAAGCACATAAAAGCTGATTCTACATATGCCTCACAGGTACATTATTGGGTACATCAGATCAAATTAATAAAATCAGGAAATGTGAAGTTTGCCTAGAAGAGAATCCTTCTTCTCAATCCAATACAGTATTTACTTATGAAAATAGATCTTCATTTCTCTGTGAACAATTTCTTAATGCCTTAAAAGTGTTTACCTACTTTTTAAAGTGCCAGAGAGTAATTTAGAGCCCAGGGACACCTGCCCTCTCTTGTCTTCAGTTATTCCCAGTGTGTTTTCTTTTTTTTTATCACTAGCCTGGTTGACAATATATATTTCAAAGACATTATGTAGTACAAAGACTCATCATCCTAATAATATTAATATTTGGTAAATATCTGAAATGGTATCAATTAAAAATAACATTAGAACATAAAAGTAACATTGGGACGCCTGGGTGGCTCAGGGGTTGAGCGTCTGCCTTTGACTCAGGGCGTGATCCCGGGGCCCCGGGACCAAGTCCCACATCAGGCTTCCTGCATGGAGCCTGCTTGTCCCTCTGCCTGTGTCCCTGCCTCTTTCTCTCTCTCTTTCTTTTTCTGTGTCTCTCATGAATAAATAAATAAAAATCTTAAAAAAAAGAAGAGTACCATTTATGTTTTGACACCCTTATTGAAGCAAATGATTTTTTTTCCTGTGAAGAATCAACATAAAAAAGGCAAGAATTCACTAAATGGAGAAAAGAAACTAGAATTTTAATATGAGTGTATATATCCCATGCAACCAATAGTTAATATGAGTTACAGTTTTATGCTATAATTATACAGTCTTTGAACTTATACTATTTTGGTGTCCAAAATTGCACATTCAAATCTGAATTAGCAAAAAGTATTTGAACTTTTTATTTGAAGAATTTATATATTTGTTCTTTAGAATTTCAGATTTATGATTTTTTTATTTCAATTTCATTGGAGATTATTTATCTTCTTAGATGTGACCTCATGATGCCAATCATTCTAATACATCACCTATCTTTTTGCACCCATTGTAATTACAATAAATTTTTATCAGCTAGAGTATTGGATGGCATTTACTCATATCTAAGTATTTACCTCAAACTGTATAGCTTGGGAATATAATTTTCTAAGAGTAGAATAGGTGGTAGCCAGCCTTCAAATTGGTCCCCAGTGATCATTGCCTAATGGTATGCATGCCATTCCGTAGTCTCTTAGGACAATAAATAGGGCTGACCTGCATAACCTAAAGGATTTTGCAGAACTGACAGTATGTGATTTTCAAGCCTAGGTCATAAGAGGCTTTGTGGCTTCTGTCTTGTTCTCTCTTGGTCTGAGAGCAGTCAGTTGCCATGTAGTGAAAACATACCAGCATTACCTTGACAGCCAAATGAATAAGACATCTTGCCAATGGTTCCACTACCACAGAAAGTCGTTCAAACATATCTACAGCCCCAGCCAACTTCTTTACTACAACTTCAAGATATACCCTGAGCCTTTCCCAAGCTCCTGACCTGAGAAAACGGTTTGACATAATAATTGTGGGGTTTTTTTTTTAAGATTTATTTATGTATCTGAGAGAAAGAGGGAGACAGAGAAAGAGAGAACACAGAAGAAGAGGAAGAAGTAGACTCCCCACAGAGCAGGAAGCCTGATGCAGGGCTCCATCCCAGGACCCTGAGATCATGACCTGAGCTGAAGGCAGACACCCAACTGAGCCTCCCAGGCGCTCTTAATTTTTTAAAAAATATTTTTATTTATTTATTTGAGAGAGAGAGATAGTGAAAGAGAACATAGGCAGGGGACGGGGGCAAGAGAAGGGGAGAAGTAGGTTCCCCACTAAGCTGGGAGCTGGACTTGGGGCTCGGTTCCAGGACCCTGAGACCATGACCTAAGCTAAAGGCAGATGCCCAACCAACTGAACTACCCTGGTGCCCCAGTGTAATAAATGTTTATTGTTGTTTTAAACCACTTATTTTTGAGGTAATTTATAATGTAGCAATAGATGACCATTACAAAATATGACAAGTAACATTTCATTTTATAAACGTATTTTATTATTTTTTTGTTCTGATTTTATCAAAGTTTTTTTTTTTAATTTTTAAAGTTGGTCAAAAATGGATGAAATAAAAATTTTATGGTATTTTTTCTTCCTAATATAAGAAATTATTTCAAAATCTAAATGTCAACATTATATATCCTTTAAGAAATGGATAGCAGAAAACTTACTACATCACAGGCACTCAGGTACGGAGATGAATAAGACAGTCCTTGGATAAGTTTAAGTTTCTGAGTGAAACAGATAAGTAAAGAGATACTTATCCTACAGTGTGTTAACTGGTGTTAATACAGCTACCCATAAGGTACCAAGGGAATGAAAGCACAGTGCAGCGAATTTTTCTCAGGAAATCTGAGAATGTTTCACCAAAAAAGGAAGTTAAGTCTTGAAGGATGAGTTCATCTTTCAAGAAAATGGAGGAACGAGTCTCTACTAGTGATATTAATATTCATACAGTGCTTGTGATAAAGCGGGTTCTAGTCTAAGCACTTCCAATATACTCTCTTATATAATCCTCTTAACAATTTTATAACATAGGTACCATTATTGTCCCCACTTTATAGGTGATAAAACTGAGGCAAAGAGAGGCTAAATGACTTTTCTAATATCACACAGGTAGGACATTATAAGATCTGGATTTAATACCAGCAAAATCCAGCACCAGAATTCACATTTTTAACTACTTTACTACATTTTCTGGTTGGGGCGGGGTGCAGTGGGCAGGAGGACAGTAAAGGCAGAGGCCAGGAAGAGTGAGAATGTATGTGTTTCTAGGCAAAGAAAGGAGGAAAGAGTAATAGTAAGGATGGCTGGAAAACAGTTTGCATGACCTGAATTACAAGATGAAAAGGAAAAAAAAAAAAAAAAAAAACAAGATGAAAAGGGAGAGCTAAGCCAAGGCCTTGAACTGCATGCCAAGGAATTTGTACTTTGCAACAGGAAATACTTGGTGAAATTGATGTTTTATGAAGATTAGAGCAATGGTAAAGGGAAGAGTCTGGATGAGGGAGACCAGAAGAAATTGCATTACTGCCTTTAACAGAAAATCCAGGTCTGAAATGTCGTAATGAAGACAGTAGTAACCAGAGAAGGGAGGGGATTCATGAAACATGAGAATTTGTTGGCATTGAGCATGGTGATTGTTCAGGTGTCAGCAGATTTAAAAGATGACTTGCAGGGGTTTTTGTTTTGTTTTGTTTTGGTTTGGTTTTGGTTTTTTTTTTTTTTTTTTTTGGTGTGTGTGTGTAATGGATAGATGGTTAGGTCACTAATAAATATAGGAAACTGGGGGAGGAGGCCTCAATTAGAAGATGTGCCTAATAAACACTCCTTGAAAGAAGAAATGAAATAGCAATAATACAGAGCCTATTTTTTCCCCTCTAAGATGAATGCCAGTCACACAGGCATTATCAATAATACCTAATTACAGCAGTCCAGGGAAGCTCTACCATGGATTGTGAGTGTGTCTTACATTTTAGTAATCTAATCTAAAAATTTAATCATAGGTAGCCGCTCATTTTATAAAATAATTAAGGACAAATTCCTCGCAACGGTAATTTCTGTGGTGTACTTAGTAGATTACTAACTTTTCAAATAGGCGATTAACAAACAATTCTTAAGATATGTCTATTGTAAAACTTGAACTATATTTTATGATCATACTTGACTCTAAAATGTAAATGAATGAAATTCTAGAAAAAGAAAGAATAGGTGAACTATCACAGTTGACATAGACTCAAGGTAAATAAAATTACCTAGGGTACTGTAACCAAGTTTTTCACTTAAAATTCTAGGCCATAATTTTATATTACAGGCATTTCAATTGTATGTTCTTTTAAAAGCCTACGTTATACAGCGTACCAAAAGTATTGCTTATTTAGAGCAGAGGTTCACAGTTCTGGATAAATAGTGTTTTTCTCTGATTGACATCATGGGACTTATCCGCCTGTTAGATAATGCTCACTTTTTTTTTTTTTTTTTTTTGATAATGCTCACTTTAGCACAGCTAGCAATTGTACTGCAAGAGGAATCCCCTCTATCGCTTCTTGGCCTTTTGGCCAAGATCAAGTGTAGTGCAAGAAAAATCATCTCAATCACACCACGTGTCAATAAACCCAAATGATCCAGTTCTATGACTTTGTTATATTTATTCTTACATTTCTCTTACTATAGCCATTGCCTGGCACATATACTGGTTCTTGATAAATGACTGCTGAATGAGTAAAATGCCATAATCAGAAGTAGAGGATCTCTGACGATACAGAATGCAATTTATACCACTTAGAGTGTCTGGGTTCTACTGATTCCACTCCCACTGGAGAAAGAAAATGGGAAGTGGGGATGGGGATGAATGGTGCAAATATGTACGAGTGCATTAAGAGCTTAATGAAATGGTTTTGCTTGTGGTAAAAAGCATAAATTTGTTTGTCTACATAGTTAATATTTATCATACACCTAACTCTTTCCCTCAAGGAACTCACAGTCCATAGAGCATGTCAGATGTGGGAATACACAAATATAATTTTAAAAGAGTTAAAATGCCTTGAACAAAGAGATAAACAGTATAGTCAAAGATTGACTGGGCCATAATGAAAATCTGTCTTTCCTCATTTGTGTTATTCCTGTTTTACTCCAAACCCATGAGAACACATGGCCACTCAAGATGTAGTATCTCATTATCAGTAATTCTGGGAAAATCCTTTTCACACTCTTTATTTTCAGAAACTCAAAATAGGATGTTTTGATGGGAGGAGCAAAGAGAATGTCTGGAAAAGAAGCTTGGAGCCAGATGGAAGAGGGGCTTAAAAATGCTTTACACAATTTTTCACTTGTCCAGAAGTTTTTTTTATTTGGTTCAGTTTGGTTTTAAATTGATAAAATCCCTGTTCCACCAAACTTTTGAATCATTATCTTCGTGAAACTGTAACCTTCAGTTTGTGTTCGGGGTTACAAATATGGAAATACATTTCATTTGAAATCACTCACTACAAGAGGCAAAGAAGAATAGAAGGAAATGGAGGAGAGGGAAACCAGCCTTCCCTGACACTCGAGCACATTCATGGGGAGCTTCATGTCTCACACTAAGATGAAATGACAAGCAACAAAGACGGCAGGATTGCTTCTTTTCATCTAAAACCCACATTCCAGGGATCTTACCTGAAAAGTTTTTGTAATCCACTAGGTCAAACATAACAACGGCAACAGCTGACCATGTGATGATCAGAGCAATGACCAGAAGCCAGGCTGCTGGGGAGCTGAATGTTGTCACTATGTCTTCTGTGACTGTCCTCTTCAGCACTTTTCCAGGGGATTTGGGCACAGATCCATTTTTGCTGTCGATCACAGTTGTGGTAGTAGATGCATTTCCTAATCAAACATTCAGAAGGAAGAATCACAATTTAGAACTTCCTGTCAAATATTAATGACCAAAACCCCCACACAGATTATATATTTATTGGGTTGTTTGCATCATTTTCTATAGTGCACACGCCTCTCAGTGGCAGGGCCACACCTCCTGCCACCTCCCTAGGATTTACCCTAAGCTCTGAAATCCACCTGCCCTAGTGATTAGCATCCCTCCTCTCCTCCACACTGTAAATAATTCCATGGAAGCCACAAACTTTGTCATCACCTTTAATCATTTTTACTTCTCCCTTACTGCCGCCTACATTCACTACCGTCAAAGGCAATGGATTTTTTAGACGAGTTGTTTTTCTGACACCTTTTCCCTTTATTTAGGTTCGTATGTCAGTTCTGAATGTGAGCAAAACTATCTCCCCGGGTGAGAAACGAAATCAATGATCAAGGAGTTCAAATGGATGAAATCCTTTTTGGATATCCTGGTTTAACCATATAATTGACTCTTCCATGGAGGACATTCATTTTTATTTGTGAAGGGGCACAGAAGATCGAAGTGAATGATGTTGGAAAATCTCATTATATCCAGTAACCCTTTTATCCCTGCTTTCAAAGGTCTACATGTTTATGGAGGAAAAGATTCAAAAAATATTTAAAAATAGCAAAATAAATAGATAAATGGATCATTATTTGTAATCTCATGACCCAGAAACAGCTGTTATCAATGTTGTTCTACTTATACCTACTTTTCAGTACATATATTTAAATATATAAATATGTCTTATTTGTTTTTGAAGTCCTCATCACTCTTTCCTTTATTGTTACTAGGCAATATATAATAAACATGTTCTCTTGCGGTATGTATTCCATAAAATACCCACTTCAGTGGCTGCATGGCACGTCACTTCGTGGCTATGCATAATTTAGTAAAAAAGCTTTCTATCTTGGGATACGGTGGATTTTTTTCTCTGCACACATTAATAATTTTTACATTAGGAGATTTTCCCATATATAGAATTTCTGGGACAAATAACATTATTGCTTTTATATCTTTTAGAGTATATATATGTGTTTGAAAATTAGTATATATGTTTGAAATTTTTACATGCCAGGAGTCTCTGTTTTCTTATCCTCGACAATTCTGGGTATTACCGGTGTTCAAACTATTTGCAATCACATAGGGGGAAAATCCTGCTTCATTTGTAATTCTTGGATCACTAGAGATAAGCTTTTGGTATATTTATTTTCCCTTTATATTTTTTATCTTGGGAAATTTTTTGTTCAATGTGCTATAAACCTCCATTTGGTGGTTTAAAACCCGTATGCACATATACATGTACACAATCATATGTCTGTATATATTTATATATCTATGTGTGTGCATGTATATTTATTTATACATATTTATACATTTTTAATAATTGCAAGAGTGTATACATTATGTCATGCATATACATACACAAACACACACATATGATAGCAAAATTTTATCTGATCTTATGTTGTCATTTTTCCCCTCAACTGTTTACCTCTTTTTTTTTTTTTTAAGATTTTATTTATTTATTCATGAGAGACAGAGAGAGAGAGAAAGAGAGAGATGGCAGAGGGAGAAGCAGGCTTCCATGTAGGGAGCCTGACATGGGACTTGATCCGGGGTCTCCGGGATCAGGCCCTGGGCTGAAGGCGGTGCTAAACCGCTGAGCCACCCAGGCTACCCTGTTTACCTCTTTCTTTTCTTTCCTTTTTAAGATTTAATTTCTTTATTTTACAGAAAGAGAGAGAGCATATGTGAGCAGTGGCGTAGGGGAAGAGGGAGAGCGAGAAAGAAACTTAAGCAAACTCCGTACTGAGTATGGAGCCTCATGCTCGGTCTCATGACCCTGAGATCATGACCTGAGTGAAAATCAAGAGTCTGACATTTAACGGACTGAGTCACCCAGGAGCCCAACAATTAACTATTCTTAATTCTAGTTTTTACTTCAAAATTACATTCTCAGACAAAACAAAACAAAACAAAACACTCCAAATTTTCATACTCCTTTGACACTTTTTTTTTTTACCTTTGACACCTTGCACAAAATAAATTTCACCTAAATGGAAAGTAACTACTTGTAGTTACTTTTAGAATGTGCTAAATAACAGCTGGAAGGTTTTAGGGTTTTCAAACTGAAGGGAATTCTTTGTACTCCTTGAAGGCCTCAGAGTGGAATTAAAGTGCTCCTTTCAATCTTTCAACCTCTTTATCTACCTGGCACAATTCTTTCTTTCAGTGAGGTCTAGCTTTATCATGGAAACAGTAAAGCAAAACAGGTCGGCCACAGGTTTTATAGACAAGAGAGATTGGGATTAACTTCCTGGCTAGAAGGTCACTACTGCTTCTCACCTCTGAGTGAGAAACCTCCGTAACTGAGGACGGAGGATGATAAGACTCAATTCGCACGTTTATGATGGTAGAGAAATAACTCACGTCAGTTGCTTGGCAAATCTCCTGCTACATCGAATTATTCAGTAAATGGCAATACAACAGCAACTAAACTATATCTTCATTATTCTCAACATCACCATTGCCATTACTTTTACTGCTACCTCCATGGCTAGTACAACCATTACTAAAATGGTAAGGAAAGGCCAGGAGGGCAAGATTAACCTCAGAAACAACGGTAGAGATTGAAAGACTAACTCTTCAATAAATCCAGGCATTTGTTTTCATTGAATAAGCCTATACGTTAGGCTAAGATATTTTCAGGGAGCCAAGGTAGGATATTAGGACTCCTTCAATGACCTTCTTAATTAATTTACTTCTTGTGATGCAGAAGGACACAGACTGTAATTTATTCATATTAATGGAGAGTGTTTTGGTCTGTTAACCAATCAAGAGAGATGATCTATAACAAAGTTATGTTGTTACAATGCAAATGTTTTCAGCTTCATGGAATTTGTTAAACCAGAGAGACAAATTTTGAAACTTCTAACAGCTGTATACACAGGGTGTTGAGAGTTTGAATCCAGTTCATATGAAAACTCTTAGCTATTGGGGGGGAGGAATGAAAATACTACATGCATAATTAAGTAGTTTAGTTAATAAAGTGTTACTTTTTAAATTTGTTTCTTTACCAATAAATAGTGCTATCCTCTTGACAAGAATAAGTGCCACAAAATCCTATCACTAACTAGGGGGAAAAAATCAAATATGTTCCAAGATATATATTAGTAGGTATTAATAATAACCAAACATAACTAACACAAACATTTCTAGGAGATGATAGTAAATCTAGCCCCATATTTTTAATAGATTAAAAAGCTGATGAGGAGATCAGTGGTAAAATGAATTAATTAAGAATTTGAAATGATTTTAGGTCGAAATTAACAATAGCGACAACCTTTCTTTCCTGAAAAGCTATGTGAATACATATCCCAAGGTCATGAACTCAATTTAGTTGAAATGTTAGCAACATGGAAAAATACCTTTAAAAAATAGATTTCACACACTGTACTTGAGATGGATCTCAAAGAAGGAAAAATTAGAACGAACTCATATCATATCCTTTCATTGATTTTTGTGCCAAATTCCCATCACTTCTAACGGCAGTTCTGAAAATGGATGAAGGATAGGAGTGCTTCGAAGTGCAATTTAAGATCCAAGTGGGGCTACAAGTGAATCAAACCTTCGGAATAATGATTTGCTGGAGAGTAAGTGAATTACAAGTGTTTAGGAGAGGCCACCTGAAAGTTGATATGTTGCTAATCTCCAGTTTTTTAACCTCTGGAAGACTTCCTACTACTGCTATATGGAGAACACCAGAAGAATTGCTTTTGCACTTCAGACTCACTTCAGTGAACTATGTGTTAGAGAGTATTTCTGTAGGCAATATCATACACACCTGCTTGGTATCTTGAAACCAAAAGAACAAATTTACTAGGATTTGATACAAATTAGTTGAATCTTGGTCACATTTCCTTTTTCCTGGTCACATCTTTAAGCAACAAAAAAATTTTAAAGGGACAAGAATTTCCATATTTCTTCTTCTTTTTTTATCAGAAAAATGAGAAACTATAAATTCAGAAAGCAATGCAAGTTTAGTGTTAAAATGTGAACTTTCAGATTTAAAAGTACTGATATTATTATGAATCCCAAATTTTATCGCACCTCATAATCCTGCCAAAATAATTATGGTATGATATATTAAATGAATGAAAATGTTAAAATCAAATGATTTTTATATTTTTTTCCTCTCTTTTTGTCTTCACATCCTCAAAATTTCCACTTAAAAACTAATCAAGGCTCAAAGATGTTGAAAATATATTCTGTGCATCCAACTCAGAAGGCAAAACTATAAGCAATTTGAAAGTAATCTGAAGGTTATACAGCTTACAGAAAATTATGTGTTTCCTTTGTTATGGAAACACACTAAATTGTACCTTTCATTTTCCATTCAAATTTACTGCAGAAGCCACACCGAGCCAAGAGGAATAAAATGGAGGGGAAATAAATTGCCTTCTCTGACAGCTGGTCAAGATAAATGTGAAGAGCAGAGTGTGTAATCTGAGATTATTTAATGTTTGAGAAGTACTTTGAAGATGACAAGAGCTAGTTATTGATATGGTGGAAAAAATGAGAGGTAAATATTACTGAGAAATTTGACATAGGCAATGCTCCTGGAAAGTTGGCATCGCAGAGCAGCCAGGATATGTGACGGTACTTTCCATGCCTACTCTTTCATTCCATTCCTTCTGATTTCATACAAATTACTTTGATTGCCAGAAGGCTAAAATCAGCTTCAAAAGAAGTGGGGACTTGGCTGAAAGGCCGTGTGACTCTGTACCATACAGTAAAATTAGGGGCTGCTTATGTAATGATGATTCCAAAGACCCAGTTTTGTAGTCAAGTTAGGCATTGAAGACTAAATCATATGCCTCCTAAAAGAAGTCACTTAACCTCATCATGCCTTATTAATCAGATCAAACTGCCAAGTACACTCGCCCATTATTATTCCTAGGGGAAACTGACAATGTAATCTCTTCCAGGATGCTCAAGAAAGACACCTATATTCTAGAATGGTATAAATAAAATATTACATTCTTATTATGTTAAAGCATTAATTATGAATTTTGCATTTTCCAATGTGATGTGGTTTGTGGAGTACTCCAATGTTGTATTTTTCTTTCAAAAATATGAGAACAAAGGACGGAGAGGGAGTATATACTACAATGGCATTATAGAAATATGTTTTGTTCCAAAATTATATTAAGAATGTAATTCCCAATTACAAGTAAGAATGACCTTTACTATATTTCAGTGTTTCAGAAAACACATGTAAGTAAGAATTTTGGAGAACCATTGCTAAAAAGATCTTTTGGCAAGTAAAGTTGAAAAATGAAAAATCCATCTTTTATCAATCCTGGTGTCTGCAGAATGTCCATGTATCACAAACATAGACATCTGTGACAATTAAATTATATTTTTCTACAAGTATATATAAATTGAATGAAAATAGGTTTTGAGAGGCAAGATATACCATGACAATTCACAAAAACGTCTCTGTCAAAATAATCCTAGGTGCTTTGAGATATATTTTTTAGATAATTGTGTGTGTGTGTGTGTGTTTGATAAACCATAATAAATACCTAGAGTAATTTTTTTAAAACTTTTTATTTATTTATGATAGTCACACAGAGAGAGAGAGAGAGAGAGAGGCAGAGACATAGGCAGAGGGAGAAGTAGGCTCCATGCACCGGGAGCCCCACGTGGGATTCGATCCTGGGTCTCCAGGATCGCGCCCTGGGCCAAAGGCAGGCGCCAAACTGCTGCGCCACCCAGGGATCCCCCTAGAGTAATTTTTAAAAGAATTCAGATTCTAGGCACTTGAAAAAAAAAACCCTATTTTTTCTCTTTCAAGGTAAAAGTGGCTTTGTCTCACACCAGAAACAGATCTCCTGCTAATTTCAATGAAAACCTTAAATTGCCACATTTTCTCTGAGATTTTTAAGATGCAATCATTGTAATGATATTTCAGAGAATGATTTAGCAACCTAATCTACCTACAGAGGTAGCCAATATATACTTATTTTTTGCATTAACTAATAATCCTTCCTATCAATCCACTCCCTATATTCTTCCAGCAGATGAGTTTTTTTTTTTTTTTTTCTAGTGGTAGAACTAGAAAGTGAACCCTCATTTAACGTCCAGCCATAAGGCTGGTTCTTTAAAACAAGCATGACCATTCAGAACACCCTTTTGCCTATGACCATATAGGGATGGACAATCAGAATCCTCCACCTTTTTTTGTGGAGCTATTGAATGACATTCAATTTCTGCTGAGGTAGGCAAGCTGGTGGGGTCTACCAGTAGTCCTCTAGCCCATTGGTTAGAGAGTCTGTTGCAAGATGGAAGGAGGCAGGATCCAGATTCCACTGTGTAGGTTCACAGAGCCAGCTGTGTTTAGAGTCAGAAAGACCTCTGGACTTTCCAGTTATATGAGAATATATAAAATATTTTGGTTATGTTTGTATTACTAGCCATCACAGTTTCTGAGTGATGCTCTGGCTATGGCTAGGGATGCAAATAATTCTTTTCCTTCAATGTTTGTGTTATGAGGAATGATCATTCAGAACAATCTATCCAGATTCTTTTTAAATTATTCTCATTTTTGAAAAATAAAATCTCTTCATTTTCAAGTGGCTTCATTGTCGTGGTTCTACATAAAAAGAAATCTTTTGGTGTTTTCAGGGTCAAATTCAGATATTGGGGTACTCTTTCTAAGAAGAGGTCACTTGTGTTCTGGGTGAGTGAGAGGCAGGATCTCTCTTCCTGAGTGGTAGTCCCTTACCATGACCCACTAGTCCATTTTTCAGTTTAGTAGCCCTTCCTACAAATTAAAAGAGATGTCTTTTTTTTTTCTTTTGTTAACTCTGGTAAGCTCAGCCTGCCCTTACCTTTTGAACTTTTCATCTTCAACTTAGCAGTTACTACTATTTCTACAAATAGTAAACTGACTTTAGAGATGAAGAGCTATAATGATTACGTAACTAGAGTTCATTTTTTGAAACAAAATGTGTTGAGCTCCTAACACATTAGAGATAAAATGCATTGTGTTTTACCAATTTAAAGTGGGCAAGGATTTCTGATGAATTCCTTTCTTTCTATTAAAAAAAAACAAAACAAAAAACTCCTCTCTTAAAATCTAACTTAAGAATTTCAACTCCTTAGTGCTATTTCTGTGTTCTTTTGAAATAAACACTATTATTTCTAGCTATGATTATATGTTTTTGATAAATACAATGACATAAAATCATCCTGACTTTTGGAGAGTTCTTTTTTTTGTTGTTGTTTAACAAGTTTCTAGGTTGAGAGTAAGTGATATATTTTTTTAAGATTTTATTCATTTATTCATGAGAGACACAGAGAGAGAGAGAGAGAGAAGCAGAGACACAGGCAGAGGGAGAAGCAGGCTCCATGCAGGGAGCCTGACGTGGGACTCGATCCCAGATCTCCAGGATCACGCCCTGGGCCGAAGGTGGCACTAAACCTCTGAGCCACCTGGGCTGCCCTGATCTACCTTTTCATAGCACGTAGTACTTCAGCACTTTTTACACTGTGAGGTCCTAGTAAACAATAAATGTGAAAAACCATAAGTTTTGCTAAAAGGAATCAGCTTTTAAAAAGTACCATGCTAAATAACCACAATATTTCTGCATATATTTACTAAATAATGTCAATAATTAAGCAGACACACCTTTTTCTAATGAGGCAATTAGAACTAGGATCTGCAACGTTATTAGGGTTGTTGCCGCCCAAAGGTGCAACATCTGGTTTCTATAACCAGCTCAGGCACAGTAAATGTGCAGATGAATAAAACTGCTGATGGTCAACTTACAAATACATGCTGACGTATCATCTTAGTCGGTGAGGGCTCCCATAACAAAATACCACAGACTGGATATCTTAAGAGAAATTTTTTTTTCTCACAGTTTTGGAGGCTAGAAATTCCAGAAGACAGTGTCAGCACCATCAGATTCTGGTGAGGACTCTCTTCCTGGCTTGCAGATGGTTGCCTTCTCACTGTGTCCTCTCATGGGATAGACAGAGCAAGAAAGCTCTCTACCATCTCCTGTTATAAGGGAACTAATTCCATCATTAGGGCTCCACCCTCATAATCTCATCTATGCCTAATTGCCTCTTTAAGGCCCTCTCTCCAAATACTATCATGTTGGGGATTACAGCTTCAACACGTAAATTTGGGAGTGACATGATTCAGTCCATAACATGCATATTTCTATTTGATTATTTAAAAATTGGTCAATGAATATTAATATATTTTAACATTAATAAGCATAGCTATTTTGATAGAGCTATATATTTCATGTTAAAATAATAGAAATCATGGCCACGGTCCATTACTACCAATACATTCCCTAGTTGCCCAAATCAAAATGTCAGAGGGTACTACATATCGTGAGGTAGTTTAAGGATGGAAATTCATCAACAATATCCATGAGATCACCTTTTTATAACAATTATTTTGACAGATTCAATCTGATTTATTTTAGGAAAATAATCCATCCTCACCTCATAAATGCAGGAAATATCATGCAAGAAGATAAGCTGTCTTAGGGTCTGTCTGATTTTATAAGTTTGAGGTTTGGGGATAGAACCCACAGAAAGTCTCTCAAATTTTGTGGATTTGGTTTCAGGCAAACAGAAGTAGACTGGTTTCTAGCAAATGTGATTTGAACAGGACAGGCATAAAATCCATAAACTATACTGAAGTTCTTTTGAGAAATTAATTTTCTAGCATTTTATGTTTGGGTTGACTCCATTTTCTTCCTGGGCCAAATATGCATAATTGAAATGTTTTACCTAGCCCCAGCATT
This sequence comes from Canis lupus dingo, assembly GCF_003254725.2. NCBI lineage: Eukaryota > Metazoa > Chordata > Mammalia > Carnivora > Canidae > Canis > Canis lupus. Next base: position 62,776,465 of record NC_064243.1, read on the forward strand.
CCTCCTACTAAATTGCATTCATTGTCATTGAATCACAAACTTACTGAAATAGAAAAGGCTTGAGTAATGGCATGCTATTTCAATTCAGAAAAAAAATACTGAACTCAGTGCTTCAAAATCATTAGCTTTTCATGATTTGTTGATTCTAATGTGTGTTTTTTCCTTTCTTTTTCTTAAAGATATTTTCATGGAAATCAACTATTCCTTAAGAATTAGTCAACTCCTGTTGCTTTTACCCAATGTGGAATCATAATCCTACCATTGCAGTGTCACAATAGCTTCTACTTTATTTTCATTAAGGAAGTGTGACAATCTCCCCCGAAACCCTCCATAAAGGCACACAGGTATTCATACTCCTTTCACATATATGTATTCAGTAATAATAATAAGGACTCCATGTAAAGCTTCTTCTTAAAACTATACTCATATAAGATAATGGGTTTCTCACATTCTCATCAGCAACATTCAGGAAATTTAAGAAAATGCAAGAACGAAGATCTAAATTTCTTTCAAGTTTACTTCTCTGTATGAGTTCTTAGGTAATTGTTTCATGAATCAACCTGGCTCGTTTTTTGATATACTCAAATATAAATAAAACTGAACCTATGTTTTCTATTTATAAGGAAATTTCCCTCCATTAGTTGGAAAAGCAGTGATAATTTAAAAATTTCATCTTTTTCATATGTACATGTAAATGAATAAGGATATTTTAGAGTACATAACCACTTGTATAGCCAATTTAACATTATATAACCAATAATAGAGTATATAACCACTAATTTAATTGAGTACCCCAGGGATTTTTAAAATAAAAGTTGTAAGAAAGTATCATTATTTTTTGCATCTTTAAATTAAGAATAACATAAATGGACACTTTCTATAGTTACCCCAGATTTAATGTTATCGCCATAATTTGACTGAAAATAGATCCATCAAATTCTTTAAATCTTCAATGAAGCAAAATAATAATTTTCGTGAAAAAAGATAAATACTTAGAATTAAGCACTACTGTAATAGGATATGATTATATTTTGTTTAACTTGAACTCACATCATTACTAAGCTACTTGAAAAGTTCAGAACAGAGCGGCATAGCCAGAGCTTTCACCTTTCTCGATTGAGTCCATGTACCTCATGAAGAAAATGCAGGCGAAAAATTTAGAGAGAGATAAAATTTGCTGTGTTGTTTAAAATCATTTAATCTATAGGAAAAAAGCAGCTTCCTGTGCCTTTCAAGGACTTCTAAATGAGCTTGTGGCTCCTTTATGCATTTCTGAAAAGAACATTAAGGTATCCATGCTCATATTTTAAAAATGCAAGCAATTAGGTAAACACAAATAATACTTTATACAAATCTTTCTTTTAAGGAGTCCATAGAGTTTTAGAAACAGCTGATAAAGCTGCACATCTATAGAACAGAACAAGTATTCTCATCCTCTTTGATACGAAAGGAAACTGAAACAGGGGAGTTAAATAGAACCAGTTTTTTAAAGTCTACTCATTGTCAGAGTTTCCAAAGAATTAGTATTGCTTAGTCCCCAATATTAAATCTTCTGAATTGTTTGTCCAAACAGACCAAATACTGATCTTAAACTTAATGTCTGGAAGATGCCACTCATTGGCAACTAATAAAAGGCTTTGTCTCTGGCCAATTACAGTTCTGAAATAAAACAATTTTAAAAAGCAAAGATAAAAACAAAATGATGAATAATTGAACTTTTTTTTAACTCCTTCACACTCTTCAACATTTCAGTTTTACTAGGAAGAAGAGCAGTCTTTTGATTGAGTTGTCTAGAGATAAAATTATATCCTTAGCACCTCAAGGAGTAGGAAATAAATGGAAAATTAGGACCTGGTCCTCTAAGAACCTGCTTGGTATTTACTGTCAGGTTAGACTCAACTATGGTATCAGTACTGGGGAGTGGACAAGAGAAGCCACTATCCTCAATCAGCCCAGGGTTAATTCCAAGTGTTGGGACCATCAGTGTTACAGAGAATGGTGAAATCCCCTATCCTCTCATTTTAAACAGCTTATCTGAATAGGATTTTACTATTGACAGACCAGTATTTCTGACATTTAGATCATTCAGAGCAGTTATTTCTATGGAGTGAGCATTTTTATAAGCTTTATTTGACTAAGCTTATTCAAGCATTACAACTGCATTAGTATCAGCAAGCCATAGCAGATTCCATAAAGCAAGCTTTATAGAATTGTGGTTGCCCAATAGCATACTCTTTTGGAAATTACTAAGCAGCCTTCCCTCGAGTAACACAGCTCTAGTGCCATGCTTTACAACATGTTTGAAATCCAATGTCTCTATCTTAGAAGAGGAGAAAACAAATGGAAAGCAGTTCAGGATTCTTTTTTTTTTTGTTTACATTAAAAAATCACTTTCCTTTTTAATTTTATAACAAAAGGAGAACACATTAATATTCAAATTTGAATATTGAACTCTTTGGTTCAGCATTAGAGGAAGTTCTTCAAAGATAGCATTGATTCTTTTCCACATCTTACTTCTGATTAAATGTGTCTCCTATAAAAGACTCTACAGATCGTAAAAAGAATCACATCATAAAAAAAGTTTTGCTAAGGCAGTTTTCAGGAGAAAATTATAATGGCTAATATTCTAGTCCCAAAACTGATCATAATTATATTGCTTTAGGCTTCTATAGCATCTCTGTTCCAAAGAAACTAAAAATCGTCACACAAGCCAGACTTTCTGGGGAGATATATATGGATATATACATGATTTCCTGGGAGAAACAGTCATTTCAGAAGCCACAGTTACTCATAAAGAACATTTGGTTAATAATCAAAGGAGATCATATGGGTGAGGTTTGTCAAATCTTAATATGGTAAAAAGTTGATTTGTCATTTGGCAAGAATTAAACATCAGTTTGCTAGGGCAGTCATAACAAAGAACCACAAATTGAGTGACTTAGAAATTTTTGCCTCATGGTTCTAGAAGCCCAAAATCTAGAGTCAAGGTGTTGTTCCTTTTGAGAACAATGAGGAAAAATCCTCCAGAACCCTCTCCTGGGCTTATAGATGGCTGACTTCCTGTTCATACAACATTCTCGTTGTGTGCATGTCTATCTCAAAATTTTCCCCTTTCTATATGGAAACCAATCAGATTGGCTTGGAGCCCATGCTGTTGACCTAATTTTAGCTTGATTGCATCTGTGAAGATTCTATCTCCAAATAAGGTCACATTCTGAGGTATTGGTGAGTCAAGTATTCAACTTACAGATAATGGGTAGGGGTACACAGTCCAACCCATGACAAGTACTACATGGTCTCTTCGCCATATTATCACCAAAATTATCTTGTGAAAGATTAAGTTAAATCTATTCTAAGGCATTACCATTAATGACTTACGTAAAATGAAGCCTTGCGTTAATCAAATTGTCAAGAAAGTTTTAATTCTTTTTCAAATTGCAAAGGTAACTTGAAACTGTGAAATTATTCAAATGGTGGCCTTGGTAATAATGCTCTATTATTTTCCTTCTGTTATAGAAACATTAAATTTTGAAAATATTTGTATGTATAAATATTTGTATTTTAAAATATGTATGTACATATAAACATACAAACACCACAAGTCAGGCAAATGCCATCAACATATTTTAATGAAATGATAGATTATCAAAACCCAAAGTAACTGCAACTAGGTCAGATATTTAACATAGCTTCTTATCTATTCATTTTTTCACTAAATTGAAGCATTAGATTCCTTTAACCAGATATTTCATATTTTTATGTCTTAATATATAAACCATAGTGTAAATAAAGGAATCAACATTCATGGATGTTATGTTTTCAGAGAAAATTTTATTATAGGTTGTAGACTTTATATGATTTAATTATAACATGTCATAAAAAAAGTAATGATTGCTAAATCAAAATATTTACAATAAAAATGTTTCTCCAAAGAATATATGCTTCCTTCACTTATCCTAGAAAAAGAATAATTTGCTCTAATAATTAAGAAATGCCTAATGCATTAGTGTAATTAAACAGAATGAAATCCTAGCTATAATATTTGTTGATTGATCCTAAGAAAATTTACCCAGCAAAATCTACTGCCCTCACATATTTATAACACTGGAAACTGTTTAGGGTTAATAAATGACTTAAGAGCCATAATGCAAAATGTCAAAAAATAGATTTGGACATATTTTTTATTGTTATTTAGATACATCTTTGGTGTTAAAAAAGAAAGTCTTTCTATTTATCATTCTTTCCCGAGGAATACTCAGTAGCCAAATCATCATTCTTTAGCGAAAAGGCCTAACAACTGAAATAAAAAATAAACACAAACAAGCAAAAATAAGTCTAAATATGGTTCCAGCCCAGGATATGCCTCTGTAATATGGAAACAGTGTAGTTACCCTGTCTGCAAGAACCACATTTCCTTATTCATAAAATAACTACAATGTGTGAACCCATAGATTCCATAACATGACTGAAATGCATTCATAGCAAAATAGAAACATCTCCTGGTTTCCTGCAAATTGTTTCTCATGAAACTGAAACTGAGTATAATCTATAAAATCTAAGTCTTAATTATGTAAAGCAGAACATTTTAATGAAATCATTTATTAATTTATTCCATTGTTCATTTGTACTTTTCATAGATCTTATGAATAAAAGTCTTTTTAAAAATTCATTATTCTAGTAGCGCTTCCTTCGACACAATATTTTATTATTTTTCATATGGCACTTTCTGCAGTCACATCCTCCTCAGATTCTGTGACCTAAAGCAAGCTATTAATGAATGGGACAAAATCAATTTGCCCTGCAATGGATCCTGATGAAAGACTGAATAGCTGCTAAGTGGACTTTTCCATAAATAGATTTGCAAATCTAAATGAGAAATTAAAAAGCATTCAAGAATTCTTTTTATCTTCTTTTAAAGATGGCTTTGGTTCTTCTGAAAGGAAAGAGTAACCAGAGAAAGCCTTGTCAGGTCATCTTAAAAAGACATTTAGAATATGCCACAGGTCCACAGCAAACGGTTAGGGATGGAGCAAGAAACTGGGAGCTGGGGTAGGGCCGACTGGGGAACCCTGGGGGTATCACATACCTGTCTGCAAGAGGTCAGGCTCTGCAAATGTAAAGCAGGGGTTGGCCCCTCCCTTCCTACAGTGACCAAAATCAGGTGACAGGGAAAGGATGTGAAAATTCTTCAAGGAAAACCATAGTGCTCAGGAAATGCTGTTAAGGGAATGTGACCTATAGCAAAGTCCTAGGTGCATTAGATGTGCTTGTACACAAGCAGCACAAATCCAACGGACTGTGTAATTGCCAGCTCCACCTCTGAGGCCCTGTTACCTCCGATCCCTCATCCCTTCCAGTTAGTTATACACTCCAGCAAACCCAGAATGCATTCTTCGGTGAACTTGAGTGCTCCACAGCCTAGGTCTGAAATAACTCCACCTGATTCTCCACCTTGCCCCTTCCTCCTTCTTCCGGATTCCACTTACTGAAACATGACCACACTTACTCATTTATTATTGTCTTTTGTCTATTTTCCATGTTTTCCTGCTATGGTGGCCCAGTTGAGCTGCTGCAACTGAGATCATATGGCCCAGCGAATCTACAGTATTTACTGTCAGGCCCTTTACAGGAAAAGATTGCCAATTCCTGCTCTTTGGGTTTGGGAGAACAACTGACAAAGTAGGAACTTAAAAATAGATATTTAATGGTTTTAAAATTGGGGAATAGTAACTGAAGCTAGCATTTATTAAATGTTTATCAGGCGTAGAGGAGGTATATGGCACGGTGATGGAAAAGGACGGTGCTGGGTTAGAATCCTGGCTTTTCTCCTTTCTAGCTACTGGCCCTTAGTGCTCACCTGTGAAACCTAGATCATTAAAATGACCTCATCGGGTTATCATGAGAAACAAAATATTTAGCATGGTGGTAGGCAGAGTAACTATTAATTCCTTTCCCTCTCTTGTTCACGTTCTCCTTAACTTAATCTCTTATTGATAATAGTGGTAAGTATTCTTCCAAATAAATATAGCCCTTTTTAAGATTTATTTATTTATTTTAGAGTGACAGAGTGGGAGTGTGAGGCTCAGAGGGAAAGGGAGAAGGAATCTCAAGCAGACTCCACGCAGAGCAAGGAGACTTGCGTGGGGCTTAACCTCAGGACCATGAGATCATGATCCTGAGACTATGACCTGAGTCAAAACCAAGAGTCCAGAGTTTAGCCAACTCTGCCACCCAGGTGCCCCTACATATGGCCTTTTTAAAAGTCTCTTTTAGGGGGAAAATGACTCCAGTTCCATCCAGTCATTCATTTTGCCTGTATCGCTAAAGTACCAAGATTAAACTTCTTTTTCAAGTATATGATAATTGAGGTTATATAACTGAGAATGTAAGCCCCGAGGGCTCAGAAGTTCATTCCTTTGAAGAGACTACATTGCAAAGTATACAACTGATGTTCACCTCACTCAAAACCACCATTATAATAAAGCCAAGAAATGTAAACAATTCAGAAATGTATTTCTCCAACCAACGTTCAGAACCCATAATGGGTAAAATCCTGCATTTCCATTCATATGAAAACCTCATAGTGTTTTAAATGTATTAACCACCAATTACAGAAAGCACAGCATTGCCGTTTTTGTTCATCTCTTCCACAGCTTGGTGCTATTCTTTATTCTAAACAGGCACGGGGTCCCGAAGGATTTTCTCGTAAGGTAGTTATTTGGAGCACAAATGTATTTCCCCATTTTAATTAAAGGATGTTATGAAGGTTGGTTATGGTCTCAATATGCCCATCAAAACCTTTTTAATATGATGCAGCTGAATTGTTATACAAATAAAACTGTAGACATGCTCATGCTTTTTTATGTGTTTGTATATTATCTACCTCAGGGATGGGAGCGAGGCCCAGCCGGCTCAGGCCTCAGCTCTATCAGGCAGCCTGAGATATAAACCTCCCGGGTGAGTTAATTGTCCCTCCTGGATGCTTGCAGACCACCCTCTTTGTACATTTACCTGAGACCTAACATATTATATTGCAATTACCTGTTTATTTTTCTGAGTCTCCCACTGGAATGTAAGCTCCTTGAAGCTTCTAATATTTGGTTGCATATTTCTGGTGCCCAGTGCAGTGATTGGCTCTACGTAAATGTTACTGAACTGTTGTGGTGACCTGAATATAAATGCCTCATGGTGGTTTTGCTCCAAACATGGGTACTGTTAGAGAATGAGCCACCACCACCCCCATGCCCTCTGTATTATCAGTCTCAGGCAGTTGTTCAAGGGCATGTTTTGCATGTGCCCCTTTATCAGCAGATTATCACAGTGTGTGAAGTCTTGGTAACATGTGAGGCAAAGGTGCACTTCTTCCCCCCAAGCCCCCAGAGGGTCGACAAGTGGAACATTGCTGAACCCCAGCCACTTTCTTTAGCTCTCTAGGAGAAAGGAGCCAAGAACAGCAGTGTGCTCTTCTGAGAATGACACAGAAACAGGCAGAGCGAGTCAACAATGGAGTGAACTGGTGAGGAATCCTGAGAGCAAGGGCTAAGGAGAAAGACAGGTGGCTTTGCTATCTGAAAATAAAGGAGGAGTGAGAACAAAGTTTGTGGGTGCAGGAGCAACAGTAGCTGTTCTCAGCCTTTTGGGGGTCCTAAGTCTTGTCCAAGTACAGCTGCATAGGGATGGAATATAAATTCAGAATTTTGTGTTAAGAAACATCCAACATCTCTGGTTCTAAGTGGTGAGGGAAGAGGGCTATGGAAGAAGAGCAACTGCCATCATATTCACAGGTAATTAGAAGCATCTCTGGGAGGTGTTCGTAGGTACAGGACTAACGTATTGTCCCTTTTTTGCTTTCTAAATTTGAGCTCTGAAGAGCATGATTCTGCCTTAATACAGCACAATTGTATCTATTGAATAGCAATGCATGCATTTATGGCTCTTTTTAATCATCTTTTTTGAGTCCTTAAAAAACTAAAATAATTTATTATTTATATTGTACTTATCAGTTAAAAAACTGAACACAAGTGAAAATTTGCTAATGCGAAAAAAACCTTTATTTTAAATGTATGCCATGTGTATCTGATTTTTCATCCTTCCTTCACTCCCTCAGCCAACCATACTTGACGGCTTATTTGTGTTAGAGTGAAGGCTGGTCAAAGATGGCTATTTGAGGCATTGCATAATTAAATGCGAGATGATAAATATTAAATATTTGCATATAGATTTTTAATAAAGATCTTAGCACTAAAGTTTTATACTCTCCTGGATGGACAATGGAGACAGGATTTGTAGACAGTGAAACACGTTACCATTGGCCCTTCTGACATCTAAGGGCCAAAACTGACCATTATGAACAACATAATGCTTTACCTTGAAATGGGTTAAAGAACCTAACCATCATTGACACTTTTTATTTACCCTTGCTGCATATCTAGCCATTAGGATTTAAGAATAAATTTGCAGCCCTTTTTGTACCTTGAAAAGCAGATTTCATCATGGCAAAGACTACATTTTCTTTTCAACACTAAGTCAACTATCATAGAGAATCAGAGAATGGTGGTCTTGGTCAAGGCCCCAGCTACTCCACATGCCTCATTTGTGCTAATTAGTAGACGGTATTCCTTCTTCTAAGCAGTCATAACTGCTATACCAGAGATGAAGACTGTTGAGGAGAGAACATGCTAGATTCGTACCCTTTCTTGCTTCTTCAGTCAGGCACTTTCTGCAGGGTACAACCTATAACATTCCCATTCTATCTGAACTGGGGAACTGCAGGTTGGCAGGTAACGAATAACCAGTTCAAGAGTTTTTGTTTGTTTCTTCATTGGGCTAACAACATCATACATTTGAGTAACACCTCAGAATCTGTGATGCCAAATTACGTAAGTCAATATCAACTGATCTTCCTGAAGGAGGCTGAAGAGCTAACCCCATTACCACTTTAGAGAAGAGAAAACTGATCCTCAGAAAGACTATGTGATAAGTCCTGGCAAATAGTGGTGCTAAAATCCAGATCATTAGGTTCAGTCAACTCAATCAGCTGGAACTAGAGCATCAAGAATAATAGCAAAACCCTACTGAGGTAATCATATGTCACACACTAGTCTGAGGGTTGGAAATAGAGTCTCTACTCTTAGAATATCTATATTCTAGGGAAAAGAAATCATATTTCAACCTGTTTTCAAGATGAGTTTGCATAATAGGAGATTCAAATTTAAGTGAACCCCTTACCTTCTCCAATGCAACCAATGCCAAGAGTTACCTTATCTCAATCTATTGCTGAATGAAGGAAAAGGAATGAACGATGCTGACAACATAGAGAAACTGAACTCTATGAAAATCATGGTACACCATAAACTTTCCCCTCCCCGCACTTATGGAAGTAGACTTTAGAAAGGACATCTTTCAAATGAAGACTCTCATTATTTCCATATGCCCTATGGACTGGCAACTGTAGCCCAGGATAAAATCCCAAAATGGCAATAAAGACAAAACGGACTCATTATGCTATTCCTCCACAACAATGACTTCATACTATTTCTTTAGCCAAAAGACAGTGATTATATTTAAAATAAGTATGCAATTTAGATTCATAAAAATTATGCAGCAATACAAAATTAAATTTTGGCATTGGGATTTATTATTCAATCTAGCATCAGTTCTTATTTAAATTTTAGATATTTAGAATTCAAATTTTTGTTATTCCAGAGGCTACTATAATGTAATGGATGGATCATAGGGCTATTGAAATCCAATCACAACCATAATACTATTCGTTTTGACTTTTTTTTTTCTCTATGGTGGTTTTTAAATATAATCAGCACAGAAGAAATTAGAAAGCCATTATAGGAAGAAGCATGCTTGTGTTTCTGTCCAAGTTTGGTTTTTCATGAATTGTAAACATAATCTAAACTAAGATCACAAACACACAATTGGAATCTGGAAATGAACAGCTTGATTTAGTCTTATCTAGATGCCATTAGGAAAAATGTAAACGCTTGATTTTGTCTTTTCAACCAAACTCAATCCATAGCTTATCTTTTATTGGAATTTTAGTACAATAAATTATGCTTAAAGTTTCCTTATTTATATCTGTTTTCTTTCTATATAGCGATCTTTTATGACTTGCCAAGCCACTTTACTTTGATGCTATATTTGATTTACTTTATCCTATAGGTTAGTATTATAATGAGAGTTCGATTTACTTATCCACTCATTCGCTCATTTATTCCCCCGACATTCACATACTTATTCATTCATACATTCACTCACAAATGTTTACCGAGCACTTACTTGTTCCAGGAATTTTCTAGGTTATGAGGATGAAAAAGATGGACCTAGGTCTGCTCTCTTTAATTTTTTAAAGATTTGAGATTCTTTATACTTTTCTCACTGCCACTGTCCATTTTCCATAGATCCTGAAACTTTTGCTGAGATAGTAACTGGAAACTCCCTCATATAGCTACTTTGCAACATTTTTTAAAATTTGGATCTTCACCAAAATCTCAACTTTGAAGCATGTATTTCTAAAAATACCAATGGGGATGAACTGAAGTTAACAATTTGAATGCTTCTAATACTTTTCTTACATGCATCAATTGCAATAACATACCCACCCTTACTGATATTGTCCTTTATTTTGTTAAAGAAAATGAAACTAGAGTTAATATTGTTACCAAAGGAAGTAACATCTATCTGAAGTAAGTTGATGAGTTCTCCAAAGATTGCTGAAATAAAGTGGACCATAGTTTGGCCTCTTTTTATTCATCAGTAAATGTATATTGAACTTTTTCCATGACAGTCAAATGTGGAAGATTAAAAAGTAGACAAGATCTTATTCCACCTTCCAGCAGTTTAGCAAGTGTTAAGACACCTGAATGAACCATAACCACAGCATTATTTGCTAATTGTGTGAAGATGTCATGTACAGACTACTGTGAAAATTGAGTGTGAGGGAGACCCTTTAAACCAGGTGGCAGGACAGTACATGTAAAAGCTTAGAGGATTAAAGAAGATTGCATTTAAGAAATTGCAGGTCTAACTAAGCATGTCACTGGGGACAAAGGCACTTGTGGCAAAGTGGAGAAAGAAGAGGGGAAAGATAGCTGAAAAGAAAAGACATCTCCAGGGTCCGTGACTGCTAAGATGAGGAAGTTGGGCTTTCTAACAAATAACATAGCCAGCCAGATCTGAATTTTACACAGAAGGATCTTGATCATGTTTGTATTTAGGGAAGTTTATTTAAGTAACAGGACACAGGAATTTAGACAGAATCTCCATCAGCGAATTGTGCAGAAATCAAAGTTTCTGTAAGGAGCTGAACTCTGAGGATGCTGTGAAGAACGGAGAGGAAAGGTTGAAATTCAGAAGTATTTGGGGAAATAGTATCTGCAAGATTTGAATTATTTGATGATTAAGTTGTGGTGTGGAGAAGATGAATGATGTCATAATTAGAGAGTAGGGAAGGTCAATGACTTGATTATTAAAGTTCTAGCTCTAAATATTAGGCAGATGGTGTCGTTCATCAAGACAGAATATTGAGGGAAAGAAGCAGGTTTTCTGGGAAAATGCATTTAGTCAGTAGAGTAGCTTGATATGTACTTGAACAAAGTGATTACATCTTAGTGTTTAGCATTTTATAATTACTAATGCATATACCAAGTGTTTACACGCTCACATATACACATATTTCACCGCATGTATAAGAGGGTGCAATCTATGATGTATCATTGTTGACTAGATTCAGGAAGATTTAGTTCTTTACAAAATAAGCTTTTAATTTGAGCAGTAAGATGCCATCATTGTGATTCTTGCAAACCAAGTAGCTAGATATATAGAGTATTGTAAGAATTTAATGTATATATGTAGTCTTTGCAAGACTAGACAAAGCTCCTCTGAACATATTGGAAAGGGATAAGCTGACATCTTAGAGAAGAGTATCCAATGACTGACATTGTACAATAGGCATATAACGCTAATAATATGGCTTCAAACTATCTTCTAAAAAACCTATTTAGGGATGCCTGGGTGGGTCAGTGGTTGGGCACCTGCCTTTGGCCCAGAGCATGATCCCAGGATCCGGGATCGAGTCCCACTTCGGGCTCCCTTCAGGGAACCTGCTTCTCCCTCAGCCAATGTCTTTCTTGCTGTGTCTCTCATGAATAAATAAATAAAAATCTTTAAAAAAATAAAAAAATAATAAACCTATTTAATAATAAAGAAAACAAAAAGATTTCACTCCAAAGAAATGGGTATTTATAAATTTTAGCCATAGTTTAAATCAACTTTTATGACACAATATGCTTTAAGTATCCTATTTTATTTTTGATGGGTAATGTCACTGAGTTAAGCTTTCAATTTTCACTTGTAGTGGCATAGGTAGATTGGGCTTATTATCAAAGACAAAGCCCAAAGTTCAATATTGGAAAATAAATCTTTTCAAAGGTCATCGTCATTGGTCAACCGAAGTTTATCTCCAAGTTTTCCATGAGTAAACAATTTGCTAAGTATATTTATAGCGCCAGCAAGTTAAAAAGGGGGACATTTAATGAAATTAGAATGATCAAAATGAAATAATTCAGTGGAGTGGAAGAAAATATTTTAATAATTTAAGTATAAGCTTTATCATTTCAAGCATAATTAAATACCACTTACATTAATTTTATTAAACTTATGAAAAAGTTTTTAGTTTAATTTTATAATCCATCCACACATAAACATGAATTTTACATAAATACATATATATCTGACCAAATATAGAATTTTGTTAAATATAGAATGTTTTTCTCTTTGTTTTTGCTTTCCTCCATGCTTTGTTTATGGTATTATTTATCATCTCATATATTTACATATTGATATGAATATGTCCGCCTTTTATAAAAGTCTAGATTCTAGATTTCCAGCCTTAGTTAGGAAGTTCCTCATCCTAGCTTTTCATATAACTTTCTAGGTTTTCAATCAAGACTTTTTTTTTTTATATTCACATTTTTATTTCATCTGGAATTAATTAACTCTTGTATGCAATATAAACAAAGTTGATATACAATATCAACATCATTGATAGATATTCTTCTAGATATATAATTATGTCCAGGTATTATTCATTAAATTGTTCTATTTTATCTTAATTGAAATATTATCTTTATTATATATTATTGTATTATTTACAAATATTTTTATTTAAATAACAAGTTTTGAAAGATATATATTTGAATCCTTCTTTTAATTTTTATAAAGGAATTAATCATGCTGAGCAAAAATAAGACCATTTCTGTATTGTTTATAATAATGAAAAAAATGAAAGCAACATAAAATTCCAACATAAAAGGATTGGCTAAATAAACAGTATAGTAAACTATAATACAGTAATGCAAATGCTGATGAAAATTTATATTTACTGAAAGAAAAAAGATACTCAAGACGTTTTTAGGAAAGAAATCAAATTGTAAAGCATTACTCAAAGCATAACCTCATGTAAAACTATATTATACTATTACATCAAATATATTAAAGTTAGAAAATCATAATATAATTATGATAAAAGTGATGGGTTTGTATCTTTTTCCTCTTTATACTTATTCATATTACTTTTATCCCTAGAACATACTTGTAACTGGTTGATGAACACCTTGAATTATTAATTACATTAGAGGATTTTAAAAAGTTGATAAGACATAGATGAGGCAAAATTAGGAAATCAATCACTTTTCTTTTTGTTCTCTCCCAACTGACTTGAAAGTGGTTCTCTGGGCAGCCCAGGGGGCTCAGCGGTTTAGTGCTGCCTTCTGCTCAGGTTGTGATCCTGGAGACCCGAAATCGAGTCCCACATCAGGCTTCTGCAGGGAGCCTCCTTCTCCCTCTGCCTGTGTCTCTTCCTCTCTCTGTGTCTCTCATGAATAAATAAATAAAATCTTAAAAAAAAAAAAAAAAAGAAAAGAAAAGAAAAAGAAAGTGGTTCTTCAAGAATTCACTTCACTATCTCCTCTAAATGGAATCCTTTCCTGAGAATGTTCCCACTTTGGGAGGTAAGGCCATGGTATGAGCTTACGTATATTATTTACGTATTATCATGATATAATGTGCACAAATCATAATTATTCTTACCTAACATTGATATTTCTTACTATACTACATTGAATTTTCTGTCTGTTCCTCCCACTATCACTACTGCTTCCTACTATATCTAGGTTAAAAAAGCACTCAGTTCATGATTGTTTAATGGCTGGGTGCATTATAAGAACCTTTTCAAATTATTCGAACAAAATTCATACTGGAAATCCTGAAAATAACTTCTTTCATAAGTTGCAAAATTAATTAATTGATTAATTAACATTGCAAACTGAAGAATAAAGTGTCAAACAAGAAGTACAAATCATTTTACCAACAGCCTTAATTTTTATTTGTGCAGTTGATCTTGTCAATGAACAGAATGTTTCTCACATGTAACAGTCATTACGGGTGTTCAAAAATATATTAAAGTAAAAAAATATATATACAAAAGTAAAATATATATATATATTTATATTTATATACACTAAAATTTAACACATGATAAATGCCAGATATTTAAATGTTCCATAGGAAAGAGCTGAAAACAAGTACACCAAAGATCAGCCCAGCTAAGTCATAGTCAAGGGCCACTTTCATTATGAATTCTTTTTCCCCTTAACACAGCTCCCAGCTTCAGTCCAGGGCACCTCTATTGCTTCACTTAGGTGGTCTACGGTGAGCTCGGAGCTCCTGGCAACTCCCCCTCCATATGACCATATATGCATTTATTCTCTCTGATTTATTGAATGCCTACAATGTGCCAAGCACTTTGTTACATTTTGGGGATCAAAAGGTGAGCAAATTTCTTTATAGTCTCTACCTTCATTGGGCCAAGACTAATTAATGGCAGAGATATCTATTAAATAATTATACAAATGGACAATTGCAATTATGATAAATGTTACAAAGGGAACGTATCTGCCCTATGAAAGCCTATGTTGGGGCCTTAACCATGGACTGACAGTTGAGCTGAAATGTGAGGGATGAACGGCAGTTGATCATCATAAGGACACCAAGTTCTTCTTTTCCTTTTACTCAGGTACTGGGACTTTCTGGGAGCAAGTTTCAATGAGTCTGGTCCCTAAGGCTTTTAATAGCATATGACAAAAGAAAAAACTATAGTTAAGTGCCCCTAAGCACCTAAGTGGGACCCCTGGAGACTGAATACCTGTAGGAAATCAGATCTGACCTTGAAAATGTGTTGAAATAAAAATGTGATGAAACGATGCATGAAAGATTGTCTGTGGTCCCCAGAAAAAGTAGAGCAGGAGAATATTTTTCCTGGTTAATTCAGCCCTATCCAATGGTACAGAAATGTCCCATCCTCACAAGTAGGTCACGATAGAAGCTGATTTTTAGTGACATGAGTCCTGATCTATGATTATCTCCTATTTCCAGAGTGAACCACCTCTTGGGACCATGAAAATTCCTTTGCTCTATTGCTAGCTAAAGTTTCTTTTAATTAAATTATCCAAGCATCTAAATGCTGGAGGAGACTGAAATGAACTGAGTCCAAATACTTTGGTCCCTGGAAGAACAAAACCCTTTATAAATAAATACAAACACATTTCCTATTTTAACCCAGGCTCATAGGATTTTAGTCTTTAGACTAAGCCTGATTAGAGATAGGTTTCTGACCTATTCAGCTAAGATCAGATCCTGCACTAGAGAGGGACGTGGTACACAGATTCTAAGATGGCCTATGTAATAGCCAAGGTATAGCCTTGCATAACCTCCTCCTCTTGAGTGTGAACATGCCCTGAGACTAGCTTCTAACCAATAAGATGCAACTAAGGATGTGTACATAATCACCTTATACAAGATGGTAACATCTGACTTGCCTCCAAGACTCTCTCCTGCTGGTGATCATGCTGGGAGGCACCATAGCAACCCCTAGGAATTGACAGCAAGCCAATCGTCGTCCTTCAGGGACCCCGCAAGAAACTGAAGCCGGTTCTACCATCACAAGGAACTGAATTCTGTCGATGACCAAGGGAGCTTAGAAGCAAAGTCATTACCCACTTCCCCCTTAAATGAGATCTCACCCCACTTGACACCTTTATTATTGCACATTTGAGAGACCTTGAAGTGGAAAATCCAACTAAGTCATTCCGGACTGCTGACACACAGAACCTGTGAGATACTACATGCTATTTTATTTATTTTTACTTATTTTAAGCTACTAATACTGTTACACAGTAACAGAAAAGTTTTATAAGGGGGCCTGCTAAAAAAAAAAATAAATAAATAAATAAAAATAAAAAAAAATAAAAATAAATAAAAATAAATAAAAAATAAATAAAAAAAAAAAGGGGGCCTGCTAATCTGAATTAACCCTAGAAAGATCCTAACTGCCCTAGTCATTTGTACGAGTTCTTAGAGCTGGAAGAAAGAATTTAATTATTTAGGACTTTCATAATTTGTATAAAGTACTAAAATGAAATTAGTATGTGAAAGAAAATTGACAAGTAAGAACTCAATGTTTTTAATAATGAGATTTTATGGTAAAATCTAAATCTGAAGAATGCAAATGCCAATAATTTGAGAATGATTAAGAGAACCAGACTGGTACCAAGTTACACTTTATTCATTAGACGTGGCGGGGGGAGCAGGGGAAGAACAGAAACAATTGCCCCCAGCATACTCTGCGTAAGTTAGAACGTGATCATCTTTATTATAGGAGAAGGCAAAAATAAAATAATTTTATGTATTATTGATCAAATGTATGTCTGATTCATGCATACATCCACAAAGATGTATGATTCTTCAGATCTCCCACATCTTGTATTTGATCAATATGAGAGAGAAGAAATAGGTTAATATTTACATTGTCCTAGTATGTGTTAGGTAGTGTTAGGCACTCTCCTGTATATACCCTGTGGTCATTGTAAACTTTCTATTGCAGATAATGAAACTGCTTTTCAGAAAAGTAACACTGTGAGTATAGGGGAGGGCGGCAGTTTAAATCTATGATTGTCTGAGCTGACATAGTTTTTCCACCAAACATTCTCAACACACAAAGCTGAGATGTAGGCAATAAGCATAAGCACAGAATCAAGGCTGTCATTACTTCTAATTGATTCGGTGGGTTGGTATTTTTTTTGTTTTTTGTTTTTTGTTTTTTGTTTTGTTTTTTTTGTTGTTGTTGTTTTTTTGGATCAGTCAGTGCCTCTGCTTTACCTGTTAATAAATTTTGAAATATCACATCTACATATTTGCAAAATCCACTACCATTTGACATTAGCAGGTTAGAAATTAATATGATTAAAAGGCTAAAAAAATAATGTACGGCATATGGAGAAGCATTTTCTTTTTCTTCCTGACTCTTTCAACTTTTCAAGTCAAAAGCTGAGAATGTTGTAAGATCAGTGTTCTACAAGACAAAGGATCACTATCAAGACAATGGTGACCTGCTATTTTCAAGCTTGAAAATAAAAGAGGAAATTGTGTTAAATCTTAACAGGAGAGATTTAGGTGAGGACATCTTGACATAAGTAGTTTTAGACGCAAATAGCTTTCTAAGGAAAATGTTGAGTACCCTTGCATGGAAATATTTAACCGTAAGAAAGATATTCATTTTCTTTGACATTTCTTACAGTAAAAGTATATTTCTGCTCAGGGACAGGAGAAAGACTAGAAGTAGTTTTCAGGCACATAATTTTATAACGTGAATAACTCTTGTATTTTAACATTAAATTGCTTGAAATGACCTTGAAACCTGTTCCAACTCTATTTTCTTACAATTCTACTTCTTTTATTATCGTGATATTTCTTTCTCATCATAAAAATAAAATCAATAACTGAACACAGCATAAAGGTAAAATTAGATGCACTATCAAGGGAAAGTGGTACAGTTAGTGAATAATGACCAAAAATAAGTGTGAAAGGCAACTGCATCATCCTTCACTCACGAAGGTATTGGAAAATTTCATACACTGACCAAATCTAAGGCTCATACGGTGTGCCAGCATGTGCACTAGCAAAGAGACTCACGATTTGAAAATGGTCAACTAATACCAGAGTTTTCATGAGCTGAATGCCAACCTACCATTTACACTAGGAAACAGTTCTAGTTCCAGTTGAAATAAACTGAAAGGCTTGCCAGCAGTTGTTTGAATAAGTGTACTTAAAAATATATTAGCAAGTTTTCATGCTTCTTAATTACTATAAGGAATTCAAAATTTATCACCTTAAGGAGAGAAGAACATAATCTCTTTCAGCACTAATCAATCAATGTCATCAACATTATTAATCAACTACTTTATGCTGCTTAATAACCTCATTTATTCTGTTTGGTTGAAACTCTTTTAGGTTAAGCACTGAGATAGCTTGAAGTCCATTATGGAGAGATATGTGCTGAATCATTTTGAAAGGGTCAATTCTAATACCAGATACCCAGTGATGTTCCATAAATACGAACTGATGATAACTGATCATCTTTAAGTGTTAAAAAGCATCTAAAGATCATACAATTTGCATCCTTTTTAAAACTCAAGTCTTTATGAACAATCACAGAAATATCTTTAAAGAGTGAAAAATTCTTTTTAAAATTTTACAGGATTGAGAGTATTTGCCACTATACACATGTGATGAATTGGAGTCAGTTGGCAAACTATTAACCCAACATTATGAACCTTTTTTCCCAGAAGGGCTCATACACACTCTTATTTAAAGAGTCAAATAAAATATAAATAATGATAAATTATTCCTTCTTTTATCCTCTTCCATAGGATATTCATTGGTTTATTTATTTCAGTTGAAAAATTAGAGTCTAAAACCAAATGCAGAATTTTTCTCTAAGCAGTCCTTAAAATACCATAGTATATTCTTAAAGTATGGTCCATGGATTAGCAGCTGTTCTCAGCACCTGAGTTGTTAGAAATGCAAATTCTCAGACCCCATCCCAAACCTACTGAAGCAGAACCTGCCTTTTAGCAAAATTCTCAGCTGATTCATATGCACATCAAAGTTTGAGAAGCATTGGTCTATGTATACCTCACTCTCTACCTCCAACTCTCTGCCACTCATAGAGCATAAGTATTACCATGGGGCAATACTTAGTTATGTTTTTTAATAACCTCAGATTGGTCCTTTTGATATTAATTTAAAGATATATGATGTGTAAATTTAGAAAAACAAGACTTGCTTGCACAATTATTCTAGAAAAAAAATTTCATTACTAGCTGCTGACCTTAAGCATTTAAAATAAATGTTTTAAAAATTATATTTATCAAAAAAATTATCTACAACAATATTATGTTTTTTGTGAGATGCTGACCAAATAACTTCTTTTAGTGTTTCATGACACTGTCTCATATGTTGTAGGAACTCAATATTTATTAAAATAAAACCTCTGCATTCATATCTTATTCTGTGCATCATAAGTCAAATTTATGTATATGCCATATTTGTTTGTATGCCCTTATACTATATAAATACTATACAAATATTATATATTTATGTTTTTTGCCACTTACAATTTTACTGTTATTGTAATCTTTCCTTTCTAAAATTTTTCCTTTCACTCTGCCCTTTAGTGAAAACTGTTTTCAGGTCAAATTAAGGCAACTTTGAATTCCTGCAAATCTAATTTTATGTTTGCTTAATTCCAAGTTTCTCTTTTCTAACTTTTATTACTTCAACAATTTTAACTAATCTCATTCATCATATCTTCCTGTATTCCACACCCTGATCACTTTTTTTCTTTAATTGGGAAGATATTTAGATGTTTAAGCATGAAGTTTGTGTCAGTCATTCAAAATCTGTAGAAATTTCATGCAAGGATACTTTAAAAGTCCTAAATGAGAGTCTGAATATAAAAGAATCTGAATATAAAAGGGAGACATATTTATTTTGTTTGAACAGCAAGGAAAATGACCACACATTTTTCACCTACCTCAAACAGATCATGTTTAGCTGACATGACTGTGGGTTCCATGAAATTAATCTCTGACCTGATTTTTTTTTTTAACTGCTGCAGTGTCAGTTTTCTATTAATAGGCTCTTATCCAGTGGAAAATGTGCATAGCTTCCTGGTGTGTGCAAACCTAGGAAGGTGAAGGATACCCATTCCAAAGAAGGGCAAAATGTCCTGGGCTAAGAACAATGGAAGCCTCTTAGAGAAGATCTCTCTGTAATCATACACACAGTGTGAACAATATGTATTATATATTGTGTGTAGGTGACTAGATAAATATGCAAATGTTATTGATTATAGAACAAGTCACAATTTGTGTTTCATAAATGCTCATAGTATTGAATGTAAGCAGAATCATTGTAGGGATATTAGGAAGGAATAAATATTGCACAAACTACAACCCTCTTTCCTAAAATTTGCAATCATTCACTGGTGAGAAATACAAACCAAAATGAAGTATCCCTCTAAGTTTGCCAATTTTTAGGGGGGAAAAATGTTACTTACTAAAAACTCAGTTTATTGGAAGGAATGTCAGCATACATTTCTGCAGAAAGAATGATCTAGTTAATTATTAATCTATTATTAACTGTCCCAATAATGAGCTCAGTGACCTTGAAAACAAGGCTCCCCTTTAGCCTCAGGTTTCTCATATAAAAGGGAGACTTATTTATTTTATTTAAAAAGTGATTTGTATAAAAATATTTTGTGGGAGATAAATTCTTTGATGTCAATTTTTATATGTACCCTCTGAAAACGTGTCGGTTAGTGTAAAAGAGAGAGAGATTTACAGTAATCAGATAGACAGCAGTATATTAGTTTTCTATTGCTGACATAACAAATGACTCAGTAGCTCGAAATAACACAAATTTATTTTCCTAACAGTTCTGTGACTCAGAATTCCAACATGGGTCTCAAGGGATTAAAATCAAGATGCCTCCAAGGCTAACTTCCTTTCTGGAGGCTTCAGGGGAGACTTAGTCTCCTTATCCTTTCAGGTTCTATAGGCTACTGTGTTCCTTGGCTCACAGCCCCTTCCCCCATCTTTAAAGCCAGTCAAGCCCTGACATCACATCTCCCTCCAACCATAACCAAGAATGTTCTCTGCTTTTAAGGATTCATGTGGTTAGATTAGGCCCACCCAGATAATCCAGGATAATCTCTCCATTTCTAGGTAATCCAGGATAATCTCTCCATTTCTAGATGTTAATTTAATCATACCTGCAAACTCCCTTTTGCCACATAAGATACATATTCACAGACTCTGGGGATTGAGGCATAGATATCTGAGAGGGTTGTTTTTCTATATGCCATAACTAATAATTGCTCTACTCTTTACCAATATACATTATACAAGCACTTCTCTATGCAAAGTGTTGTTTAGACCTGCTCAGTAGAGCAAAATATTGTGTGGAGATCCTAAACATTGAAATTCCGTAGCCCACAACCAGGATGTATTTTAAGCACACTAACCAAAAAATAATAATAAAATATAATAAAAATGCCCATTCACATTTGCAAAATCTCCAAGTGGGGTGTAAATGAGAATTTGCTTCAGTGAATCTTTTGACAGCAGCAATTTCTTCTTTCTCTCCCTCTTCTTGTTTTCCTTCTCCTTTCTTCTCTTCCATTTTTTCTCTTCTTTCTCCTCCTCCTCCTCCTCCTCCTTCTTTTTCTTCCTCTTTTTTCTTTTTCTTTTTTTCAATGAGCATATCTCCAGGGACTAGAATATTTTATAATAGTCAACATTCCTTAAATATTTTTAAATAAATAAAGTAATGAATATGTGGATAAATGATTGATAAGGTTGTAGAAGTATAACAATTTTTCAACTGGCTAACATCACGTCGAATCTGGCTGAAGCAGCTGTACACTGAATGAGTTAACCATTAGTCAATGGGTTGTATAGTGTTATTGATTTAATTTGATAGTCTGTGGATGTGGAAGATGAGTTAGAGGTCAGGCATGGCTTGTCTTTGCTCCACAAGTATCACATGGGTCTTTGTGGATTCAAGAAGAGGAAAAATATACTTCACTTTTTAGTGGGAAAAGAGTCAAAGTCACATTATAAAAAGAACATGTGATATGGGAAATATTGCTATTGCCACTGGTAAAAAATACAATGTGCCACATTGCCTCATAAAGGGATCCAAATATGAAATGATAGGAGCTTAAATTAAAGCAGGGATAATAGGAATAAAGAGGAAAATATGGAATCAAAAAATGAGGAATTCAAAATTTCGAGACTGAGGAAATGGGAAAAAGACAAAACTCTGTAGGGCCAGAAAAATCCCTGAATAGGAAAAAGTTAATGAGTTTCAGTATGCATATGTTGAACTCCTGGCCTCTATACACCTTCATTCAATAGTATTAATTGGACAATCTCTTTTTTATGACCCTAGTTATGCTAGGTCTAAATGTCAACTTTTTAGTTGCTGCCTATACAGTCTCAGATAGGAGTCATTATACATTGAGGATTGCTTCTTTATCTCTGAGAGGTCCTTACTATTCTAGTCATTCTCTCCTTCATTTCCCAAATATCCATTTTATATATCTCGTGGGGATACATCAATTTCTTCTGAAAAACAAGCTAGGGAATTTCTAGTAGATAGCCCCTGAGGTCACATTTTCTCCATGTTTTTTGACTAGATCTCAATGATAATATGTATACTACCCAATCTGAGTGAGCAAGGAATCTTTTTCATGCCGAATTCACCTTTTTAATACAGAGCATAGTGCCATGAAATAAATATACATCGATGATAGAACCATAGAATATCGAAGCTACGAAGAAGAAAAATGATCATAGCAGTATTGTTCGTAAGAGCCCCTCAATTTTAAAATATTCAAATAAATAAATTATGACATTCATGGAGTGGAATACCATGCAGTGAGAATAGCATGAACTACAACTACATACCACAGAACAAGTGAGTCTTACAGAGTGTTAAATTAATGCAACAAGACACAGAATCATGCATGCTGTGCGCTTCCATTTATGTAAAGAACAAACCTGGCTAGACTAAACTATATTGTTTATAGTTGTGGAGGTCATAAAACTATAAAGCAAAGTAAGAAAACTGTTATAAGGAAAGCCAGAATAGTTGTTCCCTGTGGAGAAAGTGTTGGAGGAAAAGGAATCTTGATTGGAAAGCAAAACCAGAATGAGAGTCAGTGGGTGGGCGGCAGATGGGAATATTCTTCAGACGTGATGGAAGCATTGTTTCCTGGACTGGGTATTGGTTATGTGGATGTCAACTCCATTATTGTTTAGTAAATGATATTTAAATATATATGATTTATGCAGCTTTCAGTACCTATATTTTACAAAAAGGTTTATTAATGTTTTAAAAACGGTGATGACTCATGATATTGTTTTAACTCTGTACTGATGAGGTAGCTGGTCTCTTGAAAACCAAGGGGGACAGTGTTATTAAAAAATTGCCACAGTTATCTAATTTTTTTTTCACAGAGAGTTCTTGTGCATTTTGGCTTCTAAGTCAGTGTTACCTAACAACTTAATTCTAAGTGAGTTCCTACCAGATTGGAAAACATATTTGTCATTTGGGTAGTGTTGCAAGGAATTAAAGAAACATTGGAAGTACTTTAACCAGACATGTGGAGTTCAATATGTCACAATATAGGGTGACTATGGAGTAAGGAAATGTAATGCACTCTGAAGTTTATTAATTTAGCTTCTGTAAAACTATATGAGGCAATTTTGCAAAGTATTGTCTTTCAGTTTACCTATCAGAGATGTTTCCACCTGTGCCTCTCTTCAAATTATGCTGTCCCTTCTCAACTCATTAGCTCAAGGACACAGGAGATAGGCCATCACCTCTCACTGATTTTTCTGATTTTTCTCCATGGGAAATTGTGTTGTTCCGTTTGGTTTGTGAATCTCTTTGCCTCACAGTTCCTTAGAATTATCATCTTTTTTTCCCTTTCTACTCTAGAAACTATAAGTGCAAATCAAGAAAGCCAAACATAATTATATTTCAAGAAGGGTTTCATTCTATCCTAAATAACTTTTGAATCATTGAAATAGATGGCATATTTAGTGTACTAACTCTTAGATGGTAACTTAGTTGCTAACTTTTAGTGGTAAATGATTTACTATACTAACTCTTAGTTGGTGACTGGTAATTTAGTTGGAAAATACTAAAAAGAGCTTCCCACTAATCCAAATGTAGACTTGGAAGATAAGTAAGTCAGCAGTTTCTCAAACTTGCGTACTTTGATCCCACCTCCTTTGCAACTATTAGTCCCTATGCTCACTTTTATCTTAGTTGGTTGTTGTTGTTGGTTGTTAACTGGGGCATAGTTAGCATTCCCACAGAAAAATGTCTGTGGCTGTTTATGAAGTTGAAATTATGTGAGGGGTGCTACTATATGCTTATTATCCTGCAATGTCTTGGAGAGACCTTTGACTAATTCTCCTGCCCCAAATGCCAATAGAGATGTCTCCTCCAGCTTTGATCCTCTGGCATAGAGCATGAGACTGGGACATTAAGTTAGTAAAACTATGTCAAATAATTGGTTGCTAAATATATAAACCTGCAATGTTTTAGGATCTAGGGATGTTAGAAAGAACTTAATTCTCTGCTTTCCATTTATACCCCGGTTCTTTCATTTAGAAATATTCTTCAAGTTTAACTTAAGTTCTACTCTTTTATAATAGTCCCTGATCAACCAAGTCCATCTATCCTTTCTATGTCTCAGATTTTCCTAACAATCATACCTCAAAACACTTGATTTGTTGTTACGTATTAATTAATACTCTAGTTACTTTGATGTGCAAATGTCCACTTTAAACTTGATTGGCAAGAAACCAAGGACTCTATCTCACAGTTTTTATATATAATTTTGTCAGTTCTTTTTGGCAACTTAGAACTAGTCGCCTTGTATCATAGAGTTATGTATACAATTATTTCATCTTTCCTTAAGGACTAGATGCATATATATTTCACAGTTCACCCTCAAGTTTAGCACAGTTACTGACTGAAGCAAATACTTGAAATATATATGTGCTTATAAAGTGAATGAATATCTTTGGGGAGGTCAGCAGTTTTGCCCCTTTCCATCCATAAATGAATGGCAGAGTGAAGGAACAAAGATAAGAATATCATGTTTCAAAACACCTGGGTATTGAGATCCCATGTCATTCAAAGACAAGGACTCCAGCTACATTATGATTATAACAAGTCCATTCTAGTCACAAACTACAAGGTTTTCGAATCTGGGAAGGCTGGGCAGAAACTGAATGGTAAACCTGATCTATGTAATTCAAGAGATAAGCAAAACTTCTGGTAGCTGTCCAAAGCATCATTTCTAATACTACTCTTTCAGCCACTAGGAGCAAAGTATTTAGAAGGCTCTGCTGACTTAACTGCTTGAATCTAGCCTTTTCTGCTACCCCACGTACTTCCTCTTCATGTCTTCTGAACCTTGGACTAAGGATCGTGTCTCTTCATCCTTTCCTTGACAAAGGCCTTTCCCTAGTATCTCGAAAACCCTCTTGCCTTGCTTCAATGCTTAAGGGGGTGACTTCATAGAGCACCACAACAAGACCACTGGCCTATAACACTAGTTCTCATAGAACTTAGAACAACAGTTCTAAGTTGTTTCTAAGAACAACAGTGACCACAAAATTAGTTTTTAACAGCTTATTTCTCATTATTATCCTGAAGAAAGTTTTTTGGTAAGTACCTGACAGTATTATTTCATTTTTTGTTCACAAATTGGAAACAGCACTCCAAAAATACAAACTGAGCTCAAAGTAGAGTACTAGGGGATCAAAAGCAGCAAAGACATACAAATACCAGGAGCATAGTCACATAGGAGGCCCAGAAACTAGGAATTGTAAAAAAACGACTAGTTCAAAATAAATCATGCACGTAAGGCATCCATCCTTTTCAATGATATAGCAATAGGGTGGCTTAAAAAAAATAGTCATTAAACAACGATTTTTTTACCCAGTTTCTAAGCCTGATAGCTTTGTACCTTGATCATCCTAGGGCTTCATTCCACAGATCACTAACTTTCACATACCACCCATCTCTTCTTCCTTCATCTCTTCATTGATCAAACCTACTCTTGATTTCCTTACATTGGCCAGCCATTTTGTCTTCTGACGATGGCATGTGCATTGCAAATTATCCAAGTGAAGAGTAGGACATCCTACCATTCTAAGGTAGTTATTTTTTTAAGCTAATTTCAATATACCCTCAGTGATTATAAGATTTATGAACAATAGCATGATTTTGTCAACTAAACACTCCCCATTCATAAATCCAAAATTATATATTTTTAAATCTCTCCAGTCTCCATTTTAATGATTATTTTTTGTTCTTTCCTGCTTGTTTTTCAATCTACTATGTTAGAATCAGGGACTTTATATTCTTCTTCTTCATGTCCCTATTGTCTGGTATTCAGCTTGGTGCATAATAGGTTCTAAAATATTGACTACAACTAAACCTCTGACATGACCTTCTGTCGTATAAATCTAATTATAGGTTGATAATTAATACCATAGAGCCTATAATTTTGTTATATTTCAAATGATGTATTTTGTTTGCTTGCTTTTTTCTAAATGCAATGCCTAATGCTTCTGCATATTTAAATTGCTTGGCATTTTACTATACTTGGTAACTTACAGATTTGATACCATATTCTTTTCCCCTAGGCAATTATACATAAGTTAAATAAGAATAACGATGGATAAAAATAACAGCTCCAGCACTGGAGGTCAAAGAAATGTCACTTTATAATCACTATTTTTGTCTTGATGTTATATCAAATGTCTACCACAAACAGAAAATTCTCTTAGTCATATGATGATTTTATTTTAACATGCAACGGTAAATTTTCCAGGGAAACCTTGCTAAAAATGTGTTGAAGGTCTAAATAAGTGGGAAATGATTTTTCTCACATCTGTAAGCTCATTAATGCCCTAAGTTATGTTACGTTGTGTTATATTATGCATATATTATATTAAGAACTCTTTCTTTCTTTTGTCTTTCTCAACATTTCAGAAACCTGTGTCAGGGGGAGGATGCAGCAAATGGGTAGCAATGAGAAAATCAGTCTATAATAAGTTCCAGCCTCATGCTCCCCTGTAAAAAGCAGGTTGCTGAACAGACGTAAATAAGTGTTCTTCTAGATTAAAAGACTGTATCTTTGTTTAAGTGAAAACCACATACTTCAGCCCTTGCCACAGATACCAAACTAGGAAATATCTAAACCATACATATTTAAATGTAATATGAAGTACATCATAAGTGAGATGGACTCTGTGGTTTATGAGGAAACAGCTCATTTACATACCAAAGCATCTCTCAGAATCGTAAATTCCGTATGCTTTTGACAGCTTGACTTCAGGCACAGAGATGTGGAGATGTTTGATGTTTAGAGAGCATAACTTGTACAGAGAGAAGCAGGACTTTATTCATTACACATTTGCCAAGGATATTCTTTTTAACTTCCTTTGAAGATGGAAAATACTATCTTTTTAGACCAGAAAGTTCATCTATCTCTGCTTAACCCTCACTTGGGGCAATACATGTTCCTGTGACACTCAAATAAGCATGTCCTATCAGAAATTATTCATGGCACTCATATTTTTCAGAGAAAATGGGAATTGGGGAAAGCAAAACTTAACTTAGCTGGATTTTCCTAGGACTATGAGTTGAAGAGAAACTAAACTCGGTAAGCTTGGAATTATTGTATTATGTTAATTCATGGTTTCCAGATGAAGGTTTTTCTCTAATTTGCTCTTTTTAAATGTGTTACTTTAAATAATCTGCATTTTAAAAATATATTAAGGATTTCTCCAAAGGGTTTCTTTTTATTTGACAGAAGAAAAGAAAGAATAATGATTTCAATTCCATAACTGTAAAACCAAAAGCTTAACTGGAAAACTTAACCATCTATGTGTGCATTCTCTTTTCAAATTGATATATTCAACCCAAAGGTCAATATAGATCACTTTAAAATCGCTTATTGCACCATTTTGTGTTTTTCTCATATTAAATATTGTTAACTGATTAAAAATTAATGCAAACAGCATTGAAGTCTTTAAGTCTCTAAGGATTCCTAAGGCTTTAGAATAATAGCTGAATAGGCTCAATTCATTTTTGCATTGTAAAGGCAACACGGTTTTTAAATTATAGTCACAATGATGACCAAAAACAAATAGGAAAAAATTAAGAAGCATTTAAGCTGACAAGCAGAACATCTTCCATGGGTATTGTGTGCTTAAATGTGGCAGAAAAAAAAAAGTCACTATTACGAAAAAAAACAGAAGCTGCAACAGAAAGCTTCTTAATAGAACCTACCAAAGGTTAACACTAAAAAGATACATTTGTTATTCACTTTCATGTAGATTTTGCATTGTGGAGGTTTGCACAATTTTAAAATCTTTACGTGAACATAACTTGCCAAGAAGCATGATCTTGCAAAAAGTTGAAAACATTCTTCTGGCCATATTACTGGGCCCCTCCAATGAGGGCCCTCATGCCCACCCCACCCAGACATCGTATGGTTAAGTAGTGAACTAGTGCTCAAACCCGGATTTCTGACCGAAACTCCACACACTTTGCACTCTATCGCACTGCCTTTCATTATTTAAATGCCGCTTTCTCTTGGCTCTGTACTACTTTCGCTCTCTGATTTTCAATGAATTATGTCACCCACTGGTTTTCACAGTCTGCTTTTCTTCCTTTTTCTAAATTCAACTTGAACAGGAAAGAAGATTGAGAAGTTTTAGAATCAGACTGATCAGGTTTCTGTAATATCTGCCTCTTAGCCTTTTAGAGTTTGTGATATTTTAAAAAGATGTACGTGTAAGATTTGGTTCTTAATATCCTGTCAATAAATATGATATTCCTGATGAGAGCATTTTTTTAAACTATTTTTCGTTGCCTCACATTGACTTATTAGGTTTCTAATTTCTTTTCAGGTTTCCACATGGACCACCTCAAAAACGATCTGTTACTAATTAAGATGTCTAATTAAGGTCACTAATAATTTTAAGAACTTAAATGAAACTAACCTCCAAATCCTCACATTATAACATATATATATATATATATATATATATATATATATATATATATATAAAATCATTATTTCCTTTTCTGCTGTTACAAGTGTCATGCACATTTCTGGATCCCTCTGTATAATATAAGCATATTTGAAAATTGGAGACTGTTCCTTTTGTTGCATTTTTCTTCTTTCTTTCTTTTTTCTTTTCTTTTCTTTCTTTCTTTCTTTCTTTCTTTCTTTCTTTCTTTCTTTCTTTCTTTCTTCTTTTTTTCTTTCCTCTTTGGTTTTGAATCAGAATAGTTCTAGCTATCATTTTGATGGTTGGTTCAGTTCTGTGTTATATTTTGCCAAGAGTTGGCTTTTTTGCAGCTTCTAGACTTTTATCGATGGGTCTTTGCTTTGTCCTCTAGTGCTCCATAAAAGGAAGAAGAAGAAGAAGAAGAAGAAGAAGAAGAAGAAGAAGAAGAAAAGGAAGGAAGGAAGGAAGGAAGGAAGGAAGGAAGGAAGGAAGGAAGGAAGGAAAGAAAGAAAGAAAGAAAGAAAGAAAGAAAGAAAGAAAGAAAGAAAGAAAAAAAAGAATCCTCTCCTTAAACAACCTGTGTGCAAGTCTTTTCACTTGTGTGCCTCTTATGATCATGGTCCTTCTCCAAATATACTGTCTTGTCAATGTCAATTTTTAAAATGTGTTCAAAGAACTAAAAATTATATTCTATATGTGGTGTATTCCTTTTCTTGAACAGAAGAACATAATTTGTAACTAATTAGGGCTTGAACCTAGTACTTCATCCTTTTCCTCCTGCCCTCAACCCAAGTCATCTCAACTTGGGCCAGAATAGCCACTCTTGGTTTTGGCAATATAAACACAAATATGTAGGCTGGATCTCCTCCTTCTCTTAATTCCACCATCTGTTGCTCTAGGTGACATAACTTGTGTGCATAGTTAATTAGTCTGGCTGTGAATTCTCGATCTTTTTTCTTGAGAGCAACAATTGGTGCTCATGTGCTCTGCAGTCTGTTGAAGCAGCACATTGTGTAAAATAAATTACCATTTTTGTTCTAAATTTCGGATATCAAATCCTTCCACAGGTTTGTTACAGAAGCAGTAAGACACGGTTGAGCTAATAGTGAGGAAACAATTTCCTACAGAGTAAGATAAACCTCCTGAATTCTGAAGTTACATAATAGTTTAGAAGTTGACAGTTTGACCTAACTTCTAATTTTTTTAGAAAAGAATTTCCCTTGACTAAGTGCTTTAGTAAGTTACAAGTTAATTATATATAGGAACTCTATCAACTTGAATCTATTACCAGAAATTTGTACTTTCCTATATTTTAGAGGTGCTTGGACCCAGAAAACATAGTTATATAGATGTTATTATAAAGCACAATTTGACTGTATATTAGTTACCCTGCCATTTTGGAAAAATAACCTATTTTATCAGCTTTTTAAAAAGTCTCTCTTTTCAACAAAGCTATTAAGAATTAACTATAGTTAAAAGAATTGACTATACATTGTTATCAAAATGACTCCAAAGATATTTTTGCCTAGTGCTATATGTTGTGAAATAGATGCTGAAATTGGTCATGGCAAGTTCACATGAAACTCATAAGGGGAGGTAACTTTGGCACTTGTCTAGAAATAACCGCCTCTGGAAAGAAGGTAGAAGGCTATTTATAGTCCTAAACCCCTAGTACTCTGAGTTTGGTCCAGTCTGTAGCCTGATCAAATCTATTCAATCCAACACGGGCCAAACCAGAACAGCAGCCTAGCATAGACCCCCATCAACCTCTGAAGTAACACCAGGCTATTAGTCTCACACAGCAAGGAGAAGTATTCAACATGACTCAGGTTAGAGATTTAGATGTGAATCCTAGCTATACTATATACAGCCCTGTGAATTTAGGCAAATCCCTAACCTAAATCTCAGTTTCCTATTCTATAAATAGCAATGGTAAATGTATCTATCTCATTCAGTTGTCTTGATCATATAACAAACTTCATACAGTGCTTGACATTCAATGTCAACATATATGAATTGTTATTATAATTGTCATTAAAATTATCTTTGTTAATTCATCAGGGCCAGAATCAAACCTGCTGTTTCTCTAAAATCCTTTGGCTTTCGACTTTGTCCTACTTCTTTTTTTTCAAAGATTTTTATTTTTTATTATTCATGAGGGACACAGAGAAAGACGGAGACATAGGCAGAGGGAGAGACAGGCTCCCTGTGGGGAGCCCGATGTGGGACTCAATCCCAGGACCTTGGGATCACAACCTGAGCCAAAGACAGATGCTCCACATAGATGGTAATCTATATAAAGAACTTGTTAAGATTTATTGATGTGTCCTGTGTTATAGTTGAATAAGCACTGAGAGAAACTATAGGAGACAAGAATTATATCTTCAAACTTCCTCTAACTATCAATGACCATGGGAGAGTCATTTAATCTGCAGGAGCCTCAGTTTTCCAAAAATTGAGGTCAGGACAGTGAACTAGAGCTCTCTAAAGGGCTACTGTAGCTCTACCTTTCATAATTTCTGGGCAGCATTTGTTTGCTTTGTGATAAATGGATGGGAAGAGTAATCAGGAGATGTCACAAGCTATTGATGCAATACTTACTTTTCCATCATGTGCCCAAAAGTGGTGGCAAAGGAAACACAGCATATGAGAGGAAAGACTATGCAGGCTAAAGGAATAACATGTACCAAAGTTCTATACAAAAACACACTCCTTATAAAAGCCAGAAAGAAGGCTATTGTGGCTGGGATACAAAAACCCGTGAATCATGAAGACAAAATGAAAAGCATGAAGGAGAGAGGTGTGCAAGAAGCTCTGGATAAGCTCAGAGAATGACTGAGGTGCTAACCTTAAAAATTCAGCTCATAGTTGGCAGCCTAATTTTCATTTGAGAAATATGATTAATAAATCATTCCAGAAAAGGAAAAAAGTACATAATTGATGTTCAGATGACATAGATCCTATGAACTGCAAAGGCCAGGGAGCAGGAAATGATCATCACTAGATGGTGTTTTTACACTTTATCACTAATTCAGTGATTTTTCTGGGAGACTTCAGGAGGTCTTCTGAGAATCCTTTAAATGCTCCATGGGGAGAAGACAGAAACAAAAGTTCTATTTCATAATCAAGAATTTCCTGCAAGAAAAGTTTTATGAATCAAGTGCAAAGTACTACAGAGAATAATCCACAAGCAAACCAAACACACTTTGGTCAAGTGACCTCCTGAATCGGCTAGATGTCCACACCCCATCCACAGGCAAGGAAACACATGCGTAGGTAACTTACTAATTGTGCAGGGCTAAGCAAGCATTTGTTATAGATAGCTCTCTTTAAGACAAACCAAAGGCCACATGACATAGAATATCTAAGGAATAGGAAAAAATGCTATTTATATTTAGTTAGCAAATTCTGAACTAAAATTGGTAAAGAGTAAATCTGATATCCTCTTACGGAAAAGAAAAAAAAAAGCAAACACCAACTAGATCTAAGGGAGCTGGCTTCTAATCTTGGTAATGCCATAGTCTCGAGCAAGTCACCAAATATCTGAGTTACAGTTTCTATTTCTGCAAAATGGAGATAATAATGCCGACTTAATTGAATTGTATGAGGTTGAAATAAGTAAATAACACAAAGTCCTGAGCCAAATACCTGATACACAGAAACCTCTCAGTATTTGTTTTTATCAATTTGGGGTGCCAGACTAAATTTCCCAGTAGAAGGTACAGTAAGACATTTCTCCTTATAAATATTGACTGAAAATCTCCAACTCTGAAATCACTGTGTGTCCATACGAACATCTACACAAAGAGCCAAAACCACACGTTCTGTTTTTCAGTTGTCTAATTAAAAACAAACCAGAGCAGCATTCAACTTGCAAGCTGATGAGAGCACCACCTGTCTGATTTTCTTACAGCTGTCAGAGGCAAATATTAGATCCACCTCCCAGATTTTTACCCCAACTAGAACTGGATTGTGTCTGTATTCAAAATGGGTTAGTTGTTTTAAAGGGCCCTTTCCTTCTAAGAAATACATATATATATATTTTTATATTTACATATGTTTTTCATATTTATATACAGGTGAAACGATTGCAACTGTGATCAAATCATTAAATATTATGTTTTAGTGATGGCACAAACCTTTTCAGAAGAAGCACTGAAACAAAATATTTGCTTTAACAGAAAGATCGAGTTCTTCTATATGTATAGAGGTCAAAGAGACATGGGTGTGGGAAAAGAATCAGAATTCGAATTGCTTTAGTTTAAAATCACACTGATCTACACTTTGTGCATTTCCAAACCTTGCCTCTGTATATCTACCCATGGTAAATAGATACAAATTTTGTGGGAGCACTTGCATCTTAAATCTTATGGACGTGTGTGTGCATATTTATACACTGAGGTTGGAAAGGAAAAACGAATTTAAGATCTCCATTTCAAAATGTCATAAGGCAAAAATGCTGAAAATCATTTGTCTACATTGAAACATTAAATGTAATATTTTAGGTTCATTGTGGTCTCTATCCTTGCAAGTCTCGTAATTTTTGCAAGGTAAGATAGCAGCCACAACATGACATGACCATTGCTATTTATAGAGGTGCGGGCGACAACTGGTACCAGTGGGGCCTCGGGCATAGCACAGAAGAGTTTCCCCATGCAAAATGTCACAGAAACCCCCCTCTCTCCCCCAACACACACATCTGTCAGCCTCTCAGCTTCCAAATCCACTTCTCCAATCCCATATAGACTCATTGATCAAGGCAAGTATCTAAAAGCAACATTTAAGCCGGCATCTTGACAGTCAAGGTCACTGTCTGTCGATTGCCACCTGTTTTCCCAATGGTAGCAGTACCTTCAGCAGTGATCTCAGTCATGGTGGTTGGAGAAAGGAAAAGGCAGGCGAAAAGTTCCCGTCAAGTGGCACTTTGAGGAATACTTTAGAATTCGAGAACTCTGATTAGGGGGCTCTGGGTGAAAAACCTGAGGGCTCTTCGTTTTCCTGGCTGTTTCTGCTGGCCCTTTGTTGTCCTGTTGAACTCCGTCTCTTCTCTGCAGAGTTCTCCCCCTGGAAACAACCTGAGCCCTTTCCAAGCCACACTTGTGGCTCAGTCAGAAATATCAGCTTCGAACAAAAATAGCCTCAACTCCCTGGGACTCTTCAGCACTTTTTTTTTTTTTTGGCACTCTAGGGGAACACACACACACACACACACACACATACACACACCAGCTCTCCAGCCCCAAAGAAAGGGGGAAAAAAAAGAACAACAAAATAACTAAAAGTACTGTCTAAGCCTCCGCAGTTTTCCCAAGATAATTATAGATCTTGGGGGTCTATGTCAGAAAACATGAAATAAAGACTTGAAAGTAATCTTATCTGTGATAGCTCAGATTTATTCTTAGTGCCCTTAATGCTTAGAACATTCCTCTTTCCTTATTTGGTGTAGGGAGGGTCCTGTAATGTCTACCAGAGGCAAAGGGGAGGAGAGTCTTCAGTCATTTCCTCCAGGTGGATTCCCTATTGGTCTACATCCACTTAGCAAGTGTAGTTATTTATACAGGGCCACATTTAAAGTTGCAACTATTAAATTCTGAGGCTTCCTTATAGGGGATTAAGATTTTCCAAACCCTGGCCAGTAAGAAATAGGTAATGTGAAGTTAGAGTGACCCTTGGGAACTGATGAATTACTGGATTTTTTAATTCTCTCTCATACCTTTGTGAACACAAAATATCTGAACTTATCTATGCAGTAAAAAAAAAAAGGGAATGTGACCTAAAGTTTAAGATCTACAGCCAACACGTCAGTAAGAGGTTTCAACTTTTCCCTACCTCAACTTCAAGAAAATAAAAGACAAAGGATCATAGCAGCTAACAATTAACCAACCCTGATGATTAGCATTTCACCTTCCCACTGCCAGACAGGTGTTAATGAGCAGAGAAATATTCAATAGTTGGTAGTAGGAAGGGGAAGGACAATCAAAGGGCATGGAGAATCACAAACTGCAGCCAGTCTGAACAATCAAGGGGTGATTACACTTTTTTTTTTTTTTTATTCTCATACTCAATCTAGTAAATGTTTGTAGTTTCAACTTTTAGCCTTGACTTGCTGCTTTTGGTTGTCACAATCCCTTGGATGCGAATGGTACTTCCGAGATGACAAGGCGATGTATGTTGTTTTAATTTTGAGGACTCCGAAGAAAGCCCTGACAGCTATTTCCATAGGAAATGACACATCTTCCCACATCAGCACTTTAGTATTTCCTGCCTCAATTCCTCCCACCATAGGTGGTGTTCGCGTACTTGCAGAATAAGGAAGTTAAGCCATCTTAACTCACAAAGAGGAAATAATCCCAGGTAACATCCACAGTTTTATACAAGACTCTAAACCTCAAACGAGGCCTAGAGGCTTTGGACTACAAGTCTGCTACCTTTCCCATGTGATGAGACTTTGTGGCAGGCTCTATCATCTGCAGCTATTGGGGAACACTACAGACGAGGTCACCTGCAGATGGAAAAGATGCAAACTCCTGACAAGCCCCTTCCTGGAGCACTGGGTTGGTGCCTCTAAGAAGAGTTGGAGGTAGCTTAAAAGCAGAATTCTCTTCACTACGCCTCCAAAGGTATCGCCATTCAATATCGTCACGGTGCTTCCAAATTTAAGAAAACATAGTGCTTCCCAACTCCACTTGTCAGTCAGTCACTCTCACTGTGGTTAACTGGAAAAATGACAATAAATAATCCTGTTTGTAATTCATTAAGAATTTACATGGGTCAGGGCCTAAGCAAAATTAGCTAGCTTGGAGCAGGAATAAATCACAATTACAAACTCCTACTTAATAAGAAGTTGAAATAAGAATATAGAGCAAGAATACTAAGTTCCTAGTGATTGATGTTGCTCTTAAATCCCCCATCACTAATTTTGTGCCATACATACTAGAAGAAGAAAAAAAGAGTAAAAAAAAAAAAAAAAGTGCTCTAGCGAATAAACATGTTTGCAAGATAATAACTTTCTAAATCTCTCTGTTGGATGAGTTGATGAATCTTATTAGACATTAAGAAACTGGTAAATTTCTCATTTTGAAAAGTTATTACAACTTTCAAGTTATGTGAAGCCAAATTAATGAGAGCTATCTTTGAGTTTCAAGTGGAACTATCTGAAGCTTTCCAAAATCAAGCAACTGGCATTTTCCTAAAGGTAATATACCCCATTCTTCAGGACACTCAAAAAGAATAAAACATTACAAGCAACATATATCCTTTCTTTTTTTTTTATATATCTCCTTTCTTTAACTTTTTTTTTTTTTGTTTTCTTCATTTGTAAAAGATTTTCATTTTAAAGAAATCTTACCAATCTGCTGGGATCCTTTTTTTTAAAATATTTATTCATTTATTTGAGAGAGAGAGAGAGAGAGAGCCTATAGTTGCGGGGGAAGGGGTGCAGAATCCTGAAGCAGACTCTCCTCTGAGCACGCAGGGCCAGATGTAGAGTCGATCTCACAACCCTGAGATCAAGACTGAAGCCAAAATCAGGAGTCAGCTGCTTAACCAAGGGATCCCCTATTTTTTATTTGGCACCAATTCATGTATAGGTTATTCACATATAAGCTGTTCATATCCATAAATTAAGAAATAGAAGATCTTGAGAAGTAATCCTGAAGACTGCTTTTTCTCAAATATCTCCATCCCTTGAGAAATAGGTGACTGGTAGTAAATAAACCATTTTCTCTCAATTATTCCCACACTACTTCATGAAACACAAATAGTAGCACAGAACAAGATAATGTAGTATGGTCTTAAAATGATTTTTTGAAAGTTTCACTTTGTTGCATTTTATGATTTTTTCGGTGGAAGCCAAAAATCATCAAATCTTCTCTGGTTGTCTCCTGGATCATTTTGCATTCTGAAATTCAATCAAAATATCTCGTTCATGGCCAAATGCAATATATGTCTTATGTCTTACTGATTCTTAGTTTATGACAAGAGCTAACAAGAGCAGCCAGATTTTAAAAAAAAAAAACATTGATCTAAAGAAGAATAGTTTTTGTCTACTAACTTGAATATTTAGAATACTGAGTGAAGATCATAAGGGGCAGGGGTCTCCGGGTGGCTCAGTGGTTGAGCATCTGCCTTCGGCTTAGGGTGTGACCCCAGGGTCCTGGGATGGAGTCCCTCATCAGGCTCCCCAAGGGGAGCCTCCTTCTCCCTCTGCCTGTGTCTCTGCCTCTGTGTGTGTCTCTCATGAATGAATAAATAAAATCTAAAAAGAAAAAAAAAATCACAAGGAGCAATGACCAGTATAATGAAGTTGGAGAGACAGTTTGGTCTAAATGGAACATTTTGTAGGAGAACACAGTTTCATGGCTTAGGATTGACTTATAAAGACCTGTCAGTTAATAATGCATCAGAGACAGCAATTCAATCATTAACATGTCTACCCACCAATCCAAGAAGCTATTACTGAGAAGAGAGAGCGACCGCTCTTTAGGTCATGTTGGAAGAGCCCAGTGAGGGGCTCCTGGGTGGCTCAGTGGCTGAGCGTCTGCCTTCAGCCCAGGGCGTGACCCTGGAGTCCCGGGATCAAGTCCCACATCGGGCTTCCTGCATGGAGCCTGCTCCTCCCTCTGCCTGTGTCTCTACCTCTGTCTCTCTCTCTCTCTCAATCTCTCTGTGTGTCTCTCATGAATAAATAAATAAAATATTTTAAAAATAAATAAATAAATAAA
Source organism: Canis lupus dingo (assembly GCF_003254725.2). Lineage (NCBI taxonomy): Eukaryota > Metazoa > Chordata > Mammalia > Carnivora > Canidae > Canis > Canis lupus. The sequence goes on from NC_064243.1 coordinate 62,814,212, forward strand.
TAAATAAATAAATAAATAAAGTAATAAAAGACTTTGTGCAATATTGTACACTTTTAAAAATATTATACACTTAGCATGTAAGTAAATCTGTGGGATACTTAATTGGGATCAAAGTGCTTTTAACTTGGATCCCAACATAATCACAGGCATAACTTTTATGTAACTTTAAGTTTTCAGGCTCATTTTAGTACAAAACAAAGGTCAATAACCAACCAGATGATTTTTTAAAAAAGGGGGGTAGGTAGGGGATAGAGATCATAACGTAAGAAAGTTCGATATTTGCGCTAAACAAAATGCAAGCTACTGTTTCACTGCCTCAGTTGGAAGTAGCTTATGAGGGGAAATATACAAAAAAGAAATGCTTTACTTTTAGCTTTGTAAGTGAAGAAAACACTTAGCAAAACACAACCTCGATATAGAAAGAATAAATACTGGCTTTTTAAACCTTAGAAGGAAGAAATATAAAGGAAATAAGGAACATTGAATGTGAACTTGAGAACCATTTGATTATATTTGCTTTCATCTGACCTTGAAATCCCATCACATGACCTAGAAATTCCTCTGAAGCCCTCACTTGATAAACTTAATCTTCAGAATCACAAGAAAAGCCTCAATTCGACTATTAGTTCATTGATCTTACTTCATCTCAGCACTGCTGTTCACTTCATTTTAAATTATTTTGTGTTCTCATTGTGTCATGGAAAATCTCATTCCATCCTCATGATTTCCTTTAAATGGCCTGTGCTCATTTCTTTAACCAAAGGTTGAAAGTCTTTCCATAGGTTTGGCTTACCATCTAATTATTTACAAACTGTGTAATCCAGCTCGTTTCAAATGACAGAAGGCATTCCAGTGCAATTAAAAACTTTCCTCTCTTTGACTCTGACTCATGAATAGCTGAGTCTCCAATATCAGGCTTCTTTCCTCGCATGCATTTGACATTGTCAAACATTCTCTCAGAAATTTGCCTATGTCAATTCAATCTTCAATTAACAAAGGCTCTGGATACCCCTTCCTTCTTGAGGGTTCTATTCTCTGAATTGCTGGCTTCTGTTCACTACCACTTCTTTATAAGGATCTTTATAAGGATCTGTGACATCCTGCAGTGGGTGGTCCTGTGGAGTCCATAAATTGGATTACTGTTTTCTGCTCCACAGTTTATCACATATGACCTGCAATCTATAGTCCTTGTCGCTATTCAAAAGCAATTTTTCATTTATACTTTTTAATTTCCTTATAAAAGCTTAAGTAACTCTTTTTATAAAAAGAGCTGATTAGTTCTTCGATACAAATTTTTCTTCCCCTAAAAATAATTTAAGTGAGCATTTCCATTTGCTAACTTGGGTAAAATACACATCATCCCCTTGATTTTTACATTTTGATGTTTTTGCATTATCAACAATGTAATCTGTCGTATCTGGTTTATCATTATTGCATGCTAACTAGATCCACTCACTTTCTGAACTTAGCTATAAATAAGGAAATAACTTGTACTCATTATTCCATGCTCAATAAACACATATATTATCTCTTTACTCTGCCCTCACACTAAGCTAGGTTCTAGTGATAAGACACCAAGATGAGTAAGACAAAGATTTTGTCTTCAAGGTGCTCAAGGTCTAGTAAGAGAATAAAAAAGATACATTAAACATTATAATGCAATGTGATAAGTTCTAGAGTAGAGTGAACCCATTGGCATAGAACAGGAGCTTTAATGCAATAGGAAAGACTTAAAGAGGGAAGGAAATGCTGTCTTGATGTGTAAAATTACTTAAATAAATAGTAGATTGGGGACATGCATCTCAAGTAGAGAGATAACTAAGAAAAACAACTCAGAAAAAAATTATAAAGGTTTACATATAATGAAATAGTCCAATAAGATTTGGTCACAGGGTACTTGGAAGGAAGCTACAGAAGAAATGATACTGAAAAGTCAGATACTTAAATGTCTTACAAGCCATGCTAAGGTGTTTGGACTTAATTTTAGTTTAGAATGACATTGAAGTGTTTTAAGCAAAAACATAAAATGATCAAATTTATGGTTTAGAAATACTGGTTTCAGCAACAAAGTGATCATCACAGTTTCCTTAAGATAACTTCAGGGAGCCTTAGAAATAGAAGCCAGATTACAGAATGTGGGCAAATGAGAGATCATAACATAAAATGAGAACCCAAAACATGCTTCAAGGAAGCTTATGTGAAAAGCATAAGAGTGAGCTAATCAACAATTAGAGAGAGATACAGCATTAAGTAGGAGGTATTTTTTGAAGATCAAAGAGTCTTGATCATGTTTATTCTCTAAGGAAAGGGATACAGGAACGAGGGAGGAAAGATTAATGATATAGGAGAGAGAAAGGACAAGGAACATAGAGAAAGCTTTAAGCAGATGGAAGGGTAAAATTAGAGCTCATGTGGAGAATTTTTTTACAGAGAAAACAAAATTTTAGGGAAGCAAAAAGAATTAAGTTTGGGAGAAACATAGACAAGTTTGGTGAAAGGGAAGAAGTAGAGGAATTGATGCCCAAGGGCATTATTTTCTCTAGGAGTCAGTGTCATCTGCTGAGAAATGAAGGGCTAGAGGTTAAAGTGACAGCTTAAAGAGAATTTGAAAGGTTTCAAAAAGCTGAAGAGACAAAGAGAGGCAGCTTCTTAAGAACTGCAAAGTTCTACTGAGAAGTCTGCTGGGCTTAGAGATCATAGTTTTTAGCAACAAATCCAGATTCATATCAGTTAGAGTCATAAAAGAGATAAAGCAAAATGAAGCCCAAATACACATCTTAAATAAAATTACATCAGACTCACGGTCCAAGGAGGTGCTCTAGATTAGTGAACAGGTCTTCTTCATGGGGCTATTTAGAAATTCAGGAAGATGGCAGCTCTGTCGTCCTTACATGGCTTCCCACACCATGTCATTCTGGTCATTACCCCTCTAGCCAACAAAATGGCAAAAGGCTTCAAGGCTGTCTGGGTCAAGCCTGGAAGTGACAGGGAACACTGCTGCTTCTCTACCATGGTGAGAACTTGATTCTAGTTCATACTTAACTTGCAAGGGGTAGAGCTGGGGCTGTCAGTGACATCCTACTAAATCCTTCCTGCTAGGAAGGAAATCTCTATTGAGTCCTCCATAGTCATATTTGTTGGACTGAGCATTGGAGCAAAAAAGTAGATGGTTGGACTAAAATCTCTTGGGCAAGTGTGGTCATCAAGAAAAATTTTAGCTAAAGTTCAACCAATGCAAGGATGTGGAAAGAGCAGTGCGGAGATGACTGTCTTAGAGAAAATGCATGATCTAAAAGGCTCTTATTTTAAGTAGTGTCTAAGGATTACAGTGCATATTTATAAATCAATCCTTTTGCATTCCGAATGTGGATTACCCTTAACTTCTAAACACGTGAAGAGTTGCAACATACTATGAATATTTATGTGAATGAATAACAAAGACATACCTACCAAGAATTAAAGCATTTCAAGTGACTGGATGTGAGGGCATTTGACTTACATTTTTATAAGCAGTTTTTAAGCATCTGTTTATCCAAATCTCTTCTCTCTCCCTCTCTCTCTCTCTGTCTCCTTTTATTTGGGGAGGGGAGTGTACAGCCACCTGAATGTACCCCTGCAGAGTATTTCATCAATTCAAATTAAAGATGTATTTTACAGTTGTCACTGATATATGACTTTGAGAATATGAACTGCTGTATAAATGTTAAATGTTCCCATCCTCATGAAAATCACATTTCACCTCAGAGCTGTGTCTGGTTTTGCTATTCATTATTCATTTGAAGTCAGAGTTTTCCATTTTCAATATTATAATTAATTTGAATATTATTAAATGTTGTCACAACTGGCAGATTGTCACTTTCCTTGACCTCCTAACATGTATCCGCTCTCATTTTAAATACTTGATTTTTATTCTTAATCTCCTTCAAAACAAAGCAGAATCATTTGCTCTACGTCTCCAAAAATTGCATTTAACAAAATAGATCTGTTCCTCTTTCCTCGCTCCTTTTACCCTTTTATTTAACAGGAGTTATTTTCTGTCTTACACGCCCCCAACTGTGTCAGCCTGACCACCTGAAAGCCAATGCATGTAGGATTTGCATTAGGAAAAAAAGTACGTGTTTTGTCAACTTTACATCCCACACGGAAATCGTGGGCTCTAAGTTTAGAATAGAATTTCAAACCAATATAAGTGGCACTTCTTGCTGGGAACAAATTGGAGTTGTGAAAGACACCGGGGATTTAAATTCAAGTTGTCTTAGTGTGATCAATAAGTAGAATAGATGGTTGGATATAAAGAATATTGTAGAAAGTGCCCTCGTCCCAAAATGTATCACCCAGTCGGGAAGCCTGCTGTCTACAAATCAAAGGCTCAGTCCTATCATTTAGAAATGGAACTTGAAAGTTTTCTATTAAAAGGCAAATAACATTTGGAATACAAGATTAAGTTAGTGATTGGATGGCACATACCCATCACAGTCACAAAAGTTATGTTTTTGAGGATTATGCCCTTTGCAGAAACTACATATTTATCATACCATTTTCTTCCAATAACCTGGATACAGTCTTGAAACTCCAACACAATATTCTATGCAGCCACTACGGTTTATCCTGGTTGGCCCCGATGCTGAACTTAATTGCCAGGAGCTTGAGAAGGGAGTCAGAAGGACAAATTGAAAAGGTTGTGACCCCACTGAAAGGATAAATTGGGGACCTTTCCAACGTCAAACTTCAAGAACCTCTAAATTCAGTTTAGGGGCTGCTGTTCCTCTGTGTTCATAAGTGCTCAGCATTATAATCTGCAGAGACAATCAATTCTGACAATTCACTATTTCATTGGAACTGTAAAAATCAGCAGTTACTTCAGCTGGTTCAAATTAGAAGGATATATAATTTTGTTTTTGCTTTGGAAATGTTGTGGACGACAGACATGTTTGATTTAGTCACTGATTACATTTACATTCTGCTGTAATGGATTAATCTAGCAGCATCATACTTTTTGTTTTTAACAGAAAGTTTAAAGGGGAAGGAAAGGAAAAGGAAAAAAAGATTATAAGAAAAAGATTATTAAGCACCTATTCATTGGTGGGACACTTATTTCAAGTGGAGTTTGTTTAGAAGTTTCTAGGACATATGCATTTATTTATAGTTTCAAAGATCTTAAAAATAATTAAAGGCTAATTTTGTCATTTTACAGAGGAGAGAACTTAGAGTCAAGAAGGCCAAGTGACTTGCCCATATTTACAGGAATTCTTATTAACTGAAAAGCCTTAACTAGAATCCAGCTGCCCTGACTCTTAGCCCACTGCTCTGTACATTGCTCCTTGATGGTTTTTTTTTCCTTTACCCAGTCCTGAGATTTGAACCAAAATCCTACTTATCATAAATTGCAATTCCCTTCTGTTATTCTGAATCCTAAAAAGAAGTCGATGGTTTTCTATATCTTGGGATCCCTGGGTGGCGCAGCGGTTTAGCGCCTGCCTTTGGCCCGGAGCATGATCCTGGAGTCCTGGGATCGAGTCCCACGTCAGGCTCCCTGCATGGAGCCTGCTTCTCCCTCTGCCTGTGTCTCTGCCTCTCTCTCTCTCTCTGTGTGTGTGACTATCATAAATAAATAAAAATTTAAAAAAATTATGTATCTTGAAATCCAGAGATGTGAATAAATATTACCAGTACTTTCTCCATTTTTGAACTCCTTTTTTATCTATATATTTGCTTCATTATTTCCCACTTTATGAAGACATTTTCCATATGGAGGGGCAAGCTATGAGCATGGTTATAGAAGACCCCACATTCATTGAGATTAATCAAGATTATAACCTCAGAAGAAAGAGCTATCTTTTATTAATATCTATATATAAAAATTATAGAGATAGACCCTAAGTAGTGACCCTTATTACCTCCCTACAGCATATGCACATCTCCCAATCAATTTCTGTGACCAGGAGAATAGACCTATATTCACCTCCTTCCCAAAGGATGCAAACAAAAATCTTGTCACTTCATTTATCTCTAGATGATGAGCAATACTCTCAATCTAGTCTCTTTCTATATATATTTATAATCTATATATCTATAGTCTATATATCTATGGCCTACATACTTAGAGTCTATGTATATATATGTATAGTCTATATACATGTATAATCCTGAGCTTAGAGCTAAGTAATACATTTAAATAATCTATGCTCATTTACATAATGGTGAGGAAAAAATAATCTCTTTAAAAGGAAGAAAAAGAAATAGCACATGGTTGTCCCTGGTCCAGAACATCATACACAGTTTGGGAAAGAGCAAGGACTAATTTATTGTTTTCAGTTCTCTTGAAAAAAATACACAGGAATGCTACTGTCCCATCTTGAAATTATAGTCCCTTTATAATCCTCAACTTCTTTGTATTTTCCTCACCTATATGCTTTCCTGATGATTGGTCATACCTTGAGGACCCCTTTTGTCACACAGTCTGTCAAGTAGGGGCAATGTTTTCTCTTGTGCCCCAGGGTCTGGAGAAATACTGAGCATCTGATTTCTTGTTATCTTTCCCACAGGAGAAATCTCCCTTTTCCAAAATGCATGCATTTACCATACTTCTTCTTTTCATTACCATCCCTTTATGTGCCAACAAGCCCCCTCATTTATTGGCAATTTTAGCACCTACTTCAATGTCTTCTCCATTTCTATTTCTGTCATACATCCATGTAAGTGCTACACAAAGCCATAGTGGAGACTGAGGCAAAAGAAAAATGTGTGCCCCTCAACACACTTATCAAAATAACCCTCTATATTTGAACCAAGCAGTAAATGGTAATAAAAAAACATGACTATGGATAGAGCTCCCCAATGCCTAGTCTGTTTGCACATCAATGTCTACTCCCATAAATCCACACAGTACATGACACAGGTCTACAGGGGCCTAGGAACTGCAGGCAGTTTGGAAACGATTGTGTATATTAATAGAAACAGTATTTGAACATCTGCTATATGCCAGGAACTGTGCTAAGCACTTTTCACAGATTACCTCATTTAATCCTAGGTGTCTTCCCCAATTCTCTCTAAGCTTCATTAGAGCAAGGACTCTGTAGATCTTCCTCACATAATTGTGTTATATCTCTAATACCTAGCATAGTGCCAGCCCCTTGATGTGAGTTATAATAGTAACAGTATAAATATTGAAATAGAACTATAAACGAACTTGGATAAAAAACTTCAAATGGCTTACTGCTTTCCCAATATTTACTTGAAACCTTTAAGATCAGATAATTTTGAATGGTTTTATGTTTATGAAGAGGCTTTCCTAATTGAATCAGAATATTTATGTTGAACAAACTTACCTCAAGAAATTGGATTCAGTTTCAGTGGCTTTAAACGACATGGAGATTCTTCTTTATTTTGGTATAATGGGTTTATACATGAAAGGTATAATGGGTTTGGTATAATGGGTTTATACATGAAAGGTAATTCCATTTCTAGTAAGGTCAGATAAGGTAATTAGTACCAATTCTCCCACCAAAGACAACAAGAAAAGCTAGGCAAAATATTTTTAAGAGCCTGTATTTTAGAACTGATAAAACAATGAAGATTAGTAAGCCATGATCCAGTGCGGATGGAGGCTCAGGTTATGGCTAAGGCTCTCATAGGTTAAGGTTGTCTTTTTTTGAGATTATTTGTTATTTCAGAAGAGGCAACTGTAGATTAGGCTTAGCTGCACTTTGGATAGTCTTCAGGCACTAGGAAAATAGAGATTTGGAGTATAATCCCTTATACTCACACACACACACACACACACACACACACACACACACACATTCACACATGCACACACAAATGGACTTGCTAAACACTGAAAGGTTATACCCAGGAGTAAAGAGTGAATTCACAATAAGACCCCACAGGGACTGCACTTCAGCCTCATGTAATATTACATCCAGAAATTGTATTAACATAATTTTGAAAAGCTATTTTTCCTGTGATACATAGCCAAAATGATGATGATGGTGATAAGCCTCTTTGGAAGAAGATAATATCCTGGGTCACAGATTATTTCTACCAGGTGTTTGCAAATATAGTCAGAAGACATACTTGGGGTACCTGGGTGGCTCAGTCAGTCAAGCCTCTGACACTTGATTTCAGCTCAGGTCATGATCTCAAGGTTGTGAGATGTAGCCCCGTTTGGCTCCATGCTTAAGATTCATTCTCTCTCTCTCTCCCTCTCTCTTCCTCTCCCTGCAACCTCCAAAAAGGAGGAGAAGGAGAAGGAGGAGGAGGAGGAGGAGGAGGAGGAGGAGGAGGAGGAGAAGGAGAAGGAGAAGAAGAAGAAAGAAGAAGAAGAAGAAGAAGAAGAAGAAGAAGAAGAAGAAGAAGAAGAAGAAGAAATACTTAAAAATACACAAACAGTAAAGACAGAAGTTAACGTGAGCTAGTGATAAACAGACTCCAAAAGCCTCTGATATTAGGGATATTGATATCAGATACTGACTTTAAGATAAATATGCTTACAAGGAAATAAAAGACAAGAGTGAGAATTTTTTAAAGAGAATATAAATTTCTAAAAAATGGAAATCCTAGAACTGAACAACACAACTGAAATTAAGAATTCATTTTATAGTTTTTATAGAGGATTAGTCATAGCCAAAGGTCAATCACAAAAATATTTCCAGACTAAAACACAGAGAAAGGGCTGGAGAATACAAATGATATGGTATAAGACAATGGTGGTTGAAAGAATGTTATTAGGTATGCAGTCAAAGTCACAAGAAAAAAAGTAAGCATGTGAGAATATTAGAACAGATACTGATTATATAAAACATTAGCAATGATGCTTTTGGTCTTCAAAATAGAGAAAGGATTCATGACATTTTTAAGATGGCATACAGTATTCCAAAATCCTTGAGTCATTCAGAAGCAGAATGAAAATAATTATTAGTATGAGGCTTTGGTAAGTGAACAATATTGCTTTATCTAAAGATCACTGAAAGAATCTTAAGGATGCATATTATTCAAGCTAATAGAAGAAGAAAAGGAATTAAAAAAAAAACTTAATATAAAACAAGTCAAGAAAGGAGAGAAAAAGAACCCGAAGCAAGAAGGACAAACAGAAATGACTAAAGATGGTAAAACTCAAAAGTACTAGTAATTACATTAAATGTAAAGGAACAAATTGTTCCACTTAAAAAATAAAGTCAGACTGGATTATAAATGAAAAGTTCAATGACATGTTGTTCATTAAAACACTCATTTGAAATAGAACAATACAGAAAAATGAAAAGGAAACAGATTTTAAAGATGTCCTTTGCAGTATCAACCAAATAAAGCAGGAATGACAATATTATAATACCAGACAAAACTAACTCTAGCAAGAGATAAAGAAAGGGACTACCTAATGAAAAAAAGTTATAATGTACTAGGAATAGATAACAATATGAAATTTGAATGCACTCAATAACATGTCTTTAAATTATATAAAGCAAAAATATACATAACAGTTTGAGGAAAATAAATAAATCCACACATATCTCACCAAATGATTGAAGGAGAGGACAAAAAAGAAGATCAGAAAGACAAAAATATAGAAGATTTGAACAATACAACCACCATAATAGGACATGTATAATCCAGTACAGCTAAAACTGCAGAATAAACATTCTTTTCAAAATAAAACATATATATTTTAAATTGTTCCTGTGCTGACCTATAAAGTAAATCAAAACACTTAAGAGAACTAAAATATATATATTTTATTTTACTAGTTTATATTTATGCTAGTATATTTTATTTTATTGTTTATATTTATGCTAATAATCAATAGCAAAATAAATCACTAGAAAATCCTTACATTCTCAGAATTTAGGAAAAGTTATACACTAGTCAAAAAAGAAATTTAAATGGAAAAAATTAAAATATCTTAAGCTGATGATACCGAAGAAAAATTATGCATAATAGGAAATCTCTAGCTAAAATGTATACATAAAAAGAATGAGAGCTAGATGTCCATTTTGAGGAAGTCAAAAGAGGATAAGAGATGAAACAGACAATGGAGAAGGAAAGAAAAACTAAAGAGAATTTAGGACACTAAGAAACTAGAAAATGAATGTAGAGAAGTTCAGGAGAGCCAACAGTCTGTTCTTTAAAAAGAATAATAAAGTTAATAAATCCTTAATAAGACCAATCAAATACAAAAAGAAAAAGAAAAAATAATGTGGGAAGGAAGAAGAAAGAGAAATAATCAGTATTAGGAAAGAAAACAATGACATAACTGCATATCCTACAGACATTATTAAAAATATGAGAGAATATTGATTGAGTGTATGGCTGTATTCGTTCCCCAGAGCTGCCGTAACAAATTAGCACTAACTAGGTGGCTTGAAAGTATTTTTTCACAGTTCCTGAGATCCACAGTCCTAAATCAAGCAGGTTGGTGTTTTAGAAGGCTCTGAGGTCGAGTTTGTTCCTCAAACTCAAGGAATACACGAGTTTGTGAATCACTCCTAGTTTCCGGTGGCTGCTGGCAATCTGTGGTGCTCCCTGGCCTGTACAGCATAACTTCAGCCTCTACCTTAATCTTCACGTGATAGTTTTTTCTTCTTTGGTTCTCTTGTATCTGTCTGTGTTGTTGTTGTTGTTCTTTTCCTTTCCTTATAAGGACATTTATCATTCAATGTCCCCGCCCCCCGCCCAGTTCATCCAGTATGGCCACATCTCAAAATCCTTCACTTAATTATATCTACAAAGACCCACTTTGCAACTAAGGTCATATTCACAGGTACTGGGGGTGAGAATTTGAACATATCTTTCTGGGAACCACAATTCCACCCACTACACAATAGGTTTGAAAAATTCTATGAAATGGATAAATCTTTTGAAAAATACAAATGATCAAAACTATCAAAGGAAGTACAGAAAATATGAATAGACCAGAAAATAAATGAATCCATGATTTAAATTCTCTCAAAGAGAAAACTCTAAGCCTAGGTATTTTCTCTGGTGAATTCTATCAAATGTTTAAGTATACACAAATGTCAGTGTTCATGCAAAATCTTCCAGAGAATAGATGGAGAATTATCACTCATGACAACCTTGATATCAAATCAAACATGAATGTCACAAGAAATAAAACTTATAAGCTACTAAATTTCTTTTTTTTTTTTTAAGATTTTATTTATTCAAGAGAGACACAAAGAGAGAGGCAGAGACATAGGCAGAGGGAGAAGCAGGCTCCCCTGACGTGGGACTCAGTCCTCCGACCCAGGATCACGCCCTGAGCCAAAGGCAGACAGATGCTTATTGCTGAGCTACCCAGGCATCCCTATGCTACCAAATTTCTTCACAAATATAAATGTAAAAATCCTAAAGAAAAAATAGCAAACCATCCCAGTGATATACAAAATGATGAAACACCCTGACTTATTTGGGTTGACACAGGAGTATAAATTTGGTTTAATAGTAGCAAATCATTAATGTAATTCATCACATTAGCCAAATGAGGGACAAAAACCCTATGACCATCTCAATATATGTAGAAAAATTATTTGATATAATAATATATTCTCTTTTTCTCGAGTATAGTTGACACAGAATGTTACATTAGCTTCAGATGTACAACTTAGTGATTTGACAAGTTTATACATGATGCCGCACTCAACACAAGTGTAGCTACCATCTGTCCCATTACACTGCTATCACAACATCATTGACTGCATTCCTTATGCTGTGTCTTTTATTCTGTGATTTATTTATTCCATTACTAGAAGCCTGTGTCTCCCTTTCCCCTTCACCCCTTTTGTCCAGCCTTCCACCCTTCTCCCCTCTGGCGACCATCAGTTTGTTCTCTGATTCTGCTTTTTGTTTGGTTATTCATTTGTGTCTGTGTGTGAGAGTGTGTGTGTTTCGATTCCACTTATGTGTGGAATTATATAGTATTTGTCTTTCTCAATTTCACTTATTTCACTTGGCACAATATTCTCATGCTTCGATATATGTGTGGGTAGTGATAATATTAAAGATCTTCCTTAATCTGACAAATGACCACTATCTAAAACCTAGAGAAAATAACTAATCATGAGATGATGGAAGTTGCTTTTATGCAGTTGGGAATAAAACACAGACATTTTCACTCAACATAGTACTAGAAGTGGAGGTCTTATCGCTTTTAAGAGATAATAAGATGTGGAAAGATTTGAAAGGGAGAAATACAACCATCATAAATCATAGTTTTTAATCCATACTAAACAACACAATCACAGTTGATGTGATTGTGCACATAGAAAATACAAAATTATCTCTAGATAAACTATTAGAGATAGCAAGTTATTTTAATAGGTAAACACTGCTAAAACCACTTTTACATTTGGTAAAACCAGCATTCATACTGATTCTAGTCTCAAGGACATACCCAATATAAATACAGGCATGTTTACCCTAAATGTCCAGAGAGATTTGTTCAAGAGTTATCCTGATAGTATTCTTACTAATAGCAAAAATCTGAAAACCAATCCAATACTCATGAACAGAAGAACTGATAAATTCTAGTATATTTATACAATGGGTTCCCATCCTGGGAGGAAATTTAACAAACTACAACTCTGTGCAACATCATGGATAAATCTCACAAGCCTAATGTTGAGTAAATAAAGCCAGACATGATAAAAGAAAACATAATGTATGGACATCGTTCTGTTTATATAAATTTTAAAGTCAGGCACATGGAAATTATAATATAAGAATACATATTATATGTATGCTCAGATGGACAATGATCAAATAAATCAAGGGAGCAATTGTCAAAAATGTTAGGAAAGAAGTCAACCTTTTAGAAGAATAAGATCATTATTGGGGGTGCTGTAAAAGATGCTGGTGCTGTTCTATTTTTTTGATCTGAGTGGTGGTGGCAGGAGCATTTACTTGCTTTGTGTTAAATCACCAACATATATATATCTTCCTAAATGTGTTTTCTGTATATACCATACATTTCACAATTGTAATGGTTAAAACAAGAAAGAGAAGACATTTTCCAATTTGACCAGGGGCATCAAGAAAGCTAGTAACAGCAACAATTTATACAGGGCCAGGATTAAGATAAAATGAATGAAGCACTCACCTGGGATACAAAAATTAAGGGAGGGCCAAAGAACTCACTAATCAAAAGTAAATAATATTGTAACAGAATATTTTAAAGAATTAATATTGATGCAAAAAATGTATGATGAACAGCATATCAAAACGATAATAGCAAATAACAGATATGAAGATAATATTAATATGGATGAGGCACTATTTTAAGTGCTTTTATGGGTATTCACTGTTTTGATCTACATGGAAGCCCAAGAGGTAGGTGCTATAGTTCCCTTATTTTACAAATAAGGAATCTTTGAAACAGGAAAGTGGCTATTTTCCCAACATCATCCAGCTGGTCCATGGCAATGCCCAGGTCCAAACCCAGTGCTAACTCTGGAAGCCATGCTCTTCAGAGCAGAATGATAGTAACAAATGAGGTCAGGTTGTGGCAGCTGCTGGTATCCCTTGATATTAGTCTGATTCCTTCCATGGAGCATATGCCCTCCACATCATATGTTTGTAAGTGATTACTGTGTTTGGAGGGAGGACAAAATTGAATGAGAATCTTAGGGAAATCAATATAATTTGGGATCTTATAAAATCTTCATGAAGCTTCTCTTCTCTTGATTAAGTATGAAACCCATGGTATGAGATATTCCAAGAAGCCAGGAAAAACCTCCCAGAGTTCTCCCAGTCAAAAGATTCTTATTTGCACAATTCATGCTACTCTAGACTTCCTGTGAGGATTAGGTCCAGTAAACTTCATATTTGAAAAAATATAGCTTCATATTGATTAATTCAAAAGTTATACCACAGTACAGTGTTACATGTTAAAAGCAGCTTAGAAAATCATGAAAGTTGTGATATTAGTTTCTGTAAGGATGAGGGCCTGGATAAGGATTATATGGCCTGAGGTTTTATTTACCTTCTGAAATACTCATTAACCAAACATCATCAATTAGACTGTAGTCTTCTGTTACAGTAAGCTCAGTGTGAGTCAAAAAAAAGAAAAAAAAAAAAAAGAGAATCAGTTTAGTGAAAGCATATAAAGGAGCTGAAATTTCAAAGGAGTCTCAAAAACTAATGACTCTTAGCTCCCCCAAGGTGCAACAGTATGCTTGGAAAATTGAGAAAGAAACAGAAAAAAAAAATTAGAGAACAAAATAATTCCAATGAATATTAATGAGAGATGGGCACTTTTCAAGCAGAGCTTTGTAGGTAGGAAGGAAATAGAATTTGTGAGAGGGTAAATTTCAATAAACAGTTATTTATAGATATGGGAAAATGAGTTCCACTGAATTTCAATCCTTAAATGGTGACAATGTCCATTTTTTTCAAACAAGTCAAACTTTTTGAGAAATAAGGCTTGCTATAGGCTGCCAATATATCTCACTAGAACATGAAAAATTTCATTAAACAACCACTTTTAAAAATCTTTCCTAAACAGCCAGTTTGATGGTTTCACAGAGCCATAACTCTGAGTCTATTTCCTGAATCTTACAAAATGCCTTTAAGTATTTAGCCATCTTCTTCTGTTTTTATGAAACTTTGACATAAACTATCACTGAAGACAAATGATAATTCCGCCTCAGGAGTGCTCTGTGCTGACAATGATGGAAGTAGATAGAGCCAAGCAAGTGCACCGAGAAGCAGAGCTGGAATTCCCAGCGCAGAGCTAGGAAGATGGTGAGAGAGTCAAGGTAAGACTCCAAATATCGGGGTGCCTGGGTGCCTTACTTAAGCATCTGACTCATGGTTTCAGCTCAGGTCGTGATCTTGGGGTCCTGATCTTGCAGTGCTGGGATTGAGCTCCACCTCCGGCTCTGTGCTCAGATGGAGTCTGCTTCAGTTTCTCTTTCCCTCTCCCTCTGCCCCTCCCCACTGTGCTCTCTTGTGTGCTCTCTCTCTCTCTCTAAAACAAATAAATCTTAAAAAAAAAAAGACCCCAAGTATCAGTTTCAGTGGGGAAAGAAATTAGAATTAAGCGTTTTAAAGAGCCATGGTGGAAAAGTCACCATTTTCAATTCTCAACTTAAATTAGCGACCTGTGTAGCAAATTTCTCTGAGGCTCATTTTGAAAATTTTCGAATGAAAATTAATAGAAAAAATGTCAGGTCCCAAACTTTAGAATAATCTTTGTGATACTCAGTTGGGTCCCAAAGCCTTTCAATTCATCTCCTCCTCATTATTTTTTGTAACAAAAGGAGTTATTTTTGACTGTTAGTGTTTCTATGCAACCATCTTTGACTGTTAAAGCCAGAGATGGATCTGTCAGAGCTGTCAATATCTTTCTGTGTTCAGGATTTCAGCCTTTCATCTGAACATATAAATGTAGAGCTTTTGTGCTTTGCAGGTTTGTTTTTTCATGAGCCCAAATGCAAAAGAAACTGAGCTAAGAATGGCAGCTACAACTCATCTGACAAAAAAAAAAGATAATGCAAAAAGGGCCAATTTTTCAAAGATGGAAAATGTTTGGGGCATTACAGGTTTTGTGACTCTAGCAATATGTTTCTCTTTTCCGAATTGTTACTCATTACTGTCAATCACTATCCTACCCTAGAACTCTAGATCCTGTCATTCGCACTTCCAAATGCAAATGAAAAAAACATATGCCTTTTCGATCCAATCTTCAAGTTCACTTTAATTAGTTTCGGTCCCCCGCCCCTCCCCGCTTTGGGATCTAAGCAAATGCAAGCAACTGGGAGTCCTCACCTCATTGTGGTTCAAGGAATGAAGGCTCAAATTTTCCAAGGAGACCTGGTAATTTGTCCTGAATGTCAGAAGATTGCAGTGAGCTGTGGACCACTCCTTCAGGGAAATGGGTGATGGCCATTGGGGTGTACACGTAGCCTCCATGAAGAACAACCATCATGGAGAGAAGTTAAAAATCTCCTTTCTTCCTCCATAGATTCTCCTTCCTTCAGTAAACAGTAATTGAGTCTTGCCCAGGTATCCTACTAGGTCTGGGGACACAATGGTAAACAAGTCACAGTCCCAGCTTCACAGACATTATGGCATGTGAGGAAGCACCAGATTAACGCTGATGATATAGAGTGAGGTTCTCTGCGCCATTACTCCTCGTTCACTTCCAGAAGGCAGAGAGTCTATTAACATAATGACCCAGCAGAGTCAGTGTTTGAGAAGCAATCAAAAATTTGCAAGTTTTGTCTTTTAGCCATTTCATTTTGAAGGCTCTAAAAGACAGAGAGCCGTATCTATGCATTGATTACATGGAAGAGGTTAGTTTATGAGGACATGTGAGTCCTGTCACCTCACAAAAACTCCTGAACTAATGATCAAATTAGAACACTGTCCAGTTCAAACCCCTTAATGACTTCCCGCTGCAACCAGAATAAAATCCAAACTCCTTCCATGCCTAGGAGGCCCTGCATTACATGGCCCTGAATAACTCTCTGAACTGCTCATTTTCATCCTTCTGACTAATGCCGCTGTTACAAGAGCTCATTTCTGCCTTCAAATATGCCAAACTTATTTTCATGCCAAGATACTAGTATGGTCTTTTGGCTCGGAATTAATTCTCTTTCTCCAAATCATTGTATGGATGCCTTCTCTTCACTGTTCAGTCATGAATTCACAGTTCTCTGAAGTAAAATGACACCCTCTTCCCTTCCCTCCCTGGACCCCAGTTAGTCTGCCAGATTTTCTTGTTTGACTGTTTTTAGAATATACCTGTACCTGAAATTCTGTATATATTTGTATGTTTAATGACTATCTCACAATCCTGTGGGCATTCCATCTTCACTTCTCCATTCCTGGAGCCTCAAGTATTGCCTGGCCCCACAGTGGGCCTTTAAACAAATATCTGCTGATTGATGCACTGGCTCATTTCAAGAATTTTCTGAAATATTGACAGGAGGATGGTCAGGAGAGTTTCTAGGGGTACAAGTGTTGGGCAAAAACAAGAAATGTGTGTTAATGTCAGTATAACTTTATGTATACATACTAAAGAAACTAGTCATATATGAGTTATGTAGTTCAATATGATAAGTGCTATAAAGGGACTAAGTCAAAATTTAAGAGATGAGAAAAACACAGAAAGTAATGACATCTTAGCTGAAACCTTAAAGATGAGTAGGCTATAGCTAGATGCTGGAAGAGTAAGAGATGAATGGGGAAGAGCGCTCCAAAAAAATCACATAGGATGTGGCAGGCCCAAAGAGGTGTGAAATCTAACAAGAAAAATAAAGTCAAAGATATTGAAAAGTGTGAAACAGTGAGTAATAGCATTATATTTGCATGATAGATAAGCAGAAGGGCTGAGACTGACAGCAGGGAACGGCGGTTAGAGAGATGTAGAAGAAACCCAGAAGAGAGATGATAGCTTTCTTGCACTGGCTGGATCCACAGGGAATGGATGGAATCAAATGAATCAGGAGATTTACTGGTTTTATACAATCAATAGGACTTGGTTGATTAGGTAAGAGAGTGAACAAGGGGAGTAATTTCATCCAGTTTTCTTTGGGAGGCATTTAGATGCATGGTGGCTCTAATTACTGACATAGGAGATCATAGAGGAGAGGCAGGTTTCAGAGGACAAGAGAGTGGATAACTCCTGGAGATTTCCAGGAGACTGTTGGATACACACATCTGGGAAGATACATTTGTGAGTTCTCAGAAAATAGATGATAATTAAAGTCTTGGGAGGGAATGAGGTCATACAATAATAGAACACAGAGGGAGAAGAGAATAAAATGTGAGTTAACTGTGTGTTACCAATATGTAAGATGTTAAAAAAGGGAGGAGAGCCAGCTATGATGTTTACTTGGAGCAGCCAGAAACAAAAGAAGAAAACACAGAATGTAACATCACAAAAACCCACTAAGAAGAGCATTTGAGAAAGAGCATTCAACAGTGTCAAGTGCAAGGGGTGAAATCAAATGAGATTACATTTCCAAGGTGCCCCAATATTTAAGTAAAATTACTTATTATTATGACCACAAGAAAGTTTGAAAGGAGTGGGGAGATGAAAGTGAGTTCTAGACTATAGGAATAGGATAGGAAAATGTGAGGGAGGGGGAAATATGGCCATAAGGAGGAGAGACAATCCTCTTAAGAAATTTGGCCATTATTGCAAGGTGAGTGAAACAGGGGAGCAGAAAAAGAAATGGGAAAACATTGTGTTTAAGATGGAAAGTAATTGGGAATATTTAAATGCTGATGGAAAACAGCCAGTGAGGAGGGTGGTTTTAAAGATACCAAAGCAATGGTGGAGCAAGGTGACTGCAGAGATGGAAGGCTAGATAAGACTGGGATAGATAAACTATAAGAAGGGACACTTTCTCATGAGAGGATTATAAAAGGAAAGAATATGTGTAGACCAAGTAAATTATAGATGTGTGGAATAGAAGAGAGACAAATAACTAGGAGAACATAGGGAGAATGACAGATGGTATTGATGATATGAATTTTTCAAGGCATCGGTCTATGTGAGTTTGTGATTTCCTTCAGCAGGGCTCAACTGTCTGAATATAAAAATAAAAAGCAGGTCGTTATATTGGTCAAGATTTGGGGTTTGGGTGGGTATTCAAGTGAACTAGCAAGATAGCAAGGCAATTACAAGTGATTGAAAATTCTGATCATATGATCTAGAACGGACAGGAAATTAAGTAAGGAATAAAGTAAATGTTGAAGTAAAGTAGCAGGGAGTTAACAGGCTGGCAGAGTTCCAGGGAACTGAAAATTCTGATTTATCTTACTTCGCACTCTCTTTTTAATAACATGCGAGTAAGGTTTCATCCCCACCACTCCATAGAAATTTCTCCTGTGACAAGGACTCATGATTTCCATCTTGCTAAGTATCAATGAATAATTCTCAGTCCTCCTCTTCCTGGATCCCTCCCTCAGCAGTATTTGACACGTGTTCATCATTTTCTCTTCCCTGAAATTCCTTTTTTTCCCCTTGGGTTCCAGAACACCACACATCTTTGCATTTGCTTCTACCTTCCCAGACACTCCTTTAGCATATGCCCTTCCTGTTCTATTCACCTCTTCTTGAAGGATAATTTTGAAAGCACCCAGAGCTGAATCATTGAACTTCTCCTTTTTTATTCCCTAAGTGATCTCACCAAGTCTTAAGGTTTTATATACCAGCTATTTTCTGAAAGTTCCCAGATTTGTATCTTTTGCACCAATTTCTTCTGTTCTCACTCTTCTGACACTTAAAATTTATGTCCAAGAAGCATCTTAAACATGAGCTTTGTAAAACAAATTCTCAATCCTTCAATCAACCCTATTCCTCCTTCAATTTTTCCCATTTAATAAATGGCAGAGCAATTACCAAGTTGCTCAAAGGAAATACTTAGCAGTCATCTCTGAGTTTTCTTTTTTCTCTCATATCTCATATCCAAACCATCATCATATAATATTGGTCTTTTCGTCAATATATATCAAGAATTCTACTTCTTATCCCTTTTCCCATCAACACTCTAATATGAGTCATTTCCGGTACTCCCACATATTTCTACAAAAATCCCTTCATTAATTGTTTTCTTTCTATATTTGTCCCCTAACAGTCAATTTCTACCTAGCCGTATGTGATATTTTAGTTACAGAAATTTGATCACAACTCTTCCTGCTCAGAACTTTCCAAAGGCTTTCCAATGAATTTATTTTTTTATTTTTATTTTTTAAAGATTTATTTATTTATTATAGACAGAGAGAGAAAGAGAGAGAGAGAGAGAGAGAAGGAGAGGCAGAGACACAGGAGGAGGGAGAAGCAGGCTTCATGCCGGGAGCCTGATGTGGGACTTGATCCTGGGACTCTAGGATCGCGCCCTGGGCCAAAGGCAGGCGCTAAACCGCTGAGCCACCCAGGGATCCCCATTCCCAAAGAATTTAGAATAAAACTCAAATTTATTCCCATGGACTTCAAGGTTTGCAATGATTTTAACATTGAATACTTATTAACTTTATCTCCTACTACACTTCCAATCACTTGCTCCACTTCCACCACACTCAATTGCTGTCTTTTTAACTTGTCCTTACTTCTAAGGCTTTATACTTGCTGTTCCTACTGCCTAGCATGGTCTACTCTTAGTTATTGACATTACTTGTTCATTCACCTAACTCAGGCCTGGAATGGAATTTCAAAGAAATTTCCCCCTTTCACTCAAAGTGGTGGGTGGAATAATTGGTCTCAGCTCTTCACTTTGCTGTATTGATTTTATATAGTCACAACCTTGCATGATCCTTAGGCTGAACAGAGTATATTTATCTGCCCCTTGATTTTGGGTCTGGCCATGCAGCTTACTAGGGCCAAGAGGATAGTAGCAGACTTTTCAAAAACAAAGGCTCCAAATGTGATTGCCCAATCAGTCCTTCTCTTGGATTTCTACCTTTTGCCATGACAACTGCATGCATGGGTAGCTGCTGATTTAAGGAGATTGAAAAAAACAAACAAACAAAAAAAAAAAAACAGAGAAGAGCTGGATCCAACATGGAGCATGAACCAAGTCTAGCCGAGCCCAATCTAGACCACTGGACTCCAGCCAATGAACAGACACTTGGGTTGTGAGCCACTGAATTTCTGAAATGATTTTGTTTTGCAGCAATTTTGTGGCAAGAACTAATTGCTACACTCTATTTAAAAGAACCATGCATATCCCATCTCCTTCTATATGCCATTATTCCACTACATTTTTCTGATATCACTCATTTCTACCAAAATTATAATACATATTTATTTTTTATTTGCTTCCCTCTCTAAAATAGGTGCTTGAGGAAATAGTCTGCATGTTTTTGTTCAGCATTTAGCACTCAGTGCCTGGAACGTGGTATAGGGCAGAGTAGGCCTTTATAACTGAATGAATGATGATATAGAAAAATTCGGGTACTGAAAGTCATGATGAGGTTGACACACTATTGCTGAAATTAACCAAATGAGTGAGTTGGCAGGTTACAAGGCTACAAAGTCTTCAAGAATGATTTTGAATTTGATATTGAAGAGGTGAAACGCTTTCGGGTTTCTGGATCATAACACAGAGGCAGTGCGAGTAAACCTCCTGCTGTCTAGACAGAGGAATCCCCCTGCCTCCACACACCCCTGTTATCCACCAAAAAATCAAACAGTAGTACTTCGCAAGTACTTTTAGGTCCCCTTTTGTGGAGAATTGGACATAACAATTTCTGATCATGGCCTAGGCAGAAAACATTTTTCCCCCCAAAATGTTAAAGGTACCACAAATTAACGTGAAAGATACATGGGGGAAATTCTTTTTATAAGAGAAGGGACTCCTTGAAACTTATTATAAGAGTAGTACTGGGATCCCTGGGTGGCGCAGCGGTTTGGCGCCTGCCTTTGGCCCAGGGCGCGATCCTGGAGACCCAGGATCGAATCCCACATCAGGCTCCCGGTGCATGGAGCCTGCTTCTCCCTCTGCCTATGTCTCTGCCTCTCTCTCTCTCTCTGTGACTATCATAAATAAATAAAAATTAAAAAAAAAAAAATAAGAGTAGTACTGAAATTGTCTGAATTTATCCCTTAATGTTAACAAGTAATGTGAGCTTGAGAAAAACTTCGTCTTCTTACCTAATACCGTTTTACAAAGTTACCAGCTCAGAACATCTGTTTGCATAATGGTTTTTCCAGTGTTCTTGAACTAAAATGTCAATTGGCAGGTAACATTTAACATTCTTAAATGCCCTGAAACTTGGGATTGTTAATTATTTCTCCATTTTCTCTGTGTTGTTACCATTTCCTTCTATAAACAGTTGGTTTTCCTGAAGGCTATCTAATTAATGGTCACATACTGAGTACCTGCTTAGCTTTATAGTGACAAAAAGTCTATTAATTCTGACAGTAAATCCTTAACATTTTTTTCTGGTTCTATCGAAAGTCAGATCCTGAACTGCTTTGTTAGAAAGAAGGTGCTCCAATCCTTTGTGAATATGCTCCTGTCTCTCTAGTCAAGAGTTGAAGCCCTGGAACAGAGGTGCCAGCTGTCCAGGTGTTGGTCAGCTGCTCACTGAGCTCAAAGACAACAGGGCACAGAAGGCATGCAGTGAAACAGAGAAAAGTCCCCCAAATGAAGTGGGGGTGCTGCTCCTGAGAGAAGGGAGGTGGCAGCCGCATGACCCAAATCAATGAAAATTCACCATTCTCACAGAACTCAGAGCTATCATTAAGGAGTCAATGGCCACAACCCAGCACTCCTCACAGAGTGCAGCTTATCAAGTTTTACTCAGTCTGGTCATCAGAATCTTGATTATCTCATCAAGGTTTGTCTCAAGTAGTTCAACAACTCTCAGATACAATAAGACATGGGATATTTCCTTAACTTGTAGTTTTCATGAGAATGACAAAGTAATGTCTTGAAAGTGAGAGAATCAAAACTCTGGCTTTATACACTTTGCCTTTTTTTTAAACAAAGCAAATTATGGCGCCGTATGCGTATGTGTAATATACACATACAATTCTCAATATGAATATTTTACCAATATGTATGAATATATTTATACACATACAATTCTGAATATGAATATTTTACAAAGCTATGCATCTATAAATCAGTATACATATTCTTTAATGGCATTCTGATATAAATGTCTATTCTTCACTGATAACTGGATGATAGTTCTTAAGTAGAGAGGATCAGAGTTCTCTGCTATGGTTCAATTTGAGATCTATTCTCTTTTCTTTGCCTTAGTGGTTATATTCAGTGTAGCACAATGTTGGGCCCCTTCTGTTTTGTAACTGGATATCATTATTTCCTGAGCCCAGTTGCTAAGCTTATAGTCTTTCACCCACAATTTATTTTAAATGGTGAAGCTTTATGAATTGAAGTGCACAGAAAGCTTTGCTTTTTTCAGTCTCCCATGGATGGCCAGATGCTTGCTTTATTTCTTACTAGGAAAGAATCTGTGATGCTACAGCTCTGTCTTTCTAGCCTGAGCAACTGATGGTCAATAATTTAGCATGCCTGATAACACAGTAAATCATTTTAAAGTCTTTTGGTAGAGTATTCACTTCCATTTGAGTTCCAGGTTAACAAGTAAATGTATCCCACCAAGAAAGAATTCTTGAGATGTCTTTGGTGCGAAATGGTTGTTTTATTAAAATTCGGACAGGACCCTTGGGCAGGAAGAGCACTCCCCCCCAACCCCCGCCTGTGAGGGGTGGCTGATGATACCCAGGAGTTGGGGGAAGTAAGTAAAAGGGATATTTCAAAAGGACTTTCATATGCTAAGGAGGACCTACAAGATACTGGAGACCTTGCCATTGTCAAGGTAAAAATTGCTTTTCCCTCTAGCAAGGCATTAACATTAGAACAACTGGAAGCTTTCTGAAGAATGTTACACACATCCCACCCTGGGTTGGGGCCCTTTGCAGGATATCAGCTATATTTTGTCCTCAGTTAGCCCTGGTTCCTCATCAGTAGTATTTGGGAATACCATATTACTTTCAACAAACAAAGCCGTCAAATACTTTCCTGATCATAGTACTCAGCCTTAATATTGGTTAATTAATCCATTCCAGTAAGTATCCTATATATTGTCTATTATCATCAAACACTTCTTACATTATTTAAAATATAAAGATATATAAGGCATTTCTCAGGTTCTTTCCGATTTTACTCAAGCAACTTTCCTTTTGACAGCTAATAACCCTGTTAAAACTAACCTACGTGACAATTAAATTCAGGATATTCAGTTTATAACTACACAGTAAAATTTATTTAATTGAATCATCTTTTCCAAGAAACAAAAAGGAGGGAGTAAGGCATATTTACACACTGAGAACTTAATATCAATTTAATTTTCCATGTGTAATTGTTTGTTTTCATATACAGTCTCAGTGTTTCATGTATAAAATATAACTGGCTGGATTAGATGTATTGTGATTTGCCATATGTTTTAACTTATCCTTTAAGCAATCTCATTTTGACAAAAGATTCACTTTAATTGTAGTGCATGGTTAATCTTATCTTTTACTTCACAAATTAATATTAGAGTGTCTATTCAGTAGGATCTTGAAGCCAACCTCAAAACTGTAGCATATGACAGCATTTGACACTTATTGTGAAGGGAATAAACATATTTGAAATTATTAAAGTAAGTAGAAACTCCTGCCAAATTCTGCAAATGTTCAGTATGGCATGATTTTCAAGAAAATATTAAACATAACAGTGATCTGAAATAGACATAAATTATTCCTAGGATTAGATAAGATAAAGGATTCTGATATATACCTTCCAATTTTCAATAAAACAAATCTTACCAAAAAAACCCAAATTGTGGAAGCCATTAAAAGCAAAGTATTTTATATTGATGGTTTTTCATATACAATGATGTTTATTGCAGCATTAATTGCTAGTTTTACAACAGATAACTGTTCCAAACTACTAGTATGTGTAGAACTGAGTCTTTAACAACTTTTAATAATATACATGGTCTGGAAAAAATAATATGAGAAACATTCATAAGTATATTAAGTGAAAGAAGCATGATTAAAGCTATTTCTATGCCGCCGATATTTACTAAAGAGATTACAGATTCATATAGAAATAAAGGCTGATTGAAAATACGTTAAATAATTAAAAATGTTTATCTTTATGTGAAAGGGATATATATGGCTTTCATTTCATTCCTAATATTTCCCTAATTTTCTATGTGAATGTAATTTGCTGATATGAAAAAGAAACCAAAAAACTAGAGGGCATTATAAAGCAAATAAATCCTTTTAATTTTAACTCCTAAATGTTATACCTGTATAATGAGGTTTACACAGAGTGCAATAAAAATATATTAGAATTACTTTTAAAATAAACTTAGTCTAAAAACATTCTATTTTTATATCAGATTGAATTTCCCTTATGACATAAAACCATCCATTACATTCAAAAGTAATATCAGTGTTAGCACTTCTAAATCCACCCCCTCCCAAAAAAGCCTGGGTGAGAATATCATTCATTATCTCCTTTATACATATTAAAATGCACTAAAACCAAAATGTGTGCCTGTGACTTCCCTTAATGAGAACTAACCAATGGACAAACACTCTTTAGGCATATTATTTAATTTTTTTTTTTGCTAAAGCAATTTAAAACAAAATGTTGAATTTCTTGAGATTGCTGGAAGAGAGAATTATTTTAAAATTCTTTTTATAGTTCTTTAAAATAAACATTTCCTCTTCAAAATATAATTGTTTCAATCAGGGATCATTTAGATGCAAGCAACAAGAACCCCACACAGTATGAAAAAGCCATATTTATCCTAAGGATTTCAAGCCACTTTCTTGAGACTCTAGAGCACCTGAGGCTGGCTTGAAGGATGGATGGGGGTGGTGGTAGTGGAAAATCTGCATCCCATTTGCTTCCCAAAAGCCCTTGATTTTGGGTTCTCTTCACCTCCTGATTTTTAATCTGTCAGAAGATTGATGGTATTTGTTTTTCTAAATATGATAGCCCCAAAAGGCCTAACATGTTCTTATATTTCAAATTCTAATATAGACTGAGTCTCATTCCCAAATTCTTGGGCTGAGAAACTGATTTGCACAGCATGGATAGGTTCCACCAAGGGACGCATTCCTATGCAAATGTAGTTTTCCAACAAAACAGATGGAACTCACAGGTATGCATGCAGAATATTTTATGACATACTATGAAAAGTATACTTTGAAAAAGAAGATACAAGAAATGTATAATATGTGTGTTTTTATTTATATAATATATATATTTATATAATTTCTTATTCACAAAAACAAGACCTGTTCTTAATACATGTTTTATATGGAAACAGAGTACCAAAAATTAATATATACCATGCAATTTCATAATTGAAGAAAACAAAACTTATTATCCTAAATTTTCACTCTAAAATTGTACCTGCAAAGGGATGCCTGGGTGGCTCAGCAGTTGAGAGCCTGCCTTGGGCCCAGGACATGGTCCTGGAATCCAGATATCAAGTCCCATATCAGGCTCCCTGCATGGAGCCTGCTTCTTTCTCTATGTCTCTGCCTCACTCTCTGTGTGTGTCTTTCATGAATAAATAAATAAAATTAAAAAATAAAATTGTAACTGTAAAGATTTTGTAGATAAGAAATAAGGACATTTAAAGTATGCAATGCTAAGTTTTACATCCTGACTCTACCAATAATTAGCTATATACACTTTTAATAAATTAGCTTCCTTTCTCACTCTCAATTTTCTATCTTCTTTTTTAAAAGATTTTATTTATTTATTGGTGAGAGACACAAAGAGACAGAGAAGGAGGTAGAGGGAAGCAGGCTCCCTGTGGGGAGCCTGATGCAGAACTCAATCCGCCTGGTCATGACCTGAGCCAAAGGCAGATGCTCAACCACTGAGCCACCCAGGCACCCCAAGTTTTCTCATCTTCTAAATGAAGCTTATGCCATAGGATTGTCCTGAGGATTAGACAAATTGCCATATGAAATAGGAAGATACTGGCATCTGACACATAGTAGTTTACTACACTTTAATTAAAACTTTGCTATATACTTTTTTTTCAGATGACTGAGGCCCCAACTTTCTTTAGACAAGAACTACTAGAATATCCATTGTTTGTGGCTATAAAGTTGATTTCATGGAAGTTGTTTAATAAAGTAAATTCTACAATAATCTTCTTTCTCAATATAGATATTAACTGTAATGCAAGTATATTTGTAGAAATCTGGGCACAAATATAACTACATTATTAATTAAATGCTTTATGGATTCATAATTTCTGACTATAAAATACATATAAATTTTAGATAATTTGGGGAAAAAATTAACGTATAATTAAGTAGGAAAGCAGATCACTGATAAATCTCATACCTCAGGGAGAACTACTGTTACATTTTGCATTTAGTCTTTTACCTATACATTTTATAATTTAGTTGAGATCATTTGTACATAGATTTTGTCTTACTTTTTCACTTGATGTCAATAAAATAATGATTGATTTTATATAATGATGATTATCACTTCATAATCTTATTTTTCATGGACTTGTAAATAATCCAATTTATGAAGTGTTTACCTTCCAGGCTTTTTAGGCTGCCATAGCCACTATGAGGTCATGAAAATATTGAAAACATTTATATACTTTAAGCAGCTTTTTATTCAATGCCTAAAACGGACACTTGATGCTACATGACTTAGCTTGCTCACATCTTCAGATTCCCCAGGGATTTCTGCACACACTATCTGTCACCTTTTCTACCAGCTTCCTGACTTTCCGAGCCATTATCTTACGTATCTTCTAACTGGAACACTGATTATCCTCTCCAGTGAAATCTTGCACAGGTAATTTTACATACACTTAATGATCCTATGGCATTCTTGTGTGATACAATTCCACTCATGCGTAGAGTCTACAAAACAAAACAGAAGAATAAACAAGCAACAAAAAGAATTAGACCTATGAATACAGACAACAAACCAATGGTTGTCAGAAGGGTGGGGTGGGGATGGGCAAAATGAGTGAATGTGAGTGAGAGATAATAAACTTCCAGTTATGGAATGAATAAATCACAGGAATAAAAGGCACAGCATAGGGGATATAGCCCAAGATACTGTAATAGTGTTGTGTGATGACAGATGGTAGCTACACTTGTGGCAAACACCAAACAACATATAAAGAGGTTGAATCACTAATTTGTACAGCTAAAACTAATGTTTGTCAACTACACTCAAAAACAAAAAAAAAAAATTAATAAGTAGAACTCTTCATATTAAAGACTGTACTGACATGCTCATATATATGTTATATTAGTTTTGCATTGTTGCTATAGCAGATTACTACAAGCTTGGTGCATTTAAACAACAAAAAATCATTATCTTATATTTCCGGGAGGCAGAAGCCCAAAATCAGTTCTATCGGACTGAAGTCAAGATGTCAGGAAGGTTGGTTCTTTCTAGAAGGTGTGAGAGGAGAATCTGTTTTCTTGCCTTTTTTTAGCTTCTAGTTGTCTGTATTCCTTGATTTATGAGTGGCCCTTCCTCCATCTTCAAAGCACATCATTCTAGTCACTGTTTCTATCATCATTCATCCTTTCGGCCTCTAACTCCTTTCTCATCCCTGTTAGAGAGACTTTGTGATTAGATAGGTACACCTGCATAATCCAACATAACCTCTCCATGTCAAGATCCTTAATTTAATTACATCTGCAAAGTCCCTTTTGCCATAAAGGTACATTTCATAGATGCTAGGGATTAGATTGTGGACATATTTGGGGGCCTTTAATTAACCTGCCATGTATAGTTAGTGATTTACGTTCATTGCTAAGCCCTAAATACATTTATATTCCTTTTCTGATATTATTATATTGAGTCCTCTTTTGCTAACATCTGTATCTTTGCTATAGTTATTCTTTCTGTTCTAACAAATGCAAATTTTAATTGATATATCACACTCAACAATCAATCAATCAACAATGAAACATATCATACCTATTTTCCTGTTTTGGAACACATAAAGTTATTTCCAAAGTTCTAATATTCAAATAATGCTGTGATGAAAAAAAAAAAATGCTGTGATGAATATCTTTGAGCAAAAAAGCATCTGCATTTTAAATTATTCTCTTAGGAAAGATTCTCAGAAGTAGAATTATTAGGTCAAAGGGTATAAATATTTTATTACTCATAAGAATTATTGCCAAATAACTTTCTAAATATGTTGTTCTAAATGATATTCCCGTAAGTAGAGTTTGGGAGGGTCTATCCCATGATATACTTTCTGTCACTGAGTTTTTGCAATTAAAAGCAAAAATCATAGCTAACTTGCTCAAAGAACTGGGATGTTGTTTTGATTTATATTTTCTTGAAGAGTAATTATAGTGATTATTCCTTTCATTTTTTAACTGTTTCCTTTGCTCCTGAGTTATCTATTTATGTTTTTTTAATTGTTGTTGATTGCTTAATTTTTTTCCTCATTTGGAATTAAATCATTTGTGAATTCCAAGGAAAAGATTTTGTTCATGTGTAATTATTTTTGTTATAAACCAATTAATTCTATTTACTAGTGCTGTATTTAAAAATTTCTGTATTTATGATTGCAGTAAATATTCTGGTGTGCTACTAAATTTTTGTATTTCTTTTCTCAGTCCAATAGTCCATATCTACCAAGTCTTCTTCAATATATCAAAACGTGGTCTGAGCAAAAGCAAATATTTTTGTCCAAACTTCTTAGGTTACTTGAGGTTAGGACTGATAAAAGCTAAATGAAATTTTATCCTAGTGTTTTTAATTCAGTGTCACAGTTTTTCTCTAATACTTTTTCTTTAAAGGCAGTAGAAATTTGATTAGTAAAAATATGACGTAATTACATATTTGTTGTACCAAATTTGATGAATGACTAGTTACCTGAGCTGTAGTAACAAGTTACCACAAACTGGGTGGTCTAAAACAGCAGAAACTTATTCTCTTATCATTCTGGAGGACAAAAGCCAAAATCAGTTTCACAAGACCAAAAAGGATTGTTGGCAGGGCTGGGTGTGTCTGGAGGCTCTCTGCGAGAATCTGCTCCCTGCCTCTTCCAGCTCCTGGGAGAAGCCCATACTATTTGGCCTCTGGTTGCATCACTGCTTTCTCTGCCTCCAACTTCAAATTGCCTTCTCTGTGTGGGTATTAACTCTTTCTCTGCCTCACTTTTTTGATAGATGTGGTTGCATTTAAGGCCCACCCAGACAATCCATGATAATCTCATCTCAAAATTCTTCATTTTACCACATCTACAGAAACAATATGTTAATATATAAGAATTCTTCATTTAACCACATCTACAGAAGCAACATGTTAATATATAAGATTGCGGACTGGGATCTGGGATCTGTGGGGGCTTTCAGTCTACTATAACAGTATCCCAAAAGGCCTGTCAATAGATGAAAATCTCCAATTACCCTTTGTATTAAGGAAGAACAATCTGGCAAAAATTCTCTCAGGATCACATGTTTTGAAGAGTAGGTCTGGTATAAACCCCATGGGTGCTACACAGAAAAAGGGAGGAAAAGATAGCACGACAGAGCTCTCTATGAAGACAGGATTTGTTTTTGTTTGTTTTTTATCTTGAACTATTAGCAAATTATACTGCTTTCCAGTGTTAATCAGAAAACAACTGGAGAAAGAAATGTTAGTTCTTAAAAATATATTTCTCATGGATATGAGAAATATTTGCTTCTGAAAAGGGAATATTCCAATGTGAAGTAAACCTCTCAACAGCCAGCTCTGGGAGTTGTAATCTTGTGATCATAAATTTAAAATACAAGGAAAATACAGCATTACTGTAGCTTGTGTTTTAATTTTATAATAACAAATCTGTCTCAAAAATGCTTTTCTAGGGCAGCCCTGGTGGCTCAGCGGTTTAGCGCCACCTTCAGTCCAGGGCATGATCCTGGAGACCTGGGATGGAGTCCTACATTAGGCTCCCAGCATGGAGCCTGCTCCTCCCTCTGCCTGTGTCTCTGCCTCTCTCTCTCTGTCTCTCATGAATAAATAAATAAAATCTTTTTTAAAAATGCTTTTCTATACTTGAAAATAAGAGCAAACTATTTTGTCTATATAAAATAAACTATTTTATTTTATATCATAAACTAAAAACTTCTGAAACTAGCTTCTGTTTCTACAATATCATGCTTCCCTTATTTTTAAAAAGTTTATAATGTTTATTTTTGCATATATATATATGTAAGAATCTCCATATATTTATTTAACATGTTGTTCTGTTGTATTTTTTATTACAAGAAATTCAATCACCTCTGTCTCAAAGGTTTATCCTTTGTGAGTCTCTGTAGCCCATGGTAGTTACGAGAGACGTTGTTAAGATTTGTCAGGACCATTCTCAAACACTTCAATTATTTTCTTCTATAAAACTATGTCTAAAAAATGACATTTTTAAACACATAATAGCTTGCATGCAAGATAAGAAGACTATGACATACTGACAGGCAGGGCAATCTGAAAAAGTAGGTATTCCTCTCCTATCTTTTCCTTCTTCTTCCAGATATATTGGCAGTGTCTCTAGAAGTGTGCTGAAAAAAATTGATGGAGCATATGTGATGCAATATGTGGGCAAGAGAAAAATGTTTTCGGAATAGTATCACACCTAAAATATTCTTGAGGATGCTTTAGATTTGGGTCTTTATTTCTGCCCAATTCTCCAATGTCTGTACATATTTTTCATCTAATAAAAAAAAAAAAACCAATCATAGATCTCTTTCTTGATACAACTCTGGCAATTAATATTCATATTCACCTTAGAGACATTTTCTCCACCACAGGCAGCCATTTGCTGACATTTTGATTCAGAGACTTGCAATTGCAGACAATTGGTATCTAAATGAGTTGTGACAGCTGGAAGAAAAACTACTGTTTTAAGATTTTCTTTCATATGTCAAATCATTTCATTACTTAATTTTCAATGACATATTTAATGGTATTTTTCATCATGATAAAAGTAACACAATCCAGAAACTGGTCTTTTGACATACAATGTATTTTGACATAAATCAAAAGTCTTACTAAATTTTTAAATCACTCCACATTGTGGGTCTCTAGTTCATTGTTTCTCTGTTATTGGATATCTACAATACATAAGGTTTATTCAAAATATTTGAAAACTTTCTGTCCTTTCTACGATGGTTATTTATTTTATAAGGAGATTGAGAAGTTTATCCACTAGAATTTCCTGGAAATGGGTGGAGAGTAGACATTTGAAAAATCTGTCTGGTTGCAAGTTTGTCTTTAGGGGAAATCGAGTGTAGTGCACAAATTTGATTCTAATAGTATGTAAGGCAAGGAGGGTTCCATATCAGGAGTGGGGCTTTTAGATGGCTATGGGACTATCTAAACCATGAAGAGGAGACATTCCAGGAAATTCAGAGTTAACTAGAAGAAGGAATCGACACACTTTTTAAGATGTTCTAGCACTCCTAGCACTTCTTGCAAATATTTCATGAAACCATAAAGTTCACAATGTGCTTGAGAAAGAGTTTCTGGCAAGGTTAATCTAGAGACAGATTAGTCTATTTGAATTCAGGGATGGAGACACTGGGAAGCTAAGGAGGTAAAATGAACGTGGAGGGTTTAAGTAAACCCTGACATATCCTTGTGCAAAGGGTACCTTGCAAAATGCAGTTGGCCCAGGGGTCAGCAAGGGCTGAATTCAGGGAAAAGCCATCTGCCCTAAGTCAAGGCTGTGTCAGTCCATGCAAGGAAGACCCTTTGGACTTTTGGCTTATTCATCTAGAATTTTTGAACTAACAACTAGAATTAGGAATTTAAATCACAACCCAGGTGCTATATCAAGAGTTTACTTTCTCTTTTATTGCATGCATAATCCTTGGACTGCTACCTAGTTGTCAGAAAAGTTGTTGAAACTACTATGAAAGTAAAATTACGGCCTTGGCAGGGACTGAACTACTTTATATTAAGTGGTTCAGAGAAATAAGGAAGTTTATTGTATGACTTACTGGAATGAATAAATCAATTGGCAAATTTCAAGCTAGAAGTTGGATATTAATCTATCCTTGACTAACACAAACTTCCTTAAGAAATTGGAGTCTTTCTTCAAAGGGAAAAAATTAGTACATCACGGCAGACACTTTGAGCTGATAGAGTCTTATCTTGAATGTAAATTGGTATAAACACTATGGAAAATAGTATGAAATTTCCTCAAAATTTAAAAATAGAACTACCATATGATCAGCAATCCCACTTCTGGGTATGTATCCAAAGGAAATGAAAGGACTATCTTGCAAAGATATCTGTACCCTGTGATTATTGCAGCATCATTCACAAAAGCCAAGACATGGAAACGACTTAGGTGTCTACCAGGGTTGATTGGATAAAGATAATGTATATACATACAGTGGAATGTCATTTAGCCACAAAAAAGAATGAAATCCTGTCTTTTGCGACAACATGCAATGACTCTGAGGGCATTTTGTTAGGTGAAATAAGTCAGCCAGAAATACGAATAATGTATGTTCCCCCTTACACGTGGAATCTAAAACAATCAAGCTCATAGAGAATAGAATGGTGCTTCTCAGAGCCTGGGGGTTGGAGGAAACGGGAGATGTTAGCCAAACAGTAAAAATTCCCAGCTATGAGAAGAAGTCCCAGGAATCCAATGTACAGCATTGTGACTCTAATTAATGATACTAAATCATATACTTGAAAGTTGTCAAGAGAGTAGATTTTAAATGTTTATGACCACACACCAAAAGAATGGTAATTATGCAAGAAGATGGAGGTGTTAACTGGCCTAATTGTGATAATCATTTTTGCAATGTATGTATGTGTCATATCATCACATTGTACATCTCACACTTATATATGTTATATATCAATAATATCTCAATGAAGCTGGGGGGGGGTGGATAAAAATAAAGCACTTAACAAATTATAAATGACAAGCAAGAAGAAAAAACAAAGAACCCTGACCCAGTTCACTTTATAAAACAGAGGTCCCATGAGGGTGAATAGCTTACAACTGGCTGCCAGAACCATCTTTCAGAGCTCAAAAAGTCATAGAAGTCCTAGCAGGGAACCCAGTGGATGCATTTGAAAATTTGGATTTGGCGAGTCATAGTTGTAACAGACTCCTAAAATGTGATAGGTGTGGTACCCCTTAGAAATATAGAAAAAAGAAACTAATATTGGGGATCAACAGATAGCCCTGTGGATATAGAAAGGACCAGTGAATTGTACGCTTTAAATAGTTGAATTGCGCGGTATATAAATTATATCACAACAAAGTTGTTTTTAAAATAGAGAAACAAAAATAAATAAATAAATAAAATAAAATGGAGAAACAATGACAATTATGAAAGAGTAGTGGAATCTGGCAGTCATATGTGTAGTTCCAAAGCCTTAAAACATGGATACAAGTGACCCTCAAATAAGGTCCAATGTAGCATTGTTGAAAAATTAAGGCCAGTCAGAAAAAATAAATAAATAAAAAGATTACTTTGAAGAAATATATATGAAAAAAGAATATTGTTGAAACTCAGTCTTGTAAAATAATAACACTTAATAGGACTTCCTATGTTCCGGACACAATTCTAAGTGCTTTCTGTGTAATAAACGATATAATCCTCACAGCAATGCTATGAAGTAGATACCTGTCATTATTTCCACTTTAATGATAAGAGAACTAAAGCACAAAAAGGCTAAGATATTTACTCAAGAATAGAGACAGCATGTATAATAGTCAAGAGCTGAGTTCTAGCAGCCTGGTTCTAGGATCTTCCTTTAAGGGCTATATGCTAATATTTAAAGTAAACTAGGCACCATATAGACAAAAAAAGTCAAAAATTTAGTAAGTTGACCAAATAGAAATGTGTTTCTCACTCAGAAAATTCACTGTGGGCATTCTGATTTCAAGACAGCTTTCCTTCAAACAGTTAGTTGTTTAGGGACCCATGCCCTGATCTTGTGGCTCTGAAATCTTCAACATGTGGATTTCAAGGTGGCTGTGATCATCTGCATCAAGCCAGAGAATACAAATAACATGGAGAAGGGAGGGTCAATGGCAGGTTTTCGTGGTCTAGTCCTGCAAGTGACATCCCTTCCATTCACATTTTTTTCGGTTGGAACTCAGTGACCTAAGTACATTTAATTTCAATGGAGACTGGAAGGTATGATGTAGTTTTGAGTCTGTAGGAACAGGTAATGGTCAGGTGCTCAATTTGCAGTCTCTGGTCACTATGCTAAACTTTCATTGGAGACTAAAGATCTATCTTGAAGGACACTTTTCCTCTGAGGCAATCTCTTTCTTTGTTCCCAAATTAAGGTCAGACAATGTGACAGAGGCCATATTCATAAGTGGTCTAGACTCAAAAGAAGCTGGATGGGCACAGTGTCACATTCACTTAGCAAAAGACAGAGAAAAGACGTAAACCATCCATCTGATGTTGTCTCTTCTTAGTGTGAGACTCACACTGGGGCTGAGGCACTGAGTCCAAGGTGACAAAACTGTGGCCAAATACTCAAGTTAAGAATTCAGCCTACCATCTAGACCACTTTTAAAGTCCACTGATGAATTTAATACAACAACAAATGCATATGCTCCAATTCCCCTGAACCCTCAGTGAGTTTTATTGATGGAGGGACTCTCGTTGACCTACCCAGGATGGAGATCCCCATAAGCCAGGCATGACTGCTCCCCATACATAAGCTACTAGGAAATGTTTTCTCCCAGAAAGCATCTCAGAGAAAATCCTTGCTCAACCACTAAGGAGGAACATAAGTCAGAGCAGAGTCAAGTAAATACCATACTTTTTCTATGCCTCAGATAAAAATGGGTGCAACAAAACCTGCTCGGGAAGTAGTGCTTTTATTTTTTACTCAGAGAGAGACTTTAAAAAAATATTCCCCTAAATCCCTGAGTATCTGGAAAGTATCTGGAACTGAGTATCTGGAACTATGGTGTGTATGTCAAGAATGTTTATAAAATAGGAGTATTAGAATTTGGAACCCCTAGAATGAGAGAATCTAGGGTGACCAGCATTTTTGTTTGGCCTCTGGAATGTAACTTTCAATTTTAAAACTGGGATAGTTTGGGTAAGTCAGAACGAGGTGGTCATCTTATATCATTTCCAAGAAAATAAAAGTAGGGTTGAAGCTAGTGTGTACTTCACAGTGTGACCCTCCATGATGTGATTAGATTCCTGGTGGAAGCAAAAGACAAGTCTGAGTTTTGCCTCTGGATAGTGGCAAAACTAGGTGTCTTATACAGGCATAGAAATAAGGTAAAGAAAAATTGGTAATGGAACTAGTTGTGAAACTGACAAACCTCAACCTCTGAGGGCCAGAAAAGTCTCCATAAATACTTTTGCTGCAACTTTCTTATATTTCATTTTTCTTCATAATAAGCTATCCACAAAAGAAGGAAATAAGTCTGTATGTACATAATAAATGAAAATGAAACGACTGTCATATAGTAAGTGGGAAGTAAAGATTTCAAATATCCAAATATCCCAAATCCTGTCTCGTCATTTGAGGAAAATTTTTTATTAGTCATCTGAAACAAAGTTGCAAAAATGGTAAGCCTTTAGGATTATAAAATCAATTAATCTAATTAGCTTTGGGAAAAGATAGCACCCACTTTCCTAGTCATAGAAATGTTTCTTCTGTGTGCCCTCAAAATGATGAATTCTGATTTCCTAAGTTACTAAATAAACTTGTCATCAAGCCTCGATCAGTAAGGATTTATTGAGCATCTATATGTGACTTGTGTAATGTGCACCTTTTTAAAATGAAAACACAGGCAGATGTTTCTAAGGATATCATTTTACAATTCATTTTGATAGTATTGTTTTAAATGAATTGTAATTCTCCTCTCTAAAGAATTCCAGCAGATTAGCATGCATCACAGAGATAACATTTCAAGGTTCTGTCAGTATCGGAAACTATTAAGGACTAGAAAATATGTGTTGAGCCACTCATTCCCAAAATCTAAATCTCTTCATTGGTTTTTATCTTGAAAAAACTTGAATTTTATTTTATCAAGTATAACTGTGTATATAACTGTGACCTGAATGCACCAAGTTTTTTTAGACACACCTGTTCTTGCAAGGTAAAAGATGTTCTGGGGTATTCCATACCAATAAATTATTTCATGTAAGATTTCACTTGAAAACAAATGCACTTGCAGAGCCCTTGCTGGAGCTGGTTGGGTTTGACAGCTAGAGTCTTCCCGTCTTTAGCCACCCTCAGAAAAGAGGATTCCAATATATTGTAAGTTTATTAGGTTCTGGATATGAAACTTAATTTGCAACTCCATCAGTATGATTCACTCTCCTCTGTGAGGAATCAGACCCTGGTGCATCCAGTTCAGTAGCACCAAGTGGAGAAACTTAACCGTATCTCATTAACCATTAATCTTGTCTTTCAAACCATTTAAAGCTGTTGAACTTAAGAACCGTAGAACATAGGGACACCTAGGTGGCTCAGAGGTTGAGTGTCTGCCTTCGGCTCATGGTGTGATCCCAGGGTCCTAGGATCGAGCCCCACAACAGGCTCCCTGTAAGGAGCCTACTTCTCCCTCTAAATATGGCTCTGCCTCTCTCTCTCTCTCTCTCTCTCTGTGTTTCTCATGAATAAATAAATAAAATCTTTAAAAAAAAACCATAGAACATAAAAACCATAACATGAAACAAAGATTTACATTTTGGAACATTTTTTTTTTCAAAAAGAAAAATTAATGCAGTATTTGGAAGTGAAGAGGAAAAACCATAGACATGCCAAAACCCATCAGGTGCCTAGGAGCAGTCAATTTTAGGAATTAACATGTTACAAAATAGCTTGTGATAGCTCTTAGGTACTTTGGTATACTACCAAGGAGAAAAAATATATTCCTGTGGTGCAAAATGCAGATTGAAAATACATCTCTAAACATATCTGAGAAATAAACGATAGCCACCTGAAATGCCCAGAAGTTTGGGAGTCAGATCTCCCTTTCTCAAAGTATGGACTCAAAGTATTTCCCATGTTATATATCAGTGCAGGTCTGTTTTTTTTACAAAATTATGAAAGTCAGGAGCAAACTGGCATGAGCTTCATTCACCAGAGGACATTCAGTAACTGTACTTACCATCAGGAGAGGAAGGTCTTTTGAGAATGAACGGGGAGTTATGAGGCTCACTGTTCGCTAATAAGAAGACTGCCCTTTCCTTTGCTCTACTTGCATTTTGCTTCAGGTGCATTTGCAATAATACCCACAGCTGAGAAAGTGTTGCTTTTACATTCAAATAAGCAGATGAACCATATCTTCCTCATCCAATGTTCATCCTATTCCTTTATCAACTCTTCTTTCTAAATAGCAGGTCACATTAATTTCCTTTCCCCTTACACAAGAGAAAGGCATTCAAGTGTCAGAAATTTACTGCTGATCCATAACACCAGTGATCAAAAAACAGTCCCAGTAACTCTTAGGGGTTTTACACCTGCCTCTAATTTAATCACCTACTGTGACTGTTGCTCAACACCAAAATAACTCAAGTAGTCTTCATCTGCCAGGAAAAAAAAAATAGAATTTTTAAAAAGGAAGCTTACTAAGAGAATTTCAACTACTTTGACATATCTCTAGGAAAAAAAAAGAACTTACAAGCTATTTTTCAAGTGATTAACATTGATTAATTCACAACTAAAAAGATCATTTGCATAATTTTAGAATATATAATTAACTCCATGATTTGTCTGAATACTTCCTTCAGACATAAAGAGTTTAGTTTTTCGAGGTTTTTTTTCCCCCCTGAATCTGTTTGCTATTTATATACATACTTAATGTAGCAGAGTCAAGGTACCAGTGGTCTGAGGGATGTTGGGTAGGGGGACCTCAGAGAGTATGGAGTTTAGATCAAGGACTTTGGGGTCACAGATCTGAGTTCAAATCTTAACTCTGCCACCTATTATGTGACCATGGACAAGTCATTTAATCCCTCTAAGACTGTTTCATTCTCTATGAATTGGGAATCAAATCAAAACTTCACAAGATTTTGTAATTATCAAATAATATAGGTCATACATTTAACCCATGACTGTATCAATAACCAGTTTCTGGTATAATTATTGTCATGATGATAATGATAATGACTTTCAATGTATTTATCATTGTTCTTATATAGATCTCGAGGTCATGCTATGGTTACAGAATACTTAGGATTTTATGCAGTATCACATATGGTAGACTGTAGAGGCAGTGAGGAGTGAGACGGGGAAGGCAACTAGAGGGCATGTCTCTCTAGAATGTCTTCTCATTCGAAAGCGTGTGCTTAATGATAGCAGGGTTAAAAATTCATATAAATTTTGCACTTCACACGTGACAAAGTCATATATATGTGTATATATGACTATAGGCTAGGAAGCCTTACAGAGAATGCCAGGTAAACAAAGAAGGAACAGAAGGTACATGTTGTTGGCAAACAAAGAGCAGAGAAGAGAGTAGCTGAGAAGTTGCAACTTCAGCACAAACTCCATGAATATCATAATAATTAGCAATGGTGAGACGCCTGGGTGGCTCAGCAGTTGAGCGTCTGCCTTTGGCCTAGGGCGTGATCCCAGAGTCCTCTGGGATCGAGTCCCACATCGAGCTCCCAGCATGGAGCCTGCTTCTCCCTCCGCCTATGTCTCTGTCTCTCTCTCTCTCTCTGTGTCTCTCATGAATAAAATAAAATCTTTAAAAATAATAATAATAATAATTAGCAATGGTAAGTGAATGCTTACAATAATAAGAGCTAATATTTATGCAGTGACTAGCTGAGATAGATCCAGGTTCAGTGAGGCCTAAAACTTAGATGATTTGTAGGGCCATTTATATATATATATATATATATATATATATATATATATATATATATAAAGAAATAGAAAAGCATAAATACAAGTTAAGGTACAGAGCTTTAATAGGTGTCCATGCAGCTGACAGATCCTGAAGTTCAGCTTTATTAGTTTCTTGGTAAATCCACTTCTGGTGCTTATTGTGATCAGCCCTACACTAAGTCAACAAGAAAGATGCTATATCAAATGACACTAAATCAGACAACCTCAGTCCACACCCTTGCTCTGCTCCATGCTCTATAGCTTTCTAGTCAGGGTTCTGGTTTTTTCTTTTCCTCTTTGAGTTCATTTTTTAAAATTTATTTCACAGTGTTGCTATGCTGTTGTAAGGCTGAAGATAAATAAGTGGATGGATAGCTAGCTAGCTAGATATTAAGTTTTAAGTAAACTTCATCATTATGACTATTATTATTCATAGTTCTTATCATTTTGCTTTCAAGCAGTGGAAATTATGAAATGTGACCACCAACTACCTAGAGAATGTGTAAAAGCAGATGCAGTCTCAAATTTGCCTGCAAAGTCTATGCTCCTAACCACCGAAAATACTCTTCAGAACTCAGAGTGGAAGTGGATCTCCTGAAAATATCTAAAAATTTGAGGAGGATGAAAAGTGTATAATTATTTTAGCACTCTCCTTTGTTAATGTGTGAATATTTCCAAAGAGGAACTAAACCCTAGGGAAGATATTACCAATTTGCATTTCTAATTCATGACCCCAAGTCAATTCCAAATACCAAGAAAATATGGCTATAGACATGCTTAGTGAAAATTCAGACACTGCATTACATCAAGGAGCTTTTCTTGAGTCTCCGTGTATTCATAAATTGATGAAGCGGTCCAGGGTACCTCTTTTTTAGTATTTCCCATTAAGGAAGATCATGCAGTTCTAAATAAGCTTTCTTAGAAAATGGGCATTAAAAATACTTTTTAAGGGGTGCTGAGTGGCTCAGTTGGTTAAGTGTCTGCCTTTGGTTCAGGTCATGAACCTGAGGTCCTGGGATCCAGCCCTGCATGGGGCTCCCTGCTCAGCAGGGAGTCTGCTTCTCCCTCTCCCTTTGCCCCTCCCCCTGCTCATACTTTTTATCATAAATAAATAAATAAATAAATAAATAAATAAATAAATAAATAAATATCTTTTAAAAATATATTTTGTAAATCACAAAAATAGTAAAACTTTAAAGATGTCTTAAGTTTAGGAGCAATGCAGAGAAAGTGTGAGAATATA
Organism: Canis lupus dingo; assembly: GCF_003254725.2. Taxonomy (NCBI): domain Eukaryota; kingdom Metazoa; phylum Chordata; class Mammalia; order Carnivora; family Canidae; genus Canis; species Canis lupus. Next base: position 62,854,781 of record NC_064243.1, read on the forward strand.
TTTAGCTGTAGTATAACAAAAGCCATCCTAAATTAAATTCAATTCAGAATTTCGCATTCCTAAGCTTCAATATTGTCAAAGGCCAAAGGTATATATGTGTTCCTAAAATGTATGAGACCTATTAGAAAGGAAAGAGTGAGACTCATGCAGCATGGGGGTTTCACAAAACTTGTAATACTTAAAACAGCCGGAATCTAACCTTGAAATCTATAGGTTAAAACTGTTCGGAACCATAAAATTTACGTGACTTGTTACTCTATATAAATTAGCTTTATTTTGGAATCAGATGAAATTGTTTAATATATAGACCACCAACAAAAAATTACTCAAATACTAGTCGATAAAAGAACAACCAGCAAATCTAAAGAAACATCCAGCATGAGGCCTGTTTCTATCCAATTTGAAGAGGTTACTTAGCAAGGTAGATAATACCATGGGGCTTTAGAAATATTTGGGTTCAAATCTGGACCTCACATTCCTCAGCCCTCTTTCTCCACTTACCAGTTACAGAGATAGATGGAGTTATTTGATGTCTGTCTGTACTTTGGTTTTCCAAAATGAACTTCTTAATAAATCGAACTCATTGAGTTGTTTGGAGGATTGAATCAGTTACTTCTTGCAAATGCTTAAAACAATATCTGCATGGGAATGTAAGCTCAATAACTATAAGCTATTGTATGTATCATGCTATTTTAAGGGTATTGTTCCTTCTATTTACTACCCCAAAGTAAAAAAGAAAAAGAAGGAAAGAAAGTAGTTATATGATCGATACTCTACAATACTCTAGGTATTTGGTTTCTTACTTATCTTCTCTGTGGCTCCTTACTATTCTTGCTTCTTGGTTCTCAGAATCTGTATCCCACTTCCATCCTCCTTGACAGCACATTTAGCTTCTGATCTTGGCTTCCAAAATTCTAGTTGTACATGCTTGTCTAATCCTGGTTTTCTTCAGAATTCCTTAAGGAATTTGGGTAGCATAGACCACAAGATGATGTCTAACTCTTAACAAGTCTCTGTCCATTAATTGTACATACCATCCTTAACCAGAACTTTAGCATGATTTTTGTCAGAAAAAAAAATCCAACAACTATGAAAACTTCTCACTGCAAAAGGTCAGTTTAAGAGTATGTGAAGAAGGGAAAAAGAATGTTCCTTCCCCAAATACAGATCATGTTAGAGAAGATGAAAATCTCCTTAGATATGCAGTTCAAAATATTTTGAGCTCTGCAATTATGAATAACGGATACTCTAAAGCTTATTACTTTCTAACAAGGAGAACATGGAAAATAAACCTACAGCACATGAAGGAGTAGCAAAAAAAGATATGCTCAAAGAAGAAAAAAACTTGGAGGACTTTAATATAAAGCTTTAAGACTTAATATAAAGCTAACATAATCAACACAATTTTCCATTGGCAAAAAGATAGATATATTGACCAACTGAACAAAATAGAGAGGACCAAAATAGACCCACACAGATGTGATTGTTTAGATTGTAGCAAAGGTGTCAAGATAATTCAATGGGGAAAAAGGAATATCTTTTCAATAAATGATGTTTGGTCAATTGAACATCTGTGTAGAACAAACCAAAGACTATCAACCCACATTCAAACAATATTTAGACCTAAAAATATTACTCAAAGAAAAAAATAGGAGAAAAATCATTGTGACCTTAGGACCAAAAAAGTTTTCTTTAATAGGACAAAAAATGTTTGAGCCATGAAAGAAAAAAGTAACATATTGGATTTTATCAAAATTTAAAACTTTAGCTTGTTCAAAGACATCATTAAGAAAACAACAATAGGCACACTGCAGGAAAATATTCACAATACACATACCACACAAATTATTTATGTGCAAAATATATAAAGAGCTTTTATAATTCAATAATAAGAAAAATCACCAAATTAAATAACAGGTAAAACATTTGGGAATATAATTAACAATAAAATATATGCAGTAAAGACATAAAACATTTTTAGATTATTAGTCACAGAAATTCTAATTAAAACTATAATGCAATACCATTACACTACTTGTACAATGGCCCAAAGTGAAAGAATTGGCATACCAAGTGTTGACAAGAACATGAATCAACAGAAACTCTCATGAACTTCTGTTCAGAATGCAAAATGTCCCAGGCACTTTAGAAAATAGTTTGTCAGATTCTTAAAAAGTTAAAAATAAACCTGCAGTGTATGTAGATCTATGCCAAGACTTCTGCATCAATATCCATAGAAACTTTACTTGAAAAACTTCAAAATTGGATGTGATTCAAATGCCCATTAAATAAGATAAATAAGATTTTAAAAAATGGTGATATAGCCATTCAATGGAATACTACTCAGAAATTAAAACAAAACAAAACAAAACAAAACTAAGTATTGATCCATACAACAATGTGGATGAACTCAAAATCATACTGAGTGAAAGAATCCAGACAAAAAAGAGTATACATTTGGGATGCCTGGGTGGCTCAGTTCATTAGATGTCCAACTCTTGAATTCAGCTCAAATCATTATTTCAAGGCCATGAGATCAAGCCCTGGAGCCTGCTTTGGATTCTCTCTCTACATCCCTCTCTGTTCTTTCTTTCTTTCTTTCTTTCTTTCTTTCTTTCTTTCTTTCTTTCTTTCTTCCTTCCTTCCTTCCTTCCTTCCTTCCTTCCTTCCTTCCTTTCTTTCTTTCTTTCTTTCTTTCTTTCTTTCTTTCTTTCTTTCTTTCTTTCTTTTTTCTTTTTTTTCTCTCTCTCTAAAAAAGGGGGAAAAGAGTATATATTTCAGTTTTAAATTTACATAATATATTAGTAAATAGAAACTACCCACAGTAACAGAAATCAGATTAGTGGTTGAGAATGGGGAACAGAGAAAAGTTGGGGTGGTGAAAATGTTCATTTAGGGATTGCAGTAATGAATTTATGGGTGCACATATTGGTCAAAAGTTAAATTGTATGATGACTCTTTTTTTAAAGATTTATTTTAGAGAGAGAGAGAGCCTGCAAGTGGAGGGAGAAGCAGAGAAAGAGAACCTCAAGTGGACTTCCCACTGAGCATGGAGCCAGACATGGGGCTTGATGTCCTGACCCATAAAATCATGACCTGACAGAATCACTTAGTCAGCCGCTTAATGGACTAAGACACTCAGGCACCCCATATGTGACTTTTAATATGTGCAGTTTATTATATGACAATTCTAGCAAATAATTCATATTATATGACAATTATTTAACACTTCTATAATATTTACCAAATAAAGTTATAAAAAATAAAAATAACTTTAGGAACACTTGGCCTATGTTTCATTATCTCCTTCTGTTGGTGAATTAGAAGTTAAGGCTAAAAATACTAAAATCTATAATTTGTGCATATGAAGTAGAAAGCCTGACAGAGGTTTCCCCTTGTCTTCTCCAAAACACAAAAAAGGCTTTTGGATGGCTGGTTCAGGCTAGAAAGTTGGAATTGAATTGAGAGAATGATATGATTTGACATAACTCTTTAAGAAAGTGTTAAAACTCTATCTCTGAAGAGAAGGCTGAGACAAATTTGTTTTGAGAAGACCTGGAAAAGAAGTGAGCAGGAATCCAGAAGAAATTTGGGTAAAAAAGGACAGGAAAATTTGTAGGATTTTGATAATCTGGCCCCATCTTTGAAAGTCATCCTAAATTCAGTCCATGGCCCAAAAAGTATCAGAGCTCATAGATCAGGAGAAAACTCTGTGCAGAGTCAATGTTCAAGTGGATGGAACCATGACATGACTTGAGCCCTGAAACTGCACTCAGCTATCATGTGGGTAAATCATCTCCCGAGTAATTCTTCATGTCTGAGATGTCAAATTGTTGATCTAGCTCCAGAAACTATTTTTCAATCACATCCCAGGATGCTTAGAAATGGAATTTAGGAATTACCAGGCACATATCAGGGTAGTGGCAAACAAAGTTTAAATACCTGTATATCAGGGCCAAACTGGACAACTAGACCATTCTAAACATGAAACAGAGAGGTCATATACAGAACTAGTATTTTATACAAATTATATGTAAACGGTACAGAGTTTTTCAATCTATACTGTTACTTCAACTATTTCTAATTACTATTTTTATTTTAGAAAATATTGATTTAGGTAGATGTCTGGATCAGAAGGACTTAAGCCACTGGTTAACTGAAATTAGGAATCTAGTGCTCAGAATGGTCAGAGGAGATAAGCAAGACACCTTGCAGAGTCGTGTCTGGAGTGGATTTACTCCTGGCTAGTTCTAGTTTCAGCTTGCCATTCATCACTAAATAGCGACAGAGCACTCATTCTTTTGAGTTCAAGTTATTTTCTAAGTCTTTGGAAGATTCCATTTTTGGTAAGATTGAGCTGGGTCTATCAGTTTACTATTCCTGCAGAGTTCTAGCTTTGCAATGAAAACACACATACACAAAACATAAGCCACTCAATCAAACGAAATTCCATGAAACAAAAGAACAGGATGAAATATAGAAAAAATCAGTCATGTGGAAAGAAAACATATACACCAGAGTGGGTAAATGAATCACTAAGAAAGGTAGAACATATATTTATGTGGCTTTTCCCTTATCAGAATGACACCTTTATACTTAGGCTGCTGTGATTTTGTTTTGAGGGATGCCTGGGTGGCTCAGTGGTTGAGTGTCTGCCTTTGGTTCAGGGCGTGATACTGGAGTCTCAGGATCGAGTCCCATGTCGGGCTCCCCACTAGAAGCCTGCTTCTCCCTCTGCCTGTGTCTCTGCCTCTCTCTCTCTCTCTCTGTGTCTCTCATGAATAAATAATTTTTTTAAAAAGATTTTGTTTTGAAAGAACCATTCAAGCTTCTTATCACAAGGGTTAATATAAATGGGAAAACAAAACAAAGGAATAACCCTATTCTCATAGACATTTTTTTCTCATAGACATTTTTATATCAAAATTCTACTGGCTTCAAAGCATTACTGAAGGCATAACTTCACAGTGGTTAAATACAATATCCTTTAAGTATAATATTTGAAAATGGGCAAAGTGCTTTTGGCTCTTATAATTCACTAATAATATAGAACATTGTTTTGGAAAGCACACAGGATTTGGGTGTATACAAAAATGGTCCTTTTTACTCCATGGTTCATTATCCGTATGACCCTGGACAGGTTCATAATCTTTTTGTATCCCATTCATAACATCAGGATAATAATATTTACATCATGAGGTTTGTTGTGAGATTTCATGGTGAAATACAAAAAGTATAACAGTGTCACCTTTCCCAGCACCCAGATTTCAGATTTATGTTTTTAAAACATTTGTTGAGGATGTTTCAATGCTAGAAAATGAGAATAAATTTATTTTTAGAGACACTAGGAAAGCCAGCACGTGCAGTTATCTCTATTATCCATTATCAGAGGTCAAGGAGCATTTGGGTTATTTCCTCTTGTCTCAGAGATTAAGAGGCTATGTTGCTTCTATCCTTATCATTAAAGGGGGTGCTAGAAATAGCAGTCATTCTTCCACTCTTTCTGAAACTGCACGGAGATGAGAAGGAATGTTGGTACACAGTGGAAAAGCATGCAGCCTCTAGATTTGGCTGCCTGAGACTGAATACCAGTTCTATCATGTGTTAACTCTGTGACCTCGGGCAAGTTTCTCTACCTCAGGGCCTCAGTTTCTCCTACCAGAATACATCATAGGATGGTTTGGAGTTAAATTAGTTAACATACCCAATGTATGAAGAACCATGTCAGACAAAAAGCCTGCAAAATATAATTGCCATTATGATTTCTCTTGTAGTTTCCTTAGCCTCAAGCCAACAATTAGCTTTAACTTGAAAAAGAATGTAATATCCTATTTCCATTGCTGACATTAGAAATGTAGATGTAGATAGGACATGCTAAGTGTGCCACGGTTCTGTCCTTAAGCTTCATTATTCATTTATTGTGGAAGAGCAGAGGCAAAATACGCTTCAAAAAAGATAACATGTTGACAAACATAAATGGTTTTCTTTGTCATGATAGTATGAAAAGTACTCTTTTTTTATTTGCTTGTTTTTTATTTGGAATTTCACACTGTGATATCCAAAAAACAAAGTTAAGAAAACAGGCTATGGAACACACACACACACAAAAAAACTTAACATCACTAATCATCAAGGAAATTCAAATCAAACCCATAATGAAATATCACCTTACACCTGTAAGAATGGCTAAAATCCAAAACACAAGAAATAGTAAATATTGGCAAGGATGTGGAGAAAAAGAAACTACTCGTGTACTGTTGGTGGGAATGTAAATTGATACAGCCACTGTGGAAAACAGTATGGAGGTTCCTCAAACAATTAAAAATAGAATTACCATATGATCCAGTAATTCTGCTACCAGATATTTACCCAAAGAAAATGAAAACACTAAGTTGAAAAGATGTATGCACCCCTATGTTTATTGCAGCATAAAAGCCAAGATATGGAGCAACCTAAATGTCCATCCATAGACAGATGGATAAGGAAGATATATACACAGTGGTACACACACACACACACACACACACACACAAACACGCAGGTGCACACAGAGAAATATTACACAGCCCTAACAATGGATGAGATCTTGTCATTTGCAAGAACTTGGATGGACCTAGAAGGTATTACACCAAGTGAAATAGGTCAGGCTGAGAAATTTAAATATCAAAACAAATGAATAAAAACCAAACAAAAAGCAGAATCAGACCTATAAATACAGAGAACAAACTTACAATTACCAGAGGGAAGGGAAGGGGGGAGAGTAGAAAGGGTGAAGAGGAGTGGGGGATACAGGCTTCTAGTTATGGAATGAATGCCATAGGAACAAAGGGCAGAGCACAAGGGGTAGAGTCAACGATACTGTCATAGTGCTGCATGGAGATGGACGCGCCACTACGCTTACAGGGAGCATAGCATCAGGTATAGAGAGGTTGGATCACTATGTGGTGCACCTGAAACTAATATAATATTGTATATCAACTGTATTCAAATAATTTTTTTAAGAAAACAGGCCATAGAACCGGTTAGAATGGAATTGAACAGTGAGGAGGAGAGAAGAAAAGCTGTTGCTTTATATTTATCACCAAACAATACTTCTGGAAAAAATAAACCTGAGAAGTGAGATGAATAGTTGTGATTCTTTTTTCATACTCTATTTTCTACCCGTCAGTATGTCCTGTCATCTCTTCCTCCGAATATATTCCAAATATGCAGCTTCTCGCTATCTTTGCTAACGCGTCTCTAGTCCAAACCTCTCATTTCTCCCTGGATTTCAGTAGTACCACTTAACGATCTTCCTGACTATTTCTACCCCCAGGGTATAACCACCACACAGCAGCCTGAACAATCATTGTAAAGTGTAAATTCTATCATTTCTCTACCCTTTTAAAAACGGCAGGGACTACAGTGACTACCAGTCACTCTTACATAAGAGCTTGAACTCTGTGTCCTGCCCTAAAAGGTCCTCTGTGGTCTTCCCTTTGCCACATTCCTTGCCTCCTGTCCCTCCATCCTCTCCCTCATCCACTTCTCCCCAGGCACTGGCCTTTTCCTGCAGCTTTGGAGCATATCAAGCTGTTTCCTGGGTCAGGGCTTTTGCATTTACTGTTCTTCCTACTTGGAATTCTCTCCCCCAGATCTTAACACGGCGGACCATCTTTCATTATTCAGCTCCTGGCTGAAATGTACCTTGTCAGAGAAGCCTTTCCTGGTCATCCTACCTAAAGCATCATTCTCTACTATTATTTATCCTCTTCATAACACTTTTCAGAACCTGAAATCATCGTATTTGTTTTCAGTTTCCCTATCTGATTCCTTCAATTAATTACGCAGCTTGGAGAGAGTCCTCAGTCTGTTTTTATTTTTTTCTTCTGTATCTCCAACACCTAAAAACAATACATATTTGTAGCCAGATTGGCCCATCCCCAGATACCAAGAGCCTAGCTCACTACTGGTGCATTGTATCATTGAGTTCACATCTTTCCAGCCTCTACTACCTCTTCTGACCTCATACATCCCTTTTTTCTAACCAAATAATTACTTAAAAAATATATGCTGTGTGGCTTGTAATATGAGAAATGAAATATGTTCTTCTAAGGTCATACAAAAATGTATGTATAACACAAACCAGATGGATCTCAGTAATTCTGTATCCCTGACCTAACTAGTTGACTCCATTCTTGGCTAAAGGCTTATATCAGAGATATGAAAGTCCCCATAGAAAAATGCATATAAATTAAACCAATTTTCAGAAATTACAAAAGAAATTTTTATATGATACTATATTTTTCCCAAAGTAAATTGCCTCTTTATTGGCACACCATATCTGCTACATCTAACCAGGCAGAGCTAACCAGAAAATGGAAATAGACAGGTACATATATAATCCTTCTCTTAAAACTTCATAAAATGACCAATCAGTGGTGGGGCAATTTTAAGAGAAAAATCTATCTATATATGCATTTTATTCAAACTGATTACATTAATTTTTACTTAAACTTATGTCATGAACTGGTACAAAACTAGTGAATGTGTTACTGAGCTACTCCTCTTAAGTAAACCCTTGGTGTTGTCAGTCCCATTTCATAAAAATATTTATAATTACTTGACTCTTCAAAGCAGTCTTTCCAACTCATTAAGTTGCACTAGTTATTTGTTTCCCTCATTTAGAATTTATGGATCCGAGTCTCTGACAAATAGACTTATTAGTTATATAAATTACTAATTACACTTCAAATTCTCATATCTACACAATCACTTCAGTGTACAGCCAGGAAATCCCAGGCCCTTGCTTTGAGGTTAAAGAATATAGCAAATTATTTCCTGTGAAAGTTAGACAAGTTTGGATGTCATCTAAGTGTTAAAACTCAAACTCAAACTAAAAAATTGACTGTATAAAAATAATTTAGATTGTGTGGGAAAATACACTGTTAGAAAACAAGAAATTTCTCTGGGAAAAAGGAGAACAAAGGACCAATGGGAGGAAATTGATTTGAAGGAAAGCAGCTGCATCTTCCATCTGCATTCTCACAAGAGAAAACTCTGAACGTTACATGGCAGCATATTTTTTCTTTACCTCAATTGTGAACACAAGAAAAGCAAATCCTGCTTCTGTAGTTGGTTTATAAGAATCATTCTTTCTGATTTCAATGAGAGAATTTTAGGTACAAAGGATTAGATGTTTAATACAATTCAGCACACTGAAGCAAGGATCCCAAGAAGTGGAGGGGTCTTCTGCAGGTACACATCTGCACTGGGGAGCAGAGGGACCTTCCATGATAATCATCCTGAGATTTTAGATAATTTATTAGAATGAAGCAATAGAAGGTGGATATTCCAGTCACCATATGAGGAAACCACAAGTAAAATCATATAGAATCTGCTTTGACATTACAAACATAGTATTTTTATGCAGCTATAACCTAATGGGCTTGTGAATTGATTTGTAGAATTTAGTGGAATTAAAAGTAAATAAATAAAGTGAGTAGGTAGCCTGGATGACTTAGATTTTTCTTCTTATCCCAAAGATTGTATTTTATCTTGGGTGGTGAATCAGTACATGAAACAAGGTCTCCAGCTTCTGACTGGTAGCATCAAATGAATAGGACAGAATGTTATGCCCTTGGTCAAAGTTCAAGAGAAGAAAAGAAATCTAAAAATGTGATGGTACAAGAATAATGGGAATGAAACAATGAGGGTAAACAACTCTCTTAACTCACTAGAATTGCCCGAAATCAGAAAAAGAGAAGTTTGCGTAGGAAAAGAAGTGGCTCATTATAGATATTTTAAGTGTGAGGTGTCAGTAGAGATTTCAAACTGTCCAGAAAAAGTGAGAAATTTGGAAATGAACATCCATAGAAAAAATAATCAGCAAATAAATATTTTTATTAAAGACGTTGGATTGCTTTTCATACAAAGCATAACATAGCTACCATATGTGGACATCACGTAGTTGGGAAGCTAATTTCGCACATTTCTTTTAATCATCACCACAAGCATCCTATAATGTAAATATTATCCTAGTCACAGGCAAAATTGGGATAGAGTAAAATGAAGAGTCCCTCCCTAAATCACAAACTAACCTGGAGTTAAAATCAGGTCCTCTCATTCCACTTCCTGATGATTCAAGACAAAGTATGAAGAGAAAGTAGAAAGGAAGGTCAAGGAAAACACCTAGATGAATTAATGAGTCAGCATTGAGTTAGTATGAATTTTCAGTCAACATAGTTTTGAGAGTTTATTCTGCAAAGTCTAGCAACCTGGGAATAAAATCTGAAAAACAGATGGCAGAGTGATTCACTGTTGAAGATTGGCAAGTTGACACAATGCAAGGTTAAATATACAAGAATTTTTTAAAGTGGTAATTAATGAGTGTAGTGTATCGCTGGAAAGTTGGGTCCTGTTTGCATAAAGGAAAGTGAAGCCAGAGGTGATTCATAGACCAAGAGTTTGGAAAAGCCTTGACTGCTTCCATCCTACTATCAATGCTCAGAATAACAAATTTTCCTTCTCTCAGCCTCTTGATCTTAAAACACAGGTGCATTGGAGATTTTTGAAACTTTGTTCTGTAAAATTTAGGGCAATTCTGCAAACTTCCTAATATCCTCTCAGTAAGTTCCATTTCTGCTTAAATTAGCCAGATGTTTGTGGTTTTCTTTCTTTCTTTTCTTATTGACTAATGTGATATTTCATCAATTTTGGTTTCATTTCTCTGACCTCCTTCTCATTCTAAACCCTTAAAATTATAGAAAGTATTAAAAACCAATAAAGGACATGGCCAACATTAAAGAAATTGGAAATACTCTTAGAAGATGGAAAATAAATGATGGTGGATTGACAGGACTAGAAGAACCCACACATTTAAAACCTGTTCAAGGGATTAAAACCTAGGGAGGTGGCGCAGCGGTTTGGCGCCTGCCTTTGGCCTAGGGCGCGATCCTGGAGACCCAGGATCGAATCCCACATCGGGCTCCCGGTGCATGGAGCCTGCTTCTCCCTCTGCCTGTGTCTCTGCCTCTCTCTCTCTCTCTCTCTCTCTCTCTGTGACTATCATAAATAAATAAAATTTAAAAAAAAATAAAAAAATAAAACCTGTTCGAAAGGGAGCCACTAGAAAAATTCACAGATACAAAGTTGTTCATAATTAAGTGCACAAATAAATGGAAGAAAAACTGGTTTCCAAATACAATCATCTGATGAACTGCATTTCCCACAGTGAAACCGGTGCGCCAAACAGGATTCTCTCTCCTTTTTCATATATGGAACACAGTTATTAGGAGCCACCATCATCTCTAGGCTAAGCAATCAGGCCCCAAAGAAAGTGAACTCCTTGTCTAGGGAGGCATCTTGCATCTTGGACAATGTAGGTTGAGACAGGAGCGAGACAGCTAGCAGAATGTTGGACCTCCAGGGAGAGAGATGCATAAAACACTCAAGGCGAAAGATATGGGAGTCAGTTCTCCTGATTTCTCTACATAGCTCACTGAAAGTGGAGATGGAGTGTCAGCATTGCCCATCCAATCACCCAGAGCACATGGTCAGTTCTTCACCTCACCCAGAACATTGATCTGGCTACTGAAGCTTATCCACTTACCCAAAGCAAAAGTCTAAGGAAAGTGAGCATGTCTTTGTAGTGTTTCCATGTCTTTAGACTATCATTTGCCTTATCCTAAGTCATTTTGGGGCACTTGGGTGGCTCAGTGGTTGAGCATTTGCCTTTGGCTCAGGTTGTGATCCTGGGGTCCTAGAATCGAGTCCCACCTCTGGCTCCCAGGAGGGAGCCTGCTTGTCCCTCTGCCTGTGTCTCTACCTCTCTCTCTCTCTGTGTCTCTCATGAATAAATGAATAAAATCTTTAAAAAAAATTAAAAAATAAACAATCATTTAGAAACTGATCTGATATCATTTATGTATACTTTAGATCTACTTACTGAGTGAACCTTTTTAAAGGAATTTCTGGCTTTAGAAAACAGGTTTAAAGCTATTTAATGTTAAAAGAGATCTTACCAATTCCTCTGAAATTGCCCAACATCAGTTGTTTTTAGATTTCCCTTATCATGATAATCACCTGTGAAATTTGTGAGAACACACACACATATTCATAGACCCCACTCCAGACCTACTGAGTCAAAATCTTCATTTTAAGCTCATTAAGAGGATCAGCAATCTAAGTTTTAAACAAGTAGGCTGGGTAATCCTGTGATCTTACAAATTTGGGGAATATATGGTAATATACAGAAGCACAAACACACCCATTCACCTGCACCTATACATACACACACAGCATTTCTGTTTTATTAGGGACCACCCTTCAATGAATTTTTCCTTGTTTAGTGTTTATTAATGCTATAGAGTGTTTCTAAAAGAATGAATAACTTCTGGTGGGATTTGTCAATTTATTTTTGAACAGTATTGTTCTTAAACTTCAGGAGGCATTGGATCATCTTGAACATGATTCAAGCAAAGATTCCCAACCTTCACCCCCCAACCTCAGGTCTCTGATCATTCTTCATATTTAGCAAGTAACCCTGCCTGATTTTGTCACTTTGAGGAACACTTTTGTCCACTCTCAATTTCCCTCTGTGACTCTCTCCATCTTGTGTGTCTCCCCATCTACTCCTCCTGCCACTTACCTTTTTTCTGTAGTTTTCTTCTCTGCTCTCCCCTGCCTTACCTAGGTCTCATCCAGTGACAGGAAATATGATGGGATTCATAAGTGTCCTATCAGTTTGAGGGGAGATTATTAGCACTATTTGCAAATGCTATATGGTTTTACAACCAGGAAAATAAAAAGCCCTACAGAGATATCCTCAGTGAAGTAACTTGAAACAGGGAGGTAAGAAAATTCAAACTGGCTAAAAATAGTAGATCAATGGTTCTCATTCCTGGTTGCACATAAAATCACTTGAGAAGATTTTAAATTCACCCACAATTCAGATTTATTTGGCTGGTTTCGGTACCAGAAATTGGTATATTCTTTTAAGTTCCAGATAATTCTAATGTGTAGGAAGAGTTGAGAACTCCCGAATGAGGTTCAGTGGAAACTTATAAAGAGGTAATAACACAGAAAGATCTGCCTCTGGGACCTAAAAACAATGGAGGGAAAAAGGGACTTTAAAAAAAGGAAGGAAGAAAAAGATAATTCTATGCAGCTGATGGAAGGAAAAATAGAAAGAAGCATTGTCAGGGCAAAGAGAGAAAGAAATGAGTGAAAATGGACAGTACTTTGGAAACATCTGCTAAAAAAAATAAGAAACATTTAGGTGGAGTTGAGGGTAAAGTATTTTAGATGGATTACAAACAGATAAGGTAAAAGGAACAGTCAATGCTTCCCTCTCCCAAGATAAAGGAGGAATTAGAGCCCATTCCTCTTTCCAGGTTAAATCCCAGAAAGAGAAAGAACAAAAGTCATAGCATAACAAGAGATATTTTTATCAATGCTTATGCAAAGAGTGAGGCAAGAGTGACTGGCACATAAATGAATAGTTTGAAATTATAAACCTGGAAGCTCAGAGAGGAGATAGGGACAAACTAAACCAAAGTCAAGAGCACAATTAAGGGTAAGAAAAATCACTGCCAACAGTGTTAAGCCTGAGGGGCTTTTAGATGACAGGTCATAGACGGTTTACATTAAACATAATCAGAAACAAAACAAAAGGAATAAATGAATAGAAAGGTTTGCATTGCCAGAAAAATGGGGGATTAGAGCTTATTGTCCTGGAAGGACATGCGAAAAGGACATTTCACAAATAACCTGTTTCAACAATAGAAGTATGTCTAAGTTAAAGTGATTAAATATAAAAAGATGGAGAAAGAACAAGTATTGTTTAAAATCTACAAAAAATACTTAAAAGAAAATCTCATTCTTGAGAAAAATGCAGTTAGGAAGACCCACAAATCCAGATAAATCAAATTATTTTGCCTTATACGGGAATGCAAGATGACTAATTTTAAATTCACTCATAAGACAGGACACTGAAGACAAATATTGACTCTTCAGTACTGAAAAACCAACTCTTCAGAACAGGTCAATTTGAGATGAGTCTCTTAGAATAGAATTTTTAATTCTAAAATCAATCACATTCTTAAATGCAATGAAACAGTCACACACACACACACATTTGGCCCCAGGTTAAAGCCTTCTTTTTTTCTGGTCTTCACCAACCTCTTCCCCTGTACTGCACAGTCCATATTGCTAGAGAGAAAATATTTGTAACAATAGGAAATACAATAAAACATAATCTGATAATACATTAAATCAGCTGAATAAATTGTAATATTTAAGTTATGGTTCTATTTGTTCTGTGGCTTTGCAAAAAAATTTTTGATCAAGCTATACATGTAAGAAAAAAGAAAAAAAAGAGAGTACTACCTTCTGAAGAAACATACCATTGCCATATATATTGTAGCTTTCCAAATATAATGTTTTTGCTTGAGACGTCATAATACAGCATGGAAAGGGTAGATTCATGTGGAAGAGCCGTTGTTTTGAATTCCTCCGTCTGTATAATATACCTTTTTGGGGCTTTGTTTTCAATTTTTCCTGTTGTCTGGGTTTGAAAAATCCATTGGTTAATTTTAAGTTTAGCTTGTACTTCATTCAATAACTATTGGACATCATTGACAACCACTCTATACTTAAAACCTTTTTTCTTCTCTTTCATGGCAATTCTCTACACTAAACTCACTTTCCTTCTTTATCAAGCCCTTTCCTAATTCTTGCAACTTTACGTTCTGTGGACAATCTCATTTATATCAACAAATTTCAACCAATGAGCCACCCAGGTGCCCCAAGCCCATTTCTTCTTATCCAAGTGCTCATTATTTCATCCCCAGAATATTTCAAGCTTAACTATCTTTCTGCTTCTGAAATGTGCCTTTAACACTGCTGTTGACGTTATTTTTCTACATCCCAAATCTGATTACTTTATTCTCTTGTTTGAAATCCTTTGCAGGGGGCCTCATGGGGGCGCTCGGTGGTTGAGCATCTGCCTTTGGCCTAGGTCCTGATTATGGGATCCTGGAATCGAGTCCCACATGGGGCTCCCTGCATGGAGCCTGCTTCTCCCTCTACCTGTGTCTCTGCCTCTCTCTGTGTGTATCTCATGAATAAATAAATAAAATCTTTTTAAAAAATTTAAAAAATCCTTTGCAGAGCACTTGGGGGGCTCAATGAATTAAGCATCCAACTCTTGATTTTAGTCCAGTTCATGATCTTTGAGGGTCAAGAGATTGGGCCTCATCTCAGGTTAGTGTTGGGCATGGAGATTGCTTAAGATTATTTCTCCTTCTCCTTTTGCCCCTCCCCCCCACCACTTACACACACTCTTAAATAAATAAATAGATAGATAGATAGATAGATAGATAGATAGATAGATAGATAAATAAATAAATAAATAAATAGTCCTTTGTTATCTCCTGTCTGTCTTTCAGGATAAAATCAAACCTCTTTATTAGAATACATACATGCACACCCTAAATTTTCTTTTTTTTTTTTAATTTTTTTTTAATTTATTTATGATAGTCACACAGATAGAGAGAGAGAGAGAGAGGCAGAGACATAGGCAGAGGGAGAAGCAGGCTCCATGCACTGGGAGCCTGACGTGGGATTCAATCCCGGGTCTCCAGGATCGCGCCCTGGGCCAAAGGCAGGCGCTAAACCGCTGCGCCATCCAGGGATCCCCTCACACCCTAAATGTTCTAATTCTTAGTTGTTATGGATGTGTGATGGTTAAAAGCAAAGCCAGGTTTCTGCCTAGATTGGGGAAAGCTTCAATAAGCATGCTCCCTCCCAACAATAAGAAAACTAAATACGAAGTGATAGCTTTCATTGAATCCATCAAAGAGCTGTGGTTTCAAGGCAATGAAGCAGCCTGCATTCCAAAGAGGTAGGCTTCTCCAAAGAGATACGGAACAGAAAGTTTCTCATGTGGGGAATAGCAATGGGAGCAATATGTATCTACCATACAAGCAGTTAGGAAAAATTTAGGTTAAAAAATCAGTGAATTCCTGAAGTGTGGTCTAGTGTAAACAATATAGAATCTATAGGAACCCTAGACTCAAGCACAATATGTTCACATTCAGGGTCTCCTTTCCATAGACCTTCACTTATTGCCTATGGAAGATGGGGGAAGGAGCATGTGGGTGGCTCAGTGGGTTAAGCAGCAGACTCTTGATTTCAGGTCAGGTCATGATCTCAGGGTCCTGGGATGGAGCCTTGAGTTGGGCTCCATGCTCAGTGGGGAGTCTGCTCAAAGATTCTCTCTCTCTCTCTCTCTGCCCTTCTCCTTGCTTGCTGTCTCTCTCTCTTTCTCAAATAAATAAATAAATCTTTTTTAAAAAGAAGAAAGATTGAGGGATAGTATGAGAGACCAGAGAGAGCCTACAGTGATCAGACAGGGAGGAGAAAATTTACCACCACTGATGGAAAGGTATGTAATCCCACACCCCTGTCCTGATCTTTCTCACATATGGAGCAAAAACCTAAAGCCACTGAGGGAGGGCTAGCATCTTCAGGTGAAGGTATATTGATGCTGCAGGAAAGATAAAAGGAAAAACTCTTTACCCTGGAGAGAGCAGCAAAAAAGACCCAGGACTCCATCCTAATACCACTAGGAATAACACATCCTAATTCACCTCCAGGTGAATTTTGCAACAGAGACAAGATAGAGTGGGCGGCCACAAGGAGAAGGGGTACAAATCCTGAGAAACTCTTCCCCTGAGGTTCAGGCACACAGGATCTGCTTGAGATGGGGGCTGGACCCAAACAATAGAAAATCTCTCTGCCTCCCCCAAAAGCTTGAAAAGTTCCAAGGAACAAGCTACAGAGTCTGCCCTCGAGTTAAGGGAAAGGTGTAGAGGAAGAGAGAGAGAAAGAGAGCTCCCTTTGTGGCGACACAGCCATTCAGGAATACCTGAAAACTGAGAGTGAAACAGAAACACCGAGGGGGAAACATCCTAGGGTTCTCGAGTCCCCATCGAATCACAACGAAATCCCAGAGGAAATTGGAGCCTGTGGTACACTGATGATTAGCAAAGCCAAAACAAAATTCAAATTTGGCTCAACTCCTGACAAGATTGACTCAGTACCTCATACTGCTAGCCTTAAAGAATAAGAGTGTTGGCCTCCAGGTATAAATTATTTACTTGAGTTTCTACTGTTTTACACATGATGCCCAGCATGTAATAAATAATTACGAGATGCCCAAAGAAGCAAGAGGAAAAAAAATACAGCCATTGTCAAGAGATAGAGTAATCAAAAGAACCAAACTCAGAGATGACCTGGATGTTGGAACTATCAGACAGGGACTTTAACATAATTTTATTCGTAATTACCAAAAAGTAAAACAACAACAAAAATATCCACCAACTGATGACTAGATAAACTAATTATGGATCTCATGTAATGGAAGCTATTCAACAGTAGAAAGGAAAGAACTTCTGATATATGCCACCATATGGGTGAAGAGCAAACACACTTGTCAGAATTCCTAGACTGTCACATAGAAAGTGTGAATTTTACAATATGTACATTTTACCTAATAAAAAAAACCCCTGAATTTGAAAATAAAATCAAGGGGAAAAAAATGCAGACTGCCTGCATTTGAATCCTGGGTCTACATTTTATTAGCTGAATTAGCTTTTCTCTGCCTGCATTCCTACATCTCTCAAATAGGAGCAGTGTTAAAGACAGCATACTTCCCTCCTAGAGTGTTCTAAAGGGTTAAGATATGTAATATTCATAGAACAAATTACAACATAAATATTTGGTATTATTTTTAATTTTCCAACCTTGCCTCCCACCAATGTTACACATTAGCATTGAACCAGCCATTCTGAGCTATTCTAATCCGTTCTACTGTTTCATACCATATGTCTTTGTACTTGCTTCCTTTGCTGCCCTTTTGCATCTCATCCACAACTACCAGCGGTAGCAAACTTCTCATCCTTAATGATGGAATTTATATGTCTTATCTGTAGGCCTCCTCTACCATTTTCCACTCTTATCCGGGTAAAGGAGATTGATCTCTGCCCCCTTCATTGTCTATGCACCTAATGAGTTCAAAGCATGACATATGATAAATAGCCAATAAATATTTGAACGAATGAATGAATGGATAAAAGAATCAATTATGGTTCACTTCATCTGGCTACTTAAGAGCGCTGAATAAAAAAATGCTCTTGGTTGATAACTATTAAAACACCAAGACTAAAGGAGCATTATGGAGAGAAGTGATCTAGAATGCCAGAGCATGTAAAGCCAATCAGAACAATAGGACATGCTGCTCTTAGAAGCCCCAGAATCCATGAGAGGCCGAGGCCCAGAAGTGTAGGTGATGGATTACTGATCATATAAAGGTCAGGTGTCATAGCAGATGGAAAGAAAGACCCATCACATACAACTAACAATAGATAATTAAGCAGAATTTAGGATATCAGAATCAGGCTGCAAAATGGCATTGTGGGAGTCTGTTTCCATGGGCCTGCTGATAACTCAGCCCCCAACCCCCAACTTACTAGTTTTATTAGCTTGGCCTGAATTAGACTTGGACAATTGAAGACTTGACAGCCTGATTTGTCTCTTTCTTGGGAAATTCCGGTTGGTTCTTATCATGAATTTGTGTAGTGCCCAGATCTGCTTTCACCTGTGTTTCATTCTCTTGGTGTGACCTTGCTTTATATTTCTAAACCTTTGCAGGAGGCTTAAGAAGGTTATTGGCAGCAATGTAGCCCGTGAGAAGTCCTCTTGAGGACATGGCACAATATAATGATGCAGGTGCAAAACTCTGCAGTTGTGAGAGCATAATACAGTTGAAGAGTCAGAGCACTTTAGGTGCTGAGTATTTGCGACGTTGGTAAATCTGAAAACATGAACTAGAGTATGTTAGTTCCTGTGCTCTCAGCAATTCATTAAACCCAGAAATGATTCTCAAAGGATGTTTGTCACCCCTCACGATATGTCCACTGGGGACATGCCAAGGAAAGCCTTTTGTTGGGATGAAAGAAGCAGCTCTCATGGAAACTCCCAAGCACACCAACATTCTGGTTCTTTCTACCGTTATTTGATGCTTTTCTCTCAAATAAACTGCAGTCCACAATAATTTGGAATTACACGCTTATCCTAAAGCAGTCCTGCTGTCCTTCAGGGGAAGAATATAGTCATTCCCTAACAAGTATTTATTAGGATAGCAAACCAGTTTAGGCCAGTATTTTGCAGATACCCTCATCTGGATGAGACTTTGTCTGATATACATTAGGGGTCAAAATAGCCTCCTCTCCCAAATGAAGTATTTGGACAGGTAGTATGTATTCAGGGATTTATGTTTATGTAAATTGTGGTCCAAACTCTTGCTATCTGATCTCAGCAACTAAATCTATTTAGAAAGTAAGAGATACTTGTATACATTATCACCTTGGGCAGATTTTTTGAGTAGATTAATATGCAATATCTGTTTATTGTTTAAAGTGTAAAATAGTTATTTATCAGCTCTTAAGTGTTAGGAATTAAAGATGAGTGAGATTTTTTTTTCTGTCAATGCTGAGCTTATAGTCTAGGATAAGAGGGGTTGACTGCCATGTTGAAGGGCAAGTGACAATATTACATAGTAATATATGGTTAGACCCAAACCATCAAGATGTCATAAAGTGACGCTGATTTTAAAACAAGTTTATCTGCCAATAAGGTTTTTCTTGTCCCAGCTAAATTCAGTCATATGTCAATGTGTTTGTGAGCTGTGAACTAGAAGTTTAACAAAGAAAGAAATATGTCCTCAAGGATTTAGGTTACACAGGTCATAGCATTTGTAGACATTTTCCTAGAATGGAACACTTATGAGCAATTTTTTGAACATAAAATTTACTTCAAAAGAATTAAATAGCACAATAAAGAATTACTAAACTCTAAGTAGTGCTATGCAGGCTGAAGTGTCATGTCTGCAGCTAACTTTGAAATGCATCCAAAAAAATAAGATGAATTATTGGATATATTGGGGCATGTATGTAGTAAATCTAGTATAGTAAAATATTAACTCTAGAATCTCAATGGCAGAACGTTACTGCATGTTCAAATTTTTAATAATAAAATTTTGAGGGAAAAATAGCCACGTCAAGATTGAGATCTAAGAAGACCTATAATAAGATATAGCTCAATAAAATATAACACACAGTCTGAAGTCAGATACCAGATCGACAAAAAAAGAGTTATTGTATCTATAAGACGAATGTGAAAATCAGATTCTAAGATGAAATCTGGGTTTAAAGCCAACAAGAGTTGGTCAAAAAACAAAAACTAAAGTTCATGGGAACATTCATGAACAGATGTTACTGTTGATTGTTCTTTTTTTCTTTCTTTCTTTCTTTCTTTCTTTCTTTCTTTCTTTCTTTCTTCTTTCTCTCTTTCTCTCTTTCTCTCTTTCTTTCTTTTTCTTTCTTTTTCTTTCTTTTTTCTTTTTTTGCCTTAGATCTTGCCCCTGAGAGCATGTTTTTGTCAAATTTTTACACCAGGTCTTCTGAACCTAGTATCTCGTAAACATACTTGAAAAGAATTTACCTAATTAGCATATATTTTCTGATTGTATGTAATGCATTAAAACAGGCAATCATGCTTCATGATAAGTTCCAATTGGATAAAACTCAAAATCACACTCTATCCTTATAAGAAATCAGTTCAATTGGTTAATAAGTGTTCACAATAAGTGGTTTCCTATGATTACCCAGGGGGAGGGGGGAAAAAAAGGTCTGATGGGGAAAATACGCTTACTATTGCAACCTCTGGGTAGCAGCTACATAAACTGTCCTTCATTTTTCATTCGATAATACACAAAATTGTTAGATTTCTACACTTTGTACATGGTCATGTGTCCTCCTCTAAAGAGTCACGTGACTTGGGTAATTCACAGCACAGGCCAAAATAGGAGTCAGGCTGAAAAATGGATAGAATTCCTCTCCTCAAGTCCCTCCTATCTATGAAAAAGCTCCAGAAGGTTTGGGATTTAGTACAATGTTAGTTTCCTGAGGATAAATCCATGTTACATTCATTTATTCATCCCCATTCCCTGCCCAGTATAGAGTTGATTTCACTAAATGTGGTTAAATGAATGACTGATATAAATAGCAAACAGGAAATGAAAGCATTTAAAAGGAGGCAAAGAATCCAAGTTGCTAAGATGAATAAATATATTTGGTATTAGAAATAAAAGAAAAGATAGGAGAAAAATAGCTATGAAAAATAGCTGTGGTTAGACAGGAAGAGAGACGATTAAAACTGAACACAGTTTAACTTATTTCTAGAACTAATGTTAAAGATTTAAAAGACTTATATTCAATTCCAACACGCTTTTACTTCTTTTTTCCTCACCAAATGCTGTTACCTACTTCTGCCTCCCAACATCACACTGAACGGAACAAAGAAATGAGCAAAAATTTAAGATAATTATCTGCAGGAGCGGCAAAAACTAGAAAGGTCTCTTCAAAAGGCCTGAAAATTTGATTAATTTCTGGGAGATAGGAGGCTTGTCAGCCTTATAAGATAAGAATGTTGTGCTGTCAGCTTATTATCCAACTTAAGCAAAAGCTGCTTGGTGAAAACGTGGGCAGGTTTCACTCAATGAGTGTGTGTGTTAGCCCAGGCCTTGTGAGAAGCAAGCTAGGAGGGGAAATGGGGTAGGGGCCCAGCGAGGCCAGAAGAGCCACTAGATCATGACTCAAATGGGACACTGAGTGAAGGACAGAGGAAGGAAAAAAGCAAGGTTGGGGTGGAAACATCACTGACTGAAGGTCAAAGAAAAGTTCAGCCAAAGTTGCTACCAGAAGCATCCTGCTTCTCCCAGAAACAGGTCTGCCTTTGAACCCCTGCCATAGTCATTGGCAAGAGCGGCCTGGAGGAGGTGTGACTTCTATAAAAATGTGGCCATGGGAGTCAGAGCACAGCAGCTGGAGATCTCTGAGCTCTGGTCCCGGCAGCCCCAGCCCCAAAAGGAGCATCTTCAGGGCCACCCAGACCACACAGATTATTCAATGGGAAGTTCCTCCATGGTTCCCATGGGCCTCTCTTCCTGAGGGGAAATTTTGAATAACTTCAATAATTTGAGTTTTGCATACAGAAGTTTATTAAAAGAACTATAGATAACCGTGGTCTCTGCCGTTGATCTCAGGTCCACCACTGCTCCTGTCCTTTCCCTCTTCCACTGTTTGTTTTGAATTCCCCTCATCCCTTAGTGATCACCTTGGCAGGTCATGGTTTTCCATGGTGGTATGAGTCAAATCTTCATTTCTGAGGGCAGTGAGCTCTTGACAATTAACCTCCAGGCTAGGGTTGCTGCACATGTCCATCCACAGTTCCAGTGGGTCAGCGGAGCAACAAGAGGCATTCAAGTGGATCACCTAGATTCCACACTTATTCTTTCCTGACTCCACTTGCAAGAGCAGCCCTCCCTACTCCCGGGATCAGCATCAATTCCCTAAGCTGATAAGGTGGCTCCTCTTCTTGCCTGCTGGCTCCTGGCAACAAGGAGTCCCAAATGCAATGGCAGCAGCCACTGTGGCTACCTCAATGGTACTCACAGTACGTACGTACTTGCCCTGGCAATGCCTCCTCAAGGCACAGCAACCCCTCAGTCAGAATCCACTGCTTCTTGCTAGATGAGACCATAATCTCTGTTGCCATAACAAGTATTACTTCTGTGATAAGTTCCTAACTTTCTCTTTTTAATTTAAATCTTAATGCCATAAAATCACTTACTAATGAACTGTATCTGTTCCCCCCTCCCAATGCATACTCATTGTTGAAAGAAGTAAACAAAATAACGCATGTAAAAGATTAATGTAGTTCTTGTCACAAAGTAGGACTAAATAAATATTGAATCTTCATCCAAATCCTTCCCAGTGATAAACTATAATATATTTATAATGAACGACTTATTTATTATTGCTATTATAGCATCTATTTTTTTGTTGAACACACAATAATTGAGGGCCAGTTTGTGCCATGCACAGCACCCGGCATGGGCCTGCATAAGACGGGGTTGCCTTCGAGTTGAGCCCTCTGCTGTCATGTTCTTCTTTTATACTCAGGCTATAAAAATGCCATGGTGGTTCACGTCTTACACAAATAACTTAGCCCTTACTGCTTAACAAAACATTAAAATGTCCTTGAGCATTTAAACATATTATTATTGTAATGATGGCATTTGTTTTTTTCATGGGAAATTATAAAAAATGCATTATCTCAGTCACTTTAATGTATTACTTGTAGTTTAGTAAGTAGCACAGTTTTCAATTAGTTCATAATGGGTATACACAGTTTAAATTTGCATCTAGATATTACTCACATTTTGAATATTTAGCAAAGCAAACAAGTACTCATCTTCCGAACACTTTCTGTACAAATCTAGGGCTTTTTTATTTGGCTTCAGTGGCTGGTTAAAACTTTTTTACTTTATATCCACTGTGATTTGCACTGTCTGATATTAATTAGCAAGAAGAATTCATTAAGAAATAGTGAATTGTATAACTCAGTGAAAAATCAGTACCATTAGTAACACCAAATATTCATACCCCAGAGGCAAAAAAAAAAAATTATATTCTTTCTGTGGTCTCTTCTTTTGTCCTGTCACAATATCTTGACTGTTTTGCTCTGAATAATGTTCCTACCATGGCGTTCTTTACAATCACAGTAAAGCTCTACACTTATCAAAAATATCAGCTTTGTAGCAGTGTTTAATTTACTGAAAAAAATAGACTATTTGAGCAATGAAAAATTTCCTTTAAACAATAAAATACCAGCTGAAGAAAAAAATAACAAGTATGTTAAATCTTTACAGTGAACAAGTAAGACAAGCAAAGAGAGTCAGAGGAAGGAAGATAAAAGGATAGGCAAGAGAACAAACAATAAGAAAATCAAGAACATAATTATCATGAGATATACAATGTTGGGGACATTTTCAAAGAATTTTTAATCCATGTTAGAGTTCAATCTTAGCATATAAATAGCAAGTTCTAAAAATGGAATTCTAAACCATTTGCTCAATTATCAGTTTGGGGTTTTGAAGGGATGCAATTCTGAGATTGTTCCTACCGACTAAACCATGGAAGGGGCAAGACAAAAGGTTTTTGAAGATTTACTCCAAAGTATTTTCAAACTTTTTTTTTGTCACTTTTGAAATGGATACTTTCATTATCATTACTACCAACAATAATCCTCTCTAGTCTTCCAGAAATATCAGAATAAGTTCCTTTTATTTTGTGCATTACTATTTTCAGGATAGAAAAACACTGCTCATAATTTCCTGATCACAAAGTAAGAGACTGATTTATTTCATACTCTAACGCATTGAGGTCACCTCTGGGGACAGAGGCAAAAAGAGGGCAAGTTTTATGTGAAGCCTAAGATGAGAGGCTTACAAAACCTTAGTAAAAGAGTTTATTTCCCATGTTGGCTGGCCCAGGGACTGCTAATTCCCAATAGAGTCATTGTTAAAATTAAGGTAATGATTCCAGAAGGTTTCAGTAATAATGCAAATGTTTCACTAGCAGTGAAAACATTAATCTATTATCATTAATTTCAAAAATTATAAGTAGCTAGCTGCCACTTCTTCAATTAGGGGAAATTACTGTAAAGACATGATAGAAAAAGGACTGAAAGAAGGCAGAAAGAATGAATCACGTCAGGTGTGGACTCAGGACACTGATACTGTAAGATGAAACTCTGAGATGACAAAAGTGCTACAAATTAGTGTTAGGTATTGTCAGCTGGCACTCACTGGAGTGGCCCACTCCTTATTTTATGCTCCCACCCCCATATCATGGGGGCTGTATGGCTAAAAATTACATTTCCCAGATACCCCTGCAGCTCGTTTTCTGGATGAGATTAGTTTCTACCCCTGAGGTGAGCCCATTGGAATTTGTAAGGTAGAAATGGGAGCCAATCTTGATCATTTAGTGGAGGGGCCAATAAGCAGGATGTGGTGGATATTGTAGGTGTCAGAGCAGCTTCTCTGTCCACGCTAAAGAAATAAATGTAGGTCAGTGACAGCTGTGAGATTGGTAGTAATGCAGCACTTCTCTGACCACTGGGTGGCAGTAGCATTTCTTGACCTCTGACTTCCCCAGCACAATTTTATAAGCACCTTAATTCTGCTACTGAATTCTTCTTTTTTTTTTTTTTTTAAGATTTTATTTATTTATTTGACAGAGAGAAAGAGCGCAGGTGCACAAGCAGGGGGAGTGGGAGAAGGAGAAGCAGGTTCCCTGCTGAGCAGGGAGCCCAACACACGGCTGGATCCCAGGACCCTGGGATCATGACCTGAGCCAAAGGCAGGCACTTAACCGATGGAGCCACCCAGGCACCCCAGTTTAATTCCTTCCTGCTTAAGAACATTGAATGAATTCTATTCCCTGCCATGAATGCTGACAAACAAGGGTCCAAAGAGTCAGGAATTAGGAATACTAAAGAACTGACAAAGGAAGAAGGGAAATAGATGCAAAGTGCCTGTAGCAATGATAGCTAAATGGAAGAATTGCCTCAGCCAGGGAATTTGTGTGGGCCACTTAGTAGGAAAGTAACTAATCCCATGAGACACAATGAACACGGGGAGGAGTGTAAGAGAGCAGCTGCAAGCACAAGGGGTTTCAGGAAGGTCAGACTTCGCTATAGGGCTAGATCTGAAATTGCTACCTAAGTGCAGTAGACTGAGGTGGAACAGACCAATAACCTAGTAAAAGGAAAGAACCATGAGAGTGTAACTCACTCTCTCCATATGAATCTCCCAGCTTGCTTGCATAATTTGCTATATATTTAAAAAGTTTACTGTTGGTAAGATTTTTCATTCACATAAGTTCGCTTTGAAAATTCAACATTTTATGGCACAAACTGATAGCAGTGGCAAGACTATCTTTCATACTTACACATGATAAGGAGTTTTTTGTTAAGAAAAGAAAGAAGGGAAAAAACTTGATAAAAAACTGAGGCCCTAGATAGATTCCTGAACATCCTTGGTAAGATTCTGGGGACAAATCTTACCTGTTGGCTTTGGGAAAAATAGACTTAGTCCTAGAGGAATCAGCTAAGTGAATAGAAAGAGAACTCTAAGCTGCTCTTGGCATCATTGGTGAAAACTAAATCTCCAACTAGAAAATTGGAACAGAAAGAAATCAAACCATTTTTTTCAACTATCAGAAGCCTTTTCAGATTCCTGCGGTCATCTGGGCAAATATTATATTCCTTCACAAAGTAACTTGCCTATGATGATGGATCAACATAAGAAGCATAGAAGTAGTCAAGAGCAATGGCCCGATGTCCAGGACATCTAGAGGGTAGCCTGTTAAAAGGTAAGATACTTTATGGAGAATTTTCACAAAGACTTGATGAATCTGTCTTACATAGATCCTCAGAATAAATGGTCAGGAGATCCCATCACTAACTCTAGATAGTGCTGAGTTAAAGGGATTATTTGAATTGACCACATGTCCTAGTCTCTGCAAATACTGTAAGCAGTTCCATCAAGATGTCAAGACCACTAAGGTGATATCATGGGCAAAGACGAAGTTGACTGACTTACCCTGAGAGCATAATCCCACACAGCCCCTTTTCTTTTTTGACTAGAACCCTTCTTCAGAAGCATAGTAATATGTGGGTATAGGTGTTCTCAGCTTAGCCGTATGATAATCAAAAAGAGATATCTCACTTAATGTGAGTAACTCACCAGGACAGAAACTGTAAAAAGGATGCCTCTGATTTCAGGCATCTTATGTAACCATGCTCCTGGATGCCAAGGAATTATTTGGGTGATGGATCTGACTTACTAAACCAAGTTCCATTCATGGTAGTAAATAATGAGAAAATATGTGCTACCCAAATGAAGGATGGTATTAAGTAGGTTGGGGTGGGATTAAAAAAAGAAATAAGGTAACAATAGCCAGCTTTACTGGGTGGGATTTATAGAGGGCTGCTGAAGAGTAGAAAGAAAAGAGAGGGAATTGACAGGATCCTTACTGGAGATTTCATAACCCACTGTCAACATTTGGGAGCTAAGAGAACATCTTCAAAGCTAGTCTTAACTTTTGCACCCCAGAAGGCCCTTTCAGATTCATTTCCTATATCCCCGCTTGAATAAAGTCAGATTTGCCTATTGCATAATCAAATAAGATATAACCGTGTCTACCCATCACCAGGTTTTAACTGGACATACTTGGTGGAACTTTGGAATTGCTGAGCCTTTCTTGGTATCAGGCACTGTGGAACTCTGAGAGGCCAACAAGAGATTTCTGCTTTGAATAAGAAAGTGTTTGAAACTAGGGTACTGGCTCCCATTAACTCCTTTGTGAACAGCCCCATCTAACCTACAAGCTAGAGTCTGTTCGTGAGACCAACATGGACACAGACAGACTAGTAGGAGCTAAATAAAGAATTCTCCTTTGGATGAGGTTCTGAGAAGAAAAAAGCTAAACGATTCACAAATGACTGTGTCCCAGACATTACTCCTCAAATTTTACTGAGGGGTAAGATGCCCAAATGCTCAGTTGATTTTAAAAGTGTCTGTAAATAGATCCCATGTCATCTAGAGTATACAGCAGAAATTGAATACTGCTCTACCTCAGACACTGCTGGAGTTTCAAATTTGAAAGCACCCTGATGCAGGTGTTCTCATGTTCTTTATAAAGGAACATAACTCACTTGCGGCTGAGTCCTACCGCAGAAGAACATTTGATAAGTCTGAGATTAAAGCTATCTGTGGAGTCTTGGATAGCATCAGAGAAACAATAAAGAGACAAAAAGAAGAACAGAGCCCATTGATAAAATACAAATGGTATGTTTGAGGACATGTGACATGGCTGATATTCAGGGGGAGTTCCTGAATTCCTCAGCCTAAGCAGGTTGCTTCACTTCCAGTGTTTGAGTCCACTGAGGATCCAGCTATCCTCATCACTCCATGATCTGAACACTATGATTCTCTCCCAACCAAGATGAAAGAGGCTGCTTGGCTACCTGACAGGAACTCCTCAATTAAAACTTACATTTTCTGTGTCCATAACATCAATTGGCATGGGAGGACCCAAGCAAATCAAGATGGACCAAATGATGACATATTCCCTTTTGTACCTGCTGAAATCACTAACACAGCAAAGGACTGTTCTTGACATCAAGAGGATAAGTCATTTTAAAATGGCTTTAGGAAGAATTCCCTGAGGACAAAAATCCAAACATAGTTGACAAGTGGATTATATTAGGCTCTTATGGTAACCCCAGGGGTCTATGAATTCATATTAAACAAAATTGACACCTGTGGTCAATGTAACACCCAATTGCTCAATTTGTTTACAGGAATTGTCTCAACAGTAAAGAGCTGAAAGTGACACACTTCCCAGGGAGACCCATACACGTTAGTATATGGATGCCCTGCCATTTCAACCCAGTGCAGGACAACTCTGACAGCCCATTTAAGCTCCAGAGCTCTCTGTGTTGTTGGCTGAAGCTCTTATTGACAAGTATCAGAGCTTGACTTTCTTTCTTTCCCTAGTCCTGTTTCTTCCCCTCCCTTCCACAGGTATTGATTCTAAGGACATTTCCTAATAAAAACCATGAACAGTAAACTGCATCTCACAGTCGGCTTCCCAGAGAATGCTACCTGTGACTATTGGTACCAGAAGTAGGGCTTTAGAGGATCGATCATCAACTGTATCCAGACTAACAACAAGGGTCTCATCACTAACTATAGTTGGAGAACTGATTGATACGGGTGGCAGCCCAACTGATAAAATTTTCATCTATGGTGAATTGGTATTGTATACTTTAGTAGAGAATTCACTAGCCAGCATCCATCAGGTATTAGACATGTGGAAAATTATAATTATAAGGAATTGTATGAATGTTGTCTAGCTCAATGAACATTCTCAAAAAAATAATGAAAAGATTAGGGTGATTAACATGCAATTTAAAAACCACATGTGAAAGCCTGAGGGCCTGCCTGGCAGCACACAAACATGTTCTCATCTCCTGCAGCAGGAAAGGAAAAGCTGAGGACCAGGCCCACTGCTCCAGCTCCCCTTAGCCTGCAGAAGACGCCCATCCCTCCATGTTCAGACATAGCACTTCCTTGTAGCCCAGCCCTTCCCCACTTAAGACCTGCTCATATCTTTCTTCCTAAACACTAGACCTATTGTAAAAGATTAAGTCACAGCAAAACCAGGCAAAAGATGCTGAGCATGATGGGAGACAAAAAGATCTGTACTCCAGCATGTACCAGTAGGAACCAAGAAAGTACACACAGGAGTAAATTCCAAGTGTGTTTGATCAAACAGCTAGAAAAAGATTCAATAAGAAGAGTTTATCAATTATGGTCCATCCTTCTAAAACACAGCATTCAACTCTGACAAGGACTCCAAAGAGATGGTAAAAACTCCATATGAGGATAGTTCTTAGAGTTATGGAAGAAGATCTAGACCTTGCTAAGTGGGTTTGAGATATCAGAATTGCAGAAAAAATGGAGTAGGAAGGGATTGAATGGCACAAGGAAATAGGTTTGTTAAAAGTAGATACACTATGTTAAGCTAGAAAAATCACCAAATAATTATATTCTATTGCAAAGCTAAGAGGATATACCATCACTTACCAAGACTTTATTGCTATCCTGATGAGAGGAGCTCTAGCATCACTAAAAAATTCAGTGAGGGCTCTCCTTTCTGGGTCAGGGCTGACAAGTGGAGAAGATATCACAGAACTAGCATCTCTAATAACAAAGGCAATGGTAGCTCACTAAAACAACAGAGGCCAACGGGATCTGATCATCACAATAAGAGGCAGAGTTGGAATAAAAAACAAGATCTGACTCACAGAAAGTTATGGAGATAATTAAAGAATGTGGTGTTTCTGGGGAGAAAGTAGATGGGCAACTTCAACTATTTGATTTATGTCATCAGAATGAACAAGGAATAAATGATTAGAAGGCTGATGGCACCCAATAAAATATCACGATTCCTTGAATTAAGTAAGTTTTCAGATATGGAAGTCATAGAAGGAGACTCCAGGTCCCAAACAGGTCCACTGTGCCCACTTAGGAGTCATTTCCCAAGTCCCTGAATGCATAATTTGGATAGCCATTTTTAGTAGTGAACCTATCCTCTGCAGAGTCCTTGCCCTGAAGAGTATGAGCTCTCACAGTGGGGAAGACCAAGCAGGTGACTCTCTAACACCCGCATACCCATAAGCCAATGGGATGACAAAAACCATATTCCATCCTGAGGGAGTGATGGAAATTAGTACTACTGTTAAGGATCTAGAGCAGGGGTTGGCAAACTATGACCCACAGGCTAAAACTGCCCCACCATCTGTCTTTGTAAGTAAAGATCTATTACAATCGATCAGTTTATGTATTACTTATGGCTGCTTTCACATGACAACAGTGGAGTAGAGATCATGTGACTCACAAAGCCTAAAATATTTGCTGTGTGTCCTTTTAGAAAAAGTTTGTCAACCCCTGATCTAAAGGGTAAAAGAGTAGTAATCCCCATCATAGCTTACTTAATTGAATTTATCAGCCTGTGGAAATCAGATAGAAGGGTGGGAGTAGGACTACCATTAATCCGAAGGTATAATACTACCAATTTCAGTCACCATGAAAGATGTAGTGTCTCTGCTAGAGCAGATTAACATGACATGTGATATGCAGCCGTTGATTTGGCAAATGCATTCTTTCCTGATCTTATCACATAAGAGGATCAAAAATAACTCACATGTACACGAAATAGACAAAAGTGTACATTTATAGTTTTACCCCAGAGTTATATCAATTCCCCCACTTTCTGTTGAAAGATAGCCTGAAGAGATCTAGATCATCTGAACATTTTATAGATCATAATATCAATCCATCACATATATGACATCATGCCAATCAGGCCATACAAGCACATTAGAAGCCTTGGTAAGACATTTGTGCTTCAGAAGGAATGATATAGACCCTATGAAGATGCAGAGGTCCATCACATAATAAAACTTATAGTGGATCGGCAGTTAGTGACAAGCTAGGATTATCTCATCTAAGGTACAGGTCCAATTATTGAACCCTGTCTCTCCCACAATGAAGACCTATTACCATGCCTGACAGCCTCCTTGGGTTCTATGGGTACCATATCCTATGCTTGTAATCAGTGCTCCATCCCATATCCAGGTGATACAAAAGGATGTCAGCTTTAAATGGAGCCTCGTATGGAGGATGCCTCTGAAGATCCCAAGGACATGCAATGGGGAAATATACAGCAAGGGGAATTTATATTAAGCCCCAGTGGGAAAACCACAATTCAGACCACTGGGTTTCTCAAACCTCCTGCCATCTACAGGGGGAATTATTACCTTTAAAAAACAACTTGTGTTCTGTTGTGCATAGAAAGATCTTGGCATGGCTGATGTTATAGGCTGCTTTGTGGGTAAGCAGTCCTGCTGAATCAGACTGTCCTAACAGGGAAAAGGTGTAGAGGTTAACATGGGTAATAAATGGAAGCCATAAAGATTATGGCAAAGGAAGGGGGCACACAATGGATCGAAGCTCCAGTAAATAATGTAATAACATTATTCCCATAAGAACGAGAGAGATATACAGGAAATCCTAGAGCTAGAGAACAATCTCAGCTATCTGTCAGATTGTGTCCTGATGAATAGCCAGGGCTGGGAGAAATCACCTGATCTGTTGTCTCCAGAGAAGAAATATTAGACTCATGCTTATTTTACTGGAGATGCCCAAAGACTCCACCTGGGGAAAAAATGTAATGCAGGGCTCCTGGTGACTCAGGTGACCAATAAGCAGTTAGAGCTGCCAGTTGTAGCTACCATCAAGTTTACTATGTAGGTCTGTCTTTACTACTTGGTTCTTGTCAGATATGAGAGAGAGCAGTTACATTTGAACTGAATGAAGCATGGATGGATGAAGAGCTAAACATGTGCACACGAGGCATCTGTTAGTCAAGATGGCAGCACACTGATAAAGGAATTGTCTTTTATCAGGAATATGAGACACAGGTTGCTGTTGTCTGATGAGGATGCCAGAGCTTGCTTTGTTCTTTCAACTAGATTAAATGTGAAATGTAGGTCAAATGACTAGGGAAAGTGGAAATAGAACCAGGATGTCCTTGAGGGGAATGGGAAATAGTAATGATATAGTCACATATCAGAGAACATGCCCAGTGGACAGTTTGTGAAACACCTACTAAATGGGTGCTGATTATATCCCGAGATCATATCCATGTCACAAATACCTGATAGCAGCAATACATACACTGGCTTAATCATCACTTGCTCCACTTAGCCAGGCATAATGTGGGAATATTAGAAAGAGAACACCAATTACTGGGTCCAGCGAAAATACCCCTCCTGGAAGGTCGTTAGTGATGAAAAAGAGTTGCTAACCTAAGTAGATAGATTAGAAGGAACTGCATTTCAGGAAGCTAACAGTAAATATGGAAGAACAATTAGGTGATTCATGAGTGGATGAGAAGTGTCACCAAGTTAATGGAACACCATACCGTCCTCAATAAAGGACTCATTCTATCCCAGTGTTTCAGTTATCCATTACTACACAACAAACCACACCAAAACATCATGACTAGCTTTACTATTATCTCTAATAGTGCTGTGGGCTGACAGAGCTGAGCTGTAAAGCCCCCATCTGAGGACAAGTTTGTAATCGCTGGATGGCTGAGGATGATGTCTCTGGAAGGCTTTACCAGGCTGGATGAAAAGATAGCTTTTCACTCTCATGGCTGACACCTCAGGAGAATGGATAAACAGATAGAAGCTACCTGGAGGTCTCTCTCCCCAAAACATCTACATATAGCTACTTGGGCTTTCTCAAGCATGTTGGTATTAAGACAGTCAG
Organism: Canis lupus dingo; assembly: GCF_003254725.2. Taxonomy (NCBI): domain Eukaryota; kingdom Metazoa; phylum Chordata; class Mammalia; order Carnivora; family Canidae; genus Canis; species Canis lupus. The sequence continues at coordinate 62,887,638 of NC_064243.1, forward strand.
ACTGATTTTCCCTAAAATTAACATTTTAAGTAGAAACTGCAAGTCTTCTTATCAACTCAGAAAGTCCTCAGAAGTTGCAGTGTTACATGTACCACATTCTATGGGTCAAGAGTGAGTTGTTGGCACCAGAGTTGGATAAATGAAGATTCCACACTGTGTTGTTCCTCAGGAACCTGGAAGTCTTTTCTATAATATCTTATACTATGCCAGATATTATTTCAATTCCTCTGTCACAGCCATGTGGTTTTTATGTATAATAATAGAATTTAATAAAAATCAGACAACTGTAGATGACAATCCTCAGAATAGAAAATAGTCTGAAAGGCCAATTTGAAGGCTCCAACAGATATAGTATCTACAAAAATTACAAATGAAGGGACACTTGGGCTCAGTGGTTGAGCATCCATCTTTGGCTCAGGTCATGATCCTGGGGTCCTGGGATCGAGTCCCACATCAGGCTCACCATGGGGACTCTGCTTCTCCCTCTTCCTATGTCTCTGCCTCTCTCTGTGTGTCTCTCATGAAAAAATAAATAAAATCTTTTTTTCATTCTTTATTTTTAAAATCTTTAAAAAAGAAATGAAAATTACAAATGAACGTACACATAGAAAAATTATATACACACTTTCATCAATATACATAAGAAGTTCAAATCACTTTTGATGATGGAAAACGAGTAAGAGTACCAAGCAGGGATATGGTCATGACTAACACGTTTTATAGTGAAAATTCCAACTTCTTGCTTGATGGTTCACATGCCGTCATCATTGGGATAGTCCTACGTTTATACATTTGTGTAAAAACCTGTAAACATTTTTATAAGGCATTTTTAAATGATTCTTGAAAATATGAGACAAGGAGAAACTGCTATAAGTCAGAGGATGGATTGATTGGGAAGGAAAGAGTTCATGAACAGTCTGAAACTCTCTCCTCACAAATACCTGAGGTCATGTGTTCTCAGTAGAAGCATGGCAAAATCAGTTCTTGGGGGCAAAACTCAACATTTTTATGTATTAAGCACAAATGTACCTGCAGTAATAAATACATATATCTATGGCATAGAAATTTCATGGGGGTACAATTATAATAAAATTATCTAAAAAGGCTTTGGATAATGACAAAAAGGTCAAGAAACCATGCCCTAGGCAATTTGGACTTGGCCAGATACCTTTGGGAGGTATGGAAATCTTAATATTTATTCTTCCAATTCATGAACATAAGCTGTCTTTCCATTTCTTTGTGTCTTCAGTTTTTTTTTTAATCAATGTTGTATAGTTTTCAGTGTATATGTCCTTTTACCTGCTGAGTTAAATTTATTCCTAAGTGTTTTATTGCTTTTGATGCTATTATAAATGAGATTGTTTTATTTATTTTTCAAATATTTTATTGTTAGTAGATAGAAATACAGCTGATTTGTATATGTTGGTTTTGTATCCTGCAATTTCACTGACTTCATTTATTAATTCTAACATTTTTTTGGTGGAGTCTTTAGGAATTTTTTTATAGAAAAGATCATGTCATTTACAAAAAGAAAGTTCACTTTTTCTTTCCAGTTTCAGTGAGCTTTATTCTTTTTAATTGCCCTAACTGGGACTACTAGTACTTTGTTGAATAGGAATGAGACAGGTACCCTTCTCTTGCTCCTGATCAGAGGAAACAACTGCAAAGTTACACCATCGTGTATAATGTTAACTGGGAGGTTTGCCATATATGGCCTTTATTATAATGAGTTACATTCTTTCTATATCCAATTTCTTACACATTTTTATCATGAAAGGATGTTAAATTTTATCAAATACTTTTTTTTACATCTGTTGAGTATGATTTTTATCTCCTTCTATTAACATAATGGTTGTTGAACCATCCTTGCATCCTAGGGATGAATCCCACTTGAGTATGGTGTGTAATCCTTTTAGCATATTGTTGAATTCAGTTTGCTAACATTGGTTGAGGATTTTTGCATCTATGTTCACCAGAGATACTGGCTTGTAGTTTTCTTTTCTGGTAATGTCCTTATCTGCTTTTGGTATCCAGGGATTACAGGACTCAGAAAAGGAATTTGGAAGTGGTCTCTCTGTTTTAAATTTTTTGAACAGTTGAAACATTAAACATTAATTCTTCTTAAAATATTTGGTAGACTTCACCAGTAATGACACCTAGCAGTGGGATAGGAAGAATTTAATGTGATCAGCAAGTGGATCTGAGTAGTGCAGAGAGAAGATTTTAATGTATGCTAGTGGTGCCATTTGTACCCTACCCAAATACTCCATAAGGTAAGGACCTATTCTCTAGCTGTTATTAATATTGACTAATAACAGCCCATACCTGATCCCCTGTTTTTAGCATCTCCCACAACCAACTGGAAGCCAATTTGACTGCGAGGCTATGTCCAACCTCATGCATCCCCCAGGGGTACAACTTGACCAAAGACTCAATGAAGTACTCTGATTCTAGTGAGACTAAATCTGTGGTGTATCTCTCCTAAAACTTCACTGTGCAATCAGACTGGGCACCCCCAAGACCATTTTTTTTCATCTACCATATCTTGCTTTCCTCTCTCCTGAGAGCATTCTCACAATAAGTACATGTGTAAGAATCCCAATATCAAGTTTTCAAGTTTTTCTTACAGGGAACCTGACCTGGAAGTCTTGGAAACTAAATTAACCTAAAAGGAGCCCTAAGTAAGTGTGAAACCAAAGCATAGAGCAAATGAAAACAGACAGGAAGCAAATTATCTGTTTCACAATTTTCCATGGGTTTGTTCTAAAAAGATTAGAGTTGGTACCACTGGACAATATACAACAAATATGTACAAAAATTAGTGAAGAAGTAAGTAAATTGCAAACACAGAAACAAACCACTATAAAAGTAACATGAATGTTTTAGTTATATTGAAGATATATCATAGATAATTATGCACCACAATGCTGTTGAGAAATCTTATCAGATTCTCAGACCATAATGCCTTGAAATTAGAACTAAATCACATCAAGAAGTTTGGAAGGACCTCAAACACGTGGAGGTTAAGGACCATCCTGCTAAAAGATGAAAGGGTCAACCAGGAAATTAAGGAAGAATTAAAAAGATTCATGGAAACTAATGAGAATGAAGATACAACCGTTCAAAATCTTTGGGATGCAGCAAAAGCAGTCGTAAGGGGGAAATACATCACAATACAAGCATCCATTCTAAACTGGAAAGAACTCAAATACAAAAGCTAACCTTACACATAAAGGAGCTAGAGAAAAAGCAGCAGATGGACCCTATGCCCAGCAGAAGAAGAGAGTTAATTAAAATTCGAGCAGAACTCAATGAAATCGAGACCAGAAGAACTGTGGAACAGATCAACAGAACCAGGAGTTGGTTCTTTGAAAGAATTAATAAGATAGATAAACCATTAGCCAACCTTATTAAAAAGAAGAGAGAGAAGACTCAAATTAATAAAATCATGAATGAGAAAGGAGAGATCACTACCAACACCAAGGAAATACAAACGATTTTAAAAACATATTATGAACAGCTATACGCCAATAAATTAGGCAATCTAGAAGAAATGGACGCATTCCTGGAAAGCCACAAACTACCAAAACTGGAACAGGAAGAAATAGAAAACCTGAACAGGCCAATAACCAGGGAGGAAATTGAAGCAGTCATCAAAAACCTCCCAAGACACAAGAGTCCAGGGCCAGATGGCTTCCCAGGGGAATTCTATCAAACATTTAAAGAAGAAACCATACCTATTCTCCTAAAGCTGTTTGGAAAGATAGAAAGAGATGGAGTACTTCCAAATTTGTTCTATGAGGCCAGCATCACCTTAATTCCAAAACCAGACAAAGACCCCACCAAAAAGGAGAATTACAGACCAATATCCCTTATGAACATGGATGCAAAATTCTCAACAAGATACTAGCCAATAGGATCCAACAACACATTAAGAAAATTATTCACCATGACCAAGTAGGATTTATCCCCAGGACACAAGGCTGGTTCAACACTCGTAAAACAATCAATGTGATTCATCATATCAGCAAGAGAAAAACCAAGAACCATATGATCCTCTCATTAGATGCAGAGAAAGCATTTGACAAAATACAGCATCCATTCCTGATCAAAACTCTTCAGAGGGTAGGGATAGAGGGAACTTTCCTCGACATCTTAAAAGCCATCTACGAAAAGCCCACAGCAAATATCATTCTCAATGGGGAAGCACTGGGAGCCTTTCCCCTAAGATCAGGAACAAGACAGGGATGTCCACTCTCACCACTGCTATTCAACATAGTATTGGAAGTCCTAGCCTCAGCAATCAGACAACAAAAAGACATTAAAAGCATTCAAATTGGCAAAGAAGAAGTCAAACTCTCCCTCTTTGCCGATGACATGATACTCTACATAGAAAACCCAAAAGCCTCCACCCCAAGATTGCTAGAACTCATACAGCAATTTGGTAGCATGGCAGGATGCAAAATCAATGCCCAGAAATCAATGGCATTTCTATACACTAACAATGAGACTGAAGAAAGAGAAATTAAGGAGTCAATCCCATTTACAATTGCACCCAAAAGCATAAGATACCTAGGAATAAACCTAACCAAAGAGGTAAAGGATCTATACCCTCAAAACTATAGAACACTTCTGAAAGAAATTGAGGAAGACACAAAGAGATGGAAAAATATTCCATGCTCATGGATTGGCAGAATTAATATTGTGAAAATGTCAACGGTACCCAGGGCAATTTACATGTTTAATGCAATCCCTATCAAAATACCATGGACTTTCTTCAGAGGCTTAGAACAAATTATTTTAAGATTTGTGTGGAATCAGAAAAGACCCCGAATAGCCAGGGGAATATTGAAAAAGAAAATCAGGGCCGGGGGCATCACAATGCCAGATTTCAGGTTGTACTACAAAGCTGTGGTCATCAAGACAGTATGGTACTGGCACAAAAACAGACACATAGATCAATGGAACAGAATAGAGAACCCAGAAGTGGACCCTGAACTTTATGGTCAACTAATATTCGATAAAGGAGGAAAGACTATCCATTGGAAGAAAGACAGTCTCTTCAATAAATGGTGCTGGGAAAATTGGACATCCACATGCAGAAGAATGAAACTAGACCACTCTCTTGCACCATACACAAGGATAAACTCAAAATGGATGAAAGATCTAAATGTGAGACAAGATTCCATCAAAATCCTAGAGGAGAACACAGGCAACACCCTTTTTGAACTCGGCCACAGTAACTTCTTGCAAGATACATCCATGAAGGCAAAAGAAACAAAAGCAAAAATGAACTATTGGGACTTCATCAAGATAAGAAGCTTTTGCACAGCAAAGGATACAGTCAACAAAACTAAAAGACAACCTACAGAATGGGAGAAGATATTTGCAAATGACGTATCAGATAAAGGGCTAGTTTCCAAGATCTATAAAGAACTTCTTAAACTCAACACCAAAGAAACAAACAATCCAATCATGAAATGGGCAAAAGACATGAACAGAAATCTCACAGATGAAGACATAGACATGGCCAACACGCACATGAGAAAATGTTCTGCATCACTTGCCATCAGGGAAATACAAATCAAAACCACAATGAGATACCACCTCACACCAGTGAGAATGGGGAAAATTAACAAGACAGGAAACCACAACTGTTGGAGAGGATGCGGAGAAAAGGGAACCCTCTTACACTGTTGGTGGGAATGTGAACTGGTGCAGCCACTCTGGAAAACTGTGTGGAGGTTCCTCAAAGAGTTAAAAATAGACCTGCTCTACGACCCAGCAATTGCACTGTTGGGGATTTACCCCAAAGATTCAGATGCAATGAAACGTCGGGACACCTGCACCCCGATGTTTCTAGTAGCAATGTCCACAATAGCCAAACTGTGGAAGGAGCCTTGGTTCCATCGAAAGATGAATGGATAAAGAAGATGTGGTTTATGTATACAATGGAATATTACTCAGCCAATTAAAATGATAAATACCCACCATTTGCTTCAATGTGGATGGAACTGGAGGGTATTATGCTGAGTGAAGTAAGTCAATTGGAGAAGGGCAAACATTGTATGTTCTCATTCATTTGGGGAATATAAATAATAGTGAAAGGGAATATAAGGGAAGGGAGAAGAAATGTGTGGGAAATATCAGAAAGGGAGACAGAACATAAAGACTCCTAACTCTGGGAAACGAACTAGGGGTGGTGGAAGGGGAGGAGGGCAGGGGGTGGGGGTGAGTGGGTGACGGGCACTGAGGAGGACACTTGACAGGATGAGCACTGGGTGTTATTCTGTATGTTCGTTAATTGAACACCAATAAAAAATTAATTTATTAAAAAAAAAGAAATCTTATCAGAGCAATGTTTTATGATCTCCAGATATTATTCAGAGTTTATCATAATTTCTGCAGGTCATTGGATTAAACCCCTCCATTAAATCCCAGTCAACCATCTGCCCTCCCATGTATATACCCTACAAAAGGATTTCTCTTCAATTCTTTCCCACACATCTTCAATAAACATACTCTAACACATATTTAGAAACATTTACAACCTGGTTTTTATGAATCTATTCTTTGAACTAAATTGTACAATTGATTTTAGGAAATTGTGAAGATTACCTTTGTGTGTTAACTTAGCTGGGCTGCAGTACCCAAATGTTCAATTAAACACTGAATTAGGTATTTTTATGAAAGTATTTTGTATATAAGATCTGCCATCAGTTAAATAAAGGAGATTATCCTCAATAACTTGGCAGGGCAGGGGATGGGGGTGGTGGTGAAAAGGGCTGATCCAATCAATTGAACTCTAACTGCAAAACTGAGGTTTCCCTGAGGAAGAACTTCTGTCTCAGGACTGCAGCATCAGTTCCTACTTGAAAAATCCAGCCTATAATATAGACTTACAGATTTTGGACTTTCCAGCCCCATGTTAATAGAAGCCAAACACTTAAAATAAATTTCATTACATGTATATGTGCGTGTATAAATATATATATATATATATGTAGATAGATATACAGATAGATAGATATAAAATATATATATATATATTAAATAGTTAACTTCTAATGATTTAATACTACTGGTTCTGTTTCTTGGAGAAAACTAACATAGAACTTAATTTTTTACATCTAATAATATTTGGCCTAGAAGAAACTAATATTACCTCTCTCCTTATTCCAATGCTTTGAGAACCGACTCATAGAACACACCTATAAATACGTATCTGCCAATCATCAGTCAGGCAGAAAACAGCAGAGAGAAGCTAATCTTTGTTTACGGATTTGTGGTTCAAATGTGTATCATTGATTATACATAATCTAGAACACTCAGATCCTCCCGTGTTAGGACTTATCCCTAGGTTTGTCTATTCCTCCAGAAGCTAATCACAATCTGTATTTTGTTTTATTCCATGAAAGTCACATATCTGCCTTCTAGACACAAGAATTTCTTATCTACTGGACACAGCCCAATGTATGTCTCATACCATACCCTGATCGATACTACTGGGTCTGGCATTTTCTGATCCATCCTTCTGTCACCTTCCTAATGGCCTTCCATGACTTGGTTCTTACACTATGTCACAATTAATTAGTTGCACGTTGAATAAAATGCTAGTACTTTCAACCAACTTTTATTCAACATTGTTTCTGGTGTTTATGGATTATAGTATTCCATACAATTAAAAGATCTATTTGACTGAGAGTCTTTATAGAAGGTATTCTAAGATTACCAATTTCCCAATTATTATAATGAAGTAAAATATACATTATGGTATATTGTTAGTGCTTTAGTTTAATAGATGAGCTACCAGTTAGTGTTTTAGTTGAATAGGTTTAATTTAGATTCAGGAAGATTTCAATTTAAAGTATGTGAGAGATGTCATTGTTTACCTCATTGATTATAAGACCGTAGGAATATGGTCCATCTGATACAATGTCAGATGTCAGATAATTTTCTATGTTATTGTAACTCAATTAATATAATGAATCATTATATTCTATAACCAAGACACAACACTGGAGAATGAACAACACTCCAGAGTCCTGGCTTCATTCCCAGCTCAGTCAATATCTATTACAAATAAATAATCTCACCTGCCTATTTCATTTTCTGCATCTATAAATCAGAAACGCTTAGAGTTACCAAGGTAAGCCCTCAGAGCAAGTTGTAAAGATTAAGAAGGTAATGGTTGTGAAGCTGTTTGCAAATCCTCAATCATAAATTGTTATGCAAGGGTTATAATTATGTAGTTGCTATTTAAGTAAACAACATAAAATCATATTTAATCTTGATAACTGAGCAGATAGAAGTGCTGACGCCATGCATACACACAATGGCTAGCTTTTCAGTTGCATATTTACAAGGTATATGTGAAAGACATAACATTATAGAAAGCAATGATTGACATATGCTAAATCAAAGGCGAACCAGAGAGTAAATTTAGCATTTCAAAGTTTGAGGTCATGTCCTAATGTAAGAAAACTCTTATGTGCCCTAAGCCAAAACCAAAGACAGAATGGAGCACTTGTCTGTGGGACTAATGCTGTAAACTATCTACCAAGAGTCCCATAACAATTTCACTTCTCTCAGAAAATATATCCTCAGTTCTATGAAGAATATCAGCAAGTCTTCAAACCAGTAGTTTTGGCATTCAGGTCCCCAAATATAAAATTCTTGACTTCTTTCACAACAGGTCTTGGATCAGAATATCTCTTTCGATTCTGTTTTCTTTTTCTTTCTCATAACTAATGTAATTGGGTATATTTTAGTCATGGGGGTGAGGGATTATCAATACACAAAGTTTTAAAGTTAAAAACAAAAAGCATAGCCTTTGAAAGTATTAGAAGGGAAGAAATCTCCTTTGGGAAGAAGTTTGTGAGAAATGTTATGCAATTGCATTAAAATATTTAGACAAAATAAACGTTCATGAGAGTATTTTTTTATAACAGTGAAGAATTGCAATAAATTGAAATAGGTGATAAAATAGTACAAATGAATTATGTTTTGTGCATATGAAGAAATACTTTGAAACTCTTAATTTGTTGATTTTGTATAATTTTGATACTATAAAAATGCTTAAATATGTTGCTATGTAAAAAATACAGGATACAAAATGGTAACACAGGATATTCTATAATTTTTTTAAATATATAGGAAAAGAAAGTGAGGAAATTATCCAAATGGCAGTAAAATTATCAAAGATTTTTTATTTTATACATCTTTAGACTTCTTTCAATTTTATTTTCAAATATTCTTTATTTTCTGAACTTCTTGAGAAAAGTCCACCAATTTATGGTGCATGAATTTTAATTAAAAATTCTGCTTTACTTTGTGATGCCATTTTCATAATCAATTTATGTATATTCACTTGATATAATGTCTTTAGCATTCCATTTTCTTAACACTTTTAAATTACTCCACACTTCTGTGCCTCAAAAAGCACAGGAGTTTTCTAAAATCATCAAAATTAAAATTGAAGTTAAAAATGAGTTACCCATGATATTTTGCTCCTCTACTCCCTAACAACTTATAAACTAATTAAATTATTCCAGAAATATGTTAATGACTTGCTGCTATATACCACTTGCTACATTTCAAAATGAAATTCTCTAGACTTTTTCCTTACCTTCAATTTAAAATAACTTTGAGAGTTTCTTGGGGTATTTTCTGTAATTTGTTCTAAAATATATTTTTAATCTGCAATGGTAGATACGTCAATTGGCCTTTTCAACCTTTATTTTACCCACTTTTACTTTGAGGTTGGGAAGCCAGAAGTTACACTTTCCAAACCTACAAGTACATCAAATTCAACTAATTAGATGCATTTCCACAAAAACGGGGAAGTGAAAATAAGACAGACATAATTCTGTGATTTCTGACTCTCACCACTGAGACCGTAAGAAGGTCCTGGTTTCCCAGTAGTAGGTTTCTTTCTTCATTTTCAAGAAACAATAGCCATAGCAGACTGGTACAACTGGTGGTGACATCACACAGGACTGCCCTGGATCATTTTTGGATCATTTTTTACCATTTTTGACCTGGACCACTACTGGATCATTTTTGTATTATTCTGGGAGTCATTCCAAGAGCCCCAGCCTAAAAACTGCTGGTTTACCCCACCTAATTTTGCAAAGCATTTGGTCCCTTGTCTTAAATAACATTGTGTTTTCATATGTAGAATGGCTTCCCTTTCTAATGTCAAACTTTGCCTGATTATTTTCTTTAGCTATCTTACCCATAATACTTACTAACATATGTAACAATGAAAATTGAAAACAAAACAAAACAAAAATCAAAAACACTCTTTTAATAAAAGGATCTCTCTTCATGGGTAAAGATCTTTTCTTTATCAAAATGTCTACTCAAGAAATATGTTCAGTCTCTAATTATATATAATTATAATATAATAATTATATATGTTAATAAATAAATATACTTGATATAAATACACTAAATATATAATGTGATTATATATAATATATATATGTGTATTTTATAATTCCATTTATATGAAATGTCTAGAATTCAAAAATCCTTAGAGACAGAAAGCACATTAATGTTGCCTGAATCAGAGACTGAAAACATAGAGAGAACACAATCTCCTGTAGCATGAATATAATAGTCCTTTTGGTGCAAAGCTTCATTCAAACAGTTTCATAATTCAAATTTCTTCCCTGAGATATATCAGGATTTAATCCGACTGAAAAACTCTTTGGACTTCCTCTGTCCTTTCAAAATTTATGGTTGCCAAATTATCTACTAAATATTTTAGCATCAGTAAATGCAGCTGGACATAAAGTAAATGTCAGCAAGGTACAAGAGAATATTTTAAATACACATTAATAATACTCCTGAAAAGTCAAAGGTCCTTAAACACATAAGGAACATAGGTTGTAGAAAATTAATAACAAAGTTAAGTACAGATTTTAACCAACAAATTACTACTATAAATTTTGACCTATGAAAATACAAGTACGATGTGATTTGATCAATCAGAAATTAAGAATTATTTATATACAATTTAGCTCCAAGTCATAAAAAAGGAAGTCAAACTGTAAAAGGCAACAATGTAAACATCAACTAGCAGAATTGACATCGATACATGAAATAGTAATCCCAGAATAAAAATAATATTTTCACATGCTATTTCTTAAATTCAAAAGTAAAATTTATAATTGACTGTTGACTCATTTCCAATTTAAATGTTAGCGGGTATTTAAGAACTCCAGCATCTGTGATACTTCTTTCTAGAAATTATCACTAATCTCTTTCCAAAATTAAATTTCACCCATATAATGGTTTATTTGAAGAAATAAAAATTTCATTACACTTATTATTTGATTGCCGGATTGCAAACCTAAAGTAAAACTAACTTAAGAAGAAAAAAATGGCTAAGGTTGGTTAATATATGGGATCCAAGAATAAACTGTGGACTTAAAACCCACCAGGAAAGAAGAAACAAGCCTGGTATCTCCATTGCAAGCCTACACTACCTGTAATAGTCTCCCAGCTTACACCGCTTCCCAGTAGGTCTCCCTCTTTCCATCCTTCCCCCACTATAGTCCATTCTATCATCTACTGTCCACACTACATCAGTGTCGTAAGTGGAATGTGACAAATGAAATCATGTCCCTACTTTCCTGAAAAGCTTCCAGAGGCTTTCCAGCTCGTTCAAGGGAAGGTCAAAATCTTTACCATGGCCTCTAAGACCTAAATAGACCTTTTTTTAATTTTTTTAATTTTTTAATTTTTATTTTTTGACTGACATAGGTATTGTCATAATCATGCCCCTTTAGCAGATGAGACTACTGAGGCTCCGAGAGACTAAGGCACTTTGAAGGTGGGGGTGGGGAACAAACAAACAAAAAAAAGAAACTTTGAAGGCGTTTGATTGGGATTGCGATCTTGTAAACTTGGGCAAGGCATCTCCTTTCTCAGAACCTCTCAAAGACGTAAAGATAAGATGAAATTAATGCTGGAAAGCATCTGCAGAGGTAATGGTCATCACTCTGACCTCATTGGTCATCAATGGTAATGGCTAAATAGTCATCACTCTGACCTCATTCTCTACTCTGTTGCAATGACATCATTATCCTTGCTGTTTCTAGAAGTTATGCAGGCTCTTGCCTCAAGACCTTTACAGGAACTGCTCCTTCTTGCTGTTTTTCCCCAGAAAGCTTGTTACATCAGTTATCCTTTGCTTGGTAACGTATGACCCCAGAAAGTACTGACTTGAAGAAACAAATGTTTATTATCTCCCATTATCTCTGTGGATCCAGAATTCACAAGTAACTTCATGAGGTGGTTCTGGTTCAGGCCTCTCTTGTGGTTGCAGTTCAAGACATTGGACAGTACGGAGGTTACCTGTGGCTGTAACAGAACTGGAGTTATTTGTAAGGGTGGTCACAAGCCTGGCAATGGGACTCTAAGGGAGGCGTCAGTGCTTTCTGACACAAGTCTCTCCCCTGAGCGCCTTGACTGTACTCAACCCAGCAGCCGACTTCCTCGGGATGAGAGATACAAGAGGGTGACGTGCAATCCTCATTGCTGTGTATGGTCCAGCCTGGGATGTCCCAGTGATGTCCTCTGCCACACTCTACTGGTCACACAGATCAGTCCTGGGTCAAGTGTAGGCCATCAGAGCACCGGTATCCACCAGAACGTGTGTGTAAATACTAGGAGGTGAGGGTCATCTAGGGGCTCCCTAAGGAGGCTGGCTGCCATACTTACCCATTTCTTTCAGGGTTCTTTTCAAACGTCTCCTGACTAGAAAGGTCTCATCAAGTAGTATAAAATCACACTTCCAATTACCCTTGCCTTTCCTCATATCTTTTCCATTTTTATTCGGACATCTTCCCAGCTGCATCTGCTTATTGCCTGAATCTCCTCCACCGAAGTGTAAGCTCCACCCATGCAGGGACTTTATTTTCTTCATAGTTCTTATCTGTCTTCAGTGCCTGGGATGATACCTGACACACAGTCAGTGCCCAAAAGATATTTGTTGAAGAAATGCTGTCACTAATTTTACTTCTTTTCAGGCCTGCCAAGGAGAGGATAAAGGATGCGGGGAGAAAATGAAAAAGTCTTTACTCACAATGACATGTGCTCTATAGTACACACTTCATATCAACCGTTTATATGGATGTCCAAAGGCAGAGGTTACAAATTAGTAAAATCACTATTTATCTATACTTTATAATGAATACTGAAATCTCCATGTAAACCTAGAGAACAAAAAAGCAAAAAAAAATTAAGAATAATAATATAATTTTAATTATGTAAGTACTATATAAATACATTCTCTTTGTTAAAAAAATAAGTTCTTTCTTAAAAATATTTCAGATAAACTTTATATTTCTATTGTTTCTTCTCAATCCCTGAGTTCTCCCCTGTGGTAAACTTGTTATCTATCAGGTTAGAGACATAAATCTCAAGGCTCACACTTGAATACACACAAAAAAAATCTCATTTTGTTTTATTATTAAATTTATATTTTGTACTACTATCTTCCAAGTGGAAAACAACTGCTTTTTATGCCCAAATACGTGGAAGTGGTCATGGGATACATACTTTTTAAAATTGAATTGTCGGGCAGCCCGGGTGGCTCAGTGGTTTAGTGCCGCCTTCAGCCCAGGGTCTGATCCTGGAGTCCCAGGATCAAGTCCCACATCAGGCTCCTAGCATGGAGCCTGCTTCTCCCTCTGTCTGTGTCTCTGCCTCTCTCTCTTCTCTGATAAATAAATAAAATCTTAAAAAAATAAAATAAAATAAAATTGAGTTGTCTTATAAAACTTTTTTGCTTATCTACCTCTCCATTTCAATTGTCATAAACTTAATCTTAACCAACTTAATTTTTTTCTCCACTGGGTGGAGAACATTCAAGTTAGTCAATTAATTATTAGAATTTTTCAGATTTATTGAGGTATAATTGACAAAATTATAAGATATTTACATGTACATTGTGACGTTTTGATATACATGTACATTGTGAGAGGAGTCCTCCCAGGATCATAGTCACATTTTTTTTCAATCCCTTTGTTCAAGGGTAATATGTAAACCAGGTAGATGGGCTGGAGTTAGGAGGAACATAGTGTTCATCAATGCCAAGGAACAACTAGGAAGGATGCACCTGCTTCTTTTTTTTTTTTTTTTTTTAAATTTATTTATGATAGTCACACAGAGAGAGAGAGAGAGAGAGAGAGTTAGAGACACAGGCAGAGGGAGAAGCAGGCTCCATGCACCGGGAGCCCGACGTGGGATTCGATCCCGGGTCTCCAGGATCGCGCCCTGGGCCAAAGGCAGGCGCCAAACCGCTGCGCCACCCAGGGATCCCTGCACCTGCTTCTTAACAGTTAACCTTCCATGAAGCTTTCTTTTTAGAAATTCTTACATGTCATAGGTTCTTTGGTCACTGGTCCACACTGATATCTACTACACTGTCCTTTTCTCATGCAGTCTATGCGTGTTTCTGTGTCATCTTAGGCCTAAAAGGAGGACTTCTCATGGTGGTTTGGTTCCTAGGCAGTCCTCTTCCCCCTCCTCCTCCTCCTTCTCCTTTTTCTTCTTCTTCCTTTTTTTTTTTAAGATTTTATTTATTGGGCAGCCCAGGTGGCTCAGCGGTTTAGCACCAACTTCAGCCCAGGGCCTGATCCTGGAGACCTGGGACTGAGTCCCATATCAGGCTCCCTGCATAGAGCCTGCTTCTCCCTCTGCCTGTCTCTGCCTCTCTCTCTCTCTCTCTCTCTCTCTCTCTCTGTGTGTGTGTGTGTGTGTGTGTGTCTCATGAATTTGACACAAAGAGAGAGCAAGCACAAGTAGGTGGAGTGGCAGGCAGAGGCAGAGGGAGAAGCAGACCCCCCACTGAGCAGGAAGCCCAATTCAGAGCTGGATCCCAAGAACCTGGGATTATGACCTGAGCCAAAGGAAGATGCTCAACCACTGACCCACCCAGGTGCCCCCTCTAAGCAGTCCTTCCTCACAGAAACATATGGCTACCCTTTGTTCTCAGTTTATGGAATCTTCATCTAGTCTTAGGAAGCTAGAAAAATGTACTTTGGACTCATCACATAAACATCTTCACCAGCAGCCTTGGCTTCTACAGCCAGAAACAGATTTTGTTCATTCAGAAATTCAGATTATGGCCTTTGTGGCTATCTAGACATTACCAAAGTTATTTTAAATATTTCAAGGTATTGTCTCAATGTCATTATAATTTATGAGTGTCACAGAAACAGTCCTACTCATCTTCATCAATCTTCTCAAAAGTTTATGGCCATTGACTTAAGATAAATTGTTCTAATTCTGGTCTAAGGGTTTAAAGCCATATTTGGTAAATATCTTTCGAGTGGATTCTTTAAAATTCTGGAAAGCTCCCCAGGTGACTTAACATTCATTCTTTCCAGTTACATTATTGGCTTCTTTTTGAGTATTTTTTTCTGTATATTTATACATATATGTTTACAGAAAAATATATAGGGTTAATCTATGAGGGCATCTCAAAGAAGACGTTAGTATCAATAGTGTCACTGTGCACTTCACATGCCAACTTTTATTGTGTTGCTCTGCAATATGTTTAGGAGAACTTCATAGCATGGTTTATGGGATTGAATGGTGTCCCCACCCAAATTCATATTAAACTGGAACCTGTGAATATTTGTAATCAATTTAAAATGAAGTCTGAAATGGAAAGATTAGGATCTCTGTAAGAAGAGAAGAATTTGGACACAAGAGACACATACAGAGGAAAGACAGCTATGCAAAGACAGAGGCAGAAAGTAGGGAGATGCATCTCCAAGCCCAGGAGGCCAGAGATTGCCAACAACCAGCAGGAGGCTGGTTGGAAGAGGCAAGGAAGTATTCTCTAGAGCCTTCAGAGGAAGCATGGCCAATGGTGACTCTTTGATTTGGGGCTTCTAAGACTTTAGAACTGTGAGAGAATAAGTTCCCATAATTTTAAGCCTCTTAGTTTGTGGTATTTTATTTGGGCAGCCTTAGGAAATGAACAAGCTGCAGTGGCCATGATTAAAAACTGCTCTAGGAACAAGATTGTGTCAGTAAAAATCTTGACTCCTGTCATTATTATCCATGATCTTGGTTGAGTTATTTAGCCTTTCTTCTCTTCACTTTCTACACCTATAAAATTGAAAAAAAAATAAAAAAATAAAAAAATAAAAAATAAAATTGAAATAATCTCAACTGCACAGGGATATTATAAGGATTACATAAATTATATTGTTTAAAGAGCTTAGGATGGAGTCTCATCAATGGCAAGCACATCAATGAGAAATTGATAGTTATTCCATACAGTTGACCCTTGAACAACACAGGTTTGAACTGCACAGGTTCACCTCTATGTGAATTTTTAAAATAAATACAGCACAGTACTATAAACGTATTTTCTCTTCCTTAATGATTTTCTTGATAGCATTTTTTCTCTAGCCTACTTTATTGTAAGAATAGAATATATAATACATATAACATACAAAATATGTGTTAATTGACTTCATGTTATCAATCAGGCTTCTGGTCAATAGTCTATAATAGTTGAGTTTTAAGAGAGTCAATTTACATACACTTTTTTTTTTTTTTTTTTTACTGTGTGGCAGGATAGGAGGTTGGCACTTCTAACTCCTGCATCATTCAAGAATAACTGTACCTTAGTGGCATCTGAGGGGCTCAGTCGGTTAAATGGCCAACTCTTGATTTCGGCTCAGGTCATGATCTCAGGGTCCTGGGATCTAGCCCTGCATCAGGCTCTGTGTTCGGAGGGGAGTCTGCTTGAAGATTCTCTCTTTTCTTCTCCCTTTGCCCCTCCACCACTCTCTCTCTCTCTCTCAAATAAATAAATAAGAAATCTATCTTAAAAAAAGAATTAACTGTACCCTATTATCTTAAATACTGTAGCTTCTCCAATTTTCTTATACCCATGATTAAGACATATAACTTGTCTTAATTTTCCCCTTTCAAATCACTAAATAAAAACCCACATGCATGGCATGTGTTGTTTCTTAGGAAGTATAACTGCTGGCTCTTAGGAAATGCAAAACTTAAATTATAAAAAGTATTTCCCTTCAAGGTGACTGAACCAATTCATACCCACCCAGTGTATGAGTTCCTTTCTCTATACGCCCTTACCAATACTTGATATTATAAAATTTCCTTATCTTTGCCAATCAAAAGGATAAAAAATAGTATCATTATTATTTTATAATGAATTTTACCTAATTCTTGTTCTGCAACTTATTCATTAGCCCATTTTTGACTATTTTTATCACACTTATTAGAAATTCTATAATTGGGTCCTATTCCCTTCCTATCTTGTATATTAAAATATATTATCCTCATCTACCTATCATTTGTCTTTTCACCTATTCTGCAATGACCTCTGTCATATTATTTTATTTCAGATATAGCCAAATGTATTAATCTTCTTTCTATTTTTGCGTCTTTTTTATTTGAGGTAACATTTTCTAATATTGTCTTCTGATTATTTATTAAATAAACCACTTTTACTTGCTAATCTTAGGCACCAATTTTATTACCTAAATCTTCATGTATTAAAATTTCTTTTAGTCTTTATATTTTTGTCTTTATTTATTGTGTTATATTTAATGTTTGTTTATTTCTCTTGTAAAAGTATTATGTTTTACTTATTATAACTTTATAATGTATTTGGACATCTGCAAAGGAAAGCATTCCTCTTTGCATTTCCTACTAAAATTTTTCTTGGCATTTAATGGATTTAAATTTCTAAAAAAATAATATATGTATACTTTATGATTGCATTGAACGTGTAGCTTAGTTTTGGCTTTACAACATGGAGTATTTCTATTCAAATCCACAATATACTCTCAATTTATCTATATATCTTTCAATGTCCTCAAGAAAAGTTATAACACATCCTCCATTAAAGCCTTACAGAATACAAGATCACAATAAAGATGGAATTCAATTCTATCTAGTAAAATAAACTTAGTAAAGTCAACTGATAAGATATTTTTTATATTGAAAATAAAGAAATAATTACCTGGGATAGAGTTAAGATTAAGTCCAAAGTATAGGGGAAAAATTAAGTTCGTATTAGGTTTCTTTATAATAAGTCATACCAGAATAAAATAATGCAATGTACTTATGATACAGAAAGGAAGAAAAATGTCAATTGAGGATTTTATGTGTTGCCAGCTTGACCTTCAAACATAAAGACCATAAGCAAGTTGCCATAAACATACAAAAACATAAGTTTTATAATTAGCAAAAGTTACAAAGGTGAAATGATAACAAAAGTCTAACACAAATCCTGTGCACTTAACTTATATAGTATAATGAAAAAAGTCAAAGCCAACATTTTTTTTTTAAGATGTGACTTATTTATATTTATGAGGCTCAGAGAGGCAGAGACATAGGCAGAGGGAAAAGCAGGCTCCCTGCAGGGAATCTGATGCAGGACTTGATCCCAGGACCCTGGGATCATGCTCTGAGCCAAAGGTGCTCCTCTGAGCCACCCAGGTGGCCCTCAAAGCCAAAATTGTTTAAACATTTGGAAACAATTAATGAGGTCACACTATGGGCTCATAGTAGGCCTCCTGGCATTGGCTATATTTCTGGGAGTACAACCTTTAACCCTGGTGGCCTTGTCACAGATTCAAATGTACGAGTGGTTTCAAAAGGGCTTTGCAGAAACCTGGTATGTAGATGGCTCAGCCTAAATCCATACCCATAAACTACAAATAACTCACACAGCTCTCATCCTTTATTGAGAGAATGGCATTTTCTTGATCTATTAATAAATTTTTATTTTATTTTATTTTTTTTTTATTAATAAATTTTTAATAGCTTAACAATTGTTCATATCCACTTGTTCTGCTAATAAAATCTAGACTAGGAAAAACTAAGGTCATTTTACTCAGAAATGTTAACAGGTCAGACTAACAGATTAAATTATATGATAATAGGATAAAATAATATATGAATAATTATAGTTTTTCAGTACTGATTTAGTATTATGGAGATTCATGGAAGTAATGAGAATAATACAAATCCAAGTAAGATCGTTTCTAAATATGTTGTAAACTTCCTGTCAGTTTACACAAGTCTTACCTTGTAGCTTCTAAAGCCCCTAGCACGGGGTCTACAATGTAATTAAAATGTTTCATAAATTTTGGGGGAACCTAGGTGTCTCAGTCAGTTAAGTGTCCAATTCTTGATTTCGGCTCAGGTCATGTTCTCAGGGTTGTGAGATCAAGCCCTGTGTCTGGCTCCACTTTGGGCATAGAGCCTGGGATTCTCTCCTTCTCCCTCTGCCGCCCCCCTTAAAAAACATTTAATAAATTTTAATTGAAAAAGGAAGGAAGGGGAGACTTTTGGTCTATAAAATCACTGTAACAAAAAAAAGTTGAATTTCAGCAAACTAGCAACAAAGGGAAAATGTAATTTTTGAAAAGCCACTATCGACAATAGCATCAAAAACTATAAGAAACCAAGGATTTTATCTAATAAAAATGTGCAAGACTTTATTAACTAAACTTATAAAACTTTATTTAAAATCTTGAAGATGACCTACAAAATGGAGAACTATCTTACATTTAGAGATTGGGAGATGCAATATTTTAATGTTGTCAATTCTCCCCAAATTTCATCTCTTGATAAATGTCACTAGACATACAGAGTTCTCCATGAGACTTGACCAAATAATGTTAAATTTCACATGTAAGAGTGAAAAACCAACAATAAATTTGGGAAATAATAGTGGGATGGAAGATATTGGTCTCCTTATGCCAATGACAAGGCTAATTATAATCCTTTAGCAATTTAAAATTGTGATACTAAAAAAATAAAATAAAATAATAAAATAAAATAATAAAATAAAATAAAATAAAATAAAATAAAATAAAATAAAATAAAATAAAATAAAATTGTGATACTCGCACAGCATTTGAGAAAATAATCAGTAAGGAAAGCCCAGAAAGAGACTTATTAGAAAATAGAAATTGTGATATGATAAAGATGGCATTTATCTTCCCACAGTTTTGTCTCCAAGGTTATTTTCTTCTAAGCCCTCTGTCCTGGAGGAAGGCTGATGATTGCCTTCCTCCAGGACCTTCACATGATCTTCCTTAATGTGTGTGCCTGCCTAATCTCTTGTTTAAGGACATGAGTAATCCCAGATTAGGGCCTACGCCTAGGACCTCATTTTACCTTACTTACTTCTTTAAAAGGCCTATCTTCGAATCAGTTACATTCTAAGGTACTAGGGTTATGACTTCAACCTATAAATTTGTGGGGACACAATTCAGTCCATAACTTCCCCTCTTGACTTTGGGTTTCCCTAGATCTTCATAGAGAGAGGCTGGGTCTTGTCGCTTTTTCAGCTGTACTCCTCTGCTCCTCTACTGGAGCTGATTGGTGTGAGGGTAAGGAGAGGAGGAGGAAGTGTTCAACAATCATCTAATCAAGTCTCAGTGTTTTAGTGAGTCTCTGTCTCTGGCCATTGACCATTGCAAATGTTTCTTTTTATATAGCTCCCTTCTCTTTTAGCAGGACTGGAAAGCTAGAGAGGGCTGGGATGACAGGCATGCCTTTTTCTCAGGGCTCCTGTGAAAAGTAGGCTCCAGTAAAGTCATTCCCCCTAGGGAGTAGAGCTTTGTTGTGTGGAGAAAACTATGGCTCTATTTCACAATGGCTATGCTTCTTCTATCTCTGTCAGGGCTAAAGAGATCTTCCTCGCCTCTTTACTGTAAATAATTGGTAGGATTTTGTGGGGTTAATGCCCATGAAATATGAAGACCTCTCCGAAGACTAGGGCTCCAGGAAGTGTTTTGCTCTCACAATAATCCATACTCAGCTTCAAGCAATTTGTCAATATTACCATTTAAGAGTTTCTGCCCATTTATAGCTCCAGCAGCCTCTGTCCAGATAAGCAGATTCTAACTGTCACTCTCTGGGGTTGCCTGTCTCTCCAGCTTTTGGGGCAGTGCCCTGTAACCTCAGCTCTTTGATGGATCCAAGAAAAGTCAACTGCTACTGCAGTTTTCTAGCTTTTTCTTGTTATAAAGACAGAACTGATGACTTCTAAACTCCTTACATGTTGAACTAGAAACAAAATTCCCTAATTATTAACTTCTTATTTACAATTCTTTTTTTTTTTTTTTTAAGATTTTACTTATTTATTCATGAGACATGGGCAGACAGAGAAGCAGGCTCCCTACAGGGAGCCCGATGTGGGACTACCTATCCCAGGACCCCGAGATCATGACCTGAGCCATAGGCAGACACTCAGTCACTGAGCCACTCAGGTGCCCCCTTATTTACAATTCTGAGGTCATTTCTCAGTCTTCATTTTCCTTGATGCCTCTGAAGCATTTGTTAGGTGATCATGTCTTCTTCCAGTGCCAGTCTAGTGCTATTTCTAGTCTGCAATGAAATAAAGACCTTGTGTACTATATAAATCTACTATATCTGTAAGCACAAGTTTAATTTAGCTGATATTTTGTTTTCCCATAATGAAACTTCCCTGTGGTAGAGGCAGAGTGTTATTTATACATTCTTGTGCAAGTCCTTTGTCCCATGATGGACTGGTCACAATCAATTTGCTGGGTGACTACTTAAAGTAGTCACTATTCAATCTGATATCCAGACATATATTTTCTACTACTTACCTACATTTTGGAAAATGTGCAATGTGCATAACCAGTCCATACCTCTGTCTTGTTGTTCTTATTCTCTGACTCTGACATTTGGGTTATCTCCCAAGCTGCATACATAGACCTAAGAATGCTGATACTGTTCCAATGCCAACACTCATCATTCTTTTGAAACGTATGCTAAAATAGTATATTTTTTACCCCATTGAATTTTTTACCCCATTTAATTGCCACTGTAAACATTTTTCCTATGGCCGAATGAGAAATTCTTATCATTTTCTCTATAGAACTTAGTGTTATATTAAATAAAAATGAAAGTGTGCAAGCGAATTTGTACATTCTATCAACAATCAAAATATATGTTGAATTTAGATGATTTAAGATTCTGTATGAAATTGTAAGCTCATGGATCCATTAACATATTTATGAAGTATTGCTGGTAAATATTATTAGTCAATTATTTTTCTTACCTTTATAACCAAAGAACCTCATGATTACATGCTCCTAAAGTGGAATGATCAATTTCAATATTCTAGAACATTCTTTTTATAATGACATTATATATTACTAAAAACAATATAAGCAACCAAGTAAGTAAAGATATTCTAACCTTCCAAACTAAAAATGTCTGATAGAGTCTGGAATATTTCCCAGAAAGAATCCATTGAATGCAGGTTACCATGGTGATTAGCAGAAATGTGAAATGAAGTTCATTTCATGATAATTGCTACATATTTGCAGCTGAAGTGCATCTTTCAGTTTCAGTCTCAGACTTTGAGACCATAATAATAGCTCTGGAATCTGAATTGTATATTTAAACCTATAATATTGTGCAAGGACATATCTAATTCTGTGGAGCTTCTTTTTTTTGTGGTGACCAACATGGTAATTTTTTAAAGCGTATCCCTATTTATTGGGATTTCTATGTACAGTTAATTGAGATTATGTTTGATTGATTCTTAAAAAACAGAATTTATAATGTCCCCAAATCAATTTAAAGATAAAAGGAAAGCATTTTATTTTAAAGTCCTCCTCCTTTAGGAAGAAAGCTGAATTTATTTTTGAGGCAGCTGAATGCTCCTGCTTTGTAATTATTTCTGAAGAAGTTCATGGTCTAATGCCAATTTTTGTGAATTAATAATAAGTTTTGAAAACTGTTGCCAAAATCAGAACGTTGATACTTTGAATAACTATCTTAACTCTTTGGGGTTAAGTGAAAATTTAAATATATAATGCAACAAATTGCTAAGGGATTCGTATGTGTAATTATATAAATAAACTCAACCAATGATTCCTAATAATAGACACAGAGTAGCTAGGTCAAATTTGTTATATACTACTGCTTCAGGTTGTGTCATGGTCTGATTTTAAATGTCTGATTTTTCTTCATTCTTACAACAAACTAAAGAATAAAAATAATATTAAAAATAAAAATTAAAAAATATATATATAAATAAATAAATAAATAAATAATAAGGGGTGGCTGGATGGCTCCTTGAGTTAAGCATCCAACTCTTGGTTTCGGCTCAGGTCATGATCTCAGGGTCCTGAGATCAAGCCCAGCGTCGGTCTCTCAGCGTCTCTCCCTCTCTCTCTTCCCTCCCCCTGTTTGTGTGTACATGCTTTCTCACATAAATAAATAAATACATAAATAAAAAATAAATAAATCTTTAAGAAATACACTATTCATTGAGGACTTACAACGTCGCAAACACTAGTCTATGTATACAAACTCATTTTATCCTCACAATGGCCCTAAGAAGTAAGTTATTATTAGTAGTGTTGTCTTCATCTCATGGATGATGAAACAAAGGCGCGGAGAAATGAAGCAATTTGCTTGACGTCACACAGTTAGTGGAGGACAGAGCCAGAAATCAAATTCGGAGAGGGTGGCTCTCACATCCACCCACTTAATCATTTAATGCTACACTGCTGATCTGAAGAATTTTTATCCTCAATTTATAGAACCAAAATTGGAGGCTCAAAGAAGCCAAGGGCTGCCAATGTTACATGGTTATCAAATGCCAGGAGTGGAACTGAAGTCTGTTTTCTGATTTTAAATGTAGGGAGCACTCCATCACAGCTCCTGGTCTCCTTGGACTCAAGCCTAAAATTAGTGTCCCTTTCTACCTGGCCAGCTGGGAAATAAAACAAGATTATTTCAAACTGCTTATCACGGTGATAGCCTTTAGATTGGAATCCTCTATGTCTTATGTAGCATCCCTGCCCTTTTCATATATTAAAGACATACTGTAATATATAAAATAGTACATATTATTTTTATTCCTGTCTCAGGAGACTGAAGGGAGCAGATTGCATTGAGTATTGTGATTATACATTAATGAGTTATGTATCACTGGCATGCAAGGATTAAAACCCCAAATAAACAAGTTTGCCATTATTAACTACTAGTTCACCACTTAGCATTCCCCTTCCTGAAAATTGTGGTTGAAAGAAAAAAGGATGACTTTTTATTGTTGAGAAACCCATGGAGTCAGCCTTTATGGGTTATAAGGAATTTTGGTCTGATTACCATAATCCCTCTAAAATTAAGGAAAATAAAGGGAAGTGTAGCATTGCACAGCCTCAGAGGACTAAGAAATTATTTTTCCCATGTGATCAGCAGAAGAGGGAGGAAGAAAATAGAGATAAAAATTTGATCTCTAAAAAACCCAAAGAAGTAACCTTATCCATGAAGTGGTTCAAAAGTCTGGCATTGTGTGTGTGTGTGTGTGTGTGTGTGTGTAAAATAGGAACAACTGAAATTTGATGTCCAATTTTTTTTTTACAAACCCAAAGACAAACCAAAAAGAAGCCTATACCTCTTCCCAGTCTGGTAGAACAGTCTACAGTAGAAACATACAAAGTTGTTCTGATTGGCAAGAAAGTGCTCCTGGGACAATAGTGGACCAGAGGAGCTGCTGGCTTGTGACTCTAGCAGACATAGCTAGCAGAAATACACAAAATACATATTTAAGGAGAGAAAGTTCTTAAAATTTTAGGTTTAAATCAATAACAATCAGATACAACTAATATTTTTTTGACTTTCCAACGTATTCTGACATTGAAAGGAGAGAACACCGCTAAAATGACCTCACTTACAGTGCCCCATCACGGCCGGCTTACCCGGCATTCATTTAAGGATATCTGTTAACTCTGTGCTCATGAGTGTATTTGCATATATTCTAGCAGCATAATTATTTGGACATATTTAAGAAGAAAATTAATGTCTTAGAACAAAATAACGAATGTCTTTTTACTGATAATAAATATTTTTGTGAAATTGAATTACGGCAACACGCATAATAGCAGTGAATTTTGATAACTCAAATTAAATACTATGGTTCAAAATCCTTAATCATCATCGTGAAATAATTGCAAATGGGAACTCTTTTTAGTACTTACATAATAAATACTTTACCTTTGAGAGTGCCTGTGATTGTCTTATGCTTAGTGAAGTAATAGGCTAGCCAGTTTCTAAGTGTCAATCAGTCTTTTGAAACATTTTACAAATTAGTCCTCACTGATATATAAGGACTAAAATCCCCAATGTGCTGTTTGTCATTATTAATAACTAGTTTGCCATTCAGCATACATATTTTTTTTTGTTTTGGTTGTTTACACTCATACAGTCCTTACTAGGTATTACAATTAGTTCAATTATGAAGATTCTTTATAAAAGAATGATTCATATGAAAACACTTCTGCTTTTATCTTATTCATTTAGTCAGAATATATTGACTCCTTATGGTTTGGAAGTACGAAATACTTGGCATTGTCTGAGAAAATAATACAGACTAGTGTGACCCCTCAAACTTGCCAATGATATTTTAATATATAATACTCCCTATAAAGCATATTAAAATGTAACTGAACTTGTTAAGGAGTGACTTCAAATGTTTAACTGATTCACTAATACAGGACAGAAATTGTAAAGTTATTAGGGTAAATTTCACGTCTAAAATGAAATTTGTACTACTATATCACTAATTTTATTATCAGTCGACCTAGAGGAAGTTGAGTTTTTTTTAACAGCTTGAAAGTTATTGCTGATGTCACAGATACTAAACCAAAACAAATCTATGTTAGATTGTGGGAGGTCTCCAGGCTCACCCGTTAACTACATGAGTCATGCCCACACACCCACCTCATAAAGCTGCGATTCAAATTTGAATGCTTCAAAGCAAATTTGTGCTTCATCAAAATCACAAGTCAATACATATCACAGGCCTACTATTCTATTCACAGAAATAGAAACTCCAAGTGTTAATGGCAAATGCCAAATATATGTTAGCTATTGAGACTGTTTCAAAAGAAAAATAATATCTTTTCTGAGAATAAATAACTTAGTTGGCAGAAAGAATACTTTCATGAAACACTCAAGCAACATCCAAATTACTACAAAAATATAGTACACATTAAATGATTCTTTCTCTTGTAAGAGTTTTCTCAAAAAAAACCTCCTCTGTTGAGTGTTTCTGACTTCTCTAAACAAATTTAACATTTCTTCTACTCTGAATATGTTTATTAAGCATTTCTCAGTATCCATTTCATAATTTTTTTCTTTTTTTCTTTTTTTTAAAAAATATTTTATTTATTTATTCATGAGAGAGGCAGAGACACAGGCAGAGTGAGAAGCAGGCTTCCTGCAGGGAGCCCGATGTGGGACTCCATCCCAGGACCCCAAGATCACACCCTGAGCCAAAGACAGATGCTCAACTGCTGAGCCACCCAGGCGTCCCATAATTTTTTTTCTTATTGTGTCTATCCTCAGCTAAAATTTGAGAATGTCAAACAACAGAGTGATATTGTCGCATTCATCTTTGTATTTTCTAGCACATTACCTGAGATATATAATTGTTGATCAAATTAATTTATTCTCGAGAAGCTCTACTGAACCTTGATTATTGGGCTCAAATAATTATCCTGTCCATATTTGGTCCAAGAAGGCACTTAATCAGGTGTTATCTGTGGATTCAGAGTGTGAATAGTAGCATTTAAGTACATTATACACAATTCATCACACATTCTGGACACTGTGCACACAGATACACCAAGGGAGGACATGTAGAAGTATTATGATGGGGAAGGTATAGGTTGATGTAGCAGTAGAAAATTCCCTTCAAGAGAAGATGCTGACAGTTTATCTTTTTTTTTTTCCTGGTTTCTCTCTAGATGAAAGATTTGCATGTTTACACTTTCACAAAAGACAAAGTACTGTAGCATATTTCGACATTCACTGTGGATTTATGTATTATATTTTATTTTCTGTCATGATTCAGACAGCTACATTTTTCCCCTTCTGTGAGTTCCATTTGTTAAGTTGTGATAGCAGGCAGCATTTGATTCTCCCCGTTGCAATCCACCCCCCTCCACAGCTAGCTGCTGATTCCTGGGGAAGAGTCATGATTCAGACCTATCCGAGCACAGCCCTTAAGACACTGCCTCTACTTCTGAGTCCCTGATACTAGGTCTTTTATCACTAGAGATTTATTATCATGATTTAATGGTTTCTTCCAGTTTTTCAAAATACAACTACTCATCAGAGAGGAATTCTTTGTGTGAATGAACTTATCAGATCACTTTCTTTCTAGATAGATGGAATCTTAGAACTTTCTCCAAGGACTTGCCACCAGAAGAGGACATGAATGATGCAATTCAACTTTGTCTTTTTCATGCTCTTTTGCCATTTGGTTATTCTTAAAACATCATTAAGAAGAGGAGTTCCAGAGCACCTGGGTGGCTCAGTTGGTTAAGCTCTTGGCTCTTGATTTCGATTCAAGTCATGATCTCAGGGTCTTGGGATCAAGCCCTGCGTCAGGTGCCAAGCTCAGAGGGGAGTCTGTTTGAGATTCTCTCTCCTTCTCTCACACTCCCCTGCCTCTAAAATAAATAAGTAAATCTTTTTTTAAAAAAAAGAGTTCTATTATTTTTGGTATATTCTTTTCATATTTACCACAGAAGGAAGCATGGTATTACCACTAAGTGAAAATATTCAATAATTATCTTTTATGAATTAATTAAATATTTGCCCTTTCTCTTTCAAATGTCAAAGTATCTTCCCTAAAATTGTTATTGTAACAGACATAGAATTCTGAGATGATTTTTGTTAAGAAAGTGCTTTCATTTTAAACTCCAGAATTTTGACGCTTCATTTACCAACCATTCAGAAATCATGCTGAGTTGGCACTTGCATGGCAGCCTAGATTCAGTGGCACCATTGTAGAACCACTTAGCTAATTTAGAGAGTTGTACAGTCTAATTCAACATGCTATTTAAACAATATAGCAGCTTTTCAGAAAAGGAAAATATGAAGATCTGTATTTGTGTCACACTAAATTATACTAAATATTGATATAATGCCACACAAACAGGAAGACTTTTGCTGTTTTTCTTGTAAACCCTCATGAGAGTCAGCATTATCTGTCATTTCTTTCTTTGAACTATTTTCAACGTATGTTCTTCTTGGCTATGAAATAATGACTAATGAGCACTTTTTGGTTCCAGACATATTGATATGTATTCTTTCTGTTTTTGGTTGTTTTCAGAAATACTTTCTTAAAGCCTAAATTTTCTTCAAGATTAGTAGTAATAAGAAAAAAAAAAAAAAAAAGGGATGCATGGCCTAACAGCATAATTTTCAAGGATGGTAGATATTTGGGTTAGGAAATCTATCTCATACCACTGTAAAATTCTGAAAATACTTTTATATTTGCTCTCATAAATATTTTGTTAATTATTGTTTATCTTACCATTCATGTGGATTTCAGTAGGTCAAGAAGTTATATGTGTGTGTATACATATATATTTGCTTTTTGTTTTTTTGTTTTTTTGTTTTTTTTTTATATTTGCCTTTTGAATATCCAAAGTTCTGTTGGCAAAAGTGCTTTAGATGGCCAATTAGCAGGAAAGATAAACAATTTTAAGGGAATTAGTGAATTATATGTCTAATTATTAAAGATATAAATGTTATTTATGTTTATAACATTTAAAGTAGATAATGTCAAATTCATTCATTCAATTCAGAAAAAATATATTAACTGTCTGCTATGTACTAAACCTTCTAAGTTTTAAGGAAACTGCAGTGAACAAGACATTAAAACGTTCCTACCTGTGCTTATATTTTTAATGCATGTGTAAAATAAAATAAAAATAAAAAAGTAAAATGAGATGAATGTTATCTTATAGAGAACAAATGAAGCAGAAAAAGAAATGGCAATTAATTTTAAAATAAGCTTGAGAATCTACAGATCAAATGTTAATTAAAAAATTTATGTATTTATCGATATTCTGTGTGGCTTTTTCAGAAGTTCTTAGTGACCTAGCTGAGATAGCACAAAAATCTCTTTATAAACTCCACAAACTCTGATGATGATCCTGAAACAGTATGTTTACTGTTTATGATGTCACCTTATTAAATAGCTATGGAAGCAGTTCAGGGTATGGGCAGTGTGATTTTTTTCTGATCCTAGGGATGATGTTGCCAGGGAACATGATAAAAAAAGAACTGACTTCCATTTGGCTTGTGAGCTGGATCCTGGTACTCAGAGGCTCCTCACCCCCTCTCTGGTCCTTGGAATGTGGGTCCTGCTTGCTTTTCCCAGTCTCAGAGTCTTCTCCAAGGATAGAGCCTTGAAATGGTGATGTGGGATTAAAAATCTGCACTGTATACTTGACTGAACCCAGGTAGGGCCTCTTTATAAAATTTGGAGGGCCAGTGAGGGGATCCATTTGTCTTGCTATCACCCAAGACAAACTTCATATGTAAATTCCCTTTACTATTATGAAAACTGCCACCTACCAACGTGATATTTACTTCCTCTTCCTTTGGTCTCTCCTGCCTTCTGTTGTATCGGGGCTGGTTTCTGATTATACCAGCAAAGCTCTCAAAAGGGTTGTGAACTTACAGATGTTGACCATTAAAATGATTGTGTATTTTGTTATTCAGCAGAATCAAGAAAATTTGTCAAGACTGGCTGTGGTACAGAAGGTGAGGTATGAAACATTTTCTCTTCTGATATATAAAGGATAAAATCTGTTACTTGTTTAACCATTGGATCCAATCAAAGTAATAATTTTCCATAAACAGTAAGATTAATCATAGGTGTCTTTTGCATATTGAAGCCAAGCTTACTAATGAGAGAGTAACATGGGAAAGAAAGCACTGTTTGATAGAAAATGTTTGAAATGATAAGAGATTTATAAGCTGGAAAAGTAATAATGCCAATTTTAAAGATGAAAGAGCCAGAAAGATCAGGGCCATGATGTGTATAACAGCAAAATCACTGAGAACAATTGTAATTAAATCTTTTGCAACAAGAAAAAAAATAGATTCAGAAAACATTAAAATGCTTGCTTAAATTTTATATGTGGTAAAACCAAGTTGATTTAAATCTTATTCTTATTCTTTTCTCTTATTTTTTTTCCCTATAGGCTTCTTATCCCTTTCTTTTAATGCCATTGACAGAGGGAAAATCTATGAACTAAGCTCCAATGTAGAGTTGTTTCTCACTCTGACATAACAAGTTAGGAGTTAACCACAAGTAATAGTAATTATAATTGACATTTATTGAAAGGATACTATGTGCTGTATATAATCATATTTGATCCTTACAGAAAATTTATAAGTATTGTTTTATTGGTGAAGAAATTGAGGCTTTGGGAGATGGTTATGTCATCAAGGTCAGACAAGCAGTAAATGACAGAGATAGAAGTCAAAGTACACCTAGAGTCCACATTCCTAAACTATACAAGTCTGACTCTTCTAAGTAATTCCCTTGAATCAACTGTTACAAAGGGAGAAAAAAGTTGAACTCAAAGGATTAAGAGAAGAACCATGTATTGTCAAGATAGAGATAAGAATCTTAAAAATTTGTAAGACTTTAAATATAATAGAAAATGTTAGGACTTAGAATTTGGGGGGGATCACATCATGGCTATAATGATTTAATCAATCAAACTCTAGTTGTGGCAAAATTGTGCCAGTTACTAGGATAGATGAAAGAATAAAAACATAAGACTAAAG
The DNA here is from genome assembly GCF_003254725.2 of Canis lupus dingo. Lineage (NCBI taxonomy): Eukaryota > Metazoa > Chordata > Mammalia > Carnivora > Canidae > Canis > Canis lupus. The sequence continues at coordinate 62,918,304 of NC_064243.1, forward strand.
TATACTAAAGTCTTGAAAATTTATATGAAAATATTTCATGGATCATCCAAGATGGAATATCTAGCATATCTGGAAGGGAAAATGTGTATATGGTCATATATGAGATAAGCAGGGTTAGAGGAGTTAGAACAGAAATGTGAGTCAGAGACAGGTCACTAGTGATACACTTCCTCCTCAGCAGATTATTAAAGGAAGAAAAGGGGTCACCAAAGAGAACAGGAAAGGAAGCCACTGCTATTCATAGGGAAAAGCATGTGCATAAAGACATTTATTTGTTCAATAATTATCTAGAAAGCATCAGCAATGTGCCCATCATTGTTCGAGAAACAAGAGATACAAGAGTAAACATAACATGAACTGCTTTCATGGAGTTTACATTTGAGTGAGAGAGACAGACAAAACCAAATCTAATAAAAATATAATTTCATGACAAATACCCACCATTTGCTTCAACGTGGATGGAACTGGAGGGTATTATGCTGAGTGAAATGAGTCAATCGGAGAACAACAAACATTATATATTCTCATTCATTTGGGGAATATAAATAATAGTGAAAGGGAATAAAAGGGAAGGGAGAAGAAATGGGTAGGAAATATCAGAAAGGGAGACAGAACATAAAGACTCCTAACTCTGGGAAACGAACTAGGGGTGGTGGAAGGGGAGGAGGGCGGGGGGTGGGGGTGAATGAGTGACGGGCACTGAGCAGGGCACTTGATGGGATGAGCACTGGTGTTATTCTGTATATTGGCAAATTGAACACCAATAAAAAATAAATTTGTTATTAAAAAATGATTGGTATTTTAAGCCACTAATATATATATATATATATATATATATATATATATATATATATATATAATTTCAGGTAGTTAAAAAAATAAATCAGAGTGAGGGCTTGGGAAGATTTTGTTTTTAATTTTAATTTATAGCAATCAAGAGAGGTCTTTCAATAAAAAACATCTGAGCACAGAAATTGGGAAAGCAATCAGATCATTTAGAGCAAGGGTCACTAAATTTTTCCTGTAAAGAGCCAGATAATAAATATTTTAGTTTTGTGGACAGTTACTCAAGTCTGCCTTTGTAGAAGGAAAGCGAGTATTATATATATTCCAATAAAACTTTATTTACAAAAGCAGGATTTGATTCCTTGAGCTATAGTTTCTGAAATCTGGCAACACATTGTAATGACCTGGGGAGGGATATATATATTTTATAAATATACACTTTCACCTGGATCATACACTTTCAGACTCTGTTTTTATTGTTCCTTCTGTATGGCATTCTTTGTGGTGACCAACTGACCCAGTGTGGTAGGAGAAAAGGATTTCCTGTCACTTGGGACTTCCAGTACTAAAATTAGACAGTCTCTGGAAACTAGAATTACCTGGCCATCAGCTCCACAAATGATTATAAATTCATCTAAAATGGGTAACCATATAAACAGAGCTGCAGAGGTTACGTTCTGGAATAGAACGTAGGTGTGATGGGTGTCATTAGAATGTTTCAACCAGAGATGCCTGGGTGGCTTAGTGGTTGGGTGCCTGCCTTTGGCTCAGGGTGTGATCCTGGAGTCCTGGGATCGAGTCCCTGCATGGAGCCTGCTTCTTCCTCTGCCTATGTCTCTGCCTCTCTCTCTCTGTGTCTCTCATGAATAAATAAATAAAATCTTTTTTAAAAAAAAGAAGGTGTCAACCAAGTAGAGTGACATGATCTGACTTAACATGTTGAAGGATTACTCAGGCTGCCACGAGAGAAACAAGCTCTAGGTGAACGAGAATAGAAGATAAGGGATCAGTTAGATGACCTTTTTGCAGTTAAACTGGGAAGCAATGGGAGTGGTTTAGACTAGGGTGCAGTAGGGGAGGCAGGGACAATTGGTCAGATGTAGAATACAATTCGAAGGTGGAACCAGTAGGATTTGCTGCTTAATTGTAAAGTGAGAAAAATATAAAAGGAAGAAAAGTAAGAGAAAGAAATGTAAGTTAAAAATGACATTTTGGGATTGAGATTAATGATGCAATTCCCTAAAATGAGAACTCTTGGGAAGGAGCGAGTTTGGTGAGGAGATTGGCCATGATGAGATGAAGACTATTAGATACCCTCATGACCATGTTAAGAAACCAGTTAGACCTCAAAGTCTGGGGTTCTGGGAAATGTTCAGGTCTGGAGATTCACATTAGGAAATCAGTTACCTTCAAGCCATGAGAGGCATCTTAGAGCATGAACAGGAATGAGAAGAATCCAATAATAAACCTTAAGGACCACCTGAGTTTATGGGAAGAGAAAAAAGATCTCACTGAAGAGCCTGACAAAAAGGGATCAATCAAGGAGACAGAAAACCAGAGGACAACCTTGTCATGGGGCCTCTGAGAGAGAGAAAATTAAAAGACACAAATGGGAAACAGTCCTCTTGGTCTTCAATTGTCCTCATTATCAGCACTTAGAGTGGAGAAACTTTCTTGAGCGTTAAAGTGAGATGATATTCAAGGACTCCTTTAGAGCAAACATTGCATTTTTCTTTTTTTTAATTTAAATTTTCCTTGAGATAATCATAGAGTCATATGCGGTTGTAAGAAATAATATAGAGACATCCTGTGTGCCTTTTACTGTTTTCCCCAGTGGTAACATCTTGCAAAACTCATACAATATCACATCCAAGATATTGATATACATCAACAAGTCTTGTTCAGATTTTTCAAGTTTCGATTGTACTCACTTGGGTCTTTCTATGTGTTTTCAGTTATACAGAATTTTAAAGGTGTAGATTCATGCATCTACCACGAGAGCCAAGATAAGAATAGCTTCACTGAAAGGATCCCTCATGTTGTCCTTTTATAAACATCCCTAACCCCTACTAACCAGTAATCTCTTATGTCTCAAATGTTGTCATTTTAAAAATGTTATATAAGTGGAATCATACAGTGTGCAACCTTTTGTGATTAAATTTTTTGTACTTGGCACAATCCCCTATAAATTTATCCAAGTTGTTGTATCTATCGAGAATTCATTCATTCTTATTGGTGAGTTGTGTGGATATATCACAATATGTTTAACCATTTTCTTATTAAAGAACATTTGACCTGTTACCAGTTTTTAGCTATTATGAATAAAGCTGCTATGAATATTTGCACACAGGATTTTTTATAAAGTAAGTCTTCATTTATCTGGAACAAATGCTCAAGAGTATAATTACTATATAATATGATGATCGCATATTGAGTTTTATGTAAAACTGCCAAGTTGTTTTTCAGAGTAGATATGCCATCAACAGTGTATGAATGATCCAGTTTCTTTGTGTCCCCATCACACTGTTGCTATTTTTTAAATTTTGGCCAGTCTTATGTAGCGGTAGTCATTGTGGTTTTAATTTACATTCTCTGATGGCTAATGGAAGAGACTATCATCCAATATGCTTATTTGTTGTCTTAGTCTACTCATACTGTTATTACAAAAATACCATACACAGGTAGCTTGAACAACAAATATTTATTTCTCACCATTCTGGAGGCTGGGAAGTCTAAGATCCAGGTGCCAGCAGATTCAATGTCTGGTGAGAGCCCACTTCCTGTTCAGAGACAGTCTTCTCCACACATAGTGGAAGGGGCTAGGGGGCTCTCTGGAGTCTCTTTTAAAAGGGCACTAATTCCAGTCATGAGGGCCTCACCCTTAGGACTTAATCATTTCCCAAAATCCCCACATCCAAATACCATCACATTGGAGGAGCAAGTTTCAACATAGGAATTTTGAGGGGACACAAACAGTCTATAGCATTAGTCAGTTGTGTATCTTTTTCAGGGAAATATCTGCTCATGTCCTTTGCTCATTTTCTAAATGCATTTTTAAAATTTGAATCTTGAGGATTCTTTTCATATTCTAGATACTAGTCTGTGGTCAGCGATGTATTTTGAAAATATCTTCTCCCAGCCTATAACTTATCATATCATTCTCTTCACCTAGCCTTACAGAGAACAAAAGTTTTAATTTTGATAGGATTCAATTTCTCAGTTTTTCTTTTATGGATCCTGTTTTTGGTGTCAATTCTAAGAACTCTTTGTGCAACCCTAGACCCAAATTATTTTCTCCTCTCGTGCTCTCCTAAAAGTTTTATAAGTGTGTATTTTACATTTTAGTCTATGATCAACTTTGAATTAATTTTTGTATAAGGAGTTTAAGTCAAAGATTTCTTTTTTCCCTAAAGATGTTTCATTGTTCCAGTAATATTTGTTTAAAAGGCTAACCTTCCTCCACTGAGTTTATTTTGCACCTTTGAAAAAAAAATCAATTAAATATATGTATCTTGCCATTTGCAATCACGTGGATGGAGCTAGAGAGTATTATGCTAAGTGAAATAAGTCAGTCAGAGAAAGACAAATCCCATATGATTTTGCTCCAAATGTGAATTTAAGAAACAAAACAAATGAACGTGGGGTTAGGGATGAGGGAAAAACCAAGACACAGACTTTTTTTTTTTTTTTTTTTTAAGACAGACTCTTAACTCTAGAGAACAAACTGTTACTGACAATGAGGAGGTGGATGGGGGGATGGGTTAAATGGGTGATAGGGATTAAGGAGGGCGCTTGTTGTGGTGAGCACTGGATGTTGTATGTAAGCGACGAATCACTAAATACTACATATGAAACCAATATTACCCTGTATGTTAACTAACTGAAATTTAAATAAAAACTTGGAATGGGGGGATCCCTGGGTGGCGCAGTGGTTTGGCGCCTGCCTTTGGCCCAGGGCGCGATCCTGGAGACCCGGGATCGAATCCCACATCGGGCTCCCGGTGCATGGAGCCTGCTTCTCCCTCTGCCTGTGTCTCTGCCTCTCTCTCTCTCACTGTGTGCCTATCATAAATAAAAAAAAAAAAAAAATTAAAAAAAAAAAAAAAACTTGGAATGGAAATAAAAAAAAAGAAGGCTCCACTTTAGATAACTACTAGAGAGGACTGGTGCACAGAAAGCCCCACGATAATTAAGTAGTAGAGATTCTCTGGTGCACAGATGGCACCGGTTTAGACAACTATCCTTTGACTTCACCACAATGCCCCTCAATCTCTAAAAGCTGCAGGTTAGGGTCTGGACTCTGGAGAATGGTGGCAGAGAATAGCTGCAAGGCCTCTGGATTGCCTATTCGCCTGCCCTCTCTCCCCTGTCGGTAAGTTACCCTGCGTGAAACTCTAAAAGGTACGGTGTGGTTTCCTTCAGTTTTTTGGTCTCAAAGTGTCTTCTCAGTCTGGAGGATAATTTACGCACCTTTTTCCACCTCCTAACAGTACATTATGTAGGTCTACTTCTGGGTTCTGTATTCTGTTCGGTTGATCTATAACATCTCCCCTGTTTGCTGAGATTTCCTATTTTTCACTCGCTCCAAGATAATATTGTAATTAACTCCTGAAGCATGTTTATGATGGTTGCTTTAAAATCCTTGTCAAGTAATTCCAACATCTGATTCATCTCAGCGTCTGTGTCAGTTGATTTTCCTTTCTAATTCAAGTTGTGATTTTCCTTGTTCTTAGTGCCTGGGTGATTTCAATCACATCCTGGGCATTTTGTCTGTTACGTTAGGAGACTCTGGATCCTACTCAGACGTTTTATTGTTGCAGGTCAATCACTCTCTTTAGGTTTAGCATGCAGGTCCTGGTCTACTTTTGTGGACTGTGGTTTTAGTGACAAAGACAACAGTTTTATTTTGGTTGGCTTGGTTTATCTTGTGGCACTGGGGACTCCCATTCCTTCCTGCTAGATGTGGGGAAGAAAAAGATTTCCCTAGGCCAAGATGTCCATTGTTTCTTGGTAGGTAAAGGAAGTTTCACTACTAAGGTGTGGGGTACGAACACTTTCTTGACTACTGACAGCATACAGTGCCCCAAGATTACAGGAATATGAGCCACCAGTTCAGTCAGATGGGAGGATCTTTCCCTCTGAAATACCGTTCTTGTTTTCATTCCTCTATTTTTATCTCTCAATTCTTATCTTTCCTTTTTCAATTCTATTTTTCCTATGGTTTTACTGCTGGAGTACTTAGAAAAGAGTGTGACTGAGCTCTGTTCCCCTTTTTACTTCCCCATCCCCCTACCCCCAGAGCTCAACCATGGCAGAGCTACGTTAGCCTGTCACTCCTTGCCCTGTACAGATGCACCTAAGACTGAATAACTAAAGCAGAGATGGGGAAATGTATGTGTATTTTAAGATTTAGCAATGGGGGGTTTGCATTTCTAGGGTGGAATATAGAAAATAGGCACACACACAAATGATATAATTTCAGATCTTAAGGGCTATAAGATAAAAATATAGGACAACGGTATAGACAGTGATAACTGTGCATAACTAATTCAGTAGGCTTCTGGAAAGTCCTCAGAAATTCCAAGGCCTGGAGTGATGAGTTGAACTTGGTGAGCTTAAGGGACAAGAAAGCCTGTGGGGCTGGAGTGTAACTTACTTCAAACCCATGGTACAAAGTAGTACTATTATTTAGTACATTCCCCTTTACCACCAGTCAGGTTGATTTATCTGATTTCAACAAACCAGCTGCAACTAATTTCAGATCTACTGAAATTAACCTTCACAGCGCATCTTGTAACCATAATTTTTTTTTGAAGGATAAGTGAATTCAAGTGGCTTTTAATAGGACCATAATATCACTTAGGGAGAAATGAGAATAAATAGGACAATGAGGCAAGGGGAAATTTCTTAAAAAAAAAAAAAAAAAAGGAAAAAACCTTGGGATCCTAGACAAAATGATTCAAAGGAGTGAAAGAACTGATAATGAAAATAAGAAAAAAATGTAAAAAATTCAAGATTATGTGAATAGCTGTATTTACTATTCAGCATACCATCATAGAGATCCTAACCAGTCTTCCTATCATAATCTTGAACACAGCATCCGGCAGTGGATCAGCTTTTCATATAGGAACACTGAGGTTTACTAAAGTTGAGGTTTACTATTAACTGAATATATGACCCAATTATCAAAAATACGTCATGAAGGTAATTATGCACTTCTACATTCCTTTAAAATAAAAATTTCCTGTAAATGCTTTATAGGGTTTATAAGGGCACAGCAAACTTGATAAATAAAGGAAATACACATAAGGAAGTATCCGGAAAGAGAGGAGGAGCACAAGGAGGGCACAATGTCACTGTAGTTGCCAGGAAGATTGTTTCTGGAAGGACAAAGTTGTCCACAACATCGACCACTGCTGAGCCATGAAGTAAAATGACGTCTGAAAAGTGCCCATTGAATGTTATTTAAGAGAATTAACGAGTTGTTTTCCTATGGAGTGAGAGAAACACAAGATAGGGCCGGTCGAGGAGTAAATTTGAAATGAAGAAACTGGTGTTTAACAAGTTTTATACAAGTCAAACTTGGATCAGTGGATTTGCTACTTTATGGTATTTGCTCTGAGCTCTTGCTTTGTCTACCTAGACACATAATCTGTGCAGAGAAAGTTATGTTTAAGAAACAGGTGTTCTTTTCACTATTCTGTTAATTTATAAACCCAAAGTATTCTAAGTTGTTTACTTGGGCATATGCTTTCTCTTAAGTTTCTTTTAATTCTTATGTAGGTTCTACATAATTGATATACATAATTATGCATATTACTTAAAATTAAGATGTTACTTAACATTTCAAATGAGAAACCTCCTAAATTTACTCTCTTGCCATAACTGATGTTGTATTTTCAAGGCAATATGGCGTTGGATAGCCCAGCATATGTCCTTCCATTTGCTGGCATTTAAGGGGGTCAATAAAACTCATCTTCTCCTCTTATGTTCAGAATGGGTTGAGAGATCGACACAGCAGTCAGACAGAGATAAGTATTTTAATTTGTATTTTTCTGATAAACGGTCATCCAAAAAATATGCCCTTGGCTCTGTACAAAATGAACTGTGGTACCTCCAGAATTCAGCAGCTGTACTCAGCCAGTAGGAGGTTGCACTGGACAATCCCAAACCACTGGAGTCCTGCCCTATAAAATTTTTCTCTGCTTAGGATATGAGGGATATTTGCTTCATTGCAGACTATTTTTTTTAGATGCAGATATACTAACCTAACAAAAAATATTCACCAAACTTCTTTTTGAACAGATCTTGGTAGTTCTCAAGGTTAGTGCATAGTAGATATTGACTAAGACTCTCCTTGACCAAACTCTAGTCTCCTCTGTGCCCTCTTCTTGACTGGTCTGCCCTTTGGCTTTCCCTGTCCATCCTGTCTTTCCCAGGCCTACACTGTGCAGTGTTAGCAAGAATCCTGCCAAGTTCACTTGTCTAGGATCTCCTCCCCTGATATTTGATCCCACTCGATATCTGATTGAGTCCTTCATCCCCTATTTTTATAGTACATGTCCTTGACCTATCTTTAGCAAAAATTCTGTAAAGCCAATTAAGCAAGAATCCTCCTACCCCTAGGGTCTCCTCTTACTAATTTCTATCCACTGACCCCTGCACCCTGCTCCAGGCATACAAACCCCACTTGTCCTTGTTGTATTTGGATTTGTGCCCTATCTCTCTCCCTAGGACTGTGCCCCATCGTAATAGTCTTGAATAAAGTCTTCCTTACCATTTTAGCAAGCACTAAATTTTTTTCTTTAACAATAACTGGGCCAAACTTGACTTAAATTTTATTTGCTGACTTCGCTCCTCAGTATTGTGTCATTGGCTTAAATTGGGGGAGATTATGAAAACCATAAATTGCCAAAAGAAGCAAAAATTGTCCCTGGAAAACTTTTCCTTCCTAATAATTTTCATATAAAGTGTAATTGAAGATTTTAATTACAACATAGAAGTATACTGGATAAGACTCTAGAGAAACATCTTTCAGGTCTCGGCAACTAGGAACATTGCACTGATTTTAATCCACTGGATTTTCTCTACATCATAGAGGTGGTTAATCAAATCCCTATCATCCTTCACTTTTTTGCTGGCTGCTAGAAAGGTTAGGCCAAATTAGCAGTCCTCTAGTAAATGTACTACTCTGCATAAGGAGGTTGTTGTATGCTAATCTAACCCCTAGCTTCAGGTTAGCTTTTCCACTCTCCTTTTGTACTCTATTACATTCATTTACTCTCTTACCTGACTTCTTATTTTTTCTGCTTTAGTTTTTTTTTTTTAAAGCAATCTTAAATCTTTTCTAAAAATGAGCAGACTTTCAAGAAATGGTTTAAAAATAGCCAAGCTGAGTGAATTACATGGGCTGAGAAAGCAGTGGTTTTGAACTCATCCCATATCTACATTATATGTTAGTTATTATTTTTCCCATATCCCTGGGTCAAAAAACACAAGAAGAAACTAAAAATTTGCAAAGCTAATGTTTTTACACTGATTAAACATGGGGACCTCAGGGTTTTTTGGGTCTTTTCCCCCATAATTACTCCACTATGCCTCTGTCACAGAGTGCTGCCTCTTTTTCATTTGGAAATTTTACGGATCAGTGACATAAATGCAAATATAAATGAAAAGACGTAAAACATTCAAATCCCTATCTTGACTCATTTACTAAAATATTCTCCCATATTGGCCTTTTTTTCCTCCCTCTACACAAAAGGTATTTATTTCTTTATTGAAAAACTCATTACATATGCTTGTGCAATGTCAATTAGCCATGGTGTAACAAGAATTTTATGTTTGAGCTACAATGAATTTCTAAGGAAATCTGTTGTTTTCAAGGCTGAGGCTGCAATTGGAGAAGATCCAAATCATTACCTAAATTTACATTCTATTGTTATGCATGAATCTTTTTACAACTTCCTATAGGGTATTCAGAAATAAACAAAAGTTTTTGGCTTTTTTGTCTTGTTTTGTTTCTTCTCCTTCCTTCTTTGTGCTAATACCTTTTTATATAGCTAGCGTTTTGGGGTAAAATCTAAATTAGAAAACAACACACACCCAAAGCAGAACTAAGGCTCATAAGGAACTCTGCTTGGGAAGGAAGGAAATTGGCTGGTGAGAATCAGAGCTTCCTTGGGGCATCAGCAGGGAAACAAAAACCAAAAGTAACACAGTAAAAATCAAGGCCTTGCTATGAAAGTGTTTGCATTGTTTGGGAATTAATTTACCCAATTATGCCTCTACATTTTTTTTTGTCTTTGAAATCCACTTCTTAAAAATAGTGGTAATTTATTTTATGATAAAAAATGAAATGATGGGGAAAACATCCTGAAAGATTTACTGTCTCACAGTGTGTCCCCAGGAAACAGACGGTGAGATTAAGATCCCCACCAAAGCGGTTTATCAGGACGGTGCTCCACAAAACACCAGTGAAGGAGTGTGGGCAGTGGGATTGCTCAGAGAGGTTGATTGAGATGCAAGCCCACCAGAGGCCTCAGCAGATCCCACAGGGCCCTCTGGGTCTAGAGATGTAACCTTGAGAGTTATGCTAACATATTGCAAAATGAGGCAAGAGCAAGGCCTTTGTACGGCCTATAAGGTCTGGTCATTCTATGAGAGTAAGCAGTTAGTTAGGTTTTCACAAGATGCCTGGAGACCAGCAAAGCAGGAATCAAGGCCCATTATGAGAAAAGTTAGTAACCCACCCAGGCAGCATTCCTCAAACAAGGCCACAAGAAGCCAGATCAAACCAGATGGACTCAAGACAAAACAAGTCGGAGACCCTGACCAAGTAAAGGAGAAGAAGGCACAAGATTCTGTTCCCAAAGAAATAACATTCCAGCTCTTAGTTCACAAATAATAAACATTCCAGCTCTTAGTTCACAACTGTCAGTAAAAGATAGAGACCCAAATTGCAGGTGCAGCTCTCCCTGGAGCTCACCCTCTTCACATCTCTGGAGTGTAAACTCCTGTAATAAACTGTTTGCTTGCACCACTCAAGCATTGTCTGGGGCCCTCCTTGATTTATTTTCTTGCCTCAAGACTAAGACCCACCAGAGACTTTCCAGGATGGACTGGGTGAAGGCCTCAGAGCCTAGAGGTCTCCCCAGTCCACAGGGCAATAATCAGATGAGAGCTGCCTAGTAGGATAGGGGGTGGACATGACCTTGGGCCAGGCGGCTCCTTTCAGCTGAGGACACTCTGGGGGAAGGAATTCAGCTGTGAGCTGTCATGGGGCTACCATCCAGGTAGCTGGCGTGGCAATCTTAATTCTGAGGTGGGGGGTGGGGCTGGGGCTGGGAACCTGAGCCGCACACCAGAACCTCCCTGAGCTGCTTGAATCCACTAGCTTTGTATAAATTCACCTCATCCAGGAACAGTTCCTTCAGATTTCTGGTTGTTCTTTTTTTCTGAGGAGATTTTTAAGAGGAAGATTTGTAGGATATACTATAGTCCTCACTGCAGCAACCGATCTTGAGGCCACCACTGATACTCATCTTTTCTCTCCTCTACTACCCATTGTGGGTCCTCACCTAGGACCTCTGCTGGCCTAGGTGGCTCACCTGGCAGGGTAACCCAGATCCTCATCTGGTGGGGCAACCCAGATCCTCTTCTCGAGGCTCCACGGATGCTACATCTGTCCATCTTCTATCACAGGTAGGGAGAGTTCTAACGGATCACTTGAATGTTAAGCCCTTTTTTCCCTGCCTCTATTATATGACAGGACTGTGACCTCCTCCCAAGCAACAGGGCTAATTCTACTCATGAGAATGGGGACTCAGTTTCTTCCGTCTTGTTAGTCTCTGCACAAGGAGCCCAAAATGACCAAGCTGCAGCCACAGCTGAGTGTTTAATGAGAGACTTGCTATGTTCCCCAGTGGAACCAGCACATCGAGACTTGCAGTGCCTAGACGTGCAGGAGGGAAAAGCACATCGTCACCAAGTGAATCACTGGGAGTGACAGCAGATCTGCTACTTTCTCAAGTATTCAACCTACTAGGGACACAGAGCCATATAAGTGTTGCTGAGTGAGTGAGTATACTGCATGCCCCATCCTTGTAGTATATAATCTCTAAGCTGGTATGTCAGCTATGGCTACAGAGAGGCTTTTCCATCACTCTGTCAGGCTGACAGTTTCAGGGAGGTACAGTGTGACATGGAACCAGTGGATCCCATGGTCATGTGCTCACAGCCTCACCTAATTTCCCATAGAGAATGTTCTTCAGTTGATGTGATTATGTATAGAATTTCACTTAAGAGGATCAAACCCTATCTAAACCTAGCAGTTAGTGCTGGTTGAGGCCCTACTGACAGAAAAGGGTATGAGCAATCAAATTCAGGTGTCTAGTATATCTCCTAAAAGAATGGTGCCATTTTGGAGGCTCGGCATTGGTTTTTGTTGCTGGCAAACTGGACATTTGGCAGCAGTTCCAGCAGTTCCATGCTTGGTAAGAGGGAAGCCACTCTGTAAATCACATTCAGAGCCTCCATTTCCACCACCATGGCCACACCCTTCATGCGCCCATCATGCCGGCACTGGAGTGGCTGATAACTAGAGCCAGTTGGTATCAACTCTGTGAATTATTTTGCCACATTGATTATTTAATCTTTTCTAGTGTGAGTATTTTCTGGAGGGCTTGAATATGTGATACAAAATACTTCCAGTCCACTCCCATAGGCGCATCGACATGCCTCTTCCCCAGAACCCCTTGTCCCTGATCTCCACATCTTTTTCCTTCCTGACGAATTATCTTCAAATAGCCCTCATTCCATTTACTCTAACCTCAGGCCACTTCTCTTTCCTTGCAAAGGGGATGATCAAGTGCACCATCCAAAATTCTGTCCATTGAGAAGATTTTTCCTTCACTACTGTCTTTCTGGACTTCCCCTAAGCAGAGTTTGACTATAGTTATTGTTCACTTTGTTTGTAGACATATGCCATTCTAATCCACCCTTAGAAGAGCTCACTCATTTTCCTCTTGTCATTTGATCTTATCACACTCCCTATTATGGTCACAGATGTTAGCCAAGGGAAAGATGCCAGTATGACAATGGTGGGTGACATGGGAATCTGGGCTACCTGTTTGTATTTCTCACACCTGATCCTAGAAGTGCCGTTTCTATTTTACAGTGGATTGCTCTTGGTCTAGCTTAACTTATGCCTTGATGAAATCTGACAACATGCAGCTCAAGATGGGCAGTTCTTGCAGCATAATCACTTGAGATCCCAAGGTTACGTGCTCTGTTGTAGAACCTAGCAGCAACCAAGGGCTCTTTTTGAGTGGAATATAATTTTTTTTCTGTAGATAACATAGCTTTGCTTCAGAACTCTTGGTGTTTATATTGTACATCTTTTTCCTGGAACTTTCTATAACCTCCATATGGCATCTTCTCCCATCAGAGCTGCTTCTAAAATGATACATGCTGCTCTGTTATAGGGTTCAAATGACAGTTCTGTTCATACTCTTCCCTGGATCTAACCAAGAGATCTTTCCTGGTCTGGACCCTCCTCAAAGCTGGTGATCTTTCATGTGATTGGTAATAAGGCTAAAAAGGAAATCTTACATGAGGACTGTGCTACCTCTAGACCCCAAAGAGGCCCAGTGGGCATTGTGCTTCCTTCTAACTGGAGCAGATTGCAAGATGCCATATTTCATTCTTTATTTTTATTTTTTTAAAGATTTTATTTATTTATTTATTCATGAGACACACACACACACACACACACACACACACACACACACACACAGAGGCAGAGACACAGGTGGAGGGAGAAGCAGGCTCCATGCAGGGAGCCCAACGTGGGACTTGATCCCGGGACTCCAGGATCTCACCCTGGGCCAAAGGCAGCGGCTAAACCACTGAGCCACCCAGGGATCCCCATCATTCTTTACTTTAAAGCCATGTCTCAGAACACCCCAGACCACTTGATTACTAAAAAATTCTCTCACGTCCTCATTATACTCAGTCCATCAGTACCCTGTAATACACTTAATTGTCTTCCATCTAGAAAATTTTCCCTCACTTGGCCTCCAGGACACTTTTTCTTGACTATCTCCTAGTTTTTTATTCATTCCTTATTTTTTTAAAGATTTTTATTTAGTTATTTATTCATGAGAGACACAGAGAGAGAGGCAGAGACATGGAGGGAGAAGCAAGCTACCTGCGGGGAGCCCGATGCAGGACTCGATCCCAGGATCCCGGGTTCACACCCTGAGCAGAAGCCAGACACTCCACCACTGAGCCACTCAAGCATCCCTGTTCATTCCTATTGGTCTCTTTTGTCAATTCTTTCTCACCAACCTGAGCTCTAAAGACTGGAAAATGCCAGGCCTCCCCTCTCAAAATATTTTTCTATCTATACTCAATTCTCAGATGATCTGCCCCAGTTGTGTGGATTTAAATATCATCAATAATTTGATAGCTCTCAAAGTTTTAAATTCTTTTGGAAATTCTCCCCTAAACCTCAGCCCAAAATATCCAATTGCCTGTTTAACATCTCCACTTGAATATCTAAAAGACATCTCCAATTCAAAATGTTGAAAACCAAACTCTTCATTTTACTCCTCTGTGTCTTTTCTCTGGAAAAGAAAATGTGCTCATCCAGTCTACTGCATCTCTGCAAAAGGCATCTTCTTCTTTACAGCTACTCAAGCCAAAAATCTTTGGACTATCTTTGAATCCTCTTTTCTCCTATATTTCACATCCAGTCCATTAGAAATTTATTTAAATTCCTGCTTTGCATCATACCTGATATATGAATATATTCCCCCTTCATCTACCACAAACATCCTGTCCAAGCCACCATCATCTCTTGCCTGGATTGTTTTTAAACTTTCTAATTGGGGATGCTTGGGTGACTCAGTGGTTGAGCATCTGCCTCCGGCTCAGATTATGATCCTGGGGTCCTGGGATCAAGCCCCACATCGGAGCCTGCTCCTCACTCTGCCTGTGTCTCTGCCTCTCTCTGTGCATCTCTCATGGATAAATAAATACAATCTTGAAAAAAAAATAAACTTCCTAATTGGTCTCTCATCTTCCTTCCCCCCTACTCCCATGGTCCATTATGAACCCCAAAACCAGAGTGAGCCTTTTACAATATAAGCCAGATTATAACCCTTCTCAGACCAAATTTTTAAATGGCTTTTTATATTTAGATTGGGCTAAAATTTAAATGTATCACTATAGGGATGCCTGGGTGGCTCAGCGGTTGAGCGTCTGCCTTTGGCTCAGGCCGTGATCCTGGAGTTCAGGGATCAAGTCCCTCATCGGGCTCCCTTGAGGGGAACCTGCTTCTCCCTCTGCCTATGTCTCTGCCTCTCTCTCTGTGTGTTTCTCATGAATAAACAAATAAAATATTTAAGAATAAATAAATAAATGTATCACTATAGCTTCCAGAGCCTTACATGCTTCATGCTTTGGTGCCTCTAGACTCGTGTCCCTACCTGCACCTCTTCATTCACTCTGCTCTAGCCACAGAATTTCTTGCACATCTCAAGTTTACTTCTACTGCAGGGCCTTTGCTCTTCCTATTCCCTCTGCCTGAAAAGTTCTTCCTTAACACTTCTGAAGTCTTTTTAAATATTCCTTTATAAAGGATGTCTTTCCTGACCATCGCATGCAAAATAACACCCCATCACTCTCTATCTCCCTTATCCGAACTTTATTCTCTCTTTCATGCCTACTACCACTTGATGCACTGTCTCCTTTCCTCTTTTATCTGTTTCTCCTTTCTAGAGTGTAAAATCCACAAAATAGTTGATCCTCTCTATTCTGTTTACTATAGAATCACTGCTTTAAAAACAGTACCTGGCACTCATGGCATCTTAATATGTACTTTTGAATAAATGAATGAAAATAATTCTAGGATTATTAAGACAATGAACTGAACAACAAACTTGCTTTCAGTCATGGAAAGGAAATATGCAAAATTTTATGTAGATATATTTTTATTATGTTATATGTATTTTTATTTTAGATTTCACATACTTACGTTTTATTATTTCTTATTTTAACCATCAAGATGATAATAGGTGAGAGTTTTAAATATTATCCTGCGCAGATAGATTTTTATGTGTCCTATATTCCCTTTATGTGGTAAGTATGGTATCAAGTTTATTCCAATTATGATAAGAAGTCTTTCTAAATAACCAGATCTTAGACTAAAAAATTTCACAGCTGGTGATATTTTCAAAGCATACTCTAAATTCCCAAGGGAGTAGGAAATATCAGAAAGGGAGACAGAGCATGAAGACTCCTAACTCTGGGAAACAAACTAGGGGTGGTGGAAGGGGAGGAGAGCAGGGGCGGGTGGATGGGTGACGGGCACTGAGGGGGGCACTTGACGGGATGAGTACTGGATGTTATTCTGTATGTTGGCAAATTGAACAACAATAAAAAATAAATTTCTTATGAAAAAAAATAAATAAATTCCCAAGGGACAACTAGGTAAGTGCAATAGGTTTGCAGGAATTACCTATGCTACTTAACCGGTGCTTTCGTGGTCTAGGAAGAAGATAAAGGAAATTAAGTAGAGAAAGAATAGAGCATTAAGTTAAGAATGGGAGCAGAGAGGGAAGAAATGATGAACCATATAATATATCTCAATTCTTAAGAAAGGAGAAATATAGTCCAGAAGACAAGAATTACAAATAACAGATACATTTAATTAAAAATCACAGTTTGGAACACTGAGCACTTACTATGTATCAAAAATCTATGCAATGCTATTTTAGTGTTTAGGACTGCTATAACAAAATACCGTAGACTGGGCAGCTTATAAACAAACAAACAAAAATACCCTTATTTCTTACAGTTCTGGAGGCTGGAAGTTCCAGGTCAGAGTACCAGGATGGTGGATGAGGGTTTTCTTCTGGGCTATAAACTTCTCCCTGTGTCTTTACACAACAGAAGGGGCTAGGGAACTCTCTAGGGTCTCTTTTATAAGGCACCGATCTCATTCATGAGGGCTGTGTCTTCATGATGTAAGTACCTCCCAAAGACCCCACCTCCTAACATTATATTAGGCATTAGGGTTTCACCATACAAATTTTAGAGAGACACAGACATTCAGACCACACCAAATGGTATATATTTATTTTCTAATTTAAGAGTTAGGATCACTCCGTAAGATGAATGCTAATACCCTCTCCCATTTCAGATGTGCATACTCTAAGAGAAGATAGTGAATGGCCCCAAACCAAACAAATGCTGCAGCCAGGTCTTCTTACTTCAGTGTTATGTTCTTTACCTCTATGCTAGGAAATGTAGTGCATAAATTCTGAGCAAGAGCGGCAGCCTGTAATCTACTGACTATCATGTTACTTCGGTATTTACCTTTAATAAGACATTCCATAGCTAAGATCTTACTGGTGCAGTTAGATACTTACCTATGATCTAACTATATCAGTTCTTAGAAATTGATGGTAAAGGATATTACCCTTGACTATGAAAGAAACAGAGCTGAAAGTTATGTTATTTTTAATGTTATGTAATATATTCAAAATTATTGTTCTAGGTGATAATGCAGTAAAAATTTTTTGAGCAAATCCTTGAGTGAAAGTCTCAAATCTCATTACCATAGATCAAGCTTGGTTGAAAGAACTCCTCAGAAGGGAGAGAAATACACCATTTCCCCAAAGTTAGAAACTGCTGGGTAATAAAGCTCCAATGGTATTTGTTCTTAAATTTCGATTTGATCATTGGCCCTCAAGACATCTCATTCCATAATATTAATCTTTGAACAATCTAACCTTATAAACATATATACAGTGAATCCAACTGGTCCTTGGAAGGGATTGCTTTGTGATTAGAAGGCTTAAAAAAGAAATTATGTTGCATGGCCTGGACAGCTCCAATCATTCATTATGACACAAGCCTTGATAGATAGCACAGACTGTTTTTTGTTGTTCTTCGTCTAATAGTTTCAGGCATAAAGCATTAGCCACATGAGGTCACTGTTGTTCATACATGCATTATAACTACTGTATAAATCTTGATTCTCCTGGTTGAGTGGTCTTGAGATCTATGTCTTGAATAAATAATGTATGTGTGGTGAGGGGCAGGTGGGATATTCTGTAAAGCATCCTTCAGGAATTCATTTAGCTCAGTTACGCTTCTTTAAAATTTAAGAGATTATTTTATGGTTAAATCAGTCATTATTTTTAATAAATCCAGAATAAAAAAAATTGTTCAGGGTAGCTTGAGAAACAAGAAAGTAGATTCAATAATACATGCAAAAGCTTACTTTGTCCTTAGAGAAATTCTAAAGTTATCCGCATATGGGACTCCCATTCCTTTAGTCCTCACTGGTGGTTTTTATTTATTTTTTATTTTTTATTTTTATTTTTATGATAGTCACACACACAGAGAGAGAGAGAGGCAGAGACACAGGCAGAGGGAGAAGCAGGCTCCATGCACCGGGAGCCCGACGTGGGATTCGATCCCCAGTCTCCAGGATCGCACCCTGGGCCAAAGGCAGGCTCTAAACCGCTGCGCCACCCAGGGATCCCCACTGGTGGTTTTTAAAGAGCATGTTAAGTTCTGTAGTCTTATATGCAGTCAATTATTGTGGAATATCTTCAGCAACATAAGAAATAATTTATTATTTAGATCACTAATTTTAAACCCATGGGGCAAAGACATTAATTGTGGAAAAATTATAGTTGTTGACAAGTTGTTACTTCCACGTAGTCAGGGGTCCATTTTGAATTAAGACACTTTCAGAGTTACTGAATTTAACAATGGTCGCAGAAATACCAGGCTTTCCAAAAAATTAAGCATCCTGGATATAATGTCCATGAACCAGAGGACATCATAATCGTGTGTGTGCGCGTGTGTATTCTTTTCTAGTTCTCCCACAGTGCTACCAAAACCTATCTTGTCATGGTCACCAACAACTCTGATGATATTAAGCCCCATGGACTCCGTTCGATCTCTCAGGAAGGTTAAACAGAATTGACTACTCTCTGTTTTTTATTTTTTTTTAATTCTCTTCTGTTCTACTTTCTTTCATGCTTCCCTCTTCTAATTTCTCTCCTGCTTCAATAGCCGCTCTTTTAGTAGTTCACAACCCCTAAAAATGTGACATTCTTTGGGTCTCCTTTGAATCTTCTTATCTCTTTCTACTACCCCTCCAAGTGATCTTTATACATGTCCATTCTAAAATAACACCTACATACTGATGATGACCTAACTTGCATTTGCAGTTTATATTCTTTTATATATCCTATATGACTCATTATTTTCTGCTTCAGACTAGTATATCCAAACTGCCTAGGTATCATCTCTATGTTAGAGCCACGTAGACATTGCATCTCAGCATCTAGTGCATTCTTGGCAAGTAGCAGCAGCATAATGGGTATTTCCTGAGTGGAATTGTGAGCAACATGTGCATCATGAGTGCACCAGCTCACATGAGTTATTTGTTTTGTGTTCACTTATGTATGAAGACTCTGAGAAGGACCATACAAAATGAAACTCTAGCATAAGTGAAACAAGCATCTAATACTATTCTCTGTGTCAATATCTTTTAAAGATCTTTGGTAAATCCCACAGAGTATGCTGTGTTATCACATAAAATACTGAGTGTAACAGGACTAATTGAATTTCTTCCTACACTTGATCACTTTTTCATAGTCCTGTCCAAGTTTTCTAATATCTTTTCTCAATTCTGTTTTCTCAGCTGCCTTCTAGAGAGCTCCACTATGAAATGGGGCCGTTTATTCCATATATATCCTCTCAAACGTTAATGAGAAAAAGGATAAATATTATGATAGCCTCACTAAGATGCTTACATCCTTATCACAAATATTTCCATTGCATATTTGACATCTGATTATTTTTAGGATATTTTTTTTTTTTTTTTTTTTTTTTTTTTTTTTTTTTTTAGGATATTTTTTAAAAAACGAATTTACCAACTTGATTCAGTGGAGACATGAACAATGGGATCTTCACGAAGATTAAATATATAGAGAAAAAAGGAAAATTATTTATTAATAAGAGTATCATTCAGCATTTTAATATTAGTATCTAGTGAGATTAAACTAATAGATGTGTTAAGTCTAACAAAATGGGTCTGATGCTTCTTTAGGGTATTTTCAAGGTTAGAAAGTCTACCTACCTATTCATTTCTCTTTTTATGATTAGTAGGCTAATTAATTTTGAAGAGCTATATTTGGAAAGCCCTTATTAAACTAGGATTATGTCATCTTGATTGTCTCTTTTATGGGGCCAGAGATGACTAATGAGAAAAATATAGTAACTTCATATTTTGTTAAAGTTTTTGCCTAATGAGTTCATTCTGGCTGGTTAATTTCAAGACTTATTTCAGTTACTAACTTTTCAGCTTCCTGTTACTGTGAATTATGAAATGTTGAACTCCTTATCACTTGCTTCTCTTCCATAAGATTCAGTTCAAGCCTGTTTCTATTTATAAGTTCTAAGCATTAAATTTCCACTTCATGCAACATATGTTATAGTCATAAATCAGGACACTTCACTGTTTTGTGTAAATACTTGAAAAATTGATTGACACTTCTTAGGTTCAAAAATTATAAAGGCATCATCATTGACTACTATTTTGTGTTCTTTTTAATACCTACAATATTCCTGGATGTAGAGTGAACAATAACATATAATAAATCTTTTTTTGATTTGGAAAACAACTTATTCTTTTCCCGTTTGGTAATAAATATACTCCCTTACAAAGAAGAACATTTTTCACCTTTCAGACCAGTACCATCAATTAAAGACAGAACACAGAACCTGGCATCACAGATAACAGCTATCCTTCACGGAATTTTTTTTCATTAGTCTCGGAAATTATTGCTAACCTGACATTCAATTAAAGACATCGGTTGGCAGCAAAATTTAAGAGTCTTCAGAGGTTGTTGATTACACATTACACCAGTAATGTGTGTGTGTGTAATTGCCAGTGTGCCTTAATATATACCCATGTCTGTGTGTTGCAGGTAAAAAAATAAAGCTGATGCTATTCCAATAGAGCTATTTTCTCTATGATTTCTAGATCATAGTTGCCTGATTCCTATTTTAGTGCATAATCAAAATTCATATGCTGTGGTTGCTGTGATATGTATCCTGTGCACTGTGGTAAATTCTATTATTATTCCCAATTATATGTTGCCCTCTCTGTAAGAGGTTATACTTCCATGCTCTATCGACATTAGCTTGGCCACGTGACTTGCTTTGGAAATAATGTTGCCACATCCTAGCGAAAGCTCTAAGAGCCATCCTGTGGTTCTGCCATTGATCGTTTTCTTCCCCCCTTCCAGCACACAAAGAGTATTTAACATGAGTGAGCTTTATTTAAATTGAAGTATCATCGGAATGAGAAAGAATACCCAGATAGACCACGATGCTTCAGCCTGAGTCCCAGGTAGAAGAAGACACGTGAAGCAAGCCTGCAGCTGACCTGCAGTTGAGACATAACTGAGTAAGAAATGACCTGTCGTTGTAAGCCACTAGAGCTTCAGGTCATTTGTTAACACATGATAACCTAGGAAAGCTGATTAACCCGTGTACATGTAACTACTGCACAGTAGGCCATAACCCAAATAAAGTGTCATTCTACTAAATGTGCTTAGTTTTCATGACAATAAACATATCAATTAATAAATTTTATGGTTTCAAATGTATAATATTAAAACAGAATGTTGTGAACCTGGTAGGAAAGCAGGAACCTTTTTTTTTTTTAATTTTTTTTAGAGAGAGAGAGAGAGAAAGAAGAAGAAAGAGAAGAAAGAGAGAGAGAGAGGTGATGGGGAGGGGCAGAGGGAGAAGGAGAGAAAGAATCCCAAGCAGGCTCCACACTCAGCACGGAGCCTAACAGGGGTGCAATCTCATGACCCTGAGATCATGACTTGAGTGGATATCAAGAGTCAGGCACTTAACCCATGGAGCCACCCAGGTACCCCAAGTAAGAACATCTTATAATTCCTTACATCCCAACCCCCCATCAATGCAAATGAGAATAGATAATCATTTTTTTAAAGACTTGGACATTTAAACATTTGCATACAGACTTTCCTTTGGTTCCTTAGTCTCACCCAGTTGTTTTCAAACACCACAGCAAGTGAGATCTGCTCTAACAAGTGTATATACAGTAAGTAGTGTATTATTTCTATGAGTGGCTTAGAACCTAATTTATAACCATATTGTAACCTCACTGTAGTACAATGGTACAAACAGTATTTTGTATGTCGTATCAATTTAGTCCCTTGAGTTTATTCCAGTCAATTTTTATAACATGCAATTTAAGAAAACACATTTTCAGTTGTCAAAAAAAATTGGTTAAACCCAGTATTATATTCTGCAATGGGACATTATGATAGATTACACCCTTTATGTAATTATCTTCCTAAATTACAATTTTGTTTTTGAAATTTGGGCCAGAAAATGTATCTGATCTGTACATTCGCACCAGTTGTGTACATCTTGAAATTATTATAAAGGATTCTCATATGCAGAGATGTGCTCATTTGTCCTGTGAAAGACACAAAAGTAGATTTCACAAACCCGGCAATCGATATTCTTTAAAAAACAACCACCAAATATGTTTCCCACTATCCCTGAAGAAGACTTCAGTTCTATTAACATTGATTCAATAAACAGTTATTGAATAACTAAAACAGTAAGACAGCGTTTGAAGATATAGAGAGCTTATATTTAGATAAGACTAAATATCCTTTTATGCTTCGACAGAAAATGATTTGTAATAAATACATATGGGTGGCAAATATACACTAATGAGAGAAAGTTGAGTGAAAAAAACTGAAAAATGAATTTCAGTTTGAGTTTTGAAGGGATATTGGAGTTCAACAGATGGATAAGAAGGGTGAATCAAGGGGTTCCTGTGTGGTGTGTGCTGTAACCTCAGTGGCCTTGGTTTCTCCTCTGTCAAAGAGGAAGAGTGTGGGATTTGTGGGTACTTGTACTCTATCAGTTATTAATAATATTTTGTGTTGAATACCTTTAAGTATTGAGTGACCATATAATTTATCAAGCTGGGATACTTTTGAGATTTTAAAGGGGGACATTACTTATCATTATTCTGAGATAACCGGCATAAATTACATTTGTTTTGGACAAATGAGATTTATGGCGAACCTCCTGAAATAATCCGATGGAAGCTCTGAACACTAGGTTAGGAACCCTCCCTCGAAGATTGGGGGTACTTTTATCCTCTACAACTGTCCTTTTCAAATTTCAAATTATAAACTGCTCCTTTCTTAGTGGCTTTGAAATCAGGTGCACTGAAATGTGGAGTTTTAGGGGTTTTCTTATTGATTATAGAAGGCAAGTCATAGAATTAATTAAAGTCACAAACAAAAATCCAGCCTCCTAGTCTAAGATCCATGGTGGTTCAAGGTGTCTCTTATACCATTGATCTTAGTCCGATGATCATGGACTTTGAAGTCAGAAAAACATGATTTAAAGGCATGGCATGATTTACAAGGCATGAAATAATACCTCTTGTTATCTGTGTGCCTGTGGGCAAATTATTACTCTCCTGAAGCCTCAGTTTCTCCTTGTATAAAAGGGTGCTGTTGCGAGGATTAACTTAAGTGAGAGATGCGTTGTGCTCAGCACAATGCTGGTCAAACAATTTATTGACAGGTGCAATATTTTATATTATTAATCTCAATGCTTCCCAGTAATTCTCTAAGTCATGGCAACAAAGAACAATAGGTAAAATATCTCTGCCTTGACATTTCCTGTGTTTCATACCCATACCCAGCTACCTACCTACTTGCTATCTCAACTTGGTAGTCTAAACAACACTATAAACATATGGAAACAAACAACCATTTGTGTAAGATAAAGCACAAATTGACCCTCTAAAAGTCTTCCCCGTCTCCCAATATTAGTAACCCTGTTCACTCAAGGTGGTCAGGATAGAAACATAGGAGTTATCCTTAATTCCTAAGGGCCACAATGCTTCCCACAACCATCGGTGCATAAGTACTACTGACTCTACTCCCCAGATTTGGCAAATCCGACCATTCCTATTGGCTCACAAGGCAACCCTACACAGCAGTTACCTTGTGCCAAAACCACTGTAATTGAGTCTTACCTGTTCTCTCTGCAATTCTTTCAACCCAAACAGCCAAGGTAAAAATTTTAAATTCAGATCACATTCCCAGGTGTAAACACTAAAATACATTTGTTTTATTGATATATTTATTGATTGTTTGGGAAGTAGAGAGAAAGAGTAACAGAGGAAGAGAGAGAATCTCAAGCAGGCTCCATGCCCAGTGCGGAGCCTGATGTGGGGTTCTGTCTCACAATCCTGAGATCATGACCTAAGCCAAAACCAAGTCAGACTCTTAACTGACTAAGCCACCCAGGCCCCCAAAATACATTCGTATTTTATTGAATAATTTCTTTACTTTAAAATCATAGCCCACATGGTCTCCTATGATCATGACTAGCACCTTCATATTTTTTGGTCTCAGGTCAACTTTTATTTCCTTAGAGAGGTCTACCCTAACCATCCTACCTAAAGAAAGATTATCCATTAAAAAACATTTTTATTATGTATTTTCTTATCAGCCACTAGCCTGTGTATGCATGTTGCATACGTTTATTTGTTTTGTTTTCCCCCAGTAGAAAGTCGATGCCAATGCCATAAAGGCACTGACTTTGTCCTTTCTACTGTTTTATTCTCAGTATCCAGAATGTGCCTGGCACATGGTTGATGCTCAAAATAGAGTGACTGAGTACATGACTCTCTGCTCTCTGTTCTGTTTCCTAAGCTTTGGTGTTGTCTTCAAATACAAGCAATCCAATCATGAAATGGGCAAAAGACATGAAGAGAAATCTCACAGACGAAGACATAAACATGGCCAACATGCACATGAGAAAATGCTCTGTGGGATCCCTGGGTGGCACAGCAGTTTGGCGCCTGCCTTTGGCCCAAGGTGCGATCCTGGAGACCCGGGATCGAATCCCACATCGGGCTCCAGGTGCATGGAGCCTGCTTCTCCCTCTGCCTGTGTCTCTGCCTCTCTCTCTCTCTGTGACTATCATAAATAAATAAAATTTAAAAAAATATATTAAAAAAAAAGAAAATGCTCTGCATCACTTGCCATCAGGGAAATACAAATCAAAACCACAATGAGATACCACCTCACACCAGTCAGAATGGAGAACATTAACAAGGCAGGAAACCACAAATGTTGGAGAGGATGCGGAGAAAAGGGAATCCTCTTACACTGTTGGTGGGAATGTGAACTGGTGCAGCCACTCTGGAAAACTGTGTGGAGGTTCCTCAAAGAGTTAAAAATAGACCTGCTCTACGACCCAGCAATTACACTGTTGGGGATTTACCCCAAAGATTCAGATGCAATGAAATGCCGGGACACCTGCACCCCGATGTTTCTAGCAGCAATGGCCACAATAGCCAAACTGTGGAAGGAGCCTCGGTATCCATCGAAAGATGAATGGATAAAGAAGATGTGGTTTATGTATACAATGGAATATTACTCAGCCATTAGAAACGATAAATACCCACCATTTGCTTCAATGTGGATGGAACTGGAGGGTATTATGCGGAGTGAAGTAAGTCAATTGGAGAAGGACAAACATTGTATGTTCTCATTCATTTGGGGAATATAAATAATAGTGAAAGGGAATATAAGGGAAGGGAGAAGAAATGTGTGGGAAATATCAGAAAGGGAGACAGAACATAGATACTCCTAACTCTGGGAAACGAACTAGGGGTGGTGGAAAGGGAGGAGGGTGGGGGTGGGGGTGAATGGGTGACGGGCACTGAGGGGGGCACTTGAGGGGATGAGCACTGGGTGTTATTCTGTATGTTGGCAAAGTGAACACCAATAAAAAATTTATTATTAAAAACAACAACAACAACAAAAACAAATACAAGCATTCACCAAGCCTTCAGTAACAGTGTAGAGAATTAAATATGAGCCCTTGTCTACAGCTTTACAGACCACAGCACAATCATGGAGGAATCAGCAACTGAATCAGTGGTGCTTGGTGTTGACATGGGCCTAATAAACTCTGTCAAATGAGAAACAATACAATAAGTGGGGCAGCTTAACACCGACATAACACTTTTATTACTGATAAGGCTGATATTGAAGGAAGTATCAGCAGGAAGGTGAGATCCCTAGGACTGAATTAGGCACTCTTACTTAAGTCTCAAGCACAGATGAATAATCAGAGCCTCCCTACACAGGAGACAATCTTTGTGGAATATAGGGCTTGGTGCATGTAGGCATGCTGGCTCCTTAGAGTGAGGAATGTCTAGGCTGCATAGGCCCGCTTTCTCTTTTTGAATTTACTACACAGATTAAACCCCACTTTCTCTGCTGCGGAGAAGTGAATGAGGCCAGAGACCAGCAGCAGTGGTATAATCATGGAACTCTTACCAATGGACAGAAACTAAGTTTTGATGAGGGAGTGTCCTTCAGTCTATGATGAACACTGTAATTTCTAAAATGTACATGTTTTTATTAAATTTTCATGTAATATTGCCTTTCCTCAATTTTTAACTCTTAATTTTTTTTTCATTAAACCTGAGAGTGAAAAGGAGGTAAACCATAGTGTTTACTATTCTAGACCAAGATGAAATGGCCCCAATTTAAGGGAAAATTAGTTATATTTAGGAATAACTTTTGAAGATATGGTCCTTGGGAATTATCATAAGACTAACATTTGAAACACATTTTAAGTCAACACTTTAATTCTATAGGCACTTCTATGGAAGCAGAAATTACCCATTTTTATTGAAAAATGATTGCTTATTATGACTAAATTTGGAAGCTCCGCATTATTTACCCAGTGTGATAGCAGACATTAAAACAGTCATTACCAAAAGAAGGTCTTAGCTTCAATTTTCTCTCCTCTACACAAAACAGAATATATTGAACATGTAGAAGTATCATGAGTTCAATGTGAGCTTATGTTAATAATACTATTTTTTCAAATTTAAAACTGTCTTTGGGATTTTATGTTACTTTAGTTTTCAAAGATTTTTAGCATCTATAAATGGAGATTATCACTTATGCAAAGCATCATAATGGATGGTTCATGAAGAAATCTGTACAACATAAATTTTAGGAAAGAGTAAATGGAAGTTTGCTGAGAAGGAGCTATGACACATTATCTAATTTTATCCCTATGAAAGGATCAATACCACCATGTTGACTTTGCTCTTTCAGGCCATTTTCTGTGTCCAACAGTTCCTCCTTAATATCCCCTTGACTTTATTTCTCTGTCAGATGATTTTTACTAAATAAATCTCATTACATCCCATTCTCTTTCAAGCCTCATGTCCAAGTGTGAGCAGCATCAATTATTTCTGTGATCTTTGTTAGCTAGATCAGGGACTCTTGCCAGTGTTCTTTACCAACCAAATTTAGAACAATCCTCTCTGAACTTATATCTCTGTCTCATCAAATTACTAGAGGATGGTGAATTATCTCACTTTGGGAATAGATGATACCCAGTGTTCACTTACCTTAATCCAGTATCTAATGTGAGGAATGCATGAAGCAATGAGGACTACCTGCCAACCCTGGTCAGCTAAATACTAACTTGAAGACCCTAGAATTTCTGCTAAACTCCTCCGAGGTGCTGGCCACTCTATGTGAATAAGCAGAATGTCACCATATCATGAAAGGAATTCTAGAGAGTAGTGCTTTGTTTAGGAGCACAATGAATCCAGTTCTAGGTGTTCCAGGCTCTAAAAATAACCATATTGTTTAAAGTTAAGTGGGTTAATGTGGCTATTTACTTAAGAAAAGTGTTAACTACAAACTGTCCTAGGAAAGAAACGCAGGTGTTGTAATAAAAACACGAAGTGGTACGTATGGAGACCTCTCTGAAATAGGCTATCCATTTTTCTGGGTCTGGATTTGGGCACTGAGCAGTGTAAACCTAAAGAAGCATAAATCATGCAATGACCTGTGGCAACTCAGAATCATGGACAAGACCAGCATCAGTTGGCAATGCAAATTCTACCAGAAAGGATCCTGTATGCTTATGTGGGTTCAGAAAAACCTTACTAGTATGTTTTCATCCATAGTGCATGAGTGATGTTGGCTTGAATCTGACCTTCTCCAGAGACTGTGAGTGATATTACAAACCTTCCTCATAGGATACGAGGTTATGTTTATTTGCCTATGGCAAATATTGTGTTATGGTTAGGTTAGCATGATTCTAAGTAGGAGATAAGTGCTGCGCTTGCAGATGGAGCAGTCTTATAGTTTTTAAAGGTTAAAAAAATGACTCTCTAGCTTCAGACATCTTAGATGTAACTTTGCATATGATGATCAAGTGAACTGAATCCACTATCAAGTATTGGTAGCAGTAAGTTATTAATAGTCTGGGATTATAATTCAAGGGTCTAAGAGGGTGAGAGAGAAAGTGGGAATTCAAAAATTTTAAAAGGAAATATGTGTTTTTCCATAATTAATTTTATAATGTCAAGCAACACTATACAAACAATCACTTCCTTGGGGTCTTAGAACTTTTAATATTATTTCATTTAATTTATCCAGCAATCATATAAGTACTATGTTAATATGTCTCCATATTATAAAGTTATAGAGGGTTATAAAAATTAAATGAGATGTCTAAAGTTGAATACATTATAAACAACAAAGGGGCATATTGGTTCCTCAAAAAAAATAAGAATAGAACTATCATATGACCCAATTCCACTTCGGTATATATCCCAAGGAAATGAAATAAGTATTTCTAAGAGATGGTTGCACACTCATGTTCATTGTAGCTTTATTCACAAAATCTAAGATATGAAAACAACATAAGTGTCGGTCAATGAATGAATGGGTAAAGAAAACATATAGATACATGAACATGGATGAATTTGGAAGGTATTATGCTATGAGAAATAAATCAGAAAGAGAAAGACAAATACTGTATGACATCACCCAAATGGAGACTCTAAAATGGAAACATGGAGTAGAATGGCTAGAGCGTGGGAAATGGGCTGCTGTTGGCCAAAGGGTACAAACTTTCAGTTAAAAGATGAATATGTTTTGGAGACCTAACATAGAGCATGGTGATTATAATTGACAAAACTATATTATATACTTGAAAATTGCTAAGAGGTGGATCTGAAATATTTTCACCACAAAAAAAGAAATGGCAGTTATATAAGGTAAAGAAGGTGTTAGCTAACCCTATAGCAGTTAAAAATCATTTCACAATATATTGTGAGTATCAAATTAACACATTAAATTTACTTAATGTTAAATGCCTCCAATGAAGCTTGAGAAGAAAGAAAGAAGGAAAGATGGAAGGAAGGAAGGAGGGAAACTAATAAGGGAGGAAGGAAAGGAAAAATAAGGTTGGGTATAAAACAAATGATTTGATGCTTGGTCACGACAAGGAGCTTGTTATTTAGAGGAATTTGGTGGCAGTATTTTCTTTTCTAAAATAAATATTACTATTTTTTCCTGGATTTTCTTGGGTTTTTTAGAAACTCAGAGCATGCAGAAAACTGGTCCTTATGTTTTTGATAGTGGCAGATATTATATAACATCTCTGCAGTTGGCTGTTACAAAGAGAAAGATAAAGTGAGCCATGGTGACGGGACATGGTGTGTCCTCTGCTTCTATATGACTAAGGAAAATAAGACTTCAGTGTTCATACTTACAAAATATCTGTATATTAACAAAAGTTTTGTCAAAATATATGTTCTTGGTGTATGAATTTTGTGGTAACATATATATGACATATTTGAAATAGTGAATATTTTTTTGTGCAGGTAACCTTGAAAATACTCTGTGACCTGTTGAGAACTATATATTTATATATATTTAATCACTAAAATTACCTAATTTTACTGACCATGAATACCAGTCTACTTCATTAAGCTTTTATATGTAACAATATAGTATGTTTTGTTTGGTTGGTTTTTTTCTTTTTTTTTTTTCTTTTTCTTTTTTTTTTTTTGGTCTTGTACTTGAACATCTGAGGCATTTTAGGGCTAATGATACTTCCCCCTAGCTCTAGCAAAGAAAAAAAAGAAAACACTTTCCAAAATTCATTTTTACTTGGTTAAAGACAAGTTTTTCCTTTAAGACCTCTTTACAGAAATCACTCCTTAGTTAAAAAGATTTCAAGCATGAGACAATATGACAATTTTGTCACCATGCAAAATGTGAAAACTGTAATTAACATAAGGCGTTTCACAAAAGTATGTGACAGTGTAAATGTCACTTGGGCAATCAAATCTTGAAATCCTGTAGGAGAGAGGAAAAAAAGCACTTGGCATTCCATCTTCATGGGAACCATGAAATGTCTGTCATAATTTGGTATTACTATAATCCTGCTAGAATGAATACAAACAACTCTAAGAACTATAAACTTCCAATAGTTTTTATTGTGTCTTAAATTAAGTATACAAATATTTCCCTTGTTTTGCTTTTCCCGCCACATCATAAACACATTTGCTAGTATATTATTTTAAAAATGGTATTCTTTAGTCCAACATTGATACCTAATTATATATTGTCAATCAGATAAATACACTTAATTTCTGTCTTTTCATTCAAATAGTCACATTTTAACAGGAACATAGAAAAGCCCAATTAAGTTATGTGTATAACTCACATACTCATATGTCTTAATACGTTTAAGTTTAAAGCATAACAAAGTTATTGACAGACAAAAAAATGTGTACCATGTTTTATATAGAAAGGAAGCTTCTGATATATTTGGATCTGAGCATGGCAATACATATGTGACTATAACAACTGATAGAAAATTGTATTTTTTATTTTTAGGATTCGAATATCGAACTCTTTGCCAAAGGATCTGTGGAACATCAAATCCATCACAAATACCTACCTTAGTGAAGGACTGAGAAAAGCAGAGTGGTAAAATTGATTGATTAAATATAATTACTTAAAAGTTGACTTCTAGATGTCTTGGCCATACCATATGACATGGAGCAATGATTTCTGGCTCTAGTTTTGGTGGTTTCCTATATCTACACTTGCTTCTTTCTAATCCATTTTATGTACAACTGTAAGGTGACTTTCTGGGGAGGTGGGATGGGTAGTTCTTGTCCCTTCTCTGCTTGAAATATCTCATTGGCTCCTCATTGTTACTCAGAGTCCAAACTCTTTAGACTGACATTCAGACCTGCCATTCCAACAACATTGCCCGGGCTCCCTATGCTGCAGCTAAAATAACCTACTTGCCGAGTCTGGGTCTGTGATGTTCCTACCTCCAAGCCTTGAGCCAGTTTAAATACTCTGTTTCCAACTCACCCAGGTGACTATAACTTCCCCTTGTCAGAACTGCCATGCCCTCAGCCCCCACCTCTACTGATTTATGACCCTGAATAACTTTTCTTTGTACCTTGGCGATTTTTAGAGTCTCCCCATCTTCTCCTAGAGATAGTATATGTGTTCCACTCAACTTGCAGCTGTTAACAGGTATAACATTTTTGCTCCCTTTCTGCTGGCTGCTCTTCCCCTGTACCTCACTCTCGATTGTTAGCTTCTCTCTTAGAAGAAAGAAGAAGGGGAATCCTGAACTGGCAGGGAGAAGAGAAGGCAACTCACCACTTTAAGCCACTGGAGGACTGGTGGAAAGCAGGGTAAATGGCAAAGTAGGAGAAGCAAAGGGAAAGGTGTTTTGTGGTCCTTTCCTCACCTACTATGGTGGAAGTGAAATTCCTGAATGGTGGGTGTAGACTGAGGACAAAGTCCAAAGGAGAATTATATTTGTCACATTCCCCACGCTGACACCTCCAACATGGGGCAGCAGCAACAGAGTAAAATTGGCAAGTTAATGTGGCTGGACAGTGACTGCCTGGATATAGTTCTCCAGGGTCCTCTGGACTACTAAGTCATGTGACAGCATCCAGAAATTGCCCCTGGTCCCACAGAGGATTCTTGAGTCAGGCTGGCAGTGCTGTCTGGAGACATTCGATGATGACATTGTGACACACAGAGAATCGGTTGTTGGGCTGAACAGTATTATGACTAATGAGAATTTTATTGTGATTCGAAGCTAGCACTTATGTGGTTTTTGCCAAAGAGGCATATGTGAAAGCAAAAATACTTCAGGAAGTGGGCGAGTGTTGGCCATGCCCCCCTCCCCGAGATCATCACCAGAAGGCATCAAAGAACCCCCGTGTTTATCACAAAATACCCGGGCAAAGCCCACCAGAAGCATTTTAGAATCATCGTCTTTACTGGACAGTATCAGGATCGACAACGGAACCTGAACAGACCTACAGGTTCAATATAGACTCCAGCTCCCAGCCAAAGAAGATAAACACAAAATGCTTAAGTCTTTCATCCACCTCCAGATTTAAAAAGGACAATTTAAATTCAGTATCCCACTAAAGAATTCATTCCTTCTCTCTCAAAAAGGGAAAACAAACATTTGATTAGAATATCATATTTATATTACTGAATGTCTTAACTCTAAAAAAAGACACAACTGTGTTTAGAGATTTATTTTCCTTCCCTCCAGAAGCTCAAAACATACCACTGTGTAAGGATTTTGAATTAATCCTATTATAAGTAAGTACACTACATCTACTTTCCTAACATTTCTCTTTGTCACTATCTAATATTCTATTAAATTGGTATTTATTAGGGTTGTAGGAGGATAAACTGGGGAAAGCACAGCAAATAAAGAAACTTTACAGTAACTACATTATCTGGAAAGATACTTTCAAGCTATGTAATAAATCTTAATTACATGGAAAAAAAATGTAGAGTACATATTACTATTGCTTCACTAAAAACTAATCATTTGTTTAGTCTCATTCTGTTGAATGTTTTAAATACTCTATTCCTCATTTCATAATTGTAGGAAATGACTCTCAAATTTTAACTTGCCCTTGAGAATGTGAAGTCATTTGAATGGATAGAATATATATTCCTTTTACTTGTCTTGTCCACAGCATATGAAACCCAGAGTCTAATTATTATTAATCAATATTCATTCTGGTTAATTCAGAGTAACAGTTTCTTTTATATTCAATTAGCTGGTTTCCCTGACATATTAGTATAAAGGTAACGTTTTTATTTTGATACAATAGCATTATGTCTAAATTTTAATTTTTACTTATTTTTTATGTTCAGGAAACAATAAGTTCCCTTTAATTATGATTCCCTTTCATTATTAAATGGTTAAAACAGAGATTTGAAAACATGGCCCTCTACTTCTTTGACGTTTCTCTGGGAACAGGTGGGGATCTAAATCTTACCCCCTCTAGGTAGAGTGGGTTTGTAACTTCCTTGTAATTTAGCTAGTAGAATACGGGGTAGGAAAAGTAAGATAAAAACAGAGAGGGAGACAGACAGACCATAAGAGCCTCTTAACTATAGGAAACAAGCAGTGTTGCTGCGGGGCTGGGGTAACTGAGTGATGGGCATCAAGGAGGGCACGTGATGTGATGAGCACTGGGTGTTATATGCAACTGATGAGCACTAAATTCTACCACTAAACTAATAATACACACTCTATGTTAACTACAGAATTAATTAATTAATTAATTAATTAATTAATTATTTAAAATAGGAAGCGGCTGGAGCCAGGTGACTTTTGAGGATGGCTTAATAAAAGGCAGTCCTGCTTCTGCCTTGCTGGCTGGACCACTGCTAGGAGACCTCGGTAAGGAGTCAGGCTACCCTGAAGCAGCCATGCTGTGAGGAAGCCAGACTGCAAGTACAGGCCATACATCTGCTCCAAAGGTCTGCTCCTCACGCCCATTCCAGCCATGTGCCAGACTTGTGAATAAATGAATCTTCGGGTGAGCCCTGCCTTGAGCCATGAAGCCACACCTTCAGTCTTTCCAGCTGGAAGCCCCAGATGGTGTAGAAAAAACTTTCCCCTCTGTGCTGTCTCTGAATTCCTGACCCACAGAATCCACAAGCATAATTATTGTTTAAAGCCTTTGTATTTGGAGCCGATTGTTACAACAGCAATTATTTTTTTAAAAATTGTATTTATTTATTCATGAGAGACACAGAAAGAGAGAGAGAGGCAGAGACACAGTGCAGAGGGAGAAGCAGGCTCTCTGTGGGGAGCCCGATGTGGGACTCGATGCCTGGGCCCCAATCACACTCTGAGCCAAAGGCAAATACTCACCCACTGACCCACTCAGGTGCCCCTATACCAGCAATTAGAACACTAGGCTTGTCCTTACACCTATTTTCCAATTCTTCTTGTTAAAAAAAAAAAAAAAAAATCAGCACAAATTAGGGGAAAATCAGAAGATGACAATACAGCTTTTCTAATCTCGACAAATGTTTTTATTTCTATGCCTTTCTATGAGATAATTCACTAAAATAATGTTACAATTGGGAGTACGTTTGTAAAATAATTATATTAAGCTTTAAAATATAATAAATATGGTTGAAATGTTAAAAATAATTAAGTTAACGCATGCAACTGATCACCTGCACATAGGTACTGAGTATGGTATCCCAGCTTATTTGTGTTATTTTACTTCATATTATAAGTTTAATTTACATAAATTACAAATTAAAATAATTTAATTTAGAAGTATATAACCCAAATTATATATAATATAAAAATAATGACTGGTTAGGCATTGATCATAACTATAGCTCCCATCCTTATGATGGCATAGTCTGTCATTTACCAATATCTGTTCAGTGTTTTCCCTAACGGCCAGCATTTTGGTTGAATAGATAAATGGACTTTCATTGCTAAGGTTCCATAGAATAGAATCTGTCATTGGATAATACTATTAGAAATGGAATTGAACTTGTGAAGGAAATCATCACAGAAAGGCAAGAGATAATGTGATATATTTATGGGTCATAGTCCATCTCAGCACATTTACTAGGTATTTAAGAAATGATCGTTATATAAAAAATGTAGGGCAGCCCGGGTGTCTCAGTGGTTTAGCACCATCTTCACCCCAGGGCCTGATCCTGGAGACCCGGGATCGAGTCCTGTGTCAGGCTCCCTGCATGGAGCCTGCTTCTCACTCTGCCTGTGTCTCTGCCCCTCTTTCTCTCTCTATGTCTTTCATGAATAAATAAATATAATCTTTAAAAAAATGTAAATTACAATGGAAGATGGAAAAGTTTTTTTTTTAAAAGAATGATAATATCCATTACTGATAATGGCAAAGGGGAAATGACAAGTGCATGTCTTATAGGTTTATGTTGATAGAACCCCTGAAAGGAAATTTGGTATTATTTATCAAAAGCATCATATTGTTGCTCATTCTTTGACTCAAATATAACTCCTAGAAATTTATCCAAAGGAAGTAATCCTAACATAAGAAAAACATGCCTACAAATTGAAATACCAGAAAATAATATTGAAGCAGTGGAAGTAAACTGGATTTTTTTTTTATTGCTGTTATAACATGTTACTCCAAATTTGGTGGCTTAAAATAGCACATATTAAATATCTCGCAGTTCAGCAGATGAGAGGTCTGACAAGAGTAGGCTGGGGCATGAATGCATTGCTCCTGGAGGCTGTAGGAGACATGCCATTTCCTCACCCTTCCTTGTTTCTAGGGGACACTTTGATTCCTTGACTTTTGCCCCCCTCTCCCTCCGCCCGTTTATAAATTCAGCAATAGTGGGTTGAACTTCTCACCTTGCATCTCCCTGACCTTCTTCATCCACTTTCTCCATTATCCTGCCTCTCACCACTTCACTAGCCGGCAAAGGTTCTCTTCTTAAGGGCTCAAGCAATTGGACTGGGCCCACCTGGATAATCCAGGCTACTCTCCCCATCTCAAAGTTCTTAATTTGGGTTCAGTGTCTTTTTACCATGTGAAGTAACACATGCACAGGTTCTAGGGATTATGGTGTGGACATATTTGAGGGGCCATTATTTTGCCCACCACAACAATTCTAGGTCTAAGAAATGGATAAGAATAAAAAAATTGGGATACTTGCTTACGTTAGAATTTTATACCATGATTAAAGCTCCATTGTATGCAGAATAAAGATAAATATCCTTAAAAAATGTTAAGTAGGCACCAGGCCCTGTTTTGAAAGCTTTTCCTATATTGACATTTACAACAATCCTCCCAACAACCCTATAATGTATGTGCATGATTACTCCCCCTAACTCCTTAACCCCTTATAGGAAAGGATTCCCAGGCACAGAAGACTAAGCGATTTGCCTACGGTTCACCGTTGGGAAAAGGCAGCAGTGTTCGGAATATGAAATTAAATGGGCTGTAGAATTCATAAGCTTAATAATTAATGAGTTGGACATATGTTGTTGATCTATTAAGTGAAAAGAAAAAGCAGATTAAAATATATTATGGATGATATAATCCCATTTTTACAAAAAACTGGTTTGTGCAAAAGTGACAGGTTATCTCTGGGTAGAAGGACTACGGGTGATTATTATCTTTTTCTATTCACCTTCTTTAAAAATATTTATTTTTGATTGAGAGAGAGAGAGAGAGCAAGCAAGCAGGGAGAGGGGCAAAGAGGAAGAGGGAATGAGAAAATCTCAAGCAAACTGCTCTGAGCCCAGAGCCCAAGGCAGGACTCAATCCCCCTACTCTGAGATCCAGACCTGAGCCAAAACCAAGAGTTCGACACTTAATTGACAGAGCCACCCAGGCACCCCTGATTCTTTTCTTTATAAAATTTATTTCGAAAATACTATTTTTTCCCTTTTTATAAATATTTTATTCATTTATTCATGAGAGACACCCAGAGAGAGAGGCAGAGGGAGAAGCAGGCTCCATGCAGGGAGCCCGATGTGGGACTCCACCCCGGGGTCTCCAGGACCACACCCTGGGCCGAAGGCAGGTGCTAAACCGCTGAGCCATCCAGGGATCCCCCCTATTTTTTCCCAAACAAGAACAAAAATATGTCACGTTTTGCATATCACGTTTGTATATCATAGTCAATGAATCAGTTTTGTTGGTTTGTGATTGTAAAGTTAACTGCTGCCTTCCTGTTTTTTAAACTATAATGAACAGAGTAAAAGTCAGATAAAACTGCTCAGTGGTGTGACAGGGCCAGACTTAAGTTCCTGCTCTTGTCAAATGATTGGATGTTGAGCAGACAGCAACTTTGTGGCTGTGTACCTACTGAATTCCATGAATGGTTCTGAGAGATAAATGAGATAATGGGGGGGGGGATAACCTTGAAAATACTTTAAAGGAAGATGTCAAGGTCAGTCAGATGGCGCTGTGTGATGTGTAACACATTCTCCCCGCAGAAACAAGACGCTTAATAATAGTTCTATCACCAGACTAGTCAAGGAAGACTAGTCAAGGAAAGCCTTCTATAGCTGACCAGTGTATGACTATTTCTAAATGAAAGTGCAATGGACGTTCCAGCTTGAGAAATCTCTCTCCTTCATGCGCTTCAATGGGACAATTGGGATTCTCTCTCTAGTCTTTTCCCCTAAGGCTCCAAGGATAATAGGAAATGCAACAGAAAGCACATAGCCACTGTGGGGAATGGAACTGTAGCCCGATCTAGGTACCTTTTCATAAGTCAGGCTTCACCTGTACTGTATCTAAAGGATGCAAGGTGAATTTAAAGATAGCAAAATCTGATCTCAATAAAGCTGGGAAAAGAGATAAAATATGTGTGCTCATTCTCCAAAGTATTTTTAAGGCATCATTTCTGTATGGAATTCCAAAAGCATGATGAAGAAGTACAGCAAAATATCAACACCGTATAGCACAGTGGTTAGAAGAGTGAATTTTGATGTCCCACAGACATCATGGGCTTCTTGTGAGTGAGGAATGAGACGATGCGAGTGTAGCATAAAGTAGTAGGTGCACACAATAAATGTTCGACACTATAAATGTAACTGGTTCACTCCTCTGAGGATAATGTGCCTATGATGCCAGATTAGGAATAAAAGCCCTCGCAAATTTGCCTTATGTTGGGCTTCTCAAGATGCAGCCCTGACACAAGGATCTGAGTGATTTAGTTTGGAGGTGATCCCAGGAAGTACTGGGAAAGAAGAGAAATGAGGCAGGGAGGGGAGGAAGCTAATTCTGGGTGCACGACTGAACTAATAGGGTGAACCACGGGCATTGTGGGCTCCATCCTTGTGGGGAAGCTGATGACGCAGACTACAGCATGTCTCAGGATTTCCCATCTCTGGGTTGAGAAGTTGGGGTACCGATCCACCGACTCCCAGCCATTATTGGACAAGAATCGTTCTCACAGCTGTTCACTCCGGAGTCAAGCACCTCCAATGGTGGCTAGAAGGAGCCTGTAGACAGATACAGTCCCAGGTGCTTGAAGAAAGAAGGCGGGCACGCACTGAAAGGCAAGTGCTCAGGGACTACGGGCAAGGGCGCCGAGAGTCAGCTTCTCACTAACTCATGGGTTTCTTGTGAATAATGAATGGGGGGATGCAAGTGTAGCAAGCAGTGAAGTAGCAGGGGCGCACAATAAATGTCCAACACTGTACTTGTATCTGCTTTCCTTTAACCTGTCCATAGTCTAAACACCACTCAGGCTGTTGGTGGTTGCAGAACCACCTGCGTGGTCGCGGGACCCACCTGCATTGTTGCCAGTATGAACTTAGAAAGGCAATACAGAGCTTTTCCCCCTAAATGGCAGGAGCTTCTTCAATACTGAACATCAACTCGACAGCTTTTGGTTGGGCAGTGCAAAATGCCTGCATCCCCAGCAGCTACTCAGGCAGCTGAACGTGCGTGTAAAGACAAAAACAGTGACAACCTAAAGAACCATCTGCACTACACACCCCTGGCTTAGTTTTACCAAGGAGTGTGGGGCAGCTACTACCTACCAGGTCTGGCAGTGAGTAGGAACATAGATCGGGTTCTCTTAATTCCATTAAACCTTGGAAGACACTTTTCTGAGAAAAGCCCATTTACAAGAAGAGGGTGATTCAAAGCGGGCGTTTCCATTACGCTAATAAAGTATCTGCATTTCAGCAATTTGGCAAATCGAGTCCCCTTTTTTTGGCTTTCGACGACTGACGAGTCCTTTCTGAAAATTCAGGGCCGGGTTTCGATGCCCTCTTCAGTTTCTTTGTATTCAGTCGTTCCGATAGGTCCTGACATTTATCTAAAGGAAGACTCATTTGGGATCCCTCCTTTGTGGTTCCCAGGCTGGAGAGCGCTACCCTACACAGAGGCCGGTTCATCAGAAGGCCAGATCCCGTTAGCTGTGGGAAGCTCGGCCCGGCGCGGTTTCATCCTTCACCCCAAGGGGAGTGGGGAGTGCGGGGCCGGCCCGCTCGCTCGGTGGCCTTTGCTCCTTTCTTCTCAGTCTCAGCTCCTCGTTGCAGCCGCTCGGCTCCCCGGCGCAGGTGCACCTGGCAAGGCCAGTGGGTAGCCGCGCCGCCAGCCGGCTGCCGGGGGCTCCGAGGCAAAGTGCACCCCGCAGTCCCGCCTGCACCCCGAGACCCCGGGACCCCGGGACCCGGGACCCGGGGTGCGGGCGCCACCTGGACGGAGCGCTTCGCCCTTCAGGCTTCCGCCCGCAGGTGGCAGCAGCGGGCTCCGGAGCGGGGCTCGGCGCGCGGCTCAGGCGGGCCCCGGGAGCGCCTGCACGACTCCCTCCCGGCGGGCGCGGGCCGCGGAGGCCGAGGGCCGGGGTCGGCTCCGGAGGCTCTGATTTCTGGCGCGGAAACAGTGGGAAGCAGCCGCGCGGCCGCCCGCGGGGGGTCCCCGAGTCCCCGGCAGCATCCCCGTGCCCGCCCGGGTCACCCCCCGGGGCTCCCCGAGCGGCCGGGACGGCGCGGCTGCACCCCCGCCCCCTCCCCCTCCCCCTCCCTCCCGCAGCGGCGCGTCTCTAACCCCCGTCTCCATCCCGTCTCCGCGGACCCCCGGCTGCGCACACTTCGCGGGCGCCTCGGGCTCGGCGGCGGGAGCGGGACCGGCGCCCCCCGCGCCCCCCGCGCCCCTCCGCGTCCCCCTGCGCCCTCGGCGGCAGCCCGGCCAGAAGTTTCGGTGTCGGGAGCGGCTCCGCGGGCGCGGGGAGGGGCGCGCGGCGGCCCCGGCGTCTCGCAGCGGGAGGGAGCGCGGAGCCCGGGCGCCGAGCGGCGGCGGGAGGGGCGCGGGAGGGGGAGGGGCGGGGAGGGGAGGGGGAGGGGGAGGGGCGGGGGCGCGCGCTCCTGCCGCCCCCGGAGCCGCCGCCGAGCGCGCGGGGCGAGCGGGCGCGGGGAGCGGCGGGGGCGCCCCTGGGCGGCCAGATGCCCGTGGGCGCGGCGGCGCTCCGAGGCTGCGGCTGCTGCCCCTGCGGGCCCGGGCGCGGCGCGGCGCGTGCGGCGAGCGGGCGGACGGAGGTGCGGCGGGCGCGGCTGGAGCCGGAGCCGGAGCTGGAGCTGGAGCTGCCGCCGCCGCCGCCGCCGCCGCGCCTGCAGGTCCTAATGCCTGTCCCCCCCCAGGACGCGGGCAGCAGCGGCAGCAGCAGCGGCAGCGGCGGCGGCGGCGGCGGCGGCGGCCCGGAGCCCCCGAGCCCCCGGCAGGTGCGCCTGCCCTTCCCCGCGATCTGATTGGATACAGTGGGGGCTCGACGGTGGCCGCCGTGGGACAGTGCGGCGGCGGCAGGGGTCTCGGAAACCATGGGTTATTGCAGCGGCAGGTGCACGCTCATCTTCATCTGTGGCATGCAACTGGTAAGTGACACTCGGGTCCTCCCCTCGGGCGGCGCGCCTCCGGGCCCCGGGAGCCCTGCACGGGAGGCTCCGCCGCCGGCCGCGCTGGGAGGGGAAATACAGGAGGGCAGGTGACACAGGTAGCGGCCGGCCGTGCTGCACCGGACCGCGGGGACGGGCGCGGGGTGCGGGACCCCCCCCCCCCCCCGTTTCCGCTCCTCCCAACGCAGTTTGGCAGGTGCGGGTTAAACTTGTCTGGGATCTCCCGAGCTCGGTCTCTCGTGCCTGCGCGGTGTGCATTCCTGCTCCTGTAACCGCGTGCCTGCCGCAGACGGTCTACTGCACAGGTGTTGGAAGAGACACGGAATAATTTTTGACTTTCCTCCCGCCGGCTAACCCCCCGGCGGTACCTTTTCCTCCGTTGCCATGTGTGATGTTTCAAGGAAGATAATTCCCTTATCCAACTAACGCCCTCGCAAGACCACTGCGCAGGGCAGGTGGTGTCTCCACAGCAGCCCGACCCAGCGGCCACGCTGAGTTGTAAAAGTGTGTAGATTGAAGGGAAATAACTCGGACGGACTCGGTAACGCCACTGCCGTGAACCGAACCGGTGGCCTTTAAATCACAAATACACTGAACTAAAGGAAAGCATTGTATCTTCCTCCACGATGTATGTAACCGCTCCTGAAACAGATAACGTTGTCTCTGATCCTATAGGATGGAGAACCCTATGTACTTTTTGAGGAATGCTGTGTGTTTGCAAAGAGGCAAGGAGCCGGTAATGGAACACGTCAGGTCTCTGAATTTAAATGCTCTAAGGGCAATAGGAGAGGCGGGGGGCGGGGGGGGGGTAGTTCAGAGGTGAGGCATGTACCACTCCAAGTGGTTAATTTGAGGTTAGGGAGTGCTTGCTCCCTCCTGCTGGCAAATAGCGTTCCTTGGAGAGTATGAATTAATCTGCAAAGCCACCCCCGTTTCCAACAATTGTTTCATAAAGGCTGAAAGGACCCCCAGACCGAAGGGGATTGCCGAGACCCCCACCAGGAAAGTGTTCAGAAGAGCAAGGATTTGCTGTTGAGACTGGTAGAAGAATTCCTTAGGGGGTCCTCATTGTTCATCAGTTGTCTTGATCCCCAAGACTGTTTGTTGTTGTTGTTGTTGCTTACTATTTAGCTGAAGCCCGTGCTTTTTGGTTGCATATTGTCTTGGGGTGTTTTTCTTCCCCAGGAAAGTTATCTCAAGATGCCTAGGTGGATCTGTGAATTACTTAGGCTTTCCCACCTTGGCACTTGGTTGTAAGAAAAAGAAGGTGGAACTGTAAATACCGTTTTAAGAATGTAATATTTTTGCAGTGAGTGTAAAGCAGTTTCTTTTTTGCTACACGCTTAAGTTGCGCAATAAAGGACTTTGACTGCTAACGAGAAAGCTAACCCGAACAATGGGAGAGTTTACTTTGTTAAACCAGTGGTTAGGCCAAGTAAGCCCAATTGTATAAGTGTTTTTTTTTTTTTTTAACATTCCTATGTTCATATATGATTCAGAAAAGAACACATTTGCTGATTCACTGTGTAAAAGCATAAAACTGTGAGAATGAGTGGGTGGGTAAGTATTCTCATGCTATTTTCAGTTTGAAAATTTTAAAATGTGATTTAACTTTAAGTCATTTAGTGCAGTAGGGCTTTATGGTGGCGGTTGTGTAGGCATTAGATCTATGTGGCATTTTGTGTGATGAACACAAACTTCTCAAGAACTTAGCAATTTTGGAGAAACCTAAGTATACAAATAAGCTAAATATACAAAGTGGCACGATAAGGCTCAAGATTTCTCTGTGTGTGTTTTGTTCATGTGTGTGCACATATGGGACGGTGTGTATCGGAGAAGTGCTCCATCTCTTATGGAACAGAAATTCTGAATCAAAGTGAAGTTCCCTAACAAAACAGAGGCAGTTGTGATACAGGAATGTTCAGCCTAAGCAAGTCTCCATTTGAATCTTAAGGATGTTCTATAACAATCATGTGATTTTTTTCCCCATTCCGACTTTATGTGCCACCAGGCTAATATAATTAGCAGCCATGCTAATGCAGATGCAGAACAAAAAACAAAGGACGAGGAACATTCATTGCTTTGCTTTGATAAGGCTAAAAGATCATGTTTAAAGGACCTCAGAGATCTGGAATTGTTACGTCTTAGAAGTAGAGTATTTAATTTTAATAAAATAATTCCTTTGCAAACTAATAATTGCAGAGCACTGCACACAGACACATAAAATAGGGGGATGAATATGTTTTCCTTTGCTCTTGATAGATCTTTAGAAACTTTTTGTATCTATCAGCTATTATGAGTAGAAGTGGTTTTTATATGTAGGGGTGTTTCCAGAGTAACTTATGGCTCAGGTACCGTTGATGGACACAGAGGTTCACCCACTTTTGTTTGTTTACTTCTGGAGTGTTCAGTGTGTGTTTTTGTGACGTTTGGGCATGTTGTACTGATAAATCTTAGATCTATTAAAATGAATGTAAGCCAAAGGTAGGCTAGGACAGCAACTTTGTAAAATTCCTTTATTAAGTAACTTGAAGTTTCTGGAAACATTTATTTCCAATTCCAGAAGTAGAATGTCTCTGTGTTAATTAGACTTAAAGGAATAGTTATGTTTAGGCCAGCTTGCAGCTGACCTTTGTGGAGGATGAGGTAGCTGTTGGTACACTGGCGATGAGAGAACCTCATTCATCAGGTTATTATCAGAGCAGACGCAGTGTGTGATCTTTTAA
This sequence comes from Canis lupus dingo, assembly GCF_003254725.2. NCBI lineage: Eukaryota > Metazoa > Chordata > Mammalia > Carnivora > Canidae > Canis > Canis lupus. Next base: position 62,961,488 of record NC_064243.1, read on the forward strand.
CAGGTGAGGGACAGAGACAAACGCTCCAGAAAAATTTACCTGTCAGGATTCGACATCTTTGCCTTTAATTATATTAAATGTGCGTTTAATTTAACATTTGGCAGATTACAAGTGTGGATAAACATACATTCTTTTAAAAGTCAGTTTATGAGACAGGAATTCAGAATTTCATACCAAAGAGACCCAATACAAAACTTCCATCTTATGAAAAAGTATCTGCTGCTGTATATCATAAATTAAAATCTTTGAGATGTATGGTTATTCCGACTTCAGATTTTAGGATGATTGCTATGAAAAAGGGGTGTGATCTCTGGGAACAGATTTGTTATATGTGCACGATCCAAAGTTTAAGCTCTTAATCTCAAGAAGGTAATTTTCTTTTTATCATTGCTGTCCCTAATGCTCAGAACCTGAAGATTTCAGATAGTAACAAAACTCATCACTGCATGTGCAGTGTTGGATATAGTGGCACAGGACAAGACCAATCTAGCTTCTTATTTACAACTCAGCAGCTTGAGATGACGTCTGTGTTGTTTTACTTTATTATTTTTGCTTTTTGTTCTTCAGTGTTTGGTTGACTCAGTACTTTATTTGAATATTGCAAAAATCACTCAGATAATCCTCAGTGAAAATCACTTAGATATACTGTGGAAAAAACATAACTTATTTTGGTTTGAAAAGAAGGCTTTGTTTTCAAGTAAGAAAATTAAACATGCCCCCCCTCCCCTTTTTGTGTGCATCATATTCTTCTATGGAACATAGTGTATGTGCCATAAACTATTGAAAGTAGAGATTTATGTCCAGAGTAACGCTTGAAGGTGCCATTCTTACCATGTGCTTTCTGAAATATTGCTAACTTGGAGCAGGAGCAACTAAGGATTGTGTTAGTTCCCACGAAAAAGCACATTTGAAACTTACTCAAGAATGACCAGTTACCTTCTACTGCACAGGTAGTTACTAAGCATCTTCAGAGGGACACATTTTTTAGAAAAGAAAGCCATGAGTGTGTTGATGGACTAAATAAAAGCAATCTTGTTATAATTATGGAGTATTTCAGTGATGTCTGTGATGTTTGTACAGTGTTCATAGTTACATGAAGTATCATCATTTTTTTTTTTTTTTTTTTTTGTAATTAAAGCATGATGTGGACTTGAAAACTGCCCGTGGAATCTTACGATTTTCCTTTTGACATGTTTGAAAGTCCTGCAGAAGTTTAGAACTCTACCTGCCACAAAACCTCCATACCGGGACAATTTAAAATTTTAGTTTCCTATGCCACTGATAGTAAAATCTTGTGATCATGACCCAGTCTAACTCATGGAGAAGACTAACAATTTTCACGTGGTATTTCAGAGGCTTATGGTGCAAAAGTATGCTGGGTGTGCTAAGTTGTAAAATAACTTTCTTCTTTTCAAATGTTTTTTCCTTTTGCATCCCAGCATTGTCTTGTGGGTATGTGTGCACATTTTTTTAGACCTGTCTTTTCATTGTAAATTCAGTACTGCTCTGCTCTAAACGTTTACCAGGAAAGATACAGAAACTCCTTCCCCTGTCCAGCTCTGTTTCTTGGTTCACGAGCCAAGTGGCAAAGCTCTTTTTTTTTTTTCTTTTTTCCATATACCCAAAGTTTCAAAGAACCAATCTGTGCAGAGCTTTTCCCCTGCTTTCTCCAGTAGAGGCTTGGATGGGCAGCATGCCGTGTGCAGAATGCCAGACTCCTCTCTGGCATGGGCCCCATTAGTGGGCAGTGGCCCAGAAATGTGAATAGGCATTGCCACTTCCTTTTCCCTGTGATCCTGCTTTATTTTGGGGTCAAATTCTCTCCTTGCCCAATCAAGAATTTTAGAATGGCAGCCAGGGACTCCCTTGAAATCAGTCTTTATTTCTGGTTCTGGTGCTTTTTTTGTGCATTCCGGCTTGAGAAAAATAAAATCTGAGACAGAGGCACATTTTAACCCTCCTAGATTTATACTGGAAATAAAAATATTAGAATTATGGCATCAGTTGCATTCAGTATTTGTATACATACAACTAATGGCCAAAATTTCAAAGGATATACTTCAGTTATGTTATTTGGTGGAATCTCAAGCAGCTCAGTGTAATTTTTCCAAAAAGTAGTTTTGAAACGAGTATCACTAATAATGGATAATTTTCTGTTTCCAGGATTTACCACACTCAACTGTCAGGAATCAAACGTATGCATGAGAAATATTTCTATTTCCTTTCTATTCCATTTTTTCACCGATTACATGAACTCCTCCAATTTTAGCCGTCATTTCCCCCCAGAGAAACTTGATTATTGTTTATTTTCAAAATAATAAAATACATGGTCTATCAAGATACAATACATCTAAGGTTCCTTTTTCTCCTCTAAGAAGGATAGAAACAAATCTTGTGTTAACACTTAGATAATTTCTACATATGGAATGAAAACAAAAGTGTATGAAACTTTTATTCCTACCAACTCCAAGAAAATGAAGGATATTTAAACACTGGAAAGAAATAAGATAAAATTATGTTTTTTTTTTTTTTTTTTTTTGCCTTTCTACATGTTAAGGTGGAAAATGAAATTTATAAACTGGGTTTCTTTTCTTTTTACCATTTGAGGTCCATTTGAGGTATATTTAAATTTGCAAGTTCTTACTATTTAAAGGAATTACTTGCTTCATCTTCCTGAATGCAGTGCTTTTCTTTTTAGGCTTAAACTCTAAAACAGGCCCTGGGTCTAATGAATAAAAATATTTCTAACAGTAAGTCTGATGGAATCTATAGACTTTCTTTCTTTCTTTCTTTCTTTTTTTTCAACCCAGAATGGAAATAAGGTGACTTCTGATAATTTTTACCTTTTGAATTAATCACGGATCACATGCTAACTTTGAGCCTTGTAGAAACTTTACTTGAAAAGTTACAATAAACTGACTCTGGTGTGTACTTGGAAACAAATTTTGTGCTTTTATAATTTATTGTGCTTTAGACGTCTAGCTTTGTAAAATACTTATAATGATGAGAGCTGTCAGTATTTACTGGAAGCTTGTTCTGGGCTAAATGCTAATCATGTTTTTTCACCGATTCCAATAATCCTACGAGATGGGTGATAGATACTAATATCCTCACTTTACAGGGGAGAAAGTGGAGACTCTGAAAGTTTAAGCAACTTTCTGAAGTCCTTCTCTCAGTGAGTGACAGAGCTTGCCCTCACCCCCCCTGCCCCACTCTAAGCCAGACTGAGCTTCACTGAATCCCTTCCATGTGTCATAAAACAGTGTTGTAGCTCATGTTTCTTTGACTCACAAAGGCAAAATCTCCCTTCTGATTCCTAGTGGGCCCAGAAATCAACACAAGACTAAGCAGGCTCGGGGTGTGGGGGGGTGTTGGTGCCAGGCTTCTGTCCAACTTGGCCGGCCTGGGGGGGACCCAGGGTGGCCACAGCGGGGGGCTGCTGGTGGGTGAGGTGTGCGCTACAAGCAGACACTGTTCCCTGCACAGTCAGCTTGCCTCGCTGTTCCCACTGGATTTCAAGTGTGCATTAATATTGCAAAACACACTTGCAGTTATCCCTTGGAGAGGTGATTCCTCATAATGACGTTGTGTTTCTGTCATTGCTGAAGGGTGGGGAAGAGTATCACAGCTACTATCTGTGTCCGGCCACTTATTGAGAAATCAGCACATGGGATGGGCTTGCACGCTTTGATATGTATGTTTTAGAAAGATTCTATGGGAAGACAGAATGTATTTGTTTTTCTCAAATTCCCATTTTTTTAAAACCAATTTCTGATGAATTGCTTATGCAGCGTGATGTTATTATTTGCCTCTTGTTTTTTTTTTTAAACACGTCCCAGTCCTAAATCCATCAGGATGAGTTATTAGTAAGAATATTAGTTAAAATTATTGTCGTTGGGGATGACTTCGAGTAATAGGTTGTTTGAAATGTGCATTGAATATTCTAGAGCACTTCTGGGTCTTGATGGTGCATCAGAATCACTTGCAGGGTGCTCCCCACACAAATCAACGGACCCCAGGGCTTCTGATTCAGTAGGTCTCAGCGAGGTCCTGGACCTGGAATTTGCTCTTCCAGTGAGTTCCCCAGGGGGACACGGATGCCGCTGGTTAGGGACCACACTTTGAGAACCACTGGCCCAAAGAATATGTCTTCACTTAGGGTGTTACCCGATACGTGAACCTTGTTTTTGAAAATTTTCAACCTAAGTAGAAAATTAGCTCATTCTTCCTTTGGCCTTTTATTTATGCGAACACAAACTCCTTCAGGACCAACTGTGTCTATTTAGGACTTTAGCTTAGTCTTATTCAGAAGTTTAAATAAGGCGAATGGAAGGTCTTTCTCCAGCACTTGAGTCTTTGCAGCGAATAGAGACGCAGGCCATGTGCAAGTGATTCTGTGCTTCTAGTGGGTTCGCTCCCTGCCTGTCATGCTGGAGCCGAATTGGTTCCTTCAGCTGGCTCTCTTTGCTAGCCTAGCCCCTCGCTATGAATTTCTGGAATAGCTTCTCACTGCCAAGCGCAACCGTGGGGGACAGAGGGAGAGGTGGGGCTATACTGGGAAAGCACTCAACTAAGCCAGAGGGCAGATTTTTCTACACCCCGTCTGCCCAACTAAGTGACTGATTGTCATTTCATCACTTACAAAAGAGAGGCAAATAATTCCTCATCCGTTTCCCCTACAAGATGCTTAGGAGCATCTGGGGAGAAAATGGGCTCAAAGTTTATGTATTGAAGAGCTTCCCAGATGTGAAAGGAGCTTCCCAGACTTGTGATATCTAGACAACCTTTGTAAGTATGAATAGTTTAATCTTCCAGAACTGCTTATCCAGTCACAGGAGGGGGGGGGTATGGGCTGTTTGTATATCACTTGGACAATGACTTTAGTTGTTGTAACAACTAATTTCTTGTAGTAACAGTTTTTTTTCTTCACCCACCTGTCATTTTGGGGGACTGTGTACATAGGATGATACCCCTGGGTGCAGGTAGGTGAAATAGGTCAAGCGTTATGCTTCGGTGTCTAATACACCTACTTGAAGTGTTCATTAAGTATTGCATTTTACAAATCGGTCAGTACAGTCCTTCTTTGGACTGGTATTTCTTTTAATTTTTCATTATTTTTTATTTTTTTATAAATTTATTTTTTGTTGGGGTTCAATTTGCCAACATATAGAATAACACCCAGTGCTCATCCCATCAAGTGCCCCCCTCAGTGCCCGTCACCCAGTCACCCCCACCCCCTGCCCACCTCCCCTTCCACCACCCCTAGTTCGTTTCTGGACTGGTATTTCTAAAACTGTGTTCCATGGGCACATGTTCTGCAAAATGCTCTGTAGTACAGGAGCTCTGAGGTTAAATAAGTTGTGGGATGCTACAGGCTTTTCAGCCTCTCTCCTGCCCCCGAAGGGTCACAATACATTCTAGTGGCCCCTAGAAGTCCTACACCAGAGAAACTGCTGCTTAATTCCATTTAACTTCACAAATACTTATAAAGTGCTTGCAGCCAACCAAAGACCTCTTTTCCTGAGAGCCCCTATTAATCTTCCATGGAACCAGCATTCTCAGTAACACTTTTTAACGAATTATTACTCTTGGCTAATAGTGCCGTCCAAAGTTAATAATATTAAATTATTATCTAAACAATATTGAAGGGCCGAAAATTCAATATGGACACTCTTAAGCTACTAAAGAGGTATTTAGCAAATAGCGATACATAAAGATGTCTAAGAATATCAAATATTACCATCGCGTAATTAAAATCAATGAAGGGGACCTCATTTTCACACACTTGGCCAGTTTTTCATGTGTTTCCTTGAGTTTCGTGAAATGATGTCTCAGCCACTAAAATCACACCCCTTAACCTTGAAATTCAGTCAGGTCTCATTATTGGTGTTACGAAGAAGGAGGGATGTTGCAATAGGCTTCCGAAGATATTTGGAAATTTAGAACACCTGGGGGAGGGCATCTGTGGTGAATTTTTTTTGAAGTCATAGGTGAGGAGCAGGGCCTGTATCTTATATCTGAAACCAAGCCAGCCTTTCCAGCATCGGCCCCTAAATGTCTGTCTTTGCAGGGCTGGTGGTAAGGAGTTTTTGTACTGACTTTTGTTTCCTAATCAGTGCACACACTCTAAAACAGTAACACATTTAAAAGCCCTAACAATGTTGTGTTCTTTGGAAACAAATGGGTCTTAGATGGGAATGGAGGAATCAGATCTCTTCTGCTAACAGAAGTCTTTGTACGCATGTGTATGATGCTAACTGCACAACAGAATAAGGAGGTGTTTCAAATGTTTTAACTGACAGCCATGAGTCAGATGATAGATGGGTCAGTGTTATGTCTACAATGTTCAGTGGTCGGGGATTCATATGAGACTCCTCTATGTGGGCTTCTAGGCCTGGGGGTATACAAGGCAGATCTCCTAGACTATTATTAATTATTATTATTATTATTATTATTATTATTTTTGTAAAGGACAGTCTCTGATGTCACTAGGAAAAAAACGTGGGGAAGACTTTTACAGGCCCCATGGAGACCATTACAGCCTGCATGCTTCCGTGGTCATGGGCCCCTGGCAAAGGGCTCTGTTGACTTGCCTTGGCATTGAGTACTTCCTTTGTTATGGCACCTGCAGGTGGTGGGAGGCAGCTTGCTCCTGGGGGTCATGATTCATCCTGTGGATGCGCAGATCCTGACCTTACTCTCTCAATCTGTAAATTTAGGGAATAGCTGACCTATATGAGTTGGTGAATCCAGGCGCTGCCCATTTGTTCCATTTGATTTCTCTGAGCTGCAGAGGTGAGATCAGGATCTGGGGATGAGTTTAACGCCAGTTATTGGGGGCAGTGAGCGAGCTACATATTTGAAGACTTTAGAAGCATCTGTGGGTTTGATAATGCACAAGTGGTATGTAAAGAGCTCTGGGTCTTCCCCCCACCCCCTTCCACCTTTTTAAATAAAGCTTTGCTTGGCGTTAAATACAGTTAAATAAGCCAGTTCCGACTGGCTGGCTCAGTCGGAACAGTACAGGACTCTTGATCTCAGGGTGTGAGTTCGAGTCCTGCGTTGGGTGTAGAGATTACTTAAGTAAATAAAAAGATTTTAAAAAATAAAGCTTGCTCAAACTTGGTGATTCTCTACAATATTGGAGCTGTGTCTAGGGTTATGTATTTCTTACCCTTATCAATAAAGGATTAATGAAGTTTAATTTTTGCCCATCTTTCATAAAATGTAGCTCCATTTTATTCAGTCAGAGGATGTTAGTTAAATTATGGCTCTTCAATAGCATTTATGAACCTGAGTTTTGCTTTTCTTTTGGATTGGTATTGAAAGTTTTCTTCTTTCTTCTAAAGGGTGGGGCTGGGGAAGTAGAGAGATGTAGGGGAGAGGTGGCTGGATCCTGAATGTCTAGCAGTTAAAAGGCAACTAATACTTCTCTACTTAAAATGATATATGCATTTTTAAAGCCTGTGAAGATGACTGCGAATTCACTAATGAGTTTTCTCAGGAACATATTTCTGGTTTTATCTATAATGTTCTTGGGAAATTCCACAGGCTCTTATAGGGGACACTGCTCTCCCGTTTTACCATTTTATAGACTGTTGGAGTAGATTTGTTGCTGTTCAAAAAAAGCTGTCCTAGAAACCAGGCAAGTGGCATAAGTTCGATTTACATTTAGTAAATGTAAATCTTCTAATAACAGTGTTTAGTGACCTTTAATTATATGCCTCTCTTACTTTAATTCTTAAGGGAAACCTGTTGGTTTTCACTTTCTTTTCACAGGAATGAGATAGTGATGATTGCTACGTGATTGCACTTACTTTGACTTCAGGGTTATATTAAGTACCACAGCAGCCTGAAATGTTAGCTTTTCCTATAAGTAGGGAGAAATAAAACCCAATGTATTTTTTTTTTTGAGATTTGTATACCAGTAAGGCAGACTTTACATGCAAAATAGTTCTGTTGAATATAGGCTTATTTTAAAATTTAATCTTTCATAATGTGAATAAAAATGTCACATATTGAACTTTAATAGTAATACATGGATGAGGAGTATTAGCAAAATTGTTGAGTCAGAGGCAGTGATCCCAGTTTACAGGAGGGGCATTAACTTTTTGGCTGAAAGGTTAATTCTGTGACATAAAAATATCTTTCTTTTACAAAAATACATCTCCCTGAAAGTCTTTCTGATGTAGTTTGAATGCAGCAGTAGTTGGACCCATGATTGTCAGATTGTCCGAGGTGGAGAACCACCTATGCCTGGGGCCCTGCCCTTGGGTCTTGGGAGAAGAAGACCCAGTGCAACTCCAGGAATCAACCTAGAGTTGATTACTAGCCTGCACTGCTGTGTTCCAGTTATTGTTTCAAAATAAATGAATGAACAGTGGGAGGAAATGAAGTAACTACTAAATCAGCTTCATCAAGAAGGATTTATGAAATGTCCACCCATGAATAGCATACTGACATGTGCTGAGTAACTTAAGTGTATGTTTCTGTCCTTTTGGCAGTTAGGGTAT